>NC_086320.1:327991137-328613637 GCF_036172605.1 Pelobates fuscus | reverse complement strand
TACTATGGCTACAGGGACAAATTATGGCACCACAACCTGGCACCATTTTCATAAACTATATATGCACCTAGGGGTGTGCACGCCATGATTGTGAAACTCTTACACAGATATCCTGAGCATGTTGCCTGGCACCCTCACACCTTCTCATCCTCTGTGCATTTCATACCCTTAGGGGCAGTGGCGTACACACAACCCATGGGGCCCCGGTGCGAAAACTGACACACACAAACTAACACACACACTGACACAAAAACTAACACTAACACACACACACACTCTAACACACACACACACTCTAACACACACACACTCTAACACACACACGCACACTAACACACACACACTCTAACACACAAACACACTCTAACACACAAACACACTCTAACACACACACACTAACACACACACACACGTTCCTCTTTTCTACTCAGTCTTTCTTTTTTCATTTCTTATCTGTTTCTAACTAAAATCATAAGACAAAGTAGGGTTACCTGGCTTTCTTAGACACTAGATGGAGCTACCGCTGTCTAGATGTGTCGATCCTCCCAGTCATCACCAGTTACGGATGCAGGGAATAGGCTCTGTCTGTGGGCCGCGGTATCCTCCATAGACCTCAATGCTGTTCTCTCGCATATGCACAAGAGTACAGTAGTGACGTCGGCTCCTGGTGCTTAAGCGCCAGGAACAGAAGAGGACCCGCTGAACAACGTTTGTAGTGCCCATGAGTTACAGATTCGGGGAAGGAGAACTCTTCTTTCCACGCCCCTTCCTGCCACCAGATCCTTAGCGGTGATGACACCAGCAGGGGTCTTTGCAAATTCTGCAAAGTCTCCAGACAGTGACAGTGCAGCCTTAATTTAGGCAGCAAGTGCAAGAAGAGGCCTCATATGATTTTGTCGCAGACTGCCTAGCCTTTGTTAGTGCAGTAAAATATTCAACTAAATAATTATAACCTTCATTCAGAAGGACTCACTAAATGACAGGATAGCAACTAAGTATCTGTGGAATGTGGATAGTAGTTACACAAGTTATCAGGTTCATTTTATGTTGCCTTTAGCGCCCTCCGCTGGTAAAACAACTAAAACAGCCTAAAATTAGTATTTAAGACATGTAGATTATTTCTATTAAATGTTATGTTCAAAGTACATTTTGATGAGGCATAGAGGGAGAATAAGAAAATGTAAAATAGACTGTTTATAAGTAAGTACTCGTTAATATCCATACATTAGTCAGTGGTTATACCATCATCAAAATAACAGTCATCAACATTTTATAGTTCCATATTACTCCACAGGGAAGAACACTGAAATTGAGATGAGACATCCACTAAATAGGGGATCACATGTAAACTAATCTACAACAATTCTCCCCCCAAAACTCTTTCTCTCAACTGCATTTTGACCATAGGTTTCCTACCCTTCAGTTCATGTCCCCAGCTATTAAACAAGAGGTGGCTATGCTTCTTCTTTCCTCTCATCCCACCACTTGTCCGCTTTATCCTGTCCTGCTCACCTTATCAGATCTCTTTCCCCTTGACTTGTGCCATCCTTAACGCATCTCTTCAACTGCTCTCTTTCTCCTGGCAATGTCCCTGAATGCAACTGTTGTACATATCCTAAAACATCTCTTGACCCATCATCCCCTTTCCAACTATCGTCCCATATCCCTGCTCCCTTTTTCCTCAAAAATAGAAAGACTTATCTTTACCTCGTTGGTTTGCTTCCTCACTTCCAACTCTCTCCTCGACCCTCTTCAATCTGACTTCTGCACCCTTCACTCTACTGAGAAAGCTCTGACTAAAGAAATGATCTGTACCGTTATTTCAGAAATATTATATAGCTACAATATTAGCTAAGACCCTAGTGCTCTATAACTTGTGAGATACTCCACTCTGGTAGGATCACATGTGAGACCACATTCAGCTTTTCCTTTATTGTGGAGCCCTAGACTTTGTCACCCTCTCTCTCTTAATCCCCTGACCAAAACAAGTTTATCATTAGTGCTATGGCGAAAAGGGGCGCCTAAACTGGTGAATGGCAGTTTTGGTCCTAATTTTTATGCTCTTATCAAGGTTAACCTACTATACATCGGACATTGTTTTAAATCTTGGGTTGAGTCAGGAGTCACAAAAGTTGCATATATGGTAGATACGAGGGGGACCAGGAGTTTTTCAGACATTCAGCAAAAATATGCCCTCCCATCCAAGGAGTTATTTGCGTAATTTTAAAATGTGTCGAAAACACATTTTAGAAACGGGAAAATGGGCTATATAAATGAAAAGACACTAACATTCACTAAAATTATAAAAATGAAAAAGAAAATGTAAAATTGACTGTTAACTGTATAAGTACTTGTTAACATCCATATATTGGTCAATGGTTATACCGTCATTTAATTGCAGTCATCTACATTTTATAGTTCCATATGACTCCACAGGGAAGAATACAGAAATTGAGGTGAGACATCCACTGAAAAAGGGTCCACATTGAAACTAATCGACACGTGTAATTGGGACTAAAAGTAGTGGTTCCAGAGCACAGAATTTAGGCATATACCTGGTTTATTCCAAGGGAACACTAACAAAATCTGGGTGATTGCTGTGCCTTAGGGACTGGGATGGCAATTGCTGACTGATAGTGTGCAGATATGCTAGACATTCCCTGCAATTTGAAACATTCTATATTTATAGAATTCCAATCAATTCACAGTGCCATGAAAATTAACCCAGCTACAAACAAGTTAGAGTACAGTGAATGTCACATATACTTGAAGACAATGAAGCCCCAGGTATTCAAAGAAACAGTTTGGTAATCACTGGGGTTCCCATATCACATGCAAATCATGTTCTAAAACTTGTATTAAAAAACAAACATTTGGGCAATCTTCTCTCATAATCCTCTCGCAGTAGTAATGATGCCCTCATTTATGATATCTTTGAATGGCGAGTGGTGGTGGCAAGATCTTTGTCAGGATGTACCCAACCAACACACAGTTCTTACGTTAACAACTATACTAATTTAGACCTGAATAATAAAGCATATTAACTGACCTTAGAATGGCCGGTCTTAAAGATATATAAAATAGTATAACACAAGCCGAGGTCAGGGACACACAGAATGAGACCAGGTGCGGTAAGACAAGCCAAAAGTCAAAGATACTGAAAGAAGAATAGTCATAAGCAAATCAAGGTAAGAAAATCCAGTGAAATAAACAGGATAAACACACTCTCTGATAACCATAAATTGGAAACCACAACAATAGTAACAGCTATTGAGGGTAAACATAGCTTTAACTGGTCATGATTTGGTTGACTACACCAATATGATGTCATGAAGTGTGTCTGCCCCTAGGAAGTGGAGCCTTTATAAGGCTCCGACCTACAGTTGCCAGCATTTGACAAAATGCCAGAAGAAGAACCCCCCAAATGGAAAACAGACAGATGTGGTACCCTCAGCAAGTACACCAACCGCAAAGGGACACCCTCAACACTCTCACCAGGTGGGCACAGTGACAATCTTTGTGTAAAGATAATAGCTTGGGCTCCTAATAGTAATAATTGTTTCCCCCTGAACTATTCCAGGAGCTGGTCGACAAAAAAGAATGTTTGATTCTTACTTTTTATTATGTGTCAGTAAAGTTATAGATCATGATTTGTACAGATGCTGATGTGACTATTATGCCTTTCATTCTGCAATTTTTTTTTTTTAGTTTGACAATTTTTTTTGGCAAACCAATAAGGTACATTACATTTTGGCCCAATACATATCAGTTTAACATGACACACCAGAATGATACATCTCAATACAGAACACAGATCATACAGTAATGTGCATATGTTCAGAAATGAGCCAAATTTTTTTTCTTATGTCAGGAACTAAAATAACTAAATTAATGCAACAGGAAACAAAAATTTACTCTGCGTATTGCGAATCTGCATTGTCCCCGGTGCAACCTCCTGTGACCACTCACACCTCTCAATTTCTCTCAGCCCTCCCCACTTTTTTCCCCCTAGTCAGCTGGAACTAACTGATGCTTGTTGTTGAGAATGTCCCCATAGTCTATCCAAGTTTGCCAGTTTAAGATTGTTTTCTCTCTGTGGGATCATATAGGTAATTTCATGTAATTTATTTTTGGAAACAACCATTGTAATTTTCTCTAATGAGGGCGGTGTAGGTTTTTTCCACTTTAATGCTATAAGGAAAAATATAGCTAGTATGATGTGTGTTGCCACCACTTTATGTTCCCATGTCATAAGATCCGACATAAGCAGAAGTAGCATGGTTTTAGGGTGTAGGGGTATCGTAAACTATTTTACCTTAGTTATGAGAGATTGGACCTTGTCCCACATTCCCACCAATATGTGGATCATAGACCACCCCCCCTTCCTGTTCCCTGCATCTCCAGCATAGTGGCGAGCACCCAGGGAAGATGCACCCCAGTCTAGCCGGGACCATGTACCAGTGTAGGATGACCTGTGGAGCTCAAGATGTGATGCACAATGTGATATCCCTTTGAGTGCCGTGAACATTTTTTTCCACCTGGGTTTGGTAATGTCCTCCCCACAATCTTTTGACCATTCAGAGTTAGAAGGGTTCATGTGTATTTAAGGCCTGGTAACATATCGATAGTTTTTTCCTACCATGAAGAGCTCCCAAACACATTTTTTCAAAGTGTGAAATTGGTCTCCCTGTCGACCCCTGACCCGTGCTCCTCACGTTGGATGCTAAAAGATGTTGTATTTGGATGTTTGCATAATATAGCACTCTAGGTAATTCTGCAGCATTTTTAAGAAGCTGCACTACTAAACACACCATCAGGTTTCTTAAAACACCCATGAGTAATGTTTACCATCTTATTCGTCTCTTTATTAGTTCAATGCTAATATTTTTTGAAAATACAAACCAGATAAGCCCTAAATGTTTTTTTTGTAGGGCATGAGAAAAAATAAATACAAATGAAAAATGTATACATTTACATAATATTAACATTCTAGGTATCTCTGATGAATAACCTATATACATAATTAATTATACTTCAATAATATAATTTGAAGATTTTAAATAAACTAAACTAAAATAAATAACAACTTAATAACTTTGTCTGTCCATAGATCCCCTGTTGTGGACTAAATCTCCTATAATGCTCTTACAGCCATAATGCTGGCAAAGCATCAAGGGAGATGTAGTTCGCAAAATTTGGAGTGCCAACGGTTGTATACCCCTGGCTTACAGCAATAGTGCACAAATAGCTTTCTTTCTTCATATGAAAAGAATCCCCATAAGATTATTTCACTGCTTGACTTTTGTTATAGGGCTCCGTCTTCTTGTGTACCAAATCCTGGTTCTTCCCGGCGAGGTTGTTCTAATTAATTTATTTTGCTTTGTTTTCTTGTGTTTTACTAAGAGTTTTCCTTTTTCCTGCAACCAACAATTGAAAGTGCTCTTGCACACACAGTTTTGTGTCCTTGTATTTGGCACTAATGTTTACTTTTTTAATTTAAAAAAAGGCTGTATATTGTGACCTGCAGAATCACATCTTTATTGCCCATATGTAAAGTGTACTTTGA
Organism: Pelobates fuscus; assembly: GCF_036172605.1. Lineage (NCBI taxonomy): Eukaryota > Metazoa > Chordata > Amphibia > Anura > Pelobatidae > Pelobates > Pelobates fuscus. The sequence continues at coordinate 328,608,071 of NC_086320.1, read as the reverse complement.
AGTAATGAAAAGGGCCGCCACTGCCCATTTATATAACAAATGGCCTCTGGGATCAGCAATGCACTGCTTGGACAATGATGGATGACTCATTCTCTCCAAGTTATTGAAATTCCACAACCAGTGAAGCAGTCAGCAAATGTCAGAAAGCCAACTAAAGTGCCATTTGAAAGCAAGACCCAGTAATATAATATGGATTTACATGGCTGGAAGTTAACTAAGAGTAGTCACTTGAAATAAACAAATTGTTTTCATGCAACATATGTATTATTTTACCCTTAAAAATAAGCCTTTGTATCCTTGACGTAGCTCACCAAATTTCCTTTAAAGTACAATTAAAGAGACCAACTGTAAAATGTAAAGCCCAAGCCTCGTTCATGCCTTTTTCATACAATTAATATGGGCACATATCTTTCTAACAATAAAACACATTTCAGCATTTAGTATGTCTAAGCGTTTAGTAGACACAGAGATGTGCCGTTTGATATATTACTCCTCACATCTTGGTATCAAACACATTTTAACGTCCCTTTAAGTATTTTGTTTGCACTTTGTTTCTTCTGTTTTACATAGTTTCACTTTTTCTGTTTCTTCTTCTGGTAGAGAATAAGTAAAGCTCTAGTTCTTTATGCTCCCGAAAGTCAGTAGAAGTTCCTCGTCAAGTAGCAACACAATTAACTTATTGGACGTAGCAGTTCAGCCCCTACATCCTGTTAGTTTGTAGCCGTCAGGAAGCCTTATGATGGCTAGAAGAACTATGAACATTAAATGCAGGGAAGTTGTTTGTTCACTGGCTCTGCCTACTATATTTCCTATCCTACAAATGCAATCTACTAAGTCCAGAGAGGGAGTTACTGGCTTTTTACTGACCGCCTTACAGTGTGCATGTGTCATACAAGCACAATTAGGATATCATATTCTGAATACCTTACATTAGCTTCAGGAATATGCTCACAATGTCACAGTGCTAAAGATTTATTTACGTCATGTATAGACTCAACCACAGTTTCTCCAAGACTCTATCTTCAGAATGGCCCGTACTGCTTTCTGTTAGTTAACTATTATTCAACAGCTTGATTCTGAGGACAGATGGAGCATTTAATGTGAATGGTAGCTTATCAAGTGAGAATGCCCATGTAAAAGCAAAAAAATTACAAAGCGACCCAAAAATAAATCTTTAAAAAGGCAGATGCAGTAAATAACAGAATACACAGAAAACATTAATTTTTAGTTTTTTTTTTATTGAGTTTCCGTTTTATAATATTGTAACATTTCTTATACTTTCCTTCAGTGCTGTTTAGTTATTTACTATGTATTAGTTCAATGATACAGGTTACTGTACTAGATGCACGAACGCCAACATAAAAAAGATGTCGGTTGCCATCCAGTCAAATCCCATGTAATTGTCCAGATCAATGAATTTATAGTTCCGTCTGAAGAAGATGTAGTGCTTTCTTCATATTATCTATCACTGAAAAAATAATAGAAGTATTATGAGGAATACTAGATGCTAATGTTTCAAATATTTTGAAGCATGTACGATTTTTTTGCAGGTAAGCATATATTGCATAAAGTATATAACAAACACTATAGCTATCACTTTGTTATGACATATTCTTGTAGTAGAACAAAAGATTTCATATCTAGCCATAGGATATATAATCTAGCCATACAGCACTGTCACCAGCAACAAACCCAATATGACAATATTTAAGACTGTGCACCACAAACAGAAACCTTATATACTAACAGTCTTCCCATCTTGAAAATAATTGGCTGTAGGTTGTATTTCAAAATGTGGCTGGTCATTTCAAAAGACCATGTTTACTCCCCAACAATCCAGGTTCAATATCTATCTATCTATCTATCTATCTATCTACTTATTTATCTACCTACCTATTTATCTACCTATATAGACTTAGCAGGGCGAATTACTCAGCAGTTTTGAATATTTCGCTATTAAATGCTTTGTTAAATCAGGAAAAACGAACTTGTGCCGATGGAGTCCAATAATTTAACTAAATCCTTTATTAATATAATTGAGTTACTAATAGCTACTTAGAAGTTTCATATATTAACTAACTAGCATGGTAAGACACATATAAGGACACAAAATTAGGACAATATTAAAACATACTATGCATTTCCTATAGCAAGTGACCCCTTAGTGTTTAAAATCGTATTACTGTAGATAGTCATTTTCTTTTCATTTAAAATTTACTTTGGTGTGTTATTTACTCAGATGTAGTATAAAATACTATTTATCCGTACCAAGTAAAAAAAAATCTCCATATGTTAAGCATTCACTGTATATAATAACATTGAAATTAGTTAATTAAATAAAAAGGATATTGACTCCTCAAGCCGTACTCGGAATGATAGCCCACACTGTATTATCAACCTTTTTCTAATCAAGCGATGGATAACCATATAGGCGGGAGCGCTATCTTTATTTGGCCTGGGGAGTGGAGGAGGTAATTGCAAACAAATGGCCCAATTTGAGACCAACCCAGCACACTGTCCCACCCCACTCCATTTCTCTTTCTTAAAGTAATATTAAATAGTTTATATCAGTACAGTGTCAGAACATTAAACTGGAAGAATTACAAAACAATAATTTTAAAAGAAACTGTTACATAAAATCTGTTAGTATTATGGTGATGTAAGGGAGAAGCCTATGATCTATTCTATTTAAGTAGGCTTGGGTCAATAGAACCCCTGCCCTCCTTGCCAGCCTTCTACAACTTATGCACTTTAGCTGTTGTGGACTACTATTCCCATAATGCTTAACTTGCCAAATAGTTATACATAGTTAACAATAGCTAGAGCATTAGAGGTAAATCATCACAGTGTCACATTAATAGGTCCATATGTTTTGTGGTTGGTGTCCATTACAAGGCAGCACAAATGTTGGTAGATAATACTTACATAACGGTAAATCATTTGGCTCATATGTATAAAGACGGTTAGAATATCTGCCTGTAATATCAGCTCGAACTGTAAGAGATGGATCTGTAAAACAAAGCAGAATTTTACTTAAGTAGCTTAAAACAGCAACGATTTTTCACAATTACGTACATATTCTCCAGTTCTGGTAAGTGGATGCAAGTAAAAAAAATGGTCCAGAACCAAAAGTTTACAGTACTGTTTATTAGTGTAGAATAGAGGTTACAAATATTGGAAACATTTCAACTAACAAAGTAGACTATGTCTAACCTTGACAAGGGAGGACACAGACTGTGTTAGTCATAATGTAGGCGTTACTGTTCTTACAATCAGTCCTGGTCAATATATTTGATGGGATTTTTAACTTACCAACAAATAAAATTCTAGGAACATACTGCCCATCTGGCGCAAGGTTTTTATCTGTAGTTTCATGCTAAAAGAAAAGAAGATATGTTCCAAAATCTTTAGTGGTTAAAATTAGGTTTCTGGTATTTAGTAAACCTTACATTAGGAATACACACTAATGGGTCAAAGAATGAAACACTGTGAAATCTATGACCAAGATAAATGTAAAAAAACAACCTACATTAAAGGGGAACTCTAAGTATCCTGACCACCAGAGTTTGTTGTAGTAGTTATGGTGCTCTAAACCTGTGCTACAATCATTCAGAGCGGTTTGACAAGACACAGGAGTCTTTCTTGCACACTCTTTTTTTGTTTGATAGACAACTGGTAACAAGGACCAGAGAGTTAGACCACCATAACTACTACATCAGGCTGTAGTGTTTATGTAGCTAATGTATTTCTTTACATGGTTCATACATTAAAGCTCAATTGTAAACATTAATTAATGTAATATTATTTTTACAAATATGCATGTCATATTCTACATATATTGTAATTATTGTTCAAGGTATTTCAAGCTCCTCAACAAAAAATGAATAATGGACGCTCATGCCTTGCTTCAAATTCAAAAGCAAAAATTTATTATAAAATGTTTTCCTGCCAGTAAATTAATACATGTCAAAAAATTACTCCAAAATTAAAATTCAGCACATAGCAATTTGCAATAAAAAAGTGAGACACAAAATAGGAATATGTGATCAATAAGTATTGGTATTTTTCAGTCTAAATGCCGTGTTTGGGTCAATGATTCACTCCAATCAAAACCATCATACACCAATATAATATCTTCGATAAATATGCAGTATGACTAGTATTTATGGAAATAGTAGTTTAGAAACTCACAGAATTAACTTACCATGATATTTAACATTATAAGTTTTTCAATTGCTAATTCTTGGGCTTCATTGCTATCAGAAAAAGCTTTCTTTAATCCTTTTAAGGGAAAATATAATAATTATTTAATGAAGCTTGATTGTCTTTCTGAAATAATCTCTCATTATCCAAATCTTATTGTTCACAACAAGACTAAATATTCTGTACAGTGTTAAAGAATACAACAAATGCATGGAAATATCATGTAATACACCTTTATAAGCAACTGACACCTTTTTCACTATTTACAACATATCCGTGATGAAAAATATAAATGGATTGCAGTAGTGTGCGCATGTGTTTTGAAGTAGAATGTAAGCTTAAATGCAGGATTCTAAGAACCCCCAATGCAAAATGTTTGTATCTGATGATTTTGACAATATGAAAGATATACATAATAATAAAGTGTTCAACCAGGAAAGGCACATTCAGATTACTCTGGTTTATAAGTACATCCTGGGGATGTTACCTTAGCCCAACATCCAGGGGTTGTTACTATTACCCAATTTAATGGTACTCATTTTATCTATCTCGGAAGGATGAAGGGCTGATTCAGCCCTGCTGGGATTTGAACCTGTGACCCAAGGGTTGAACAAATTCTACTGATGATGCATTAGCCCAGTGAGGTAGATATACATAAGAACAAGTATGCAAAAAAAAAAACACATGTATTGTTACACACAAGAAATATATAATGTAGATAAAACAAGATAAGACAAGTTCAACTTTAACAAGATTCCATTAGCTAGGAAAAAACTAAAATAGCATAAACTGAGATTCTTAACAATAATAATGACCAAAAGCACTTAATTTAGTGTAACTACTAGTGTACATATTACAGTGTAAAGAGACTTTCTAATAACAAACTAAACATTTTAAGCAAAAAAAATAAAAAAAGTCTTAAAAGCTGCCAGACCGAATGTTTATATGTAACTTATTAACATTATCAAAGAAGGGATTTCTTTCTTGTATTGCAATAAAGTTAGAAGATCGAAAGTGGAACTAGATAGGGAAGCATGACGGATGTGTGATCATTTAAATAGAACACAAGGAATCACGATTACAGTTGAAATGTATTTGAATTGCAGAGGGAATAAGTTATGGCGACATTCTGCTCTGTTGCTATAATAGTAATAATTTAATTATTTTCAGGTCTAAGTAGAGAATCAGCTAATCTCGGATGCCTGCCTAAGAGACTGACACTCTTCTCAGTTTCATAATGGAATGACTAGTGATTAGAATGGCATTTAGGTTTAAAGCCACCAAGGGTATCAACTACAACAAGAGCACATTATATAATGGAACCTTTCTCACAGCTTAAAAGTTGTAAAAATCACTAGGTTTGTGCACTTTATTACGTGAATAGGGAAGCTTTTTATATACAGGATTGATCATTATAAACGTGTATTTGTAATTATACCGTTATTATTTTCTGAAGCTTTTTTGATGACATGTATTAACAAACCAAACTATTAAAGAAACACTATAGGGTCAGGAACACAAACCTGCATTCCTGAGCCTATAGTGTCTAATCCACCATTTAGGTGACTTGCCCTCCCCCCGAATCCCCTTAGAAAAGGTGAAAACGCACCTTATTTCCAGCGCCGTGCGGGTCCGTCGATGCTGGCCCTGCCCCTTATCGGCCTCCTGTGCCCCAGTGCCCCAGGAAGCACCTCCAGTGGCCATTTGAGGAGTGGCCACTTTGAGGTGTCGCTAGGGGGGAATGTAAACACTGCCTTTTCTCTGAAAAGGCAGTGTTTGCATGAAAATACCTGCAGGCAATGGTTATACTCACCAGAACAACTACACTAAGCTGTAGTTGTTCTGGTGACTATAGTGTCCCTTTAATTCTATAATACTGATGGCTAAGCTAGGCACTGCTACTGCTGAGATGGCACAGTTGGTTAATATACTTGCCCATGTGTCAATTAAAACCTCACAGTAGAAAATTTAGTATAAAAAAATCCAACAGCCTGTTAAATAGTTATATTGTTCAAACATGTACTAGTAGGCTAACATTGTAGATTTGGGTTTTACTCCTGAGTAAATTGAATGATTCATTATACAGCTAAACATGAAAAATTTTCAAGAAATATTACCTTGGCAATACTGACATTCTTCCAAATGGTGAATTACCATCAGAGGTTTATTACTGAAAAATAACAAATATATCAGAATACATAAATGTTTTACATAAAGTTCTGTGTACTATGATAGGTATACTTTAAAGCGGCACTGTCACAGTCTGGGAACTTTGCATGATTTCAGAGATCCCCGATGTTGATATCTCAACTGGGGGTCTAGTGGCCATGGGGGGAGCAGGGAAAGGTAAGTTTAACTTAAATGAACCTGATCCTTGTGTCTGCCCCTATCTTGTTCTAAATGGTCCTCCTCTGCTCCTGGCCCTTCAATGCCAGGAGCTGACATCATTGCTGTACTCTTATGCATGAACAAAAGAACAGCATTGTTCCATAGACAGAGCAAATTCCCTGCATCCGCCACTGGTGATGGCCAGGAGATATTGACATTTCTAGACGACAGTCTAGAATTGTCTGGCGTAGGAATAATACTGAGACAAGGTAGTCCCTACTTTTTCACTTGCAGTGAAATTCCAACAAAGTCAACATAAATATTTCATAAAGATTTTTTATTTTCAAAAAACATGTTTTGGGGGGGTTGATAGTGCCGCTTTAAGTTAGAAAATTCTGTACAGGTTATAAAAATATAAAATCTGCCACCTTTTTTTCCACATTATTTAAGATTAAAGATTACATGTAATAAACAGATAAAAGGCTTATATGGAATGAATAAACAATATCGGAGGGAATTTATTCCAGGCCATTTTCAGAAACAGCATTGTACATTGTAACATAAGGATCCCACACTCTGGTGGGGACGCTGGTGGGAACTTCCATAGACCTCCATTTTGAACTCTCATGCATGTGTAGGAGTAAAACAGTGAAGAGGGCTACTCGAGAATGAAGCAGCAAATGACTGATCCCAGAAGAAGACAATGCTCTTCAGATAAATATATATCCCTGGCCTTCTCTCCCACATATCAAGTGGCCATGTCACCCTGAGGGTCCTTTGCAACATCTGCAAAGACCTTGAAAGTAACCAAGCTGTTTTAAAATTAGAAGGGGTCTAAGATAAACAAATTGTGCTGTAAGTATCACATGCATTGACATCATATCGTCAGTGCAAGTCACAGACGGGCAGTATTGCGTGATAAAATTCACGTTGCCATTTCACTGTTCCCTACTTCTGCTGTGTAAAAGATTTCCTGCCGTTGGTGTTGTACCTACAGAGAGATTGCATGGTTTCACATTTCCAAAGACAGTCAAAGCAATTCAAGGAATCCACAAAGCAAGTGCGTATTAAATCTTGGCTCTCTTCATGCATATATCAAAATGATTGAATGTGTGTGTACATTTGTATGAGGATGAATGTACACTGAAAATTACTCACAGGGACTCCTGTGAGGTCTGGTAAGGGAGTTTTCCATTAGATGCCATAAAATAGGAAATATATTGAGGAGCATAAGGGGTGTCACTTGGCAGGTACCCAGAGTGACATCATCACCAAAGCCCTATATGTTCTTTAAAATTTTGTCCTAGAAAACAATAAGTAAAATATGTGGATTACACAAAATGAGGTAGATTGTATTTTACTATGTGTTACAAAAATATGACTCTAGGGTTCCACAAGAACAAAATTAGGGTTCCACAGCGATTTGACCATCGGGTGGCCCAAGCATTTAGGGCAACCCGATGGGTATTGCTAAACAGGGGTTTGGTCAGGTGCCACCGTCATCTAAGATGGCGACCGGACCCCTGTAGTATTGGATGCTGGGAGGAAGTGACAGCACTTCCTCCCATACAGAGCGCGCCGCCTAGGGGGGGAGAGAGAGCAGCAGGGACTGAGCACAACCCAACCCCAGCCAGCAGCACTGAAGACCCTCCTGCAGAAAAAAGGTAAGTAAACAGCAAATTTAAACATATGTGTATGTATCTTTGTGTGTGTGTGTACCTGTATCAGTGTGTGTATCTGCCAATGTGTGTGAATCTGTGTGTGCATGAACCTGTGTCAGAGTGTGTATATCTGCCAATGTGTGTGAATCTGTGTATGTGTCTATGTGTGTGTGTACCAGTTTGTGTATCTGTGTGTCAATGTGTGCATCAGTAAGTGTATATGTGTGTGCATGTGCTAGTGTGTATCTGTGTGTCAGTGTGTGTATGTGTGTGTATGTGTCAGTGTATCTGTCAGTGTGTGTGTGTGTATGTGCCAATGTGTGTATCATTGTTCCAGTGTGTGTGTGTATATGTGCCAATGTGTGTATCATTTTGCCAGTGTGTGTGTGTGTGTGTGTGTATCTGTGTGTCAGATGTACATCCACATTTTAAATCCAACACTACATCCACATACATCTTGGCACGCAAATTATAACATTCCATACAAACACATCCTTGTGTTAAAACGATAAAATTACATACAAACACCAACTCTACACACAAAAACTCACCTGCTCCTAAGTACTGCAATCTGTTTACTATCTGTAGAAATTAGTGTGTATATATAGTTAAAACAAAATTGCAAAATTTGCTAATTGAAAGGTTTATGCAACGGTGCAAAAGTTTTTTTTGGGGGGGGGGGAGGGGGGGGGGCGGCGTGGGGTTCCATGATGTTGATACCCTATATCAAAGGGTTAAAGGGTTCCATGAGAAAAATTCATTGGGAACCCCTACTCTTGATAGACGTACCTTTTCTTTGCATTGTATAGTCCTTCTTCATAAGTTTGTGCCCATGTAATATCATTCCCCCATCCTGAAAAAAATAAATAAATAGAACATTAAGCTGCGTTTTTTTTTGTCAGTGCAAATACAATACAATATGGCCCTGATATTTTTAGATAGGCTTCTCAATCTGTTAGAAAAAAATGACAAATTATTTATCTCTAAGTCACCACTGAGCTCTGAGGAGGTTTAAGATAAATCATTTGAAAAAAATGTTTTCTAACAGAATGAAATCATTTCAGATTGAAATAAATTAAATAGAGGCCATTGAGATCATTTGAAAAACTCATCCAAAATATGAAACCATCTCCTTTGGGACCCGCTGCAGCATCATGGCAAGTGCTGAAACGCGCTCAAGATGGCGGCTGTCTTACATCATCAGAGCCCACAACTCCACATTCTGTCAGAGTTGGACAGGATCTTTGAGGCTCTTCTGGACCAAGCTAGCCAGCACACAGCAAAGCTCCACAAACATACTGACCCCCGGTGACGCACTCATGCTGACAAGGGATGCACCTGACTCCCCTGACGCAGGTATCCCACGTCCAAGGTGGGCACGGCACGGAGTGGAATGCCTGCACAACCCACTGATGGCACCTGCTATCACCGGTTACCTTGGACACCTCAGAGCCAGCACTCTAAACAACCCAACAGGGTCAATCATCATACCAGCACTCAAGGCTCGTGTTCTCAGATTGGGACTGTCCTTTTGAGATCGGCTCTGTTGGGGTTGCGTTATCGGGGGAAAGAAGGCCTGCTGGATCATGACCTGGAGACTATTAGGCCTCAATCTACCCTGTGGGACTATGGCCTACCAGTACAGGGAGTGGGCTGATTGGGTGGGTGGCTACTCTTAGACCACTATTTGTCCTAACCCTCATCGGGTCCCAATATATATTGATATGTCTATAAATGCAGTTCTATGCCTTAGTATGTTTCTCTCTTTCTTTGCCCCTTTTGCTTAGACCTGTGTTTCTGATATTTTTCTATATTACTATAAAAAGAGTGCAGTATCCTCGACAACCCATGATAAACACAAAATTTTATTTCTGCCTATTGTATATGTCTTTTGAGAAATGTCTACTCTAGTCTGCACTACAAAAATAATGAATTATATAAAAAAATCAAGGACACGTTAGCACTCTGCATATTACTTGTTTTGTCTCAAAGGAGACCTAATCATAGATTACTTAATCACAGAGAAGCCTCACCCACTAATATTTAAAGGGGTGCCACACCTTCCATTTAAACTGAAAGTTAACGCTATCAATACCAAAATCAAATCAACGTCAAATAAGAGCAAAGGAAAACTTTTAAAAAATGAATGGGGTTAAAGGGACACTACACAATGAATGCAGTATAATTAATTACACTTATTATTAATGCATCAGGCAGCGAACTTAAATATGTAACATAAATATCGTAATCTACTCAATAATACTTTTTTCATTTCATAAATAACTATTTAAATAATCAGAATCACAATTGTTGGGCTAAAATGCCTTATAATCAATTAGTTTAAGGAAGATAAGGAATTCAATTAATTCTCACTGTATTTTAATTTAAATGCCCTTGAAAATATGTAATTTTATTCTGATAGCTGAAAGGAATTAGCAGAATATTACATGATAAATTTTATGCAAATATAAAACATATTAGCACATTACAGTAAGCCAATCTGCACTGGGAGTAATAGCCAGCCTTTACAGCTCCACCTAGAAAGACAACTATTCTCTTTAATTTGGGTAATTAAACATCATCATTGCTAGGTTCCAGAAACACATGGGGCTTTGTCACAGATAACTACAACCAAAAATGCAGAACTCAAGGTAAACAAATATAATTGTAACCGGAGAAAATGTGTACTATCGGGCCTTAGAGTGGCAGGACTGAAAGCAAAACAGAGTAGTACAAGGCAAGCTGAGTCAGGAAGACATAAAGCAGAATAAAAAACAAACAAACTTGAGTTTAAATAGCCCTAGTATATAGGAAGGCAAGGATTGGTCAAAATTGACCTTGTGATGCTAAAACATGCATGCGTGTCAACTACTCGATGATGCACGCATGTTCATGTCACTTTTGTCATGTTCGGTGATGAGGCTACACAGTTTCTTAGTGGCAGATGTTCAGTACGAACACCATAGCATCCGGAAGCTGCATAGAGAGCGGACTGGAGGGGAATCTGTCATGAGGTAAGTAAAACAGAGGGGCTTCTTTTAGCGTGACCTTGCAGACCGGGTGCGGTGATCAATCCAGGGGGCCCGGCAGCCCTGCAGATCCCTGCGACTGGGTGCCCGCCACCATTTGTTGCAGCCCCGGCCTGCACGGTATAACCACCAGGGCCGCACGTTAAGTGCCATGCTGTTAGAGCCACCTGTTACAAACTGTTTCTTTAAGTGACAAATTGTTCCCCTGGATTATGGAGAAGCGTCATTGCCAACCTTCTGCCCCATGACTATAGACCTAGTGTGTATGGCCCTTTAAGAACCATCTGTGGGCACATTGTGACTTTGGTGAACAATGCCCCTTTAAGACTATGTCCCCAGACCTGTAAAATAACTTGTTTGTGCCTTTTTCCCACTTGGTTCAGTAAATGGGGCTTACTGAACCAAGTACCACACAGGCGGACCACCCAGAAGTGGAAGTGTGCCGTCAATTTACCTCCTTGGCTGGGAGGCTGCTGTAGGTAAATTGCTGACCACTGGGTAGCCGCCGTTCGTACAAACGAACACGTGACGACGGCCATCTTTATTCAGGCGAACACGGTCAGCGGTGTGTGAAGCCAAATCTATGGAACTGAAATCGGCTACACATTTGAACAACACCACTGACCCTTACCTTCTCCTCCACTCAGTTTTCAGCCCAGCAGCGGCGGTTCATAGAGTTTGCAGTACTTATGGTGTCAACGGTGCTGATGGTCCTTTGGTGAGCGCTAGGAGAATCCTTTCTACGGTCCAACTTTCAGCTAGCCTGGAGGCAACCGTAACACCACCCGATGGCTATGGATTTCCAGGTGGTCTACGGATCAGTTTTCGCACTGGGGCCCCATGGATCATGTGTACGCCACTGGTGGGCAGTGTACTGTATGGGATAGTGTATGTGTGGATGTTTTGATTGTGTGTGGGGATTTACTGTATATGAGGGGGGACTTTATGTGGTGGTGTAGAAACAAATAAAATAACATATTTCCCCCTCCCTGTTCTTACCTTGCAGGTACACACAAGCACTCACTGACACTCTCACTGACCCATACACACACAGATCTACTGCAACACTACTAATGTAAGGACTCCCCACTGGCAGGCTTTTGGATATTTTACTAACCAGTAAACACTTTTCATTTTTTTTTTTGGTTTTGTAGAGCCTGATTATGGACTAGGCTTGCTAGACCCATGTCTAATCCTTAACTAGAGTGGGGTACCCAACCAAGGTCTCAAACGTGAGGAAGTAATGAACAACTGGAGGGGAGTGTCTGTCCTGTTGCCAGGTAAATGCCATTCTTGAACTCCTTAGAGAGGCAGCAACCAGTCTCAGCATGGCCACACAGAATGACACACCCATGCACACACAGGCTGATGTTATAAGTAAAGTTAAATATAAAAAACACTAATATCCTACTCACATCGATCAAAGACTATGAAAATTGCCAATCGCTGTCTAAAATTGTGGGGTAGTTGTATAAAAATAAAAGTTGGAAAAGGTGTAAATGTTATAATAAAAACAAAAAGTAAGTTAAATTTAGATTTAGTCCATGAGTTAATTTAGTAGTCAAAGTAAAAAATCAAAGACCTCTGTCATTAACAGCAAAATATTTAAATTACCACCTAGAGTATGATATTTACCCTAATTATTCCTTGAAATTGAAGATCATTACTATGGACCTATGTGTACTCAAAAGTTTAATATTTTTTGATGACATTGAGTTGAGATGTTCCCTCAACCTTGCTTTGAGGGTTCATTTGTGTGTCCAACATATTGGAACTTATAAGACGCACAGGTGATAAGATAAATACTGCAAGTGAGGTGGAGACATTTGTTAAAATATATTACCTAGTAACTGTTGAAGAACATGTATTATAGGTACCATTAACGGGGAAACACTTACATCTATAAATAAGGCAAGGGAAATTACCTTTCTGTGATGCATGGTTACTTTAAAAAAGATTGGGCTACTCAAAATAGTTAATTCTTGTAAATTTGAAAGTAAGATCATAATTGCCTTGTCACATAAATAACAAATCATCAGTAATTCTTCAACAATTCATGATAGTCTAAGAAGAGGTTGGCATCTCCAAAGATGTCGGAGGCCTCCCACCAACCTGGAGTGAGGGCACATTTGTTATCCTCATGGAAGTCCAATAACCCACCATAACACATAAAACAATTGTGAGCAGGCATATATCCATTTCCTCTAAAACCATTTTGGGGGTAAAGCTGGAGCATTAGAAAACAACATCAATGGTTAGCCACTTATATCCAGTCTTTCACCAAAAAGGGTCAAGTTTCAGTAAGAGAGGTTTGGTAACTCTCACATAGCTTATATAATATAATGACAATAAGGTTAAGATAATAATCTACCCGTTGAGGTCACTTTTTACATGGAGGCTATATGAGAAATATTGAGTGTCCCACTGGATGTTTTGCCTGTCTTGGGTAGGCAGTGGAAACCGGGAGTAATAAAATGTAAATTGATCGTACATTCCACCTCTGTAGGAGATAGTACATCCCCCCAAAAAGCCTCCAAATTAATAAATAAACATGCTATTTTTTTCTGTATTACTAATAGGTTTTTTCTATATTACTAACAGTTGATAATATGACTTTGAGCCACGTTAACTTTTAATAGACTTTTGTCTGAACTAGATGTCTTTGAATCCAAACCCGAAGGAATCGATTGTCCAGCATTTACCTATGGAGTCTTATTCAATTAATATAACTCCATCGGTAAATCCCAGACAATAATTTTTTATGGGTGTGGATTAAAGAAAAGTCTGATAAACTGTCAGTAACAAACTTTTGCACAAGTCTAGTTGTTATCAGTTATATATATTCTGCCTTTCTGATGGGGTTTAAAATGTATATGAATGTCTATCTTTGTACTGTACCAAGACTGTGATTGATTCAATATCCTCTAATATTGAAAATATTGCACTTTTCATATTATATATTCATTTTTATTGAACATTATGTGCACTTGAATAATTAATTTGTGTTATTCCAATATTTTGGGTTCAGAATTTGAATGGATTTTCCCACTTTTTGAGAAATTTGTTGAGGTGCATTACTATGCAATTTAACTCTTTGTGCTGCATTGGTTTTATAGTGTTCCTGCAGACAATGTTGTGGCCTCGTTGATAATAAATTCTTATTTTTTTTCCTTTTGTTCTTATTTTACACTAGTTTGATTTTGGTATTGGTAGGGTTAATGTTCAGTTTAATTAGAGGGTATGGAAACCCTCTTTAAATATTGATGAATCTTTTCTGTGATTAAGCCTATGATTAAGTTTCATTTGAGTGATGTAATTGCCTGCTTGTTCTTATAATATTTTGCTTTTTAAAAATCTCTATCCTGTAAATAGTTAATTTTAGAAGTCAGCTCAGTAAAATAGTGTAGCTGCCATTTCTTTGTAACTTGCTACAGTCTATCATATTTGACAAACTCTGGTGCTGACTCTGTGCCAGTATTGTATCTATGGTTTGCTTGTTTAAAGTCCGGCCTTTGTTTGTATATTTTCACCGAAGGGGTTGCTAACCATTACTAGTCACTGTTACATCCAACTCCTTTTGCTCAGGTTAAATGAAAATGATGGCCGTGATATGGAAATTCAATCTGCTTTGGTTTTATTTGTCAATTCTGGGGCTTGTTCAGAACCTGTTCAGACAAATATGTCAATTTCATCTGAATGAATCCAAAATGTTTGATATTGCCCTAAATACATTGGAAAGAATGTGTGGCTGTAAAAATGCTCTGGTTCCGTGGATATAGTCCTGTATCATTTATAGTTAAAATAGCTTAAAGTGTCACTACAGGCCCCTAAAAAACTTTAGCTTGCTGAAAAGCTTTCTGTGTGAAAAGCATGTCCTCTTTTTTTCATTTTGCAAAAAGTACAGATTTTAGCTGACACTTTTATAAATTAACCAGACAACATGTAATGCTACTTCCTGGTTTGGTTAGCTCAGTGGAGCTAAACTCAAGAGGCAGCAATTGCCCAGAGCACCCGCCTTGGAAAAGGCTTCTAATTGAGCTGCATTTGAGAGTCTATGATTGGACAGCCACAGAAAGTCTGGGAGGAATTAGAAGGGGAGGGATTGCAAATACAGCAGACAAGAGAACTGCAGTTTGTGCAAGCTGTTTGTAGGTATACCCCAAAGAAAAAAATGCATAATTAAATGCATGCATGTTTTCATTTGGGGTATATCTATCAGACAGTGATTTTAATTTATTTTGTATTTGGGCAGTGGAGTGTCCCTTTAAGTATGTTACATTTGAAATGATGAAAATATATGTTACTAGACCTCTTGACAATGTCTGTGGAGGACGAGTCTTTTTTTTGACTGCCATGGCTAAGTTTGTTGAGAAGACAAATAACACAAGTGACAAGGTCAGCATTGATGGAAACATTGTGGCTTCCGTGGTCCTTTTATAAATATCTGTTAAAACAAAAAAAAGAAGAAAATAAACCATCACTTAACAAAACCAATCATTAATTTTAAAGAAAATATTCCAAAATAATTAGCAAACTGTTTCACAATAATTACAGGGAACATCATGGTCTATTAAACGGTGACCTGCTACTATTTTGTGTGCATTGTGTTGATTGCGTCTTGATAGCTCAAATTACAGTACAGTCCAAATGGATGGTATCACTTTGTACTCAACAGCCACACTTTCAATCCAGCCCAGTTTTCTTAGAACTGATTAATATAAGTAAGGACTTCCTGAAGTCTAAATCGTGTTAGCCTCAGGACTATCTGTTTTACTGTGCACATGGTGATTCAATAATTTGTTTTTGGTGGAGCACTTGATGAGTCTTCCCCCCTCCACCACCCCCTGGCAATTGCACAGTAGTCCTTCCCCAGTGTCCACACATAGTTAAGGGAATAGAGAAGGTAAAAGCAATTAATAATATGACACATGGTTTTAGGAATTCTCAGCATCATCTGACAGTTTAGATATCAGGTGTATCGTTAATTATAGAATTGGTACCCATTTCATTGTTTCCCACAATCCCTTTTAATAAATGATTTCTAAGTTTTAAATTCTAATCTTAAAAGGATTATAACTTGTATCATCTACTGTATTTAAATTTCCACACAATTGCAGACTTTTGTGTTAGAAATCCTGGTCTGGTATCAAGTGATATGTCAGGTCCCATAGAACAATAAAACTTTGTTTTGAGAAATGGCTCATTTTTTACATCCAGATTAAAGGTAAAACCCCCAAAGATATACTACGTATCTAGTTTCTAGCCATCTTAAGAAGATACTGTTCTATAGGGTACTGAACAAAGAATTGATTATTCAACTGAAACATTCAATATAGTCAGCAAACTTACCGAAACGTTGCTGAGAGTCTTATTTATTTTATTGTTGTCACTTAGTATGCAAGTGTCATATATGCTAGCCATGCACAAAAAATGCAAGTAATAGTTTAAATATTAATACAATATCAGATAAAACAAAATTGCCCCCCTTTACAGAGCCTTAAGATCCATGCTTTATGTTGAACTGACGCTATAATATCTGCATTATCTTTCCTCTAGAAAGACCCAGTATCCGTCCAAACGTTTCTGTTTTGTTTATTGTAAGATTATATTTGTATAATTCTATTTATAATATGGCTGTTAAAATAATACTAGATTATGCTGAATTACACACCTGACTGTATGATAAGAATGTGACTGTCGGTCTATTTATAAAAAAAAAAAAAAAATCATAAGAAATATTTTATTGTCGAGACAAAATAATTAATTTCATCATGTGATTGTTGTCTTTATTCTTATACAATTTATTATAGCTTAGACATTTTCCATAAATAAAAGTTGTATATATAACAAGTCTTTAACCTATTTTAACTCATTGTAAATACATGCTGTGTGTATTTTCTTTTCATGGTAAATGTGAATATAATGGTTCGTTCTTTTCCAACATACTGCAGACATTTTGAAAAAATATAAAAAGGTAAATGCTATATGTATTATGATGACACACACAGACAAGGTTTAATAAAAAGAGGTAAGAAGTAATTATTCCTTATATAAAGGGAATCAATACAGTAAAGGAGGAGACTACATTTAAAAGAAGAAAAACTATCACAACAAGAGGACATAATCTTAAATTAGAGGGACAAAGGTTTAAAAATAATATCAGGAAGTATTACTTTACTGAGAGGGTAGTGGATGCGTGGAATAGCCTTCCAGCTGAAGTGGTAGAGGTTAACACAGTAAAGAAGTTTAAGCATGCGTGGGGTAGACATAAGGCTATCCTAACTATAAGCTAAGGGCAGGGACTAATGAAAGTATTCCGAAAATTGGGCAGACTAGATGGGATGAATGGTTCTTATCTGCCGTCACATTCTATGTTTCTATGTTTCTATATTCCGTCCGTCCTCTATCTACCTTAAATTGTATTGTTTATTTGTTTTGTAGGGAAGGCTTACACATTTCCTAAAGTTAAAGACTTTCTTGTATCCGCTGCTTGTTTAGTATTTTTAACTGCAGATAGCAAATTGTTTTAAAACTTTTTTTTTTTTTGCACATTGATTGAAGGTTAAAGAAAGCTTACTAATGACACGATGCAACTGCTCATTCCATCACAGACAAATTCACTAAGGTGTTAATCACATAAAATGAATCATGATCGGATTTTTTAAACTGGGACAATAGCTACATTTACGGATTTTTCCTTTATGACTGTTTTGGGTTAATGTTAGTGAATGTTAGTGAACTGTCATCTATGTAATTATTTAATTAACATAAACTAATATTTTTTGAATTAAAGATGGCTATAAACCAATAAAGCCTTTTTTTTTAATAAATAGTTTTCTGATTCAAAACTTTTATTTAAGATGTTACGTGAATATGTATACAGTCTAATTTCCTATTTCATATTGCTAACTGAAATGAATTTTTACAATACAATTTTTGCAGATATGCTGAATAATAGAATGTTATAAAATAAAAATTAGTTTAAGCATCAATCAAGAAAAAGCAAAGACTGTCTTGAGCTCAGACTATATCCACAAAACACAACAAAATTTCACTGAAAACGCAAGTGATTAAAAAAAAAAAGTGGACAACTTTATGCACAATTAAGCTTAGTATAAATTTTAGGGAGTGAAAGTTATTTTGCAATATTGCCATTTTTAATTAATGACTCCACATAGTTAAAGATTTTGGCCAAACTGCTTATTATCACCTTAATTTTGCAAACTGGTATTATACTCCAGAAAACTCACTGCTGACTCATAGACTTTGCATTCTGTTTCGAAAGAATTTTGATTTCTTTAACTTGTTCTGCTGTATTTTATAGCAACATTTATAGATACATATTGGATAGCCATACTTTACTTTTATGTCTACAGAAGGCATAAAGGGATTGAAACAGATGTAAGCATGACATATTGATCTGTCAGTAACACTATAGCTAAATATGGTCTACATGTTCCATAATCTCCTTCCAGCCTTGTTGGACGCACTTGTGCACGTATGAACTGTATGACAAGTGTGTGATCCTGAGACATGCAGCACGCGTCTCTATGTGCTAACTCAGGCTTCCCTAAACTCCGGCCCTCCAGATGTTGCTGAACTACAACTCCCATGATTCTCAGCCCATCTATTTCATTCACAGAATCATGGGAGTTGTAGTTCAGCAACATCTGAAGGGCCGGAATTTGGGGAAGCCTGTGCTAACTGGTCAAAACATCCAGTCAAAACAGTATTTTATCGAATATCATGATACATTTAACATCTCCGATATTCTTTACCTTCATGCTATAAAATAAACTTTCGGTGTGTTTTGTAAACGTATTTTCAAGACTAAAACTAAAATAAGTCTATTTTATTGTTGTATTGAGAGACTCTCAGGTTTATCTCCTAAAGTGTGAAGTGTCAGAAATTGAAAGTGAATTTTCAGATTTTGGTCAAGGATAGACATACTGAAACATAGCTGACTTTTAATTTTTTTTTTCCAATTATGGTATTTTAGTCTAAAATTTCAAATTCTTGAATTCCTGTAAAATCACACTTTAGTTAATAATCCTGTCTGTAAAGCAAATATTTTCCCTTTCTCTCTTTTTGTGGCTAACTTAGCAAAATTAATTGTGTTTCATGGGACATAGGATAAAAATAGATCAATCTACAACAAATACCTCCTAATCAAAATGAAGAATTAAAGAGATTTTTTTTTTACCAATGCGGTTTTGATTAAAAAAGTTAAATGATCTACTTACCATTCTTCATGATAAATTAGAAAGTCTGTCTGTGTTTCATCACAATGTACTATTTAATTTATGTTGCAAACTTTAAATGTTAGGCAAAGAAAAAAGTTGACTTACATTGGGTGAGTCCTTGCAATCAGATTCTTTCTAAGTCAAACAGCTTAGAAAGGAGTGTTTTATAGACGGACATTGGACGGAGTTGCACCTTCCAATTACTATGGCAACAAGGAAATCTTTACCTGTTTATTTGTTCTCCCGAGTTCTCATGGCTGGAACACAAGATACATTGTTTTCCCTCCTCCATGCTTACGATCATATAACATTCAATGAGGAAGCAAGTAAAAAAGCCCTGCGTGTGTATTTTATTTCACGATATCAAGGTACAGCTTCAGGAAATCTGAAACCAAAGTGGTCCTCTTGTGCACCTGTTGTCTGTAGAAAATATTTTTTGCTTCACTGGTGCTTGGAAAAAACACAACATGCAGAAATGATATTAAATCAATAAAAACAACTTACAAAGATTTTTAAACAATAGCTTCTGGTGGAATAAAAATAAAGGTTTACGAAAGAATGGCTTTGTTTCTAATCTATTATTGTAATATTGCCCTATACTTTTTTTTAGATAGATTTTATGTAACTTTAAAAGATGTCCACATTATGCAAGAGATACATGATCGATGGGTTACTCCAAGCACCATGAACACTTCAGTGATTTGAAGTGGTCATGGTACTTGGAGTCTGTGTGTGCAGAGTCAGTTTGAAACGTTGCACATACAAAGTTAAAACCAAGCGCTGCTGGAAGTTTAATTCCACCTCTGGCAGCGTTATTAGCCAACCTGGGTAGTTAGCCAGGGTAATGTCAACTATGTGCATATTTGGCATCTGTCGTCAGCTCACATAGCATGCTACTGACAGAAAGTCAATGTCCTAGTGCTACCCAAATCTTCACCACAGCCCATCCCGCTCTGACATCACTTCCCCTCCAGTGAGAGGAAGTGACATCATCAGAGGAGGATCAGGCTGCAGGGAGAACTTGGCTCCAGCGCTGGATTGAGCTTCACGATTTTTAAAATGTTTAAAATTTTTATACAAATACATTTTCTCACGATATAAAGTATATTGCAGTTAAAGTAGATCAAAGTTAAATCTGTCATACTGCTTTTTAAATCAAGCTATTTACTTAACCCCTTATGGACGACGGGCGTTCTATGCTATCCTTAAGGAAGTGGCTCTAAACGCCGCAGGGTGGCATAGAACGCCCTGCGATCTTTTGTACTTACCCGGTCGCCGGGAGTCCCCCTCCATCCTTTTCGAACCCCTTGGGCCATGTGATTGTGAGGTACTTGCGAGGACCTCGCGATCACATGGGCGGCATAGCCGTCCATAACAATGCCAGCCGGGGGAGTGCCTGTAATGACAGGTACTCCCCCTGCTGTCTGAAAATACATAAAATAAAAGTTAAATCAGTGTAAAATTAAATTATATATACTTAGATCATATATATATTTATTTTATATATGATCTAAGTATATATATATATACACATATACACACATACACATACACTGTATAAGTGTATTGTAATATTAATATATATATAATTATAAATATATATTAATATCAAAATACACATACAATGATATTGATTAAATATATATATAATTTTCGTTATAAACATATATGCAAAATCTGGCACTCTACCTTTAAATTAGCTTTGCAATGACCTCGGTGATGCACAGCGTAAGTATATATGAAAAAGGATGAAGAGAGCACTCCAGAGGATATTTTCAATAAATTTTTATATGTGATGAAGAGGATCAACGTTTCGACCCAAGAGGTCTTTGTCAAGATGTAGTTATGAGTGAAACAATTGCATATATAGCACAAAAATAATTAAGAGGTAATCACTTACCCAGTGCAGGTGTGAAGCCCCAGATCCATGTGTGAACGCAGTGAAGTGATCAGGTAATCGCGTGTGCAATTCATGGAGACGTGATGACGTCATATTAAATCGACCGGAAAAGGTTGTGAAGAAGCGTCTGGTTACTATGGTGATGCTGAGTTCCAGTAATATAAGTGATTGTGAATCATGCGGTGCGTGAATAATAAAGTAAAACCAACTAGGAGGATATATATGAGGTTCATATATAGTTAACAAAAATATACATATAGACATATACTAAAAGAATAGCATGTAGCCCAGATTATAAGAAGACAGATACATACGTGGAGGAGTGAATGGAGTGTGAGTGACATGCAGAAAAATAAATAAAGTGTGAGTGACATGCAAAAAATAAGATAAGTGAAAAGCAAGATAAAATGAAGAAAGAGCAAGGACTACATAATAAATAAAGAGACAGAGAAAGATGTAAAGGACAAACATAGGAAAAAGCTATCACAAAAAAAATGTGATATATTAAAAATAATAGATAAAAGTGAAGTGAAGATGATAAGTGAATAAAAGAAGATGAAATATGTGGCGTGAAGAAAGTGTCAAAAAAGTGTGGACTATGTACAAATA
Source organism: Pelobates fuscus (assembly GCF_036172605.1). Lineage (NCBI taxonomy): Eukaryota > Metazoa > Chordata > Amphibia > Anura > Pelobatidae > Pelobates > Pelobates fuscus. Next base: position 328,586,098 of record NC_086320.1, on the reverse strand, counting down.
GGTATACCCAAATATGCAAGAATATATGACAAAAATGTCTAGAAGCAATGTGCATAATAGACACTATAATAAAAATAAAAATAGCATATCAGAACTACTGATACCTAGGCAGAAGAACAAAACGGAGCAGAGTGATAAATATTTAAATCATAATCACGTTTGTCACAAAGGTTCTTTGTTATAGAGATTTAAATAAGAGAACAAGGAGACAGCCTGGAGATGAATAGAAATAGAAATAAACATAGAAAAAAACAAATAGTAAGAAAGAAAAAAGAAAAAAGAAAAAAGAGAAAAACTAAAAAATTTTTTTTCGTTATATATACATTTATATATAATATAAAATAAATAAATCTGTAAATACGTAAAAAAATTAAATTAGAAAAACAATAAATATATGAATAATAATATATCCCAGCCTCACTCTGCGGCGTGCGAGGGAGCTGAGCAGACAGCTCAGAGGAAGTGCTCCCTCGCCAGCCGCCCGCCTGCCCTGGGCATTTTTTGCCGCCCCCTGGAAAATGCCACCCAAGGCAAATGCCTTGTTTGCCTCGTGGCTAAAACGTCCCTGACGGTAGCCCAGGAATGAGAATTACCCCCATGATGGCATACCATTTACAAAAGTAGACAACCCAAGTTATTGCAAATGGGGTATGTCCAGTCTTTTTTAGTAGCCACTTAGTCACAAACACTGGCCAAAATGGACGTTCAAATTAGTTTTTTGCATTTTCAAATATTAACACTAATTTTGGCCAGTGTTTGTGACTAAGTGGCTACTAAAAAAGACTGGACATACCCCATTTGAAATACCTTGGGTTGTCTACTTTTGCAAATGGTATGCCATTATGGGGGTAATTCTTATTCCTGGGCTACCATACAGTCTCAAAGTAACCAATCTGGCGAATTTCAATGTAAAAAATGAAATATGTAACACGCTATATTTGACCCTGTAACTTCCCAAAACACCATAAAACCTGTACATAGGGTTACTGTTTTACACACGAGACTTTGCTGAATACAAATATGTGTATTTTATTGCAGTAAAAGGAAACAGTATTATGACATTCACAGTTAGAATGTCACGTAGAACTAAATTTTTTTTAAAAAATTCTTATTTTCTCCCATTTTTTTATATTTTATTCATATTAAATTATGTTTTATAACTAAATATTTGATGCCCTGTTTCCCCTGAGTAAAATTATATATAATAAGTGTGGGTGCACATAATATGAAAGAGGTGAATTACGCCTGAACAGACATATTGCACAAATTAAAGTTTTTGTTTACGTTTTGTTTTGATCACAACGTGTACATTTGGCTCAGTCCTTAAGATGTTGTTATGTCATTACACCATTGGAGACTATTTTCTACAGAGTGTTTAAATCAAGTGACTTAGAGCAGGACAGGAACTATCCAAGTTGCATTGATTCCGGATAATTGCCAGTAGGTAATGTGTAAAAGCTTTATCAGAGTATTTTATGGTTTTCCGAGAATGAGTCAGAGAATGTGTATAGGTTCAAATTCCAAACGGGTAAAATGCATGTTAAAATATGAAGCCCTCACATAGAGTTATGTTTAGTGATAGACATTTGAAATATTTGTATATGACATACATACATTTTAATAAATTTACCTAATAATAAATAATGTTATAATTACTGTATTAGGTAAAGTGTGGAAGTATTATTTAACCACGTACATCCCCTCAAAATTGCAAATTGAAAAGAGAGACCCTATTTTAGGGCTGCAAGTGGGGGTTTGGCTAGGGGTGGGTCTGTTCTTTTTTTTTAGGAGATTTTTAATAACAATTTTTTGCAACTACAATGTAGGTTGGAACAAGAACAATGTATATTATTTATACAGACTGATTTCTTAAGACATTTATTGTAGTTTAAAAACACATTATTAAGTATGATAGCTGTGGAGCTCAGTTTCAGGGATATGCACTAACGTAATAAAGGAAGTCCAGAGCGAATTCAAAGTGAATTTCAACATTTTGGACAAAATAGCCAAATTAGAAAATTCTCAATTTTCATTTCAGTTTGGCAATTGTAGCCTTAAAGGGATACTATAGTCACCAGGAATACTACAGCTTAATGTAGATGTTCTGGTGTGTATAGTCTTTCCCCATGGGCACACTGGGCAGTTAACCGGGGCCCAACAGGCATGGGGGACCAAAAGCGCTGCCCAGCGTGCCCGGCCGACAGGGTTATGCTTTGATCTCCCCTGCTGACACATAGTGAGCCGGCCCTGTTTTATGGCCACAGGCTCTCTCGGGTCGGTGAGGAGATCAGCGATCTCTCTCACCGGCCCAAGGGTCCTTCAATCGGGAGAGAGGGTGGGAGGACCCGGAGGCAGGGGAAGGGATCTTGGAGGCAGACCACGGCAACGCTCCACAAAGCATTCTGCGCACGGGAGGACACCAGGGCAGTGTCCCCAACCTTCACTACAGGTAAGAAGAAGGGAGGGGGAATAAATATTTTATTAATGTATAGGATTATTAAAAAACTCTGCAACATACACAAACATCACTCCTCACATACGCACAGCATCTCACACAAACACAGCACTCCTCACACAGAGCACCCACACACAGCACTCCTCACACAGAGCACCCCCTCACACACATACACAGCACTACACACACACACAGCACCCCTCCACACAGCAACCCCCCACACAGCACTCCTCACACACACAGCACACCCCCCCCACACACAGCACTACTACTACTACTATACTAAAAATATATACCAATTATTTACCTGATACTGCCTAAAAACAGGCAAATATCGTAAATAAGTTCACTTAATATTTAAAATCTGGACTAATTTCCTGCTGACAGTGCTAGCAACCAGTGTTTGATAAACACAAACCATTGTCAGTTGTCAGTGCAAGGGTTAAGTGGGTGGTGCCGGTCAGCTCTTACAAGCCATCTGCCACAAAAAAAAAGTTAAAAAAAAAAGCACAAATTATATGTGGTACAGTATGAACTCAACATGCCACAGACGAGTGTATTTCTACTAAATAGAGAGCAATCAGTAACTCCTCAACTAAGTAGCTGGTGGCAAATGTTTGTGGGTTGGATTGCCCCCCTCCCTACCTTTAACTCATGGACAGTATGTTGAGAGGCATTAAAACAAAAGCAATTGTCCATAACCCTTACCTCTACCCATGGGCAGAAGGTGGATGTATAAAAACAATGATTAGGGGTGATCACTATTTTTCACACCCATGGGCTATAGTTAGAGTGGATTATTGTTAAAAGGAAATGTATTGTCCCCTCTACCCCTCCCACCCATTTGTGGCAGGTGGGTACTAATATAGTAATTAGAGGACACACCAATTATCCCCCTCTTGTCTATGGTTCTCCTTAATAAATATTGCCATCCCTCTGGCTAGGAGACCCAAGCCACCACCCAAAATAATTCCTACCAACCACCATCAGACTTGTAATATTGAGAGGGTATAATAAATGTAGAATTTTACACTAGCGGGCTCATGGGAGGTGATGGTAGCTGAATGTCTAACTGACATTCAATGTGTGGCAAGATCTTTGTAAAGGCCATTCCTGTCTTAAAAGCTCAGTCTGTGCATAGCCACGAATGGGCTCAGTTGAACTGTGTTTTGGGGTCATTGTTTTCTTTCCAGTGTGCTTTGGTGGCAAATTGGGTCATTTTCACATTGTAAACAGTTCATTTTGATAAGGTGAGTTTACAAATTTCTACGTTAGCAATAATCAACCTCCTTCCCTGCCCATCGGTGGGGGCAAGGAGGGTTGACAATTGCCTGTCTACCCCATTATTATTTTCATACCCTTCACCTGCTGTCCATGAGTGGGTGGTGATGGGACAAGAGCCAGGTCCCAATTATGGATTTACAGACCCAATTCCATAACGAATAGGATGGAGCCTTTAGTGACTAAGTAGCCAGAGAAGTTGGTAATCCATATAACCCCAACTGCATGGCATAAGAGGTAGAACCCCTTTTTCCATCTCATTGTCCTATTGCCCGGCACAGAGGATTGGGTTAACACTGAAAGAGCTGCTGGTTGCTCTGCGATTAGTAGATAGATAGGGTCTCACCCACAGCATGTTGTGTAGTGGCTAAAAGAAGATAAAATCCTCTTATGTTGTGCTACATTATATATTATTACATTACCAACCATATGCTTTTATATGTTCAAGTGTGGCAGGTGGCTAACAAGAGCTGGCCAGTTACCACATACTTAACCCTTGCCCTGCCAGCAGGAAAATAATTCAGATATTTAATATTTGGTCTGGAATTTCATCATCCTGATCTGGATTTCAGGTGTTTAGTTACATCTGGACATAACTCTGTATCAATGCTGATTTAAAAAGTCCAGATGTTGGAATTCTGAGTACTGACTTCTGCAGTCTGAATACCCTGGATGGATTCAGCTATTTTCTTTAAATCCTGACATGGGGTAGTTTTGTGAATAACTCTGCTATAAGTGAATTCATCTCACCTTCTTGGCAGTCCCTTTGTCCCTGCTACTTTATTTTACAGTTTTATAGTGACATCTAGTGGACATTCCTAAAATGACAATTTGCACATCACCTTTATTATATTCTACTTCTTTGTAAATCTTTGTAAACCTTCTGTGCCTTATATCCAGTTATAGGCATCTCTGGTATATCATGCATTTTAAATTAAATTTTATGTGAAAAAGAAAGTGAGGTTTTTGGAGAGTTTCTTGGACCGTCACTACTTCTTGGCAAAACATTTACAGATGATGATCAGCTATTTACAGAAGGGATGCAGTGGAGTATTATATCCATGCATATATACAACCTGATTTACTCTCTCACTTACAGCTATTCATAGAAACTGAGAAACATAGAATGTGACAGCAGATAAGAACCATTCGGTCCATCTAGTGTGCCCAATTTTCTAAATACTTTCATTAGTCCCTAGCCTTATTTTATAGTTAGGTTAGCCTTATGCCTATCTCACGCATGCTTAAACTCCTTCACTGTGTTAACCTTTACCACTTCAGCTGGAAGGCTATTCCATGCATCCACTACCCTCTCAGAAAAGTAATACTTCCTGATATTATTTTTAAACCTTTGCTCCTCTTATTTAAGACTATGTCCTCTTGTTGTGGTAGTTTTCTTCTTTTAAATATAGTCTCCTCCTTTACTCTGTTGATTCCCTTTATGTATTTAAATGTTTCTATCATATCCCCCAATCTCGTCTTTCCTCCAAGCTATACATGTTAAGATCCTTTAACCTTTCCTGATAAGTTTTATCCTGCAATCCATGAACCAGTTTAGTAGTAGTGATGTCCCGAACGGTTCGCTGGCGAAGAGTTCCTGTCGAACATAGCTTGTTCGCGTTCGCCACAGATGGCGAACATATGCGATGTTCGGTCCGTCCCCTATTCGTCATCATTGAGTAAACTTTGACCCTGTACCTTACAGTCAGCAGACACATTCCAGCCAATCAGCAGCAGACCTTCCCTCCCAGACCCTCCCACCTCCTAGACAGCATACAATTTAAATTAATTCTGAAGCTGCGTTCTTTTTTTTTTTATAATTTTTTTTGTTGTTGTTGTGAAAGATGGCTGTCATGTTAAGGGTGTAGCTTGCATGCCGTTATCAACTGTGTATTTATATCAGCAGCTCCACCACTAATTAAAAATCAAGTGTGAGTCGCCCCATGAGATGAGACTAGTGAATAACATAATACATGAACGGTTAAGGTAAAGGCATGTAAGGAACTACGACAATAAACTCTATAGGAGGTGAAATAATGACATGTTTAAACACTTGCTACTTTACGATTAGTTAATGTGCAGAGAGCAGTTCATGTGATCAAAGGCATGGTGGGGAGGATTGGCTATAGTGGGACATGCTTGGCAGGCTGCTGTTTACTGCTTGTGCTCATCCGATCCCTTCTGGGCGCCAGGTACAGACCCTGGGAGTCCCTGATACCTGGAACAACAAAGGCAAGTCTCTGGCTGAGTGCCAGGTTCGCGGCTTGAGGTGGTGGAAGCTTGTTTTGTCGGGTGGTCGGATCTGTGCGGGATTGTGGTGGCTTAAGGTGGATGCGAGTGCTTGACGTGGGGCAGGCTCTGCATTTCTGTTTGTGCCTCCGGTCCCGTCTTCGACGCCTTTTGCGTTGGTGGATTTTAATGGGGACTGCTTCGCTTAGCTGTGGTGGAGCTTGTTGGGGCTGTGGTGGAGCTTGTTGGGGCTTCCTGCTTGTCATTTGCTTCCAAAATTGATTAAAGAGTCTGTCTAGCTTAGACTCAATATCCTGCCACGCTTTGCTGGTACCAGGAGGACACGCGGCTGCCGCCATATTGGGAGAGTCGCAGATGAGTATGTCAGCCTGGGCGACTGTGCTCTGTGCGTCCATTAGCTCCAGACAGCCTCTCAGGGGTGGAGCGGGATAACCCGCACCGGTCCGAGGGGGGTGGGTAACGGAGCTCCTGCCGGGTAGTAGCTGCTCCTGGGCATCCCAGGATTGGGAGATCGGCTGCCTCTCCCGCCCGGTGAGCACCAGGCCACACTTGCCACGCGGAGGTAAGTAAGACTCTGTCGAGTTGCTGACCACTATTAAGCATGTCCGGTCGGTCAGGTAGGAGCAACATTGCTGGGTCATCCCCTTCTGGGGTGAAATTCGCTTGTTGATAGCTGCTTAAAGTGAGATATTGAGGGAGCTCATACGAAGTGCGTCTTTCCTCCATGACAGCTAGGCCCCGCCCCCCGGAAGCTGCATTCTTAGTGAGAGGAGGGACAGTGTAGCTGCTGCTGATTTAATAGGGAAATCGATAGCTAGGCTAGTGTATTCAGTGTCCACTACAGTCCTGAAGGACTCATCTGATCTCTGCTGTAAGGACAGCACCCCAAAAAGCCCTTTATAGGGCTAGAACATCAGTCTGCTTTTTTCCCCCCTGTGTAATCTAATTGCAGTTGCCTGCCAGCGTGTGTGTCAGGCTCACAGCGTATACTGTGCCCACTTGCCCAGTGCCACCACTCATATCTGGTGCCACAATAGCTTGCATTTAAAAAAAACAACAACTTTTTTGACTGTGATATAATAACAGTCAGTTTCCTTCACACGTGTGCGTTTCAGGGCCTGCCAGGGCACAGTGTCACACCAGTGCAACTCATATCTGGTGTAACAGTAGTGTACATTAAAAAAAAACTAGAAATTTGACTGTGAAATAATAGCAGTCAGTTTCCTTCACACGTGTGCGTTTCAGGGCCTGCCAGGGCACAGTGTCACACCAGTGCAACTCATATCTGGTGTAACAGTAGTGTACATTTAAATAAAATACAGGGGGCTTGTTGTCACCTTTCGGGGACCCTTGGTGTTGTACGTGGCTGGGTGGAGGAAGAGACCTTCAATGACATCAGTGAGGACAAGGATCGGGACATGGCTAGCTTGGTATCCAACCTTGTGCAAATGGGGAGTTTGCGGTTGTGCAAATGGACTGTTTGCGGTTGTTTGCGGTGCGTTAAATGGGGAGTTTGGTCTGTCACTGTGAAGCGGGCGTAACCCTTAAGCTACCTGATCGATACAACATCATACCTGATGTTTTAAAGCACGTTATTCCAAACAATTTAGGAATGTTAGGTGATTTATGCCCTTTATGGATTAAAACCAGACTCTGCATCAACTATGTAATTTTCCATGGGAGTTTTGCCATGGATCCCCCTCCGGCATGCCACAGTCCAGGTGTTAGTCCCCTTGAAACAACTTTTCCATCACTATTGTGGCCAGAAAGAGTCCCTGTGGGTTTTAAAATTCGCCTGCCTTTTGAAGTCTATGGCGGTTCGCCCGGTTCACCCGTTCGCAAACATTTGCGAAAGTTCGCGTTCGCCGTTTGCGAACGGAAAATTTTATGTTCGCGACATCACTATTTAGTAGCCCTTCTCTGAACTCTCTCTAAAGTATCAATATCCTTCTGGAGATACAGTCTCCAGTACTGCGTTCAATACTCCAAGTAAGGGTCTCACCAGTGTTCTGTACAATGGCATGAGCACTTCTCTCTTTCTACTGCTAATACCTCTCCCTATACAACCAATCACCCCTAAATCCCTTTCCTCAGATGTTGAGGTTAGGACTTTATCAAATGTTCTGTACTCTGCCCTGGGGTTTTTACATCCAAGATGCATTATCTTGCACTTATCCACATTAAAACACTGTTTTTTTCATTATAATCTTTTTTGGTTGCCACAACACTGACCATTTTTCTAGTTTACCTAAAACATTTTCCATTTGGCTTATCCCTCCTGGAACATTAACCTTGTTACATATCTTAATATCATCAGCAAAAGACATACCTCACCTTCTGCAATATCACTAATTCATTACCATAGTGGTTGCTAAGGGGTTTTGGAGTTAAAGCCCAGAATCTCTACAGGTAGTGGAAGAGGCAGGAGGATATTTTCCTTTTTCTTTGATTTTAATTTACAACAGAAAGCTGCCTGATAGAACAAGAATGATTACTAGTATAGTGTGCAGCAGTATAGTAGGGGAGGAGGGTGTGTTGTGCCCCAGGTAATTTTCAGAAGGGGTTCTGGGTAGCAGAACCTTTCTGCTCAGCCCTCTGTTATTTAGGTATGGCCAATTGACCAGATCTCGTGTCACTACTATAAAATTATCTTGCCTTCTCCCCATGCTCTTAAATTTACGTAGGTTGGGTGTTCTTTTTTAAGCACTCCAATATACCAAAGGTATCCAAAAGTTGTGACCCAAGATATTTAATATTTATAATGATCATAAAATAAAGAGTCATAAGCATTAAGGGCCCACCTTTCACAACCCTGCTGTTAAAAAAGATATTTGTTACTCACTTAATCCAACATTTTCAAGTGATCTGCTCAATATCCCCAATATTTGCCAAGTCCTTTATGTTAATACTTTTCCAGGGAGCCCCTATTTTTAAATGTATTTATTTAATTCAGCAATTCAATCTGAGTAATCTTGGGGAATCGTTGACGTACCATAGGATTGTATAGGAGGAGAAAATTACACACTCTTTATAATGGAATTATACTTGGAATTAAGTACTTACGCTCCTTTTCCTTCTCGTGTCTTGGTAACTTGCGCAAAGTCTACTACTTACTGCTGACAATACATATAAAGTAAAATATTTTATCTTTTAAATTTTACCTTGATATTTGACTTTGTATGGTGTATTCTTAATATATGTGATGTCAACTTAAAAATGGATGGATGTTTTAATATTTTTCCCCCTTATTTTTCTTTTGTTCAAGTATCTGTTTCTGTGACGAACAGAACCTCGTAACAGGCTTCTGGAGGAGCCTACTTGCCAGCCTCCTACCCCAGGACTATGGCCCCTGTAGTGAACCTGGGCCAATGTACTGTGGAAAGGCTTTGTTCATGCCTTTTCCCATCTATGGTTCACCGAAGGGATCATACCCATTTGGTTCCTATACCGAACAAACTACCGAACAGCCAGATTACCCAGGGGAGTCGTGTGCTGCTTGTTGACTCTTTTGACCCCAATCAACACCTTAACCACAATGTTTTAAACGGTCAGCTGGGTGATCACCGTTCGTATGTATGAACACGTGTCGGCGGCCATTTTTAGCCGCAAACGCATACAGCGGTGTTTGGTCATCGAGTGTATGGAACTATAATCAGACACTCGACGGCGCAAACACCGCTGGAACTTTCACCGCCATTGAAGTTCAGGAAAAGACGTTAGAACAGAAGGACGTTTGGTGGGAAACTCCCGAACAAGGGGCACTCGACCAGCTTACGCACACACAGTTACATTCGTGGTGTTTATTGTATTTTGTACACCTATAGGAGACCGACCGCTCATCCTGATTTCACGGAACTCTTTAGGGCAGGCGCCTTTAGGGCAGTCGGTCTAAACTATACCCCGGTGGCGTTTTGGCTGCGTTCATGGGATCTGAGCTCCTTCGGGATATGTTGGGCGCTCAGATCAAGGCTATCCGGGGATATAGGACTTGAGGGGGTACCTAATTGTTAACAGTGTATTTTGGGGTGTATTTGATCTGTATGTCCTGGACCTGAGAGCTAATATAATTGAGTTGTGTACTTTGTAGCAGTCCCCTCTCAGGTCCAGTGGGGAATGCCCCTGGAATATGTATAAGGAAACCCCCTGCATGGCCATTCACGGCCATAAAAGGCAGTGTGTGGCTCCCATTAAACCAGTTCCACTTCACCTTCAACATAGAGCCATGTCTCATGTGTGAATGGAACAGCTATATTCACTACTCTGGGTATTGCTATGATCACTATACTCCCTTGCATTATAACACGGTTCTACCTGCTATACTCTCCGGATTAAGAGAGGTCTTCCCACTGGAAGCTGAATCCCTGACTTGGGTCCAGGGTGGATGGAGGACAGCGAGACCCCAGCCAAGCTGCAATGCTGGCTACGGGGACTACAGTGGCTATGGTGTTGGGTGGAGTGCTTGGAAGTACTCTGAGTTACTAGGAAGCAGCAATTGGCGGAGGCACCCAGTCGGGGTGCCAGGGGGTCCGCCACAGTTTCTATTATGTTTTGTTATTATGTATTCATGCAAACATGTTTCACTGATTTTGGATTTTTGTTCATTTTTATTATTGTAAAAGTGGAAAATCCTTCAGTAAAAAAATAAATAAAGAAAAGATAGAGGGAGTGGCTCCCCTTAGGTAACTGTCAGGTTTGGGTGCTTGAGAAGAGAACTTTGGAACGCACTATCCTATTAGCTAGGTAACATAGTGGTATTGCTTTGAATACCTGTCTATGCAGCTTGTACTTGTTTCCAGCTGTACTTTCATTGAGACTCTGGAAACATAACATAGAAAGGTGGAATGTCATGACATATCTCCATCTCAATGTTAGTATAAGGGTCATCAATTTGTTGGCTCAAGCTCCAAGTGTTTATAAGACATCCCTGACTATGAGCTTGCACTGGCTATGCAGCCCTTTTTGAAGTATGGATTGGTATTTAGTTAGGGGTTCAATTAAAATGAAAAACATGTGACTATGCCAAGATTTACAATAAGGCTTTTTTTGCCTTTACACTTCACTGTGCCAAACGTGGCGAGGGATAGATCATTTTGCACTTTAAAGTATACGACTGTCTTATTTAAGGATATAAAGCTACTGGTTTTTAATTGTGTTATACATATTTATAAAGAAATGAAGAAAAAAAAAAAAGCCCAAGCACTAGTAATGGAAAATTCCTTTGGCTCTGATGTCTGGAACGTAACATAAGAAAAAAAACAAGAATTTTGTAGTATGCGTACAGTTCTGCAAATGGTTAGCGATCTCAAAAAGCCAATTATAATAATATTGTGCTTTATTATTTTTTATTAATCTAAAATTCTACATTCATTTTTTTTATCTTTTATTTTTTATCTTTAAAATTCATTTTATAATATCACAGTAAGCATATGGTGTTATTATTCACTGTGTTTCCAAAATATTTTCACAGATAATTGAAAATACTTTTAAAATGTGCCCGTGCTATTTTATTTGTTTCAATAAGTACATTTTTAATAAGTTGGCAGGTATTTAAAACAAAAAAATATTATTATTTTTTTAAGCTGGCAGCGTTCATGGAGAATATTCTTATTTCATTTTTATTTTTTTATGAAGCTTTTAGTAAAAACAGATTTTTTTTAAGTATCTTAAAAAAAAACAAAAAAAAAAAGACCCAAGATATAAAGCTGTGTAGTGACAATAAGTAAATGACACTCTATGTTATTCATTAAAATGAGAGCTGTGAATAACTGACAAATGAAAGCAAACCTTTAGACCAAAACATTCCACCTGGAATAATACTCAAACATAAAGGGACACTCCAGATCCCCAAGGCACTTTAGCTTGCTGAAAAGCTTTATGTGTGAAGAGTGTGTCCCCCTTTTTTTAATTTTGCAAAAAGTGATGAAATGGAAACAAGCTTCCACTTCAACAGTTTTGACCTTACATTTGATTTCTAATTAGTGAGTAACCTTGTCTCAGTTGGGTATTTCAACCTGAGGGTTAATTAGGTTGATAATAGCTATCAGGAACGCTTGGAAGAAAATGATCAGAATCAAAGATTTATCAATTCAGTGTTCTAATTTAGGAATCAAAGAACTACATTTTCAAATAAAATTGGCATTTGTATACATGAACCTTGATTTACCCTCTGGCTGTCAATCAGACAGTCGGTCCGGTTACTTCCTGGTTTAGGTAGCGCAGTAGAGCTAAACTCAAGAGGCAGCAAATTGCTCATAGCAGCCTGCCTTGCAAAGACTTCTCATTGAGCTGCATTGGGAAGTATGTGATTGGTCAGACACAGAAAGTCTGGGCGGGGTTAGAAGAGGAGGGCTTACAAAGGCAGCAGACAATAAATCTGCTGCTTTTGCAAGCTGTTTTAGGTATATCCCCAATGAAAAAAGGGGATAATTAAATGCATGCATGTTTCCATTGGTGGTATATCTACTAAACCGTGGTTTTTATATATGTCTGTATTTGGGCAGTGGACTGTCCCTTTAACTGTTTAGCATAAAATCTGCGTTATTTTTGTTTAGTCAATTCCATGTGAATAAATTTTAATTTTACCTACGTCACGATTATTTGAAGTAACAAGCTGATCTAATTTATGATTAAACAAAAAATATGTTCAATGTTATGAATTATAGTGTGTTTACCATGTCTTCAGGGCAAAGAATAAATTAGCAAGAGAAAACAATGGCAAATGTAACCATAAAGCTATAGTGTAAAGAAATAGAGAGAAAACATATGCAGATGTAGGTAGTTAATAACAATATAATATGTATGTTCTGGATGTGCATTAGAATTTCAAAATGCAGGGATAACAGGCAACTGAATGATTACGGTACATTCAATTTGAATGCAGTTTCAGAGACTGGCTACAAAATCTACCAAATTAAGTTTAGGACAATTTGGTCTCTGAAAAAAAAGTCTTAATTAAATGAAAGCTTTGGTAATTCAGACATGTCTCATCTAGTGTAAATAGCAGCACAGTTACCAAATTCAGCTACGCGATGAAGTTGGTTTAAAGAAATTTACTATCACATAATTGAATTCATTCAGCAGATCTATTTTCCTATCGTAAGTGCTAAGAAAACATCAGGAATAAGTCTGTGTATTATAGTTGCAAAAATTGACACTTCGTCGCTGTAATGTTGCTTTAAACAGTAAAAAGGATTTAAAAGGACAGTATAGGCAACAAAACTTTTTTAACTTAATAAAGCAGTACTGGTGTATATAGATCATACCTCTGGAGTTTCACTGCTAAATTCTCTGACATTTAGGAGTTAAATCACTTTTCTTTCTGTTTATGCAATCCTAGCCACACTCCCCCTGGCTATGACTCACATAGCCTGCATAAAAAAATACTTTCAATCAGATGTTAACTTGCTTTAGAGGTTTTTATCTCCCGCTCTGTAAATTGAACTATGCACACACAGAAGCCTATGCAAGATCTAGCAAGATATTAACATAGCAGGATATAGGAAATTCTAAATGAAACAGAAAGTGCTGTAAAGGAAGGATGAACATTAGATCTCTGTTTACAGTAAGTGTTTAGGAACACTGTTATAGTCACATGCAGGGTTGTGTGACTAGGACTGCATTAACAAAGTGATTTAACACATAAATGGCACATACATGGCAGATAATTGAGCAATGACACTGTAGGGGCATAATCTATATACTAAAACTGCTTCATTAAGCTAAAAATGTTTTGGTGCCCATAGTGTCACTTTGAAAAAAGATATGCGAAACGCGTAGATCTTGCATACACTCACATGGACTGCCACTCTAGTGGTTGAGTACAATTGTTTCCGACTGGAGGAATCAGGAGGAACCCTTGGAATTGTGACTGAGGGAATCCCTGACTGTATACCTCTTTGGGATAAGCAGACTTTGCTGCTACTTTGCAGCTATTGTGGCAGTTTTGTTTTTTTGCTCATTACAATCTTTGTTATCTTAGATTTAGTACCAAGATTTTTTGTTTATTTTTCCACTGTTCAAGTGAACCAATGTTGAGGATTTGCTACTAAACAGCAATTTGTGGCCTGTGATTTCTCTACTCAACAGCATGTTTTAGTCTCTATACCACTTTAAATATATTCAGCTTTTGGTATTATGTACATAATTTTGTATTGTCACCGGTGTCTGGCACCCTTTGATTGCTTTTCCTTTAAACTAAGCCAGCGCAAATTATATTACCATTGTGATATTATATTTCTGCAATAGGAAACAGATATGTTGAAAGTCCTATTTCACAGTTACACTTCTCTCTCTCATCACACTCTTTCTTTCTCTCTCATCCTCTCTTACATATCTATGAAGATACTTTTAATAATGTTAATGCCATGCATTTAATTCTACAATATTTTTTTTTCACATGAAATAAGGAACTCATATGACTTGAAATCTCTGTATGCAATAAATGGGATTGGAAAGGAGAACTTACATTTCTGCTTTTCACAAGATTTTTGAATTTGGCAACCTGTCTTAAAACCACACCAATATTATAATCTATTTTTGCACAGGATGAGGAACTATACTGCAGATGTCTGTGAATCATTTTTTTAATATTTATTTTATACAATGTATAAATGTTAAGTTTTGCATTATTTTGTCTAATCTTTGTAAATAAATTGATATAATTGAATAAGTAAAATTAATTTGTAAATCTGTCTGTCTATCTATGTATCTGCTCAGTTTCTCTGTCTGTCTGTCTATGTACCTGCTCAGTCTGTCTATCTGTCTGTCTGTATATCTCTCTGCTGTGCGTGTGTCTGTCTGTTTGTCTGTACATCTATGTGCTTTGTGTCTGTCTGTCTATATATCTATCTGCTTTGTGTCTGTCTATGTACCTGCTCAGTCTGTCTATCTGTCTGTCTGTATATCTCTCTGCTGTGCGTGTGTCTGTCTGTTTGTCTGTACATCTATGTGCTTTGTGTCTGTCTGTCTATATATCTATCTGCTTTGTGTCTGTCTATGTATCTGCGCAGTCTGTCTATCTGTCTATCAGTGTATCTGCTCAGTCTGTCTGTCTATCTGTGTCTTTCTGTCTATCTACCTATCTGCTCAGTCCATCTGTCTATCTTGCTGTTTTCCAGATAGAGAGGAAGTTCACACACCTTAATTAGGTAATATTCCCATCAGGGTGCCTCCTAATGGGAAACGCCAACTCCCAATACATCCCAATACATCCCAGTAGCTTTAGAAACAAATGTTTGGGCACACCCATGGTTTCTTTGAAGGGGTAGTTTTTTCTTTAGGAGTACAGAAAATGGACAACGTTTCGACACCTACTTGTGGCTGTAATGTACAATCCAACACACAGAGTGTAAATCCACCAGGAGAAAATAGAAATAGTAAGAAGATCCCTAAACCAGTCCTTAGAGGCCAAGGTCAAGGGAAGCCAGAAGAACACAATTACGAGAAGCAAAGCCGAGTCAAGGGAGCCAGAATACAGAATAGTCGAGAGTAAGCCGGGTCAAAACCAAAGAACTATCACATAGGACACAGGAACGCATTAAAGGAACACTAGTGACACAAGGAACGCTAGGAACCACAACAGGCTCAAGTGGGTGTCTGTCTGTGTCTGTCTATCTATCTGCTCAGTGGCAACTATCTAATACTGGGAATGACCCGCTTGTTTTGCCACAGATCCACCTTAACCCTTGAATTGAACCTTGAATTCCATAAGGTAGAAAGGGCATTCTGTAGAGGTGTTAATTCATGTTGATATTATGCCATCATGCTATTGGTGCAGATTTTACAGCTGCTCTATTGTGCTGCAAATCTCCCTCATACCACCACATCCTAAAAGTTCAAAAATGAACTACATGAGATGATGTATGTGTTGTAACATTTCCTACTGGAAGAGGCCATAAGAAGATGGGTAGACTGCAGCTCTGAATCGATTCATATAGTCAGCAACAATGCTAAGATAGTCTGTAGCATTTGAAAAATGATCAACCAACTATTGCCTGTCTAGAAAATATTCCCTCATGCTCCACCCATGTCCTGGCAATGGATGTGTCACCTGCATCCTGACATCATATATTTCATACCTGAAAGAAGACTATTCAGCCAAAACACATAGTCCATGTAACATGGAAAGATGTGTGATAAAGAACACCAGTGATGTTTTAACGTATTTGTGTGCTGCTCCATGTCTTTATTTTTCTCTGTCTTTTCGTGCGTATCTAATCTGAAGGCTATGAATGTACCAGAGAATTTCCATGGAGGATATATGACGTGTACTTCAAATGAACAGTCATTCTATGCTCCATCTCTGTGAGTGAGCATTTAGCCTAGAATTTTGGCTATAATCTTGACCAAATCTTTAAAGTATGGTAAGAAATCCACAGACAAAATAAAAAATCTAAGTATATTAGATTATTATATAGTTTACTTTTTCAAAGTGGTTACATTAGAACATTTTGTGCATAGCATTGTTCTATTCCTTTTCCCAAGTGTTTACCACCAGTTTTAATGTGTTTGTGGTAACTGTAGCCTTAGTTTCCTGTTGTTAGCTGACAGGAATGCAACGTGGTGTGGTTTACTGCTGCTGTAGCCCACCCACCCCAATGTTTAATGTGTTGTGAATTTCTGCAATATTCTTCTGCATGGCACGTTTACAATACATGGTTATGTCTGCTTCCTGTCAGATCGAAACCAGTCTGCCCATTCTCATTCTACCTCTCTCCACAGAATGCATTTTTGGTTTGCACCACTCTCTGTGTAATCTACTGTGTTTAAAAATCTCATGTAATCATGTTATCTTAGTTCACTCTACTGCTAACTCATCAGGGAACACTGCGAGTACACACAAAGTAGGCATAGCTATGCTCAAGTTCCCCACACACCACCTGAGCATGCCGCTAATACGGTTTTTATTATTTTAGTGTATGATATCGCATGCCTGGATCAGAATGTAGCTGCTAGTTATTTATCTATAAAACTAAAAATGTGCCTAGCATATATCACCACATGTTTGTAAACCTATGTTTATATGCGCAGCAATCGTTGTGGTTTTGCGCATCTAATTGTCACCCTCATGCACGATATAAATAAAGAATTTCAAAAAAAAAAAAAAAATCTCATGTAATCATCCATTTCGTAACACGTAAACCACCACATCTGCCCCTAACTATCATTCTACTGTCAGGGTAAATTGAACAAAAATGGCCAGTTCTGCATGCATTAAGTTGGTTCTACTTGACTGGCTGATTAGTCATTTGCATTAAAAACTGTTGTACATGTATGCATGCTGGTGTGAGTCGGCTGAAGTTCATTTGACTCCTATTACTAAGTCCTTAATTTGTTAAATATTAGGGCTGGAAATATAATGTGAAAGAATCACTATTATATTAACATATCTCTAATGTATAAATAGAAATTGGAAACTCTCCATTCAGTCCACACATATCTGAATATCCCCACCTGATATTTTAGTATACTTAGTTGTAAAGTCTGAAAGAAATTGGGTTGGAGAGTTGCCTTGTATACAGATTATGAAAAACAAAATCTGGTTTGTTGAGTAATATCCTTTTAAAAAGAGTCTCCTGTTTCTGATGTCTTGGGCCTGTGCCATGAGGTCAGAAGCAAGTAACATTGTCCACTATGCGTGCATAAAGAACATAAGACAGTGAGGTACTAGATCATTTTTAATTCTGCATACACCTCCAATATTTGAAGAAATACATAAAAAGAACACTATAAATATAAATCCTATTTAATTTTTTTTCATTTTTATAGACCTCATTGAATACAAATGTGTCTGTAATAATGCATAATTGTGCTAATTTTATGTTATAGATCCAGGACTTTTGTTTGTTTTACACTTTTCTTACAAATTTTGTACAAGCACATATACACGACACTATATAAGAGAACATACATACAAGATAAAAAAAATATATAAGATAAAAAAACAAACAAGATAAACAAACTCTTTTTTTAATCTTGTTTGTATTTTCACTTATATAGTGTCTTGTATATGTGCTTGAATAGTTTCTAATGAGGTTTTTTTTCACCTGTGGCGCCGCCTCCCCCTTCACCTTTTTTTGTTTAATAGATGTTGTTCAGTTTATCTAAGTTTGCTATGGTACGGTTGTTTCCTACATTGTTGGATAAATGTAAAACACGGAATCCCTTGTAACAATTCAAAACGCATAAAATCTACTGTGTGCATAAGGTGGGTACTGTCTCACTACTCTATAACTTGCATGACCTTAGAATGAAAATCCTGATAATAAATAAATCTGCAAATAATAAAGTGATTTCCTATAGTATAGGTTTGGCTCTGTTGAGGAAGAATCAAGTTTTGGTGATTTTGAAAAAAAACAAAAACATAAAAGCTTTTCTTCTCACCTGTCCTCTATTATGAATTGGAAAAAAAGTCTAAATCATGCTAGTACCCAATTGCCAAATGTTATTACTGAAATCCCCTTCAGCCTTTGAGTTGTTTAATCCTTATAGAACAAGGCTATTTTGAGAGGCAACAAATTTGCGACCAAGGACTTTTTGAGACTTTTGCCATGCATGCATTCATTCTACCACAATTTCCCATTTTATTTTTAAATGCACCCATACATATTATATGTCATTTTAAAAAGAGAAATGGGGCTTTCGTTTGATAATTTATTTATGTACATAACACAATATTAAATAGAGATAAAAAATTTTTTTTAAATTGAAACAATTGAAAAAAAAAACATTTTTTCTCAGCTTTACTTTAACTTTTACACACCGAGTGCAAATAAACAAAACTAACTCAAAATAGCTTCACTAATTAATCCTAATTATTAAAATGCCCAATATGTATAGAAATTCAATACATTTCTAGAAGTTATAAAACAAATACTGCAAGGAGTGAATTACAGTTTCTAAATGAAAACTTTGCAAAACTTCCAAAATCGCTATGTAAAAATTTGTATATATTTATATATTTGTAGAAAGTACATCTCCTAGGCTATGTAACGGAGAGCACTCTGCCACTAATCTATTTTCTAATCCATCCTTTAAACCAACACTTAATCCAATCCATAATCCAACCCATAATCCATCCTATAATTCTATAACTCATCCTAACCAAAATGTTTTTCTACTCTTTTTTTCTACCCCTAATCCATCTGATAATCCAACCTCTAATCCAACCCTGATCATACACATAATCCAACCCCTAATACTACTCACAAGCCTATCTATAATCCCAGATTATAGTTTACTCTCATGTTGCAGCACAGAGATCGGTGCAGGGCAGCTGGTAAATCATAGCACCGATCCTGCAGCAGGAGGCAGGCAGGAAGACCTCAACAGGGTCTTTTAAGACCAAGAGGGTCTCCCTGACACTGGGGTGGACAGTGAGAAGCTGGGGGGGGGGGGGGGGGGGTATTATCATTTTTAAATGTGAAAGGCCTCAGAGCAGAGCTTACTTTGAATGCTGCTCAAAGATCTCCTGTCAGACTGAGGCCACTAACTGTGGCCCCAGTTGACAGAGAGGACTAGTAAAAGCTTCTCTAAACAACTACCAATGATGGGTTCGGAGTCCTGCAGAACTGAAACCTATTACAGAATTAAAGAGACACAAATTTTCTCCCATTGCTGTTTGGCTTACCATCCTTCCCTCCAAAAAAAGAATCTTAGTGTTTCTACACTACTGCAAATAATAATTTTTTTCCCAGCATAAATTTGGTGGGGCGTTGCCTCAAGTGCCCCTATGGACAGTGGCCTGGCCGTAGCTGCGATTCCTGTTACCATGGGCTGCCAGCATAACTTTAGAGCCGGTGCACAACCATACTGGCCCGGGGCCCATGGTTGCCAGATGACCAACAGGAGGGGAGTTCACTGCATAGCTCTCCCCTCCTTTCCATTACTGAATGTTGCATGACCGAGTGGACCATGGTCTAACAGGAAGTGCTCCCAGCGAGAGCACTTCTTGTCAGATCGAATAACACTATCAGCTCAGAGGTGAGCAGGTACAGCAGGGGGATTGGGGAGAGACATGTCAGTGGGGCAGAATAAGAAATAGAGGGAATGGGGGACACAAGATGAAACAAATGTAGGGGTAGAGGGATGATGGAATGAGACACATTGAGGGGTTGAGGGGAGGGGAAGAGACACATGGAGGGGCTGGGGACAACATGGAGGAGGTCAGATAAATGAAGGGACTGGAGGTGAATGAGACACAAGGAGGGGCTGGGAGGAATGAGACACATGGATGTGCTAGAGGGGAGATTGTGACACATGAAGGGGCTAGGGAGGAACGAGACACATGGAGGGGCTGTGGGGGAGAATGAGACACATGGAGGGACTGGGGGAGAATTAGACACATGAAGGGGCTGTTGGGGGGAATGAAACACATGGGGGGATGAGACACATGGGGGGCAGGGCTATTTTCACATCAGGGTCCCGTGGTTTCTAGTTATGCCTTTGCCTATTAATGAGCCTTTACTGGTCAATATGCGTAGCCCTTCATGTGGTCCTTTAGTGGCTAAAACTTTTAATTGATCACCACTCTGGCACTCAAAGTAAATTGTCAGGAATTCCAAATTTACCCAAAAATCTAAAATTTTAGGCCAAAATTGCCAATTTAAAAAATGTCCCCAAGCTTTATTTTTAGTTTGACTATTCTGGCCCCCCAAAAAATAATTTATTTTGAATTCCTGATAACTCACACTTTAGTAAGTAGCCCTGAGTGAGTCATTTTTTGTAAAGTTTTAATATTGTGCTATCATCTATTGTGGGTCATCACTCTACGATCTACCTGTTTTATGATGGCTCACACTTACGACCAAGCTCTCTAGCGTGGGGATTCAAGGGATTCCCCACGTTAGAAAGCTTGTCTACGTTCGGGTAAATTTCCCAGAATATAAACAAGCGCACTAGAGCAGGGAATCCCTCTAATCTATGTTCAGGGAAATTTCCCAGAACATAGAAAAACGCACCAGAGCTGATAATCCATCTAATATATGTTTGGGGAACGTTCCCCGAACATACATTTGAGGGATTCCCTGCTCTGCTGCACTTGTCTATGTTCAGGGAAATTTCCCTGAACATAGACCTGCACTGGTGCGCATGCTCTGTAGTGCATCCTCACTTACCGACCAATTTGTTTTATGACCGAGTCGTAAGATCGGAAGCTAGTTGGTAATGTACAGGGTATACCATAAAAATTATTATTTTCAACGATTTTTAAACTCAATTATGTAAACTCAAGAGAAGTTTTTACCTTTTATAATGAAGAGGGATGGAACTAGGTGGAAGTATAGAATGAGTTTACTCCTAGACATTCTGAATTCTCAATAAAAACTAAAAACTCTGATTTGACAAAACACATTGTACTTACTGATGTCATCACCGTTAACTAATATCTACATTATAAGGTATTGTGAATCCATAAAAGAGGAGCATTGCATTTATCATCTGTAAACCAGCAGTGAACTGTTTCTGGTCCATGGATATTTCTTGTCCTTTAACGTTGTTACCTAATATATTAAGAGAAATCGAATGCCTTGTTTTTCAGTACTTTACAATATAATGTCTCCACATGTACCATGTCCTATGTTATTTTCATAGTATCTAGGGGTGATTCCCTCAATTTAATTCCAGTTGGGTGCAATTCTGAAGGACTTTTGTACATAAAGATTTGCCCCAGTCTACATTCCAGCTACAAGTTGTAACATCTCATATAGAAAGTCATAGAACAATACGTTTTTGTAAGGACTCATTGCAGTAGGGTTTGTGAGGGCAGTGCCAGAGATGCAATTATTGTCAGTGGTGATAAGCCTGCAATTAAGGAAGGAGTGTCATACAGATGCGCATGCACAGCTTTTACAGGCTCTTCATCAGGTCTGCCAATACGAGTAGCGTTGCTGAAACACTTGGACTATCCTACATCCCAGTGCAATGTGAGTGCATTTATTAAACACATTTAATTGCAGGAATTGTTATTAGTAAATCACCTAAAATTTCTGAAAACATCCTCTCCCCTAGTCACATCCCCACTCACACCTTGAAAATTAAAGTGCCCTTCTCTGTTCGTTTGAAATGTTTGGTTGCATGCTGACTTGTTAAAGATCAATGACATTTAAAGGCTTTGAAACCAACACAGATTTTCCTAACCCTTAGCTTTTAGAAATTAATGCTTAAAAATGTTGGACTCAGCATTTGCAACAGAACCACTAGATTTCTACCCTTAGCTTCAAGTGATGAAATGGCTAATGTAGGATCAAACTAGCTGTGTATGATCACCAAATAGGTCCATAATGAAACTAGATTCCCCCTTGGATCAACAAGTTAATTAGCGCAAAACATGTGTTGCTATAATTGTTTTTCAAAGCACTAATGAACCCTCTACTCTCCTGCAAGATTAGTACTGTCATAGAGGATATTTGTACATTGAAAGGGTACCTGAGGTCTGGTGGAATAGAGAAACAGGATATATTGCAATCCTTTATCATTATTATTATTATTACTGGTATTTATAAAGCACCAACAGATTCCGCAGCGCTGTACAATAAGTGGAGGACATAAAATATATACACAAACAAATACAAAAGGTTTACAGAGCCCTGCCCGTAAGCTGAAATCTAGCCATTTAAGCTTTTTTTATACAAAGTGCTTAGCTAGATAGCCCATGAGCTTACAATCTAAAGGATACAGTGGTGATTTGAGACAAGAGGTAGCAGGGGAAATTTGGTGATGGCTAAATAAGTAAACCGAGAGCAGCTATTAGTAAAATATAGAGGGAATGACGAGGTAATTGAGTGAGAATTTTAAACAGCTGTAGGAGCATGTTATAAATTTAGAGGGAGCCTGGGTGAGCGAGTGGGTGGGTTGAGCCAAGTAGAATTGTAGAGGCTTGTTTGCAGATGGTATGGGGGGATCTGGGTCTAAGGAGGGGTAGAGATAAACATTTATTTCAAGGGATTTACAGCTAGGAGTGGCAAGCATATGGGAGGAGTGGCAAGCATGGGGGAGTAGTGGGAGGACACAAAACATTTGTGGTTTACGATTTAGAATTTTACCAATCAAATACTAACAGCCAGATTATTAATTAATACATATAACTGCGGGTACAGAATACTACAGTAGTACACTAAAGATAACAATGATAACATTATTATTATATATTATACTGCAGTTTACAGCAATAGTGGAAGATAAAGAAATAGAATTTAAATAAGAAAATAGGAAATCTAGTTAAAAAAAATCTATATGTGTATGTATGTGCAATTCAATAATGTTATGAATTGAGAAAGGCTGTCCATATCGACTGAAACATTGTCATGTCATGCATATTCCAATAAAACGTTTGCAGTATGATGGAATCCGTGTGCCTGGATTCACTCTGCATATGGATTTATAATAATCACATGCTGTTGAAATGGCCAATGAGGCAAAGTTATGCCAACAATGCAATTCACTAAATAGAGTCTGTTTTGTTGCTATGCCAATGAGTAAAAGGTTTGGACCAGAGCACATTTGCTTCATAGGAAACCACAATGCCACTTGGCGTTATAGTTTCAGTCCCGTTTCTTTGTTGTTAATGGTACATCTAGTGAGGTCAGGAATAAGGTCTCACTAAGTAAGCTATAAAAGAACAATTAAACCATATGAAAGTATAAACAATAATTTAATAAGTCTCCTGCACTCCACTTTACATTAGAATAATTTAATAAATGCTGAGGTCTGTGAAATCCAAGCATGTAATTAGAGAAAGTTTCTTCACACTTAACACAATAAAATATTAAATAAAAAGATAGATGTGAGATACACAAAACCCTAGTAAAACCAGAAAGGTGCAGAAGGAATGGACACTACCACTTCTTACATCCAGTAGGCTTTTGGGTGGAGGTTACTTGATATCCAGTTAATTAGTATTTAGAATAGGACAGCAGTGGGAGACAGCAACTGGAGGCAGCCTCATTGGTAGTATGCAAAACAAGTGCCTGTGGATGTTAAATGGCTTGTATATATTGACTCGAAATATAGGCCAAATGTTACCAATACCAACAGTTGATGCTAAAATTGATCAACTACATTGGAAACGAACGCTGAGTATTAATAAACCCTGTGGCTACTGTGGCCTAAACGAATTCTATCCTTAGTCTATTAAACAAGGAACAAATTGATACACTTTCAAACCCCTTGAATAGATTTAACAGACTGAGCTTGAGGAAGGTTTAAGTACTGAAACGTCGCTCTCTCTGTTTCAGTTATTGGTGCTGGCAATAAATTGTTGCTCTAAGAAATATTGTGCTCCTGGACTTATTGATACTTGGGTGTATCCTGTGGATACCCTGGTCTGCGCACCAATGTCATATTATGCTTTTTGAGTGTCCTATACTTGAATACATTTAACAGACTGAACACTGTTTTACTGAAGGAAAATCAAGCATTTATGGCAGACATTACCTTCTTCGTAACTAATCGTATATCAGGATTATTAAGGTAAGATGGCCCACCTCATCTTTCTGGCGAAAGTCTGGACTTTGAATTATGAATAAGTACATTTTAAAATTGACGTTTTCCACATAAACTCAAATCATTAAAACATTGAATTTTATTTATTGATTTATTTATTTTTTTAATGTAGGAGATACATTAAACTTGAGGTTTTGTGCCTGAAACTCTTTTTTTCATTAAACCTTTAAGACTGTCAGCAGAGGGCAGTGTTGATTATCCGTCACTGTTTATTCTGTGGTGTAACAAAATGGCTTCAACATTTCACTATGAAAAAGTGAAGAGCATACAGACTTCCTTTTGTAACTTAGTATTATTATGTTTCCACATCCTTTAAGAGGTTAACCAACAGTTGTAATAATTGATAATTGCAAACACATTTTGTCTTTTGTCTTGAAAATAAAATTTTGCAAACTAAGCAATCCTATCAAACAATGTCTAACTGAAATGAAATAACAAATCATAGAACAGGTTTAGTGGACCAGATTTTCATGTGATGTGCTTAATGACAATAAATTAGAATCTGGCGTGTAATTAAATACAAAGATATATTTTGAGGGTTATTGAGAGCTGACATCAATTCACTACTGGATGCTAAATTAATGATGGAGATACTCAACTTAATGTTTGGAATGATAACTACATTTATTTAAGCTACAGAAAATGTCAGTAATCCCTGTATGTTGTACCCACCAAAACAACTTCAGCTCAATTATGAAGCCCATGGAACAGCGCAGTCAGGGGAGTGGGCCTTGACAGAGCCAGGAGTAGGCAGGGGAGTAACCAGTTAAAGGGGCATGGTTATCTGTAAATGGGGGTTGGAAGATAGGAGTATATTAAGCAGCCATTTTATGAGTAAGGGACATTTTAACAGAACTGACACTTACCTGGTAATTGTTTTTGGCAGGTCTGTGTTGGTTTTTTCTTTTCTCTTTCAGGTCATGGCATCGCTGGAGGAGATCCTGGAGGGAGTGAGAGCTGCTGTGCGGGATAGAGGACTGGCCTGGCTTCATGAGCAATTGGGGGCTCAGGGTCCCCCCCCTGCAACCCCTGTGGCGGCTGCACGGCGTTCCATGAGGAGGGCGAGACCGCCCCAGCGGCTGAGCCCAGGCGTGGAGCCCGAAGTCGTCAGACGGAGGAGCCCGTCGGCGGAGGCTGTTGGGGCCCTGGATGAGGTTGCGGGCCCCAGCGGAGTGGAGGAACCGCGGCCGGCACCGTCTGTTCGACGCGGTGCCGGTCGGGCGCGAGCAGCAGCCAGGCCGCGGCCTGCCACGCGGTGCGCGCCCCGCCAGAAGGCGGCTGGTGGGACGGTTGCGGCAGGAGCCAGGACCCAGAGCGGATCGGATGGAGGGAGCAGTGAGCGGATGCGGCCCGGTGAGTCAGGGAATGGCGCTGGGGCCGGGCAGCGGGCAGGGGGCAGAGTGGAGGCCTCTAGAGACCGGGCGGTCCCCCTATAGTGGGGCCAGGTGCAGCCCTGGGGACACAGACGGCGGGTCCACCCAGCCAGGTACCTTGGGGCAGGCAGGGCCCACGGCTTTGGGGGACCTGGGGCGCCAGGAACGGCAGGTGGAATCCCCAATTCACACGGCGGCCCAAAGGGGGCCAGGTGCAGCGTGTAGGGATAGCTCCCAGGAGTCAGCCCAGGGCATGGAGGCGGGCCGGGTTAGGAGAGAGCGGGAGGGCCCAGGGGCGGCTCCCAGGGGCAGCTGGATCTTACACACAACCCTAGGCCGCATCTCAGCAGGGAACAGCGCAGCGTCAGTGCCAGGCGTGACAGGAGGCGGGCGGAAGGGTGGAGGGGCAGAGAGAGGAGCCGGTCCACAAGCAGGCATAGTAGATGGAGATCAGTTTCGGGGGAACGGAGGAGGAGGCAACGGTGCAGCGCGTCTGGGTCATCAGGCAGGAGCTCGGCAGGTCAGCGGCGCAGCGCATACGGCCGGGAGGGCCAGGCAGTGGGACGGGACAAGGTGCGGAACTACAGGCAGGAGCGTAAGGAGGTGGGGCGGGTATGTGATCATGTGGACACACTACCCAGGTGTCGTTCTCCTTGCAGGTCACGCAGCCCTACACCCGCGGTCCTGAGGCAGGGCCAGGCTGACAGGAGTCGGTGCCTATAGGATGCTCCGGAGCCAGGCATGGCGGACGGAAGGGAGACGAACCCACGGCATTCCGCGGCCTCGGGCTCGGGCGGTGAGTCAACTATTGCACCACACTCAGGAACACTGTTGAAATGTTTAAAATCTTTCTTAGACTCATGGGCGGGTGGGGAAGTATCTTCACCTCAGTTTGGGAGAGTGTGGACGTGTGAGAAGGGTCAAGGGTCGTCGGGTAGGGCCGAGGGTCCGGCACAGGATAGCGAGGTGGGTTTATCTGTGTCTGAAGCTAGTAAGGAGTCGGGGGAGAAGGCAGGTGTAGGGGGCGAAATTACCGACGCTGCGTGGCAAAACGTGCATGTGTCTTTCTCGGGCCCCTTAGGATGTCATTTAAAATTGGAAGTAAAGGAAAAGATTTGGAAGGGTGAGTTTGTGGAGGTTTTTTCCCTCCTCCCGTTGGAGGAGTTTTTGGACATGAAGGAGGAGGACAAGAAGGACGCGAAGAAGGAAGAGGAGGAGAAAAAACGTAGGTATCGGAAGATTCCCAAAACATTTGGGAACTGGCTGAGGGCCTTTTGTATCCTGGCCAGTGTGATAGGGGAAAAGTCCCCGGATAAATGCTCCCAACTGTTTTGCTATCTAGACGGGATTGGGGACGCGTACCGGACTTACGGAGGGGTCGCCTGGTGGAGGTACGATGAGCAATTCCGCCAAAGGTTAGTGGCGAATCCCAGTATGCGGTGGGATCAAATGGACCTCCCCCTCTGGATGCGGCTCATGATGGCGCAGAAGGCTGCGCCCTTTCACGGGAGGGCCGGTGCGGCCCCTGGGGGACCTGCATCGGCCGGGCAAAAGAAAGGCTTCTGTTGGCTCTTTAATGAGGGCCAATGCAAATGGGGAACGTCGTGCAGGTTTAAGCACGAATGCTCCGGTTGTGGAGGGGCCCATGGAGCCAGTCGGTGTTTCAAACGAGGTAAGTCTGCACCAGGAGTGGGAGCCAGTGGAGCAACGGCCCCCTCCGCTGCTGCGGGGGGCAACCCCGGTGAAAATAGGCGAGATGCTACCGTGGCTAAAACAGTACGTTAACCAACAGGACGCCGAATTTTTACAGTGGGGTTTTACGGAGGGGTTTACTATACCGTTTCAGGGTAGGGACGTGGGGAGGTTATGTAATACCCTCAAATCGGTGGGGGAACACCCAGAGGTTGTGCGGGACAAGTGGCTGAAGGAGGTGCAGCTGGGTAGAATGGCAGGGCCGTACGCGGTTCCGCCGTTGTCTGACTTGAGGGTGTCCCCGCTGGGGGTAGTCCCCAAGAAGGAAGCAGGCAAGTTCCGGTTGATCCATCATTTATCATACCCGAAAGGGGCGTCAGTAAATGATGACATTGACGAGGCCCTGTGCTCCGTATCGTATGCATCATTCGACCATGCAGTCGAGTTGGTGCGGAGAGCAGGGCGAGGGGCTTTGATGGCGAAAGTGGATGTGGAAGCAGCATTCCGGCTCCTTCCTATCCATCCGGACTGTCACCACCTGTTAGGGTGTTTTTTCGAGGGAAAATTTTTTGTGGACTTATGCCTACCCATGGGTTGCTCCATTTCATGTGCGTATTTTGAAAGTTTAGCACGTTCTTGGAATGGGTAGTACGTAGGGAAACGGGCGGGGGTACAGTGGTCCATTACCTGGACAACTTCCTGTGTGTGGGCCCGGCGGGGTCCGGCAGGTGCGCCCAGATACTACGAGTTTTTCAAAGGGTAGCGCAACAGTTTGGGATTCCTTTGGCTGAGGATAAGACGGTGGGTCCGACCGAGTGCCTGAGTTTTTTGGGGCTGGAAATTGACTCGGTCATGGGGGAATGTAGGCTGCCGGAGGAGAAATTGAGGGTGCTCCGCCAGCAAGTGAGGGAAGTAAAGGGCGCCAGGAAGGTTACCCTGAGGGGACTGCAGTCCCTGCTGGGAAGCCTTAACTTCGCTTGTAAGGTGATCCCCATGGGGAGGGTTTTTTGTAGACTGCTAGCAAGGGCTACCTGCGGTGTTCGGCTGCCGAGTCACTACATCAGGGTGTCTGTGGGCATGAGAGAGGACTTGGACATTTGGGACCGTTTCCTCACTAAATTTAACGGGCGGGTGTTTTTTAGGGATGCGACAGCAGCATCAGGTGACGCTGGGCTGTTTACGGACGCCTCGGGGAGCGTTGGCTTCGGGGCATACCTTGGGGGCAAGTGGAGTGCCGAGGTTTGGCCTAAAGCTTGGTCGGAGAGCCCCTTGATTAGGAACCTGGCCTTCTTGGAGCTTTTTCCGGTAGTGGTAGCAGTATCGCTCTGGGGCAGGGAGCTCAAGGACAAAAAAGTTATCTTCCACTCTGATAACATGGCGGTGGTACAAGTAATTAATAGTCTCTCGGCGTCGTCCCTTCCCGTGGTAAGGTTGTTACGGCGGCTAGTGCTCTTGTGTATGTCTTGGAATATTGTCTTCAGAGCTCGGCACGTGCCGGGTCTGCTGAATGTGGTCGCTGACGCCCTGTCTCGTTCGCAGTGGGAGCGGTTTCGGGAAGCGGCGCCGGACGCACAAGCGAATGGGCAGGCGTGCCCAGAAGAGATGTGGCGGCTCGGGACATCGTGCTTGGGCGATATATAAGGAGCTTGTTAGCACCGGGGACTTGGGCCGCTTATACAAAGGTTTGGAGTGAATGGGAGGAGATGATGGCACTGGCTGGAGTGGGTGACTCCGCAGCCGGTAGGTTGGATACGCTGTTGTGGCTTCTTTGCAGGTTGGTGGCAGGTGGGCCATCCCCTTCTAGGGTTGAGCGCTACATGTCTGCCCTGGCTTTCCTGTTCAAGTTTAACGGGTGGGAAGACTTGACAAAACATTTCTTGGTGAAACAAACCTTGCGGGGATTCAAGAAAGGCAGGAGGTCGGTGGATACAAGGAGGCCTGTGTCCTTTGCCACCCTTCAAGGGCTGGTGGGGTTGTTGGATGACTTATGCATATCGGCATTTGAGGTAACTTTGTTTTCCGCGGCTTTCGTATGGGCTTTTTTTGGGGCGTTTCGAATTGGAGAATTGGTAAGCGCCAATAGGACAGGGACGACGGGTCTCCGGTTCGGGGATATGGTGGTCGAACAGGACAAGGTCGTGATTTGGCTCCGGCGCTCCAGACGTCTTCGGAAAAGGTAAGAAAATTGTCTTGTCCTCATTACCGGGGTCCATAGTGTGTCCGGTGTTATGTGGGGACAGGTTTTTGCAGATCCGCCCAAAGGTCGGTGGTTGCTTCCTGATACACGAGGATGGGCGAGCGCTGTCGCGCTTTCAGTTCTTGCGGGTCTTTCGCATGGGTTTAACGAAATTGGGCTTGCAGCCCGGGCAATTTGGTACACACTCCTTCCGCATTGGGGCTGCGACTGAGGCGGCGCGTCTCGGGCTAGGAGAGGAGCGGATAAAGCGGATTGGGAGATGGGAATCCATCCGGTTCCGCGCATATGTGAGGCCGGATAGGTTGGTGTGAATGGAATGGTGTGGTTGTGGGAAACAGGTGCTCTGCCGGATAACTGAATTTGTTTCTTTTCAGGCTTGGTCGCTTGGCTGGTGGGTCACTCGTTTGTCTACTGGGCGGAGAAGAGGGCCGCAGTTCGGAGACAAGGCACACAACTGGGTTTTCTTCCGGACACAGTGGACCTTCGGTGGTTTGGTTTTCGGGGTTTCAGCTGGCAGAGCATAAGTGGGGAGATTTTTAGGAAGATATCAAGGGTGTCTGCTTTTAATTCACGATGGGGGAAATGATTTAGGTTTGGTTCCCCAAAAGGTGTTGACCAGGAGGATGAAGAGGGACGTAGATAGGGTGCGGGAGCTGGTCCCTGGCATGGTGGTAGTGTGGTCTGAGATGGTGCCGCGGTTGAACTGGAGGCATGCCAGGGACCCGGCGGCTGTGGCACGTTGTCGAGGTAAAGTTAATAAGGCCATGGCAGTTTTTATCCGGAGGATAGGGGGGGTCCCGGTGAGGCATGTAGAACTGGAAGGTATGTTGCCCGGTTACTTTCGACGGGATGGAGTGCACCTGTCTGAGGTTGGGTGTGATTTATTGAATTTAGGTTTCCAAGAAGGAATTGCAAAAGCCCTATTTATGTGTGGTGGGGGTCGCTCGAGACATTAAGGGATCAAGTCTCTTGCTATGGCGGGATAGGGCTTGGGTAATTGGAAGGAGGAGTATCAAGAGGTTAGGCTAAAGTTAGGCTGGATTAGACCGGAGTGTTAAATGGTTTGTGGGTTCAAGCTCATCGGTGGCTCCGAACCAGGTGGTGTAGGGGGGTCTCGGTACACCCCTACAGTTAAAAAAGTTATGGATATGGGGCCTTTTTGGTAGGCCATGTGTTATGTGTTATTTGTTATTTATAATGTTATGTATTGTTATTGGTCGGGGTCATTGCCGGGGGTAATTTATGTACGGTGGGGGATGGGGGTAAATTTATATTATGTGGCAATGACCCCAATTTGTTACCTTGTTTATAATAATAAATAAAGCTGTGGACTTTTATATTCCAACAGAAATACGGTGTCTGTAAGTTATTGGGGTGTTGGGGTAAACATCGCACCTGCCGAATAACGACTGTGCGCATGTCAAGAAGTTTTGATGTACAGAGCATACCACTATCGTCTCACTGCTCGATTTCTTTGCATTTAGAAGTTAAATCACTTTTGTTTTTGTCCATGCAGCCCTTGCCACACTTCCCCTGCCCCCCCCACACAGTCACACACACACAATGTATTACAACTATTTACACACAGACACAAGCACACACCTTGACACACAGATACACACACTGACATACACACACACTTGCATATTCACAACTTGACACACAGATACATGCACTGGCACATACACACAAATACACACACACACTCAGTAACACACACTGGCACATGCACACACTGACACATATACACAGATACACACTGACACACAGATACACACTGACACATACACACATATATACATTGACATATACAGGCACATACACAGATGCCCACACTGGCACATACACACACTGGAAATTACACACACTGGCACATACACACAGATGCCCACACTGGCACATTCACACAAATACACACACTGGCACATGCAAACAGATGCACACTGGCACATACACACACTAGTACATATACACAGGTGCCCACACTGGCACATACACAGAAACACACACACTGGTGCATAGACACAGATACACACTGGAACATACACACAGGTACACACACTGACACACACACACACACACACAATCTAACAAACATTGCAGCCACAGCTTACCTTTTGGGGTCTGGGCTGAGGCTGATGTGAGTGAGCATGTAGCTGCTCACTCCAGCCTCTCCATGCTGCCAGTGGTGCTGACGCTGCCTCCTCCTTCCTCCCCCGCGGCTTTCGCGTTAGGTCAGCAGAAGTGACTTTCCTCCCAGGCGGCAGAAACTGCAGGGGCAGGCTCTTAAAGGGCCAGGGGCACTCAACTGGGCCCCTGCTCAGAAATAACACCAATCGAGTATTCAGTAAGGGAGAACTTATTGGGGGCATTTTAAAATCTGTAATATCCTGAAAGTCAATCACACAGTCTGACATACATTGATATTACACATGGTGTGTGGGGGTCAGGGAGCCGAATTAAATATGCAGGAGCCTCCCGGACCTACCGGGAGACTTAGAATCAGATGTTAACTTACTTTAGAAGCTTTTTCTTCCTGCTCTGTAAATTGAACTTTAATTGCACACAGGAGAGTCGTGCACACTCTAGCACACTCTCTCACTTTGCAGAAAGTGTTTAGAAAGGCTGTGTAAGATACATTCAGGGAGGTGTTACTAGTGCTACATAAACAAAGTGATTTAACTATTAAATGTCCGAGTATTGAGCAGTGAGAATGCAAGGTCATGATCTATATACACAAAACTGCTTCATTAAGCTAAAGTTGTTTTGGTTTCTGCAGTATCCCTTTAAGTTATCTAATCTATTTATGCTGCTGTTATCACCCTGCTTATGTACAGAAAAAAAAAAGAGAAATATTGCAAAGTTTGACATATCACTCTATGACCTGCTGGCAGCCGATATATAATAAGGCCATGGGACATAGAGAGGGGTTTTCTTGGGCTATTAGAGATCATTGTAAGGTCAAGTTCCTCATAAAAAGTAGCACAAATAGCGGGTGAAAACCAAACAGAGCAGCCAATAATGTGCCAGATTAGGGAAAGCATTCAATTGGAAAATGTCCTTATGAGAACAAAAAGGGCTCATGCTAACCAACTCATGTTTCTCACAAAGAGAATAGACTATACACAGGACTGACTATTTATCTTTTATATTATTTAATCACTGGCAGTAAAGAATGAGCAGTACAGTGTCCACAGCTCTAAAGGATCTGAAGAGTGTTGTAGTTGCTGTGATTACTGCTCTTACGCATGCTAGAGGAGTATAGGAATAGAGTGACTGAGATTTTATCTCAGATGGAGCATTTAAACCAGTATATCGCTGTCACAAAAAAGAAGTGCTTTTTTTGAGAGGATGTTCCCAAGCAGTGCCAATTGCAATGGGAGTGGGTGGAGGCGCAGGGGTAATGGCTAGTGCAGAATTATGTTATCGAGCTAGATATTCTCATGAAATGTAGTTATTCTAGAGCAAAAAAATGGACTAGAAGTTTAAATGTTTATGCAAACCAATGTGCAAAATTAATGTTTATTTAGATTTGATGTAACATGTAATGACATAGAATGAAAATTTGTTTTTAACGTTCTTTGAAGTCACTATTAATTTACATATTTTCCAGTTTTTCTGCTATTAATTATCATATCATAATGATTGAAATAAATCAGAGCAATGTTGTAGAGTATTGAATTTATTCTCACCAGAAAAGTGCTATATCCTTAATTAACCTTCATGTCATGATGATAAAATGAGGAAATGCCAGACTTCTGCATTAGTGGGCCCTGAGCATGAATGAGTTCCGCATATCCTGTTGTTCTTTAACTAAAAAAACACAGCATACAATTCTTTTTAATGTTATTTTTTTCACAAAAAAATGTCGCATTAAAACAAATCAGGGAAACAAAGTGTTTGTATAACCGATAGGTTACGTTATCACCTGTCACAATTGTGCTTTATAATTGAGCTAGTTATTATCTTACAACCGAGGGCACAGGAATACTATTTAGAAACATGCCATGAGCTTAACTCTATGCATTTGCAGAAATAAACACCAGACAGTGGAAATAACAGCACTCGTTAGTAGAGTAAAGAGGGCTCTGGTGCAAGAAAATTTTGTGTGACCCCATCTAGTGCAAGAATGGCCAAAAGGTAGATCCCCATCTGTTGTACAACTCCCGTGATTCTATGCAAGCAGGGGATATACCAATTGCCCATCCTTGCAGGGTTGTATCTGTAAGCAGTGTTTGTGCATGTAAATGTAAGCATGTTTTGTATATGTGTGTATGTAGCGGTGTATTTACATGTATTGCAAATAAACGAATAAACCACCTATATACTTTATATTAGCCAGTTAACCACTTATGGGTTTTACTTTAAAGGAAGACTATTAGCACCATAACCACTACAGCATGCTGGACTAGTTATCAGGATGGATTGACTTTTTACCTTTGGTCTACTGGGCACTCTGCCTCTCCTCTTTTTCTTCGAAAGATAAAAACTCCTACTAGGAGCTTCATACAGCTCTCCTGAGCTAATCTACTGATGTCAGCTGATCAATCGCAACCATTGAGTTAAGCCTTGCTCTGCCAGGCTAAACTTTGTGAAGACAACTGCTGTCTCTCACTGTGGCAGCAATGGCACCTAGCAGACCCCAAGTAAGAAGTCAAACTGTTTTAAAATGCATTAACTACTTACACTAGGAGCACTCTTGGCACCATAACCACTACAACATTTCATAGTGGTTATGGTGTATGAAATGTTTTTTTTTTTTGAAAGTCCATTTTGCAGTTGTAGAGGTCAATATAACCCACCTCCTTTTTAAAAGGATGGAAAGGAAAAGTTTGGTGGTGGACTACAGATTATTCATGACGGAGACAGATGGAGTAAGAAGTGGATGGATGGTGAATGATATAAAGAAATATATATTTTTTCCATTTTAGTACTTTTTTTTAGTTATTTAAAATTTTAGCAACAATGGGTAATGTTGTAACAATGAGAACAAAGAACAATAAATTAAACAATAGTAAGTCTGCTAAGTTGAATTTGCAATTCAGTCATCATGTCCATTGTCTGTTATTGACTTTAATGTTTGTTTTCAAACATAGACCTTGATTTAACAATGTTTGTTTCATTTGTCAAATTATTTAATAATGTTGGATAAACTTTTTTTTCCAGAATATTAAAATATAAAAACATATATCATACATAAAAATATATTACTATATCATAAAATATTAAAACATTATATTTTTTCATAATATTAAATCCTTTTTATAATTTACCCAAAAATGTAAAATTATTCTAAAATCTTATCCAACAATATTGAATTGAGGCCATAATCCTCACTTTACAGAAAATTTACCGTAAGTAATATACAGGATGTCAACTATCAAATAATAGGAGGAATCTAAGTACATAACAAGATATTTACAAAAATTGACTATAGCCAGTTTGTAATTTGGCAACCAATTTAGTACTAAGATGCAAGACATGAAGATTATATTAAATTATATTTCCTTGCTACGAGACTTGGATACAAAGTGAATCATTGTTACTTGGTATTCCCCTCTATAACACCCATACAAAAAATTCTTTAAAGGATAACATATCATAAAAATCCATATGTGTATATAAAAGGCAGATAAAAATCACTGCTACCCTTTCCTTAGCATCCCTTCAATTTAAAAATGCATTTGTTAAGCTCTCTCAAAGACACAACTGCTATGTACGCATTATGCAATGAAAATAAATCACGCGGAAGAAAATTCTGTTTAGGAAAAAAATATATTTTTATATGATTTTTTTACTAGCATTCTACTGGACCAGAAGTGCATTTTGTTACCTATAAAAGAGGAAATGCAATAAGAGCATTTTTCTTTTAAATCCATAGAAAAACACCATCCGCTCCATTGGAATTCAAAAACTGACCAGCAGAAAAGAGTGCTGAGATGGTATAAGAGCTATAAAATGTGTTACAGGTGCCTTGGGAAAATCAAACACATAGACATGGATTGAGCATTCGGGCACTCGGTCAGAGTCTAGCACTCCGGGGATCTTAATGGATACAATATCCATTAATGGAATCATGATTTGTCAGGTTATATATCTGACAGCAACAAGGGGGCATCTCTAAGAATGCAAAGCACACATGACGGTGTATATGGCTCTCCACTGCCAACCTTTGCTGCAAACTAGGTTACAGCCAGTAAGTTATATATATATATATATATATATATATATATATATATATATATATATATATATATATATATTTTGGCTTCTTATCAGTGACTGGCTGCTGTTCTGATGGGAGTTGTTTTGAGGAGGCAGAGAGCCTACTGAATAATTCCTTCTTCATTACACTGTTGCCCCCTTTCCATTTCCTAGTTTGGTTTCTTCTGACAATCAACATCACGCAAAGTGTGAAAAACAGTGATATCCATCTTACAGGGACACTACAGGCACAACTCTCACTGCCCAATTCTCTGCCATAAAATCACTTTGGTTTCTGTCCATGCAGTCCTAGCCATGCCTCCCCTAACTGTGACTTGCACAGCCTGCTTAAAAACAAATTGTTTCATTTTACACAAGATGTTAACTTACTTTATAATTTTTCTTCTCTGTAAATTGAACTTTGATCACACACAGGATTCTACTGCAGGCCCTAGAAGGCTATTACCAGAGCAGGAGATAGGAAATTTTAAATAAAATAAATCAGACTGTGAATTAGTTTTATCTTAAGTTCTATCTTAAGAGAAAGTGAGTGCTGTGTAAGTCACAGGAAGAGAGGTGTTACTAGGACAACATAACTCCTCAATGGCACTGAGCTGTGAGAACGCAGGGGCATGATCTATACACGAAAACTGTTCAATTAAGCTAAAGTTGTTTTGGTGCTTATAGTATATCTTTAAATCAGATTGAATAGTTTTTTTTATTCTGTTTCAACCAACACACACACACACACACACACACACAAATGCAATTTTCTTAGCAAACAAATATTTGTGTTAAGCTCACCACTTTGTCACAGTACCCCAATATTAATGGGTCCTACGCTAATTTTAACATGGGAGATTAGCATGCTAACTGCACTACGTACTGCTTAAACTGAGACTCTCCTCGATACAATATAATCTAAATTAGTGTGAATGTGACCAACAGACCTCTGCCTTGAGAGAATAGACTAAAAAAACAGCACCGTTTGGAGAATAAAGACTAATTTTGAACATACACCAGCAATCAGTACTGTTAAAAATTAAAAATGAAAGTATTAACCATGGTTCATATATAATAAAGATAATTCAATTATATTTGATCCTGTGGTCTTAGAGAAATGAGGTTGACTTTTGTTGGTGGCATTTGGCATTAAGTTGTTTTAAATGCTTGATCACCCAAATACCCTTGGTACACCCAAGGTGAGAGAAAAGATTGATTTGCTTAGTTATATATGCGCAGGAAAAAAAAGAAAGATGTAATCTGAGATTGTTATGTTACCCAGACAGACATCAACAACCCAATAAGATGACAAATGGCATGATTGGAACTTTGGTTACTTATTAAGGATCCCTTTGAATTATGAAAATGTACATACTTTTTACTAGGGATTTGGCAGCAGTCCAAGCACACAATTTACCAAAACATAATCTTTTCTACTTATTACTCAAAAATTGCTCCAATAACATTCCACATATATTGTTTCAATGTGTGTTGATATTTAAGCTTAATGTAACCCTTAAGGGGGGAATATCAACATTCCACATGGTTTTTGTTGGATTTGTCATATCCGAACCTTGACTCTTATTAAGACGTTCCTTACACTTTCTTTATTCATGATCAGGTTACTGTAAAACAAAGCCCTTACTATATTTCAGAAAACACACCACTAAATTCAAATTAAGTAGTGACAGCAAATGAAGATCTTTAGTAATATGGAAAAGTAATCCTTTGACTAGAGTGATCAAGAAAAATGTGGCTTTTGCAAGAGCCAGGCACAGTTTCATCGTCTTTAATGTTATAGACCATTCCACCAACTTGCATGTCTGTTTTATGTCTTTTTACTTATGTATTGATTTTTGCTTCCTCGTTTTTTTCGGTATAACCAATAGAAAGTAATTTTAGAACATCTAGCAATTTGTATTTCTTCTAATGTCTGAAAAGTTCAATGGGAAATTTTGACTGTAGATCATGTTGATTGACCAATAAGCCTATCGCCTATTCACTTGTGTATCATCCCATATCATATCTGAAGACTTTACCATTCAACATAAATGGTAATTGTGGATGACTTAATTTGGAGTTTGAAAACAATACTGTCCAGCATTATGGTTCTTAAATTAAATGTTTGTATTGTACAACACAATCGGACCTATACCTAGTGTATATAATTTTGCACCTTTGGCAGATTCTTCCTTTGGTATCTCCCCTTAATTTTTATGGTTAAAAAAAGCTATTAATGGTGGCGGGTTTCTGTCAATGCCCACCCAATTGGATTTACGCTCTCAAAATACCAGTATTGAGAATAGCAAGATTTACTTGCTGCTGTCTAGCATGGCTAAATTACCATTAACCCCTTAAGGACACATGACATGTGTGACATGTCATGATTCCATTTTATTCCAGAAGTTTGGTCCTTAAGGGGTTAAAGGTATACTCCATGCGCCATTTCCACTATAGAGTGACATAGTGGTAATGGTGGCAGGAGTGCCCAATTTAAGCAGTTAAACCAGTTGCTAATGGTTTGACTTCTTACCAGTGGCCCACCAACGCCAGTCCTTGCCCCTTTCCTACTGCTACTAAGAGGTGAACGTTCCTAGATAATTCCCTGGCTTAGATCATCACGGCAGAGAGTTTCCTACTGCAAATAGGCAATGATTGGCACCCAGGGGTCTTAGTTAGGAAATCAAACCATAAATAAACAGTATGACTACTTACCATAATCACTAGAGTGTTTTAGTAGTTATGGTGCCTGGGGTATTTCTGTAACGTTTTCACCTCTAAATGTATTCCTGACATGGGGTCTCCACACTTACCACTGGTCGCCTTCCACACAAGAGGTGTAGTGAAATCTCTTTCCCCAGCACCCGTCTACAAGTTGTCACTGGAGACGGACTGTGCCACTCTGCCTGACCTTTAGTATGCCAGTTCTGGGTACTTGATGGTTATACTCACGCCAGCTAAAATAAGAAATCCCTATCATTTAGAAATGTACTGGCCATGGCTGCTTACCTCCTGGCAGAGATGTATTTACCAACAGGCAAACAAGGCATTTGCCTTGGGCGGCACTTTCAGGGGGGGCACCAAAATATGCCACCTCGAGCTCCCAGGCAAATGCCTTGTCTGCCTCGTGTTCTGGGGCTGTCCACCTTACTGTGAGTGAGTGAGTGTAGCTGTCAGTGTGTGTCTGTGAGTGAGTGAAAGTGTGTGTGTCTTTCAGTGAGAATGGGTGTGCCTGTGAGTGTGTGTCAGTGTGTGTATGTCATTTTATGTGTGTCTGAGAGTGTGTGCCTGTCAGTGAGTGGGTGTGTCAGTGTGTGTCTGTCAGCGAAAGTGTGTGTTGGTTAAACAGTGTGTGCCAATGACTGAATGTGTATGCCAATGACTGTGTATCTGTCAGTGAATGTGTATCAGTGCATGTATCAATGAGGGCATGTGTCTGTCAGTCAAAAAAGTGGCCTTGATTGGGGGGAAGCAAATTTAGATTTTGGGGGTGCCCGAATTTAGTAGTGCCTAGGGCAGCACAAATCCAAAATACACCACTGCCTCCTGGTAGTAATTAATTGATTGGAACATCGTTCTAATGTCATGCTTTGATCACAGCAAAGATCAGAGGCAGCAGAGAATTATTAATTTTCTCCCAGTTAGAGAATTCCTGAGGATTCCTGTCACTTAGATAGCTCCGGCTGCACAACTCCTGTCTTCTGGCAGTGATTTTGATTAGGTTAATTGATGTTCGGAATAGAAGTCCTTTGTTATACACTAATGGCAGCAGAAATCTGTGTTATTGCTTAGAAAAAAATCTGTCTGAAGACAGTGACAGAAAAGAATAGCTGAAACTCACTATGTTGAAAAAATGTTTCATGTTCAGTACGCTACTAAAATGATCACGTTGCAGGTGTGAAAAGCATTGCTAACAAGCTAAGTTGGTATCCTATGTAAATATACCAACATTCTGTTAGTGGAACAATGTGCATTCAGTTAATAGTACATTGTTATATGCTCCTGAAACTGCTTGGTAAGAATATCACAACTATTGTACTTAAATTAATCCAGTTCTTCTGATTTCAATATGTATTTTATATGTATGATAACATCCCAGGTGGCCTCAGGCCATGTCTTCTTGTCGCTAAGTCTTTACTTCTAGATGCAGCCACATGTAGGCACATACAGCTACATTCTCCCGTACACACACAGCTACACACTCCATACACACAAAAACACACAGCTACAAACTGCCATACACACACACACACACACACACACACACAAACATGCCTACACATTCCCATGCACTCACAGCTAAACATAGTCACACAGCTACATAGTCCCACACAAACACAAACATATCTCCCTCACATCTGGTGTACCACCATGTCCCCTGGGTACATAGTTACATAGCTGAGAAAAGAACATGCATCCATCCAGTTCAGCCTTTCTCACATATGTTTTTGCTATTGATCCAAAAGAAGGCAAAAATCCCAGTCTGAAGTGCTTCCAAGCTTGCAACAAACCAGGACAATATTCCTTCTTGACCCCAGAATTTACTCTTGGATCAAGAAGCTCTTACCCCACATGTTGAAAATTATTCAATTCTGTTTAAACATCTATACAGACTTTGATAAAACCACCTCTTCAGGAAGGGAATTCCACACCTTATTGTTCTTATTGTAAAAACCCTTTCCTTTGCCTTAGACTACATTTCCTTTCTTTAACCCGTTAAGGACCAAACTTCTGGAATAAAAGGGAATCATGACATGTCACACATGTCATGTGTCCTTAAGGGGTTAAATCTAAATGCATGGAATCATGTCCTGTGTATAGCCCTGTTTATGAATAGATTATCAGACAGAGAGTAGCTCCCTCACACTCAGTGTATTTTCATGCCCCCAGGTATCTAATTTACCCCCTTATATCTTCAATCACCAGATGCTCACCATGTCTATTATAAGCCAGGGCTGCAAGAATTGGAAATGGGAAGATATACATCTGCAAAGGAGCCATTTCACGGTAGCTAGCTAGTCAACCTCCTCAATCAAGTCCCAATCACAGCCCTGGCCACCAACAATCCAACCCATTGACAGGTATGCCAAGGATGCAGATATACCTCTCTATTCTCTGTAGGTAGTGGTCCACCATGGGCCATTAAAGTTTATAGGGGGTGGAAATGGCCTGGAGGTCGATACTTGCTCTAGATACAGGAGCAGAGCATCCATGTGACATGAGTGTAACTGTAAATCAAACGTTCTTCATTTATCCATCAAGTTATACCACAGTGTTTCTGATTCATATACCTACAAAGGATACCACTTTGACAGGAAGAGCCTGTCAACTGATCTTAAAAAGTACAAGTGACATATAATTGGAGTATTTTATCTTACTCATTTTCAAATGTTTTAATCCAGCATCATTGTCTGTAAAGAAAAGCAAAAACTAGACTGCTAAATGAGTTAATAATTCAGGCAGCCATTGGACAGGGATCATAAAACTGTGGGATGTAGAACTTTACCTTTACAGAAAGCAAAAATGATATAATATATTAAAATAAGAATACATTCCAAAACCAGTGCATTACAAATTATACAAATGAATTAAATATAAGAAAAATAAAACTGGAGACACTTTCAATATTCTATAAATAGAGGGAACCCCTCATGGGTGTAGGTCCAAACGTAGCTCTGCAAGTAAGATACTATGACATTAGTCTAGATTTGTCAACCAGTGTCTCCTTATACTAATTTGTTTCCAGACTAGGAAAGCAAAACTATGCTGTAGACCTGATACAGTAATTACCGTAAATAGACAGCTGCAACAAGCTCAGTATCAGCAGGATCAGAAATATAGTCCACATCTTATTAATGGGAAACTCTAACTATTTTTCAGTAATTTCTGTTTTATTTATTTATTAATTTATTTATTGATAATGCCCTCTTGGGCATTGTTCACTAGGCCCCACCCCATATAAACCTTTTAAATAAAACAATAATGGATTGTATAATGGCCGGATGAAGCTCCCCTCGCTGGATTCCATTCCACCAATGCACTCTCGTGGCCCAATCAAATTATTCTCATGGACAAGCATTCGATTGGACTGTTCTCTCCAGCTCAGAGAGCATGTGTGTGCTCTGAGCCATGGAGGGGATGCAGTGGGTGGACATAAAGAATGAGGATGGGGATGCAAAAAAAAAATTAAATTTAAGAGTACAGTGGGAGGCGCATTCCAAGTGCTGCCTTAAATGGGAGAAGCTGACAGTGTCTGTCTCCAGCATGCAGTGAGTGCAGACGACCAGGGGTATATTTACCCCGAGGCAAACAAAGCATTTGCCTTGGGCAGTACTTTCTGGGGGGAAGCAAAAAAGGTGCCCCCAATCGCCCTGGCAAATGCCTTGCTAGCCTCTTGTCCTGGGGAGCCCAGGAGCTGGCCGGGTGGGCACCTCAGGGCCCCCCAAGCTGGCAATGGCAGCACTTTCCATGCGGGCGGACGGGCGGTGAGGGATCACTGATCCTCCTGTTTAGCTCCCTCTCACACACCGCAGTGATGCCGGAGCCGGAATAAGAACGTCATTCTGGCTCCGTCATCACTATGCGGCACGCGAGGGAGCTAAACAGGAGGATCAGTGCTCCCTCGCCGACTGCACTCACTGACCGGCCGGCCGCCCAGCAGCCCCACTGGGCCCCAGTGAAAGTGTTAATACACCCCAGCATTCCCAAAGGTAAGGAGGCTGGGGGAATTGAATTTAAAAAAAAAAATGTGTGTGTGTCTGTTAGTGAGTGTCAGGGTACCTGTTGTCTCTACCTCTGAGGAGGTGAGACACTTGGACGTTATTCCTCTCAAAAGGGTTGAATCACTCGTTCCTCACGGTTCCCTCGGTCGTTTACACGCCGGCCGCGAGGGATCCACTTCCTTTTATGACGCGGCGCTCAGTAGCCGACGTCATGACGACAACCCGTCCCGACCTGTCAATCAAGTCCCGAGCACGAATGAGGACTCGTCGGGGGCGTGATTACCTATCTGGAACCAGGGTATAAAGTAGGGCTTTCTACATTTGTTCATTGCCCTGTCGTGGTTCTAGCTTGTCTAGTCACTCAGTGCTCTTGTTATTTATCTGTCTCTTTGGTTTTGACCCGGCTTGTTTGTTCTACCTTGCTTATCTCTATTACCCTTGACTCGGCTTGTCTCTCGCTTACCTGCTCTCTCGTTCCCTCGACCTCGGCTTGTCTCTAGACCATTCTTTACTTACTCTTACGTTAGTCCGGCAATTCTAAGGTCCGGTATACGTACCTAATACCTGTTTGTACTCTGCGTGTTGGATCCCTGTCCCGATCCTGACATTACGACAGGGCCAATGGATCCTGCAGGTACAAACACTCAGGTTGGTTCTTCCGACTCTAGATTTGACGCCATGGATCACAGAATGGACCAGATGGCTTTAGCGCTGCAGGCTTTATTATCTCGTTCTAGTAATCCACCGGAGGAGATGCGAGCTACGTCCATCTCTCCTGTAAGTTCAGGTCTAGAAGTAGCCACAGTAGGTGCTTCTTCCCGTATTACCCCTCCTGTACGTTATGGTGGTTCTCCGGAGAAGTGTCGTGGTTTCTTAAACCAAATTGGTATTCATTTTGAATTACAACCCCGCTCCTACCCTACAGATAGGGCGAAGGTTGGATTCATCATCACACTACTCATTGATAAA
This sequence comes from Pelobates fuscus, assembly GCF_036172605.1. Lineage (NCBI taxonomy): Eukaryota > Metazoa > Chordata > Amphibia > Anura > Pelobatidae > Pelobates > Pelobates fuscus. The sequence continues at coordinate 328,542,454 of NC_086320.1, read as the reverse complement.
GCTCTGAGATGGGCCAATCCTCTGTGGGAGAATGATAATCCGTTAGTCTATAACTATAATGCCTTTGTCGCTGCTTTTAGAAGAACTTTCGACCCTCCAGGTAGAAAGGTCAATGCAGCTAGATTACTGTTGCGCCTTAGACAAGATAACCGAACCCTTGTGGATTATGCACTAGAGTTCAGGTCATTGGCGGCAGAAGTTAAGTGGAATGAACAGGCTTATATAGACGTATTTTTAAACGGACTATCAGATGTAATTCTAGTCGAGGTTGCTACTAGAGAGCTTCCTGAAAATTTGGAGGATTTAATTTCTTTTATTTCTCGTATTGATGAACGTTTAAGAGAGAGACAGAACACTCGAGATAGTACTCGTAGACCTTCCTTTAAACTAGCTCCTTTATTTCAAAGTCCTCAAGCCACAATTCCAGTTTTTTCAGAACCTATGCAGATAGGCAATACTCGCCTCTCTGAAGAGGAGAGACAGTACAGGAGAAGGGGGGGGTTGTGTATGTATTGTGGAGTAAGAGGGCATCTACGCCTAAATTGGCCTTATCGCCCGGGAAACGCTCACACCTAAGTTTCTCTAGAGGACAGGCCTTGGGTGTTTCTATTTTGTCCTCTATACACAATTATAAAGATCACAGACTTCTGCTACCTGTTTCTTTAGCTTGGGAGAAGGGAGTACTAAAAACTATGGCATTGATAGATTCCGGAGCTGCTGAGAGCTTTATCGACCAAGTTTTTGTCACTAAACACTCTATCCCATCCCAGCTAAGGGACACTCCCTTGGCCGTTGAGGCCATAGATGGTAGACCATTGTCTGAACCTGTTATTTCTCGTGAGACCATACCTGTTAACTTGACTGTTGGTATCTTACACGAGGAGGTTATATCTCTTATGCTTATCTCGTCTCCTTCTGTTCCTATAGTCCTGGGGTATCCATGGTTAAAGAAACATAACCCTATTATTGATTGGGGGAGATAACCTCATGGGGTCAGGGTTGCCAGAGCAGGTGTTTACAGAAAGTCTCACCGCTTTGCGTAGTCAATACACTGGTTAATTCTACCCAGTCTACAGACATACAAATACCGCCTCTATACCTGGATTTAAGGGCAGTCTTTGACAAGAAGAATGCTGATACTTTACCCTCACACAGGCCCTTTGATTGTAAGATTAACCTCCTACCTGGTACTATGCCTCCGAGGGGCAATGTATATCCTTTATCCACTAAGGAAAACTTAGTCTTAGAGGAGTATATCCGTGAGAACCTAGACAAAGGATTCATTAGGAGATCCTCCTCCCCTGCCGGGGCTGGTTTTTTTTTTGTGAATAAGAAGGATGGCACGTTAAGGCCTTGCATTGATTATCGAGGCTTGAATAAGATAACTATCAGAAATGCCTACCCGATTCCTTTGATTACTGAGCTCTTTGATCGTCTAAAGGGTTCCAAGATTTTCACCAAGTTAGATCTCAGAGGGGCGTATAACTTGGTGAGAATTCAGCAGGGAGACGAGTGGAAAACAGCGTTCAATACCCGTTATGGGCACTATGAGTACACGGTAATGCCCTTTGGGCTCTGTAATGCACCGGCAGTATTTCAGGATCTGATCAATGAAGTTCTTAGGGAATTTCAACATGATTGTGTTATTGTATATTTGGATGATATACTAATACACTCTAGAGAAATTGAAACTCACCACAGACAAGTCAGAAGGGTATTGCGCAAACTCCTACAACATGGGTTGTACTGTAAATTGGAGAAATGTAGTTTTGATCAATCTCAGATAAACTTTCTTGGTTACGTGATTTCTGGGGAAGGCTTTAAGATGGACCCGGATAAACTCCAGTCCATTTTAGATTGGCCATTACCCAGGGGTCTCAAGGCCATTCAAAGGTTTATTGGATTCTCCAATTATTATAGGCGCTTCATTAAAGGATACTCTTCTATTATTGCTCCTATTACCAATATGACCAAACAGGGGGTTGACACTAAGACTTGGTCTACTGAAGCTCTTGTTGCTTTCAAAACACTCAAGGAACTTTTTGCTTCTGCACCGATTTTAGTTCACCCCGATACGACTTTGCCTTTCCTACTCGAGGTAGACGCCTCTGAGACAGGTATAGGTGCTATCTTGTCTCAAAGGTTAGGTGTGGATAAACCGTTACATCCATGTGGTTTTTTTTTCCAAGAAATTATCTGGGCCTGAAAGCAGATATGACATCGGTGACAGGGAACTACTAGCTGTTATCATGGCTTTGAAGGAGTGGAGACATTTATTGGAAGGGACCTTACATCCTGTTACTATTTTGGCGGATCACAAGAACTTGTCCTATATTGGGGAAGCTAAGCGCTTGTCCGCCAGGCAAGCTCGTTGGTCCTTGTTCCTCATTCATTTCAATTACGTGCTCACTTATAGACCTGGTTCTAAGAACTCTAAGGCCGATGCTTTGTCTCGCCAACATGAACCTTCTACTATATCTGAGACGGTTTTGTCTTCTATAGTTCCCAAGTGCAATATCATCGCCAACACGAGTCTCAGGATTCATTCTCCGTTGCTTGCCGAGATCAAGAAGTTACAACATCTGGCTCCTAGACAGGGTCCTGGGGCACGGTATTTTGTTCCTCCTGAGCTACAACTGGAACTGTTACAATGCTTTCACAACAGTAAGGTGGCTGGGCATCCTGGCATTCGCAAGACGTGTTCCTTAATATCTAAAGATTTCTGGTGGCCCTCATTACGTAAAGATATTAGGGATTTCGTCGAAGCATGTGAGGTCTGTATGAAGACTAAACGACCTCAGACGCTCCCATGTGGGTTTTTGCATCCCTTGGAGATTCCCGAGAAACCGTGGACCTGTTTGGCCATGGACTTCATTGTCGATTTGCCTGTTTCTAAAAAACAGACTGTAATTCTCACGGTGGTTGACAGGTTTACTAAGATGGCTCATTTCGTGCCCTTACCTAAACTTCCATCTTCTCCTGAATTGGCTGAGATATTCGCTAGAGAGATTTTTCGTTTACATGGGATACCATCCGAAATTGTTTCCGATAGAGGTTCCCAATTTGTTTCCCGTTTTTGGAAATCATTCTGTTCTCAAATGGGTATCAAATTGAATTTCTCTTCTGCCTATCATCCCCAGTCTAACGGAGCTGCTGAACGCACCAACCAAAAGATTGAACAATATTTGCGTTGTTTTGTTTCCGAACACCAGGACAATTGGCTTGGTCTGATTCCTTGGGCGGAGTTTGCACACAACAATCTCGTTTGTGATTCTACTCGTTCTAGCCCCTTTTTCATGAATTATGGCTTTCATCCTTCCATTCTTCCCTCGGTTTCTCCTTCCCAAGGGGTACCGTCGGTTGATGTTCATGTTGCCAATTTGAGGAAGTTGTGGAATCAGACTCGACAAATTCTTCTGCATAATTCCATGTTGTTCAAGAAACACGCTGATAAACATAGAAGGGCGGCTCCAGTCTTTGTTCCTGGTGATAGGGTATGGTTGAGTACCAAAAACATTCGCTTGAAGGTTCCTTCTATGAAATTCGCTCCTCGTTACATTGGTCCTTACAGGGTCCTGACTCGAATTAACCCAGTTGCGTATCGTCTGGCTCTCCCATCTGCCTTACGCATTCCTAACTCCTTTCATGTTTCCTTGTTGAAACCTCTAGTATGTAACAAGTTTTCGTCCACTGTATCCTTCCCTCGCCCTGTTCAGGTTGAGGGACAGGAGGAATATGAAATCAACTCCATCATCGATTCTCGAATCTCTCGGGGGAAGTTACAATATCTGGTTGATTGGAAAGGATATGGACCTGAGGAAAGGTCTTGGGTACCTCAGGAGGATGTGCATGCGCCTCGCCTCCGCAGGGCTTTTCACTCCCGTTTTCCATCTCGCCCCGGTTCCTTCCGCCCGGTGGGCGTTTCTGAGAGGGGGGGTACTGTCAGGGTACCTGTTGTCTCTACCTCTGAGGAGGTGAGACACTTGGACGTTATTCCTCTCAAAAGGGTTGAATCACTCGTTCCTCGCGGTTCCCTCGGTCGTTTACACGCCGGCCGCGAGGGATCCACTTCCTTTTATGACGCGGCGCTCAGTAGCCGACGTCATGACGACAACCCGTCCCGACCTGTCAATCAAGTCCCGAGCACGAATGAGGACTCGTCGGGGGCGTGATTACCTATCTGGAACCAGGGTATAAAGTAGGGCTTTCTACATTTGTTCATTGCCCTGTCGTGGTTCTAGCTTGTCTAGTCACTCAGTGCTCTTGTTATTTATCTGTCTCTTTGGTTTTGACCCGGCTTGTTTGTTCTACCTTGCTTATCTCTATTACCCTTGACTCGGCTTGTCTCTCGCTTACCTGCTCTCTCGTTCCCTCGACCTCGGCTTGTCTCTAGACCATTCTTTACTTACTCTTACGTTAGTCCGGCCATTCTAAGGTCCGGTATACGTACCTAATACCTGTTTGTACTCTGCGTGTTGGATCCCTGTCCCGATCCTGACAGTGAGTGTGTGTGTGTCTGTTAGTGAGTGTGTGTGTGTCTGTTAGTGAGTGTGCTAATGTGTGTGTGTCTGCTAGTGAGTGAGTGTGTGTGTGTGTCTGTTAGTGAGTGTGCTAATGTGTGTTTGTATGTGTCTGTTAGTGAGTGTGTGTCTGTTAGTGAGTGTGTCTGTTAGTGAGTGAGTGTGTGTGTGTCTGTTAGTGAGTGTGTGTGTGTGTGTGTGTGTATGTTAGTGAATGTGTTAATGCGTGTGTGTGTCTGTTAGTGAGTTTGTGTGTGTGTGTCTGTTAGTGAGTGTGTGTGTGTGTGTGTGTGTCTGTTAGTGAGTGAGTGTGTGTGTCTGTTAGTGAGTGTGTTAATGTGTGTGTGTGTCTGTTAGTGAGTGTGTGTGTCTGTTAGTGAGTAAGTGTGTGTGTGTCTGTTATTGAGTGTGTGTGTGTTAGTAAGTGAGTGTGTGTGTGTCTGTTAGTAAGTGTGTGGCTGTTAGTAAGTATGTGTCTGTTAGTGAGTGTGTGTGTTAGTGTGTGGGTCTGTTAGGGAGTGTGTTACTATGTGTGTGTGTGTGTGTGTGTCTGTTAGTGAGTGAGTGTGTGTGTTTGTTAGTGTGTGTGTCAGTGTGTGTGTGTTAGTGAGTGTGTGTCAGTGTGTGTGTCTGTTAGGGAGTGTGTTACTATGTGTGTCTCTGTAAGTTTGTGTGTGTCTGTTAGTGAAAGTGTATGTCTGTCTGTTAGTGAATGTGTGTGTCTGTTAGCTAGTGTATGTGTGTCTGTCAGTGAATGTGTGTGTCTGACACTGAGTGTATGTGTATTTAGAAAGCTGGGGGGGAGTGCCTGAGTTTTGTCATGCCTAAGGCAGCTCAAAACCAGGATACACCACTGCTGACGACAGATGTATTTATTGCACGGATACAACAGAGTTCTAGGCTGCCTAAGTCGTGTTTACTAGGGGCACAAAAGTGCAAATATCTCTGTATGTGCAGTATTTCAAGCAACAACGCCTGCACAAACAGATTCCTTTCTCAATGATCACTTCTAAAACCGGGAGTGGTCATGGACATTGGAGTATCCCTTTAACTCTAAATCTGCAAAGCCCTAGACCAGGGGTAGACAACCTTCGGCACTCTAGATGTTGTGGACTACGTCCTCCATAATGCTCTTAAACCTATAATGCTGGCAAAGCATCATGGGATGTGCAGTCCAAAACATCTGAAGTAACATAAATTTCCTATGCCTTCCCTAGACACTCCGTAAACCCTAATTCCCCCTAATCCCATTGTAATGAAGCAGAATCTATTCATGTGGTACCCTGGTGAATCCTTGCACTTATCTCTCCTATGACTCTTGTCATTATAAATGGAACTAGTGCTGCTGCGTTTTTCATGTTTTCCCTCTTCATTTGCAATGGCTGCCCTAGCTTTGCTTTCTCTGTACTAGATTATGATGTAATTTGCTAAACCTTTAATATAAATCTAAAACACAGTGGAGCATCTTATTGAAACATATACATAAGTTATAGGTGATTTTCAATGTTTTATTCAAGTGACACTTCCCCTTTTAATGTTGACATCAAGGAAAACTGTTGATTTTACCATCACCTATGCAAGTAGTATAAGTAATTATGGTGGTTGGAATGTACACTTATAGAATTCAGAAATTATGCAGTTTGTGAAGAAAAAGTACCAGTTCCTGGAAAATCTAATACAGGAATTGCTAAAAGGCAACAGAGTAATGTTTTGCAATTACCCTAATAAATCTTGCTATGTGATGTGTTCCAGATGACTCTGCAGCCTTATTACCAATCTACACATTCAAAGAGAGACAGGCAATTACCAATCTGTTATGTCACATTGATTTTAATAACATTTGGAGTTACAATTACCGCATCTGATTAGCCCTTTTTATCTTCGTCCAACATATTTGGAATTCAACAATTGCTGTTAAGCAGTTGTGGCCTTCTGATCATCTCCCATCAATCTTATAACCTTGCCCATTCTACTTATAAAGTAGATGTGTGCACAGTGGAAAAATTCAGTATGGCCATATCAATTCGGCCCAATTTTTTTTCACATTTTTAATTCCATTGAGCAAATGCTGTTCATGCAGCCGTTTGGCTCATCTGAATATCCTCCAGGCACACGAGTCGGGAAAACCTACGCGGAAGAACCAAAAGGGCGCAAAAAGTTAGCCTATCAGTGTACTGCAAACTATATGAATAATATATATATATATATATATATATATTGTGCAGTACAGTAATGGCTAATTGTTGTGCTCTTATAATAAAGCTCATCCCATCTTATAGATTTCACTATTGAAATGCATTCAGTCAATATTCATCATTTTGAGTGTTTGGTTCCTTTTGAGCATTCATTTTTGCATATGTTCGATCCTGGTTTCTTCCTTCCTACCTTTTCTCTCCTAATCATCTATTTCTAGCACCATGGTCAGAACACTGAATCACAAAGCAAATTAACCTGTTTCACCATTGCCCATGTCATTTGTTTTCATGATATGTCCACCTGGTGCTTCGAGTTACAGAACCGGATGACCGATCAACTGTCCAAAATTCGGATGAATTGAAACCAAATACACAAGTCTGTTATAATACTATTGTCCCAACAAAGCCACAACAATATTTATTATATGCTAAGGTTCATCAAAAAGCAGTAAATTACCAGTGAAGAAAAAATTCCTGTCACCAATAAAATCGAATTGTACATCTTCTAGGTAGTGGTGAGGTTTTGATATGGCCTGGGTCGTAACAACAAGTGGTGCAGGCGGTGCAGCTGCATTGGGGTTTTAAAGGTTTGGCCCTGTATCACCATTATGAGCTGGGAGGAAGGATTACACTTCATTTATTCCAAGTGCACAGAAAGCTGAGCATGGAGAGACGAGGCCCAGCCCACTCGTATCAACATCAGCCAACAGCATTCAAATTCTAACAACCAAATATATTTCTGCATTCAAATGCATTCAAATGCCAACACTACACACAAATGTTATAAATAATATAATATAATAACATTACTAAAATAGTGATAAATTACTAGTGTTTTCAAGAGTAATAGTGAATAAGACATCTACTAAATGGCTAGCCTTATAATAATAATAATAATGATAATTTTTATAGCGCTTTTCTCCCTGTGAGAATCAAAGCACTTTACAAGTATACAAACATAAATACATCAAAGTTAGGAGTTTCTGAAGGTCAGCTGAGCAGACTGAATGCCTGATGAAAAAGGTGGGTCTTCAGCTTTTAAAAAAAAAGTCTATAAGGACAGTGCCTCACTGATTGCGCACGGTAAAGAGTTCCAGAAGGTAGGGGCAGTGTGCCCTGGAGTCTGTCTTTATTCTTGGCACTGACAGGAAGGATTTGCTGGCTGACCAAAGTGAACAGGATGGAATGCAGGGTGTGGGCATTGATTGTTTAAGGCTTTGAAGGCTAGTAGGCCAATTTTAAAATATGTTCTGCATTTAATTGGAAGCCAATGCAGTGAGTGGAGAACAGGTGTTATGTGGTAGGAGCGAGTTTTATTGGTCAGCAGTCTGGCTGCTGCATTTTGTGCAGTCTGAAGGCGACTGAGTTCTTTTCCTGGGAGGCCCAAGTAGAGTACATTGCAATAATCTAGCCGAGAGGATACAAATGCATGGATTAATGTTGGCATATCGTCCGGTGGAATTAAGTGTTGTATCCTGGCTATGTTTTTCAGATGAAAGTAGGCAGATTTTATTACGGAGGAAATCTGCTGTTTAAATGATAGTCCAGAGTCATTCAGCACTCCAAGGTTTTGTACCTTTGATGAACTGATGAGCCTCCAAGCTCCAGGCCAGTTGGGTGATCATGGGATATTTTTATTGCCCGGGGGGCTTGACAACCTCCAGCATTTTGTTCATTAAATGTGTTATAGGTTAGTTTTATCCTCAAAGCTCTCGATATGCTGTCCCAAACCTCAAATGGTAATGCTAAACTCCAAAATGCAGGTGCAGGTGACCATAACAAGTTCCCTGTAGATAGCCATGTCACGGTGAATGATAATTTAAGTCTGCTTTTTGTCTTACATTTGTATACACTGTACACTTGCCATATATTCCACTTTATTAATTATACCTGCTTCTCTGTCCTAATAAATATATTTAAGACAAGAAATAGAAATAGAAACATGAGCAGTGTATCCCAAAATACATAAGATGTTTTTTTTTTATTCTTTATTTTTGTAGTACCGGTATAAAAGTACAAGATAGTTGAGACACATTAGCCTGTGTTTGGTTGACTATAAAGATCTATAATATATGTCAAAATAAATTACACATTTTGTAAAGGAAATCCAATATAAACAAGTGGAACAATACGGCATTAGGAATAAAATGTTAAGTAGGTCAATAATACAAGATAACGCATGCCAGGGCGAGTAAAGATCCCATGGCTCCCAGAAATACGTAACCAGTTGGAGGAGAAAAAATAAATAAAATAATAACACAAAAAGCCAGTTACTGGGTCGGTTGCACGTTAACTCATTAACCCATGGAGAGGCACCCCAGTCCCCTAGAAGAGACTCAGCTGCTATTTTGCGTAGCAAGAGAGTCTTAGAGTATTGATAGCTGATAAAGTTGATTATAGAATCCTAGGGTGGACCGGGATAACCGTCCACCCTGCTCACCACCTGAATAGGCTTCAGTCATGGAGATAACATTTTCTAAGATGGTGGCCAAAACATGAATTTCTGGACAAGCATCAGGGTCAGCATCATATAATTGGCACTTTTCAGTGCCAGATGTGGGACCAAGCCATTGTTGTGGGCCAAAGGTCTGCAATGTGCGGGAGCTGCTCTTCCACATGGCCAGTCCGCATGGTGGGTGGCCCTGCCACCCATAAGATTTTTTTAAAATCCATGTTATTGTTGTTGCTATTTTAATATATGACATGAAAAACCTACTTGTTTTCACATTTTGTTTTTTTGGTAAATAATGTGATTTGAGAGAGATTCTAAAAAGCTAAACTTATTGTCACTTTAAGATGATGGTATTGGGGACAAGGACAAATGAAGAGTTTATTTTATTTTATTTTTGCGCAGTTGACTTTAAAATCAACTTTTAAATTGTCACTGCTTTATATGTTACTTTTAAACTTATCTAATACACACAAAGGGATGCTTTGATTTATGCAGTGTGAATTTTCTAGAGTCAATAATCTTGATCTGTGTTTAAACCACAAAATTTTCCCATGAAGATGTGATTTTCAAGCCTGATAATGGTTTGCTGCACGTTTTATTTCTCTCTCAATTTGTTTCCATAAGGATTATTTGAACTCAGTCTGGACTCTTCATAGACCTCATACTGTCTGTCTGACTCAATGTGCTGACTTGACAAATGCATTATATGTCTATTTAAGCCCCATATTACTCTTTGAAATCTTATACACCAGTGACGAATTTAACAAGTGTCTACGTGTCTAAACGGGCAAAGTATAAATATAGAGCACAAATATATATTCTTAATTATTACATTTTCTATTTCATTTTTATCTACTATATAATTAATACCATGCTGTTGAAAGGTTGTACATACATTTGATGTTATAGATTGAATATGATAATAATTTGTATTATGGTTAGTGATGTCGCGAACATAAAATTTTCGGTTTGCGAACGGCGAACGCGAACTTCCGCAAATGTTCGCGAACGGGCGAACCGGGCGAACCGCCATAGACTTCAATAGGCAAGCGAATTGTAAAACCCACAGGGACTTTCTGGCCACAATAGTGATGGAAAAGTTGTTTCAAGGGAACTAACACCTGGACTGTGGCATGCCGGAGGGGGATCCATGGCAAAACTCCCATGGAAAATGACATAGTTGATGCATGTCCTCCCCCCCGGCCCCCACCCCTGAGCGGTGGGTGGGGGCCCTAGATAAGAATGGTGGGGGGGGACCTACCGTCCTCCCCCCGGCCCCCACCCCTGAGCGGTGGGTGGGGGCCCTAAAAAAACAATAAGGGGGGACCTACTGTCCCCCCCGGCCCCCACCCCTGAGCGGTGGGTGGGGGCCCTAAATAAAGATAGGGGGGGATCTACTGTCCTCCGCCCCGGCCCCCACCCCTGAGCGGTGGGTGGGTCCCTAACAAATCAATAAGGGGGGACCTACTGTCCCCCCTGGCCCCCACCCTTGAGCGGTGGGTGGGTGCTCTAAAAAAATAAGATAAGAATGGTGGGGGGGGACCTACCGTCCTCCCCCCGGCCCCCACCCCTGAGCGGTGGGTGGGGGCCCTAAAAAAACAATAAGGGGGGACCTACTGTCCCCCCCTGGCCCCCACCCCTGAGCGGCGGGTGGGGGCCCTAAATAAAGAGAGGGGGGGACCTACTGTCCTCCCCCCAGCCCCCACCCCTGAGCAGTGGGTGGGGGCCCTAGATAAGAATGGTGGGGGGGGACCTACATGAAAATTCCCCCCCAGTTCTTTAGAATTTCCCCACGCTGTGTAAAATGACACAGAGCACTGTGATTGGATGGATTTGAAGCCATCCAATCACAGTGCTCTGTGTCATTTTACACAGCGTGGGAAAGTTCTTTGGAATTTTCCCACGCTGTGTAAAATGACACAGAGCACTGTGATTGGATGGTTTTCAAGCCATCCAATCACAGTGCTCTGTGTCATTTTACACAGCGTGGGAAAATTCCAAAGAACTTTCCCACGCTGTGTAAAATGACAAAAAGCACTCTGATTGGCTTAAACCCACCAATCAGAGTGTTCTTAGCCTAATTGCAGGGCGGGGCAAGGCTTTATAAGCCTTCCCCCGCCCTGCGTAGCTCAGTCTGCGGACAGTAGGTCCCCCGCCTTATTGTTTTTTTAGGGCCCCCACCCAATGCTCAGGGGTGGGGGCCAGGGGGGAGGCCCCCACCATTCTTATCTAGGGCCCCAACCCACTGCTCAGGGGTGGGGGCCGGGGGGAGGACAGTAGGTCCCCCCCTCTTTATTTAGGGCCCCCACCCACCGCTCAGGGGTGGTTGCCAGGGGGGGAAGAACAGTAGGTCCTCCCCCTTATTGTTTTTTAGGGCCCCCACCCACCGCTCAGGGGTGGGGGCCGGGGGGGAGGATGGTAGGTCACCTCCACAGTTCTTATCTAGGGCCCCAACCCACTGCTCAGGGGTGGGGGCCAGGGGGAGGACAGTAGGTTGTCCCCCCTATCTTTATTTAGGGCCCCCACCCACCGCTCAGCGGTGGGGGCCAGGGGGGAGGACAGTAGGTCCCCCCTTATTGTTTTTTTAGGCCCCCCACCCATCGGTCAGGGGTGGGGGCCAGGGGGGAGGAGGGTAGGTCCCCCCCACCATTCTTATCTAGGGCCCCCACCCACTGCTCAGGGGTGGAGGCCGGGGGGACAGTAGGTCCCCCCCCCTATCTTTATTTAGGGCCCCCACCCACCGCTCAGGGGTGGGGGCCAGGGGAGAGGACAGTAGGTCCCCCCTTATTGTTTTTTTAGGGCCCCCACCCACCGCTCAGGGGTGGGGGCCGGGGGGGAGGATGGTAGGTCCCCCCCACCATTCTGATCTAGGGCCCCCACCCACTGCTCAGGGGTGGAGGCCGGGGTGAGGACAGTAGGTCGTCCCCCCCTATCTTTATTTAGGGCCCCCACCTACCGCTCAGGGGTGGGGGCCAGGGGGCAAGGACAGTAGGTCCCCCCCCTTATTGTTATTTATGGGGCCCACACCAGCCGCACAAGGGGGGGGAGGTTATTAGTTTTTTTTTTTTACAGTGAGCAGCCACAGGCTGCTCACAGCTTACTAGACATGCCCCTACTCGCGGTATAGCGAGTAGGGGCATATTATTTACTAATACTAAGTAATCTTCAGGTTACTGGCTATGGGGGGGATAATGTATAATAAACACAGGCAGGGCCGGCGCTTCCTATCACCGGCCCTTTAAATGTTGCAGCCGCCTGAGCGCTCTATAGAGAGCGCTCAGGCGGCTGCCGCACTGCCTCACCTCCCCTTCCTGTAGCGTGGCCGAGCTCCTCTCCGGTCCGCGACCCGGCCGGACTGACAGGAAGTGCACACTTAGTGTGCACTTCCGAGCAGTTCGGCCGGGTACAGGAAACAGAAACTCCTGTACCGCGGACCGGAGAGGAGCTCGGCCACGCTACAGGAAGGGGAGGTGAGGTTAGGAGGAGAACTGGGGGAGGGGAGGGAGATAAGAAGAACTGGGGGGGTAAGAAGAACGAGGGGAGGGGGGTAAGAAGAAGAGGGAATGTGGGGGAGTAAGAAGGAAACAAGGGAGGGGGGAGTAAGAAGAAAACAAGGGGGGGGAGTAAAAAGAATACAAGGGAGGGGGGAGTAAGAAGAAGACAAGTGGAGGGGGCTAAGATGGGGGGAGGGGGAGTATGAAGAGGGGTGGGGGGAGTAAGAAGAAGAGGGGTGGGGGAGTAAGAAGAAAGGGGGGAGTAAGAAGAAGACAAGTGGAGGGGGGGGTAAGAAGAAGAGGGGAGGGGGGGAGTAAGAAGAAGAGGGGAGGGGGAGTAAGAAGAAAGGGGGGAGGGGGAGTAAGAAGAAAGGGGGCAAGGGGAGTAAGAAGAAGACAAGTGGAGGGGAGGAGTAAGAAGAAGAGGGGAGGGGAGAGTAAGAAGAAGAGGGAAGGGGGGAGTAAGAAGAAAGCCGGAGGGGGGAGTAAGAAGAAAGGGGGGAGGGGGTAAGAATAAGAGGGGAGGGGGGAGTAAGAAGAACACAGGGAGGGGGGAGTAAGAAGAACACAGGGAGGGGGGTGAGGAGAGGGGGAGGCGAGAAGAACACAGGGAGGGGGGAGTGAGAAGAACACAGGGAGGGGGGTGAGGTGAGAAGAACACAGGGAGGGGGGAATGAGAAGAACACAGGGAGAGGGGGGTGAGGAGAAGGGGAGGTGAGGAGAACACGGGGGGAGGTGAGAAGACACGGGGGGAGGTGAGAAGAACACAGGAGAGGGGGTGAGGAGAAGTGGAGATGAGGGGAAGGGGAGGTGAGGAAATGAGTTTAATGAGCGAATTTAATGAGTGGAACATATAGGTGGACTTATGGGTGGGCCTTATGGGAATACTCACCGTCAGGCTCTGGGGCCCAGACCTTAAGCTGCTTCCTGTTCTCCCAGAACATTGGATTTTGTGACCGCAGTTACAAACAGCCTCCAGAGATCCGGTTCTACACCAGGCCAGTGGAGCGAAACTGCAGCCAGTGCCCATCACCATCTTCATCTGGTTGTAAGTAGGCAATCTAGTATATTATTAGTGACACTAATCTCTAATTAACCTCACATTAAAGGGACACTATAGACCCCAGAACCACTGCAGCTTAATGAAGTGGTTCCGGTGTCTATAGCGTGTCCCTGCAGGCTTTTTAATGTAAACACAGTGTGCAGCACTGGCGTTAGTTCATATGGCAGATCATATGGGTGGGGCATTGTGATGTCACATGGGGGGGCGGCAAATTTTTCTTTTGCCTAGGGCGGCAAAAATCCTTGCACCGGCTCTGAACACAGGTTACTGGCTATGGGGGGGATAATGTATAATAAACACAGGTTACTGGCTATGGAGGGATAATGTATAATAAACACAGGTTACTGGCTATGGGGGGGGGGATAATGTATAATAAACACAGGTTACTGGCTATGGGAGGATAATGTATAATAAACACAGGTTACTGGCTATGGGGGGATAATGTATAATAAACACAGGTTACTGGCTATGGGGGATAATGTATAATAAGCACAGGTTACTGGCTATGGGGGATAATGTATAATAAACACAGGTTACTGGCTATGGAGGATAATGTATAATAAACACAAACACAAAAAAAAAAAAGAATGCAGCTTCAGAATTAATCTGAATTGTATGCTGTCTAGGAGGTGGGAGGGTCTGGGAGGGAGGGTCTGCTGCTGATTGGCTGGAATGTGTCTGCTGACTGTGAGGTACAGGGTCAAAGTTTACTCAATGATGACGAATAGGGGCGGACCGAACATCGCATATGTTTGCCGTCCGTGGCGAACGCGAACATGCTATGTTCGTCAGGAACTATTCGCCAGCGAACCGTTCGGGACATCACTAATTATGGTATTATTATGGAATTAAGTTGCAGGTCTATAACATCTGTGCATCTACCCAACCTAGAGTTATTATTTTTATTTAGATTTAGGATAACTAGGCCAGGTGCATCCACCTGCCATATTAAAATAAGGATGGGGAGGGTGCCAGTTTTAATTTTAGGTGGTATTCTATTAATGGGAGAGGATGTGCACTTTTTTGTGTCAGATTGATTGGGCATCAAAATTAACTGAATTAATAGGAGTTGAGGTATTTTAATGGATATAGGTACCGAGACCCTTCTGACTCATAACTAGATATGTGCCATCCTGCATGCTCTTTCTGTTTAATGCGGTATTTAATGAACCCTGATTTTACATATTTAACTATCTGTCCGACAGCTAATAAAAGGAGCAGGTCCATTGAAATCCTTCAGTTTATCATTATTTGTTTAATTATTTTTTATTTATGTATGTATGTATATATTAATAATCAAACATGGAAATATGATTTTTTTTAACTTGCCTTGGACAGACTCACTGACCGATGTAAGTTATTTGCAATATGTTACTCACTGTTGCAAATAATTCACCTTTAATAAACTTAGAGTTTTTTTCTTTAGTTCGGCATAAACCTGGTCCCATTTGTGGATATAGTTTTGTAAGCGTAATCTAATTGTCTTTTCATAGAGTCTAATTGTCCCCTTATAAGTGTTTCTCCATGATTGACCAATTCCTCTATCTCAATACTTCTGACTGAATAAAGTGTAAAGTCTCATGTATGTAAAGAACCCCATTTAGCCTCATATAAACATTTATTTTTCAAAAATGGAAGGCTATATAGAGGTAAAAAAGAGAGTATAGAAACAAGCACAGTTAGGGGCTGCCTAAGACAGAATTTGGTGTAAGGGAAAAAGATCTAACAATGACTACAGAAACCATTTACAACGAGCAACTAAAAGCAGCTGACTTATAATCCCTTTGGGCAAAATGCTTTACTGTTATTTCCAAGAAGTATACAATAATTTCTAGAAATTGGCATACACTTCAAATGGATTGAGAAACCAGTCACTTCTTTTTTGGATCAATCCATCTTTTCCCACAGACGAGCAGAACAAAGTTCAAGTTTAAATTTTAAAAAACTGTCTGATGAATTTTTTGTCCCATCCACCTAAAGGTACCAAAAATGCCGTAACTGCAAATCGGATGTCATTGTAAATTTTTGCAACACCTACGATCAGTGAAGACTTACTTTAAGGGACGTACAAGATATTTAATGACTTTTGCTGAACGATCTCTATGCCACCAGACCCAGTATGATATACCATTAACAAATTAACATGTTATTTGGAATGGCCAACTCACAGAAAATATTATTTACACATGTGCACTTTTAAATTTCACTAACAGCTCACTGCTTGACACTTTAGACTCCTTAAGCACTTTAGTTTGCTGAAGAACGTTATATGCAAAGAGTATGTCCTTTTTTTTTTCTTTTTACAAAAAGTGCAGATTTCAACAGAAATTGGCAATTTTAAAAATGAACCTTGTTATTCTCCCCGTGCTATCAGTCATTGATTTGAGACTGGAGAAGTCATTATAAGTTGCATTTTTAGTTGAATTTGGACAAACCACTTGAAGCATTTGTGGTGTTTAGCTATTACACTTGCTTTTGTTTGATTTGTTCATTGCAAACAGCTGAAAGTCTGTACATTTTGACAATAAACCTGATTGTCAATGGGGGTTGAATATTGATTACAACTGTATATTTCAGAGTTAGAACTGCCTCCAGAGACTGTCTACCAGACAGCCACCAGAGGCAGTTACTGCATTTACACAGAGTTTATGTTGTGCAAATGAATATCTCATGGAAGACACAGTATCATCCATGAGATGACACTGGGCATCCTCATGCTGTCCATAATGACATTGAGCATCTTCAAATCCGCCGTAGGAAAGCATTTATTCAGTGCTTTCCTATGGGGAAGGCCAAATGTGCGTGTGGCGCTCACCGTCCATGCACATTAGGCTCCCCTCGGTGCTGATGTCTGTGCTAGTATCAGGTAAGTGTCTGCAAGGGACATTATAGTGTTAGAGATATAGTTTAGTATTCCTAAACACTATAGTTTTCCTTTAACTAACTTCTTACTGAGGATGAGGAACACCATCAGACTGGCACTGTCTAAAAAAGAGAGAAGGTTTAGCTTCGGTTGACCATTCAGTTGACCACAAACGTAGAAATTACGTTGAATGCTGCCTAATTAAACAGGCTACAAATACTCAGACACAACAGCATTCCAGGGAATCATCCAATGAATATGTTGAGATCCAATGTAACAATGAAAATGCAGCATTAGACTTTTTTAGTCTTTGCTTTCCAATATACTTTGGCTGTTTTCCAATTCCATGCCTTCCAATTTCATTTCTCACCCATGGATAAAGCATGGTATCTATACCATGCATGTCACGATTAACATGCATGGTTAAAGATGAACAATGCTAAGAATAAGCCTCTTTGTTTGCGTAACGCAATGACTAATTTTCTTGGGGGGGTGTGGGGGGAGGTTAAACAGTGCTTGATGGTATTTTAATAACTTTCCAGACTGACAAATCCTAAAATAATACCAATGTAATATACTGTTTAATAATGCTTTTCAATCCACCTTACCAATAGAATGATGGAGATGTTTTGCAATGCGATGGGATCCCCTTTGGAAGAAAATATTATAAAACAAATACATAATAGAATGTGAACTACCCGCAGGAGTTTGCCAACTCCAGATGTGCCCATAAATTAAATATTTTTCCGACATACAGAATACATGTCCCAGGGCTATGCTATCATGAACTCAGTGGTACAAATGTATGTAACACATGGAGAAGTACATTGTTTTCTGTGTTTAATTTCTAAGAGAACTGCTGCTATATCTAATTTTAAGCAGAGAGTAATGGAATGGTAGCAATCATAGTCAACTTAAAGGAAAACTCACTATTTAATATTATTATTTAAAATAAAACATTTCATGCATCAATGCCTCAGTCTGTATTATTTTGTAGTGCATACAAAAATACACATTTATTTTCAGTGTGTTTCCTATCTTACTCTTGCTCTATGGGGAAGCCATCTTTAATCTTTCTTGGTCAGAAGCACAGCTTATCTGACCAAAAACCATGCTGGCAATCAAGAGCTAGTGAATGTTTATGAATCCTGAGCAAGCACAGGACATTTTAAAATGTGCTGTGGTGTGGTTCATACTCAAATTGTGTATGGTTTTAGCAGATAATTGGCCCAAAAGAGGACTAAAGATGGTTGCCCCCATGACACAACTGTAAGTCAGGAAATACATTCAAAAGAGTATTACCCCTTAAAAATATAATGTGAAAACCTCAGTGAACGACTACATGCTCATTTTGGTTGGTTACCTGCCCCTTGGTAGTGTCGTGGTTTACTTTGGTTTTAGTTTGTGTTTTTTTTTAGTTTCCACTTGTCCGGTATTATACTTTCATTCTTGAAGACAGCTAGACTGTTTCGTAATAATTAGCACTTAGTACAGAATAAGGCTTGATTGGTAATGTGGACGAGTGAAGAGTCTGGACTTACTTCTCAAAGTAACTTGGTTTCTTGACTAATTACACTTGTAGTTATGTAATGATGTAGACAGTTCAGGGAATATTGTGATTAGATTGCAGTTGTGGTTTTGTCTGCTCCCCTGAAAGATAGCGGTAGGTAGGGGAAGAAGGGAGTTGCTTTATTAGATTAAATCCAGCCCTGTGTCTCTGGTTCTTGATAAAGGGGCATAGAATGTGGCATGTTTATCACCCTGCACACTACCATTTTGTGCTGTAGATATTTCAGTTCTTGCAATCATATTTCTAATGTTTTTCTCTGCCAACGTATGGATATGTACAGATAACCATGTACATAATTAGAACTGATAATGTAGCTGTGTATTGTCGTGAAGCACATCTAAGAATGAGGCATTAGGAAGAACTCTTTAAACCATAGCCCTGTGACCTGTGTTCTGTTGATTGCAATTTTATTAATTTATTGTTTTTTGGGGGGGGCAGTGTAAGCATCATAAATTAGCTTAGACTGTAGATTGTAGGTAGTCATTGATTTATAAGCAGCTTAGTCTGATACTTTGTTACAGTCAAACCAAATAAATATACAATGTAACTGACCCTACTTTTAGTTACAAGAGAGATAGTTGAAATTTAATTAAAGCGGCACTGTCATGCCGAACTTACCTTTCCTCAATCTCTTCCTCTTCTCACCCTCTCTCGGGATCTGTTATTCATTTCTTCCATTCTTCTTTAGTTTTCTTTAAAATCATAAGACAAAGTAGGGACTCTGTCTTATGGAGGATTCCTCCGCTTGACCAGCTCTGACCAGCGGAGGAGCAAAGTGTGCTTCATTTCCGCTGGTCAGAGCAATTTTCCCATGATCCCTAGCTTTCCTCCCTGTTCCCACAATGCTTCCTGTCAGTATTGCCGAACGTCCTGTCACTTAGACAGAACGCCGGCAAAACTGCCGAATTGCATCCTAACAGAATGAGCACTGTTTCTCCATTGGTGTTAGGATGCAATTCGGTACTTTGTTCGGATCGGAATTTCATTCAAATGAATGAAACTCCGATCCTATTCATTGCTGTGGCTGCATCTTGCAGCCGCTTAGTAGATAACTCCCTAATTCCCACGGTATCAGGGAGCTATCTACTAAAAGGCTGAAAGACCTAAATTGGTCTTTTAGCCAAATTTACTAACACCAAGTAAAAATGACTTGGTATTAGTAAATAATATGCCCCTACTCGCTATACCGCGAGTAGGGGCATGTCTAGTAAGCAGTGAGCAGCCTGTGGCTGCTCACTGTAGAAAAAAATAAATAAAATATTGCCCCCCACCCCTAAATGACGGGTGGGGGCCGTTAAGTAAAATAAGGGAGGGAGACCTATTGTCCCCCCCCCCCGGCCCCCACCCCTGAGCGGTGGGTGGGGGCCATAAAGATAATGAGGGGGGGGGGACCTACTGTCCTCCCCCCCGGCCCCCACCCCTGGGCGGCGGGTGGGGGCCATAATGTTAATAAAGGGGGGGGGGGGACCTACTGTCCTCCCCCCCGGCCCCCACCCCTGGGCGGCGGGTGGGGGCCATAATAGTAGTAGGGGGGGGGACCTACTGTCCTCCCCCCCGGCCCCCACCCCTGGCCGGCGGGTGGGGGCCATAATGGTAATAAGAGGGGGGGGGACCTACTGTCCTCCCCCCCCGGCCCCCACCCCTGGGCGGCGGGTGGGGGCCATAATAGTAGTAGGGGGGGACACCTACTGTCCTCCCCCCCGGCCCCCACCCCTGGCCGGCGGGTGGGGGCCATAATAGTAATAGGGGGGGGGGGGACCTACTGTCCTCCCCCACCCAGGCCCCCACCCCTGGGCGGCGGGTGGGGGCCATAATAGTAGAAGGGGGGGGGGACCTACTGTCCTCCCCCCCCCCCGGCCCCCACCCCTGGGCGGCGGGTGGGGGCCATCATAGTAATAAGGGGGGGGGACCTACTGCCCCCCCCCCGGCCCCCACCCCTGGGCGGCGGGTGGGGGCACTAAGTAAATCCCCCCCCATCAAGGTGACTAGGGGTGCCCAAGCCCCTAGTCACCCACCCCCCACCCAAATAAAAAATGCCCCTACCTACCCCCCTCACCCTAAAAAATAGTGAGGGGGGAATAAAATTGCTAACCTGTAAAGTAAAATTAAACTTACCATTCGACGTCTTCTTTTTTCTAAAATCTTCATTTTTCAGCCCCAAAAAAGGCCAAATAAAAAACCATCATAGCCGTCGAACTAAAAATAAAATAAAAAACCCGAGCGCAAAAAAAAAAACCCGACGAAAAAAAAAAAAACCAGAGCGCACAAAAAAATAATCCATCTTCACTCATGGAGGGCTCCGCGCAGACTGAGCTCCGCAGGGCGGGGCAAGGCTTAGAAAGCCTTGCCCCGCCCTGCAATTAGCCTAAGAACACTCTGATTGGTGGGTTTAAGCCAATCAGAGTGCTCTTTGTCATTTTACAAGCGTGGGAAAGTTCCAAAGAATTTTCCCACGCTTGTAAAATGACACAGAGCACTGTGATTGGATGGCTTGAAATCCATCCAATCACAGTGCTCTGTGTCATTTTACAAGCGTGGGAAAATTCCAAAGAACTTTCCCACGCTTGTAAAATGACACAGAGCACTGTGATTGGATGGATTTCAAGCCATCCAATCACAGTGCTCTGTGTCATTTTACAAGCGTGGGAAAATTCTTTTGAACTTTCCCACGCTTGTAAAATGACACAGAGCACTGTGATTGGATGGCTTGAAATCCATCCAATCACAGTGCTCTGTGTCATTTTACAAGCGTGGGAAAGTTCTTTGGAATTTTCCCACGCTTGTAAAATGACACAGAGCACTGTGATTGGATGGCTTGAAATCCATCCAATCACAGTGCTCTGTGTCATTTTACAAGCGTGGGAAAGTTCTTTGGAATTTTCCCACGCTTGTAAAATGACACAGAGCACTGTGATTGGATGGCTTGAAATCCATCCAATCACAGTGCTCTGTGTCATTTTACAAGCGTGGGAAAGTTCCAAAGAATTTTCCCACGCTTGTAAAATGACACAGAGCACTGTGATTGGATGGATTTCAAGCCATCCAATCACAGTGCTCTGTGTCATTTTACAAGAGTGGGAAAGTTCCAAAGAACTTTCCCACGCTTGTAAAATGACACAGAGCACTGTGATTGGATGGATTTCAAGCCATCCAATCACAGTGCTCTGTGTCATTTTACAAGCGTGGGAAAATTCCAAAGAACTTTCCCACGCTTGTAAAATGACAAAGAGCACTCTGATTGGCTTAAACCCACCAATCAGAGTGTTCTTAGGCTAATTGCAGGGCGGGGCAAGGCTTTATAAGCCTTGCCCCGCCCTGCGGAGCTCAGTCTGCGCGGAGCCCTCCATGGGTGAAGATGGATTATTTTTTTTGTGCGCTCGGGTTTTTTCTTTTTCGTCGGGTTTTTTTTTTGCGCTCGGGTTTTTTATTTTATTTTTAGTTCGACGGCTATGATGGTTTTTTATTTGGCCTTTTTTGGGGCTGAAAAATGAAGATTTTAGAAAAAAGAAGACGTCGAATGGTAAGTTTAATTTTACTTTACAGGTTAGCAATTTTATTCCCCCCTCACTATTTTTTAGGGTGAGGGGGGTAGGTAGGGGCATTTTTTATTTGGGTGGGGGGTGGGTGACTAGGGGCTTGGGCACCCCTAGTCACCTTGATGGGGGGGGGGGGGGAATTTACTTAGTGCCCCCACCCGCCGCCCAGGGGTGGGGGCGGGGGGAGGACAGTAGGTCCCCCCCCATTATTGTTATGGCCCCCACCCACCGCCCAGGGGTGGGGGCCGGGGGGGGGAGGACAGTAGGTCCCGTCCCCCCCCCTTATTACTATTATGGCCCCCACCCGCCGCCCAGGGGTGGGGGCCGGAGGGGGGGGACAGTAGGTTCCCCCCCCCTATTACTATTATGGCCCCCACCCGCCGCCCAGGGGTGGGGGCCGGGGGGGGGGACAGTAGGTCCCCCCCCTATTACTATTATGGCCCCCACCCGCCACCCAGGGGTGGGGGCCGGGGGGTGGAGGACAGTAGGTCCCCCCCCCTATTACTATTATGGCCCCCACCCGCCGCCCAGGGGTGGGGGCCGGGGGGTGGAGGACAGTAGGTCCCCCCCCCCTTATTACTATTATGGCCCCCACCCGCCGCCCAGGGGTGGGGGCCTGAGGGGAGGACAGTAGGTCCCCCCTCATTCCCATTATGGCCCCCACCCGCCGTCCAGGGGTGGGGGCCGGCGGGGGAGGACAGTAGGTCCCCCTTCCCCCCCTTATTACCCTTTTTTTTTTTTTTTTTTTTTACAGTGAGCAGCCACAGGCCGGTAGCTCGCCGGTAGCTCCCTCCTTGTAATAAACCGAACAAACAAACGAACACTGATACACAGTGTTAGTTTGTTCGTCTGATTTTTTCTATTCATTCATTCGTCTGTCTGATGAATGAATGAATAGGTGAAATTCCCGTTCGCATGTCCAGATGTTTCACTGGGCATGTGCGGGAATCTCACAGTCTGTGTAGTGTGGGTAGATGACGTGTCCCACAGGGACTTCACCTACCCACACAAAGATGGCGGCGCCCTGAATATAGATCGGGGCAGAAAATAAAGAATAAAAAATAGGTAATGTGGGGGGCATAGGGGCATTTGGGGATGACTAGGGGGTCGATTGGATGTAGTTGAGGCGGGAGGGGGGTTAAAAAAAAAACGGAATTCGGCATGACAGTGCCGCTTTAAAGTTACACTATAGTCACCAAACAAATTTAGCTTAATGAAGCAGTTTTGATGTATAGATCATGTCCCTGCAGTCTCCTTGCTTAATTTAATCTGTCAGTGAAGTGAGTTGCAAAGTCTGAGGCGGTCAAGTTAGTAGGTGGAGGAGGAACAATAGGGTGAAGAAGAGAGTTAAATGTGTGAAATAGTTGTTTGGGTTCGCGGGAGAGTGTGGTTCTGAGGGAATTGAAGTAATTTACTTTTGCAGAGGAAAGAGCCAAGCTGTATATGTGCAGCATAAATTTATAGACGCACAGTGAGACTTTCTCCAACACCGTTCAGCAGTTCTGGAGCATTTTTTGAGGTATCAAGTCAGCTTGTTGTGTCAAGGTTGTTGTTGGGGGCGCTTGCTGCATTGAAATGTAGGAGGTGCCATGATGTCTAGTTGAGAGGAGAGGGTGGAATTGTATAAAGAGGTTGCAGAGCTAGGACAGATGAGGTTTGAGATAGGTAAAAGGAAAGTTTGGAGATTAGTGGAGAAATGCTCTAGGTCAAGACATTGGAGGTTTCTGTGAGACTGATGTTCAGACGGGTGTGTCAATTGGGTCTTGGGTATGCCGATGTCAAAAGTCAGCAGTTTATGCACCATAGTCACATTTCCCTGCATGTGACTTGCAGAGCCTTCCTAAACACTTCATGTTAAGAGTCATCTAATGTTTACACGTGTTTTCTTACAAATTCTGTTTAAATTTTAATTTCTTATCTCCGTTAATAGCTTGCTACACCTTCAGGTGTCTCCAGTATGTAATTAAAATTCAATTTACAGAGCAGGAGATTAAATCTTTTAAGGTAAGTTACATTGGATTGAAAGTGAAAGCAGTTTGGTTTTCATGTCAGTCACAGCCAGGGGAGGTGTGGCTAGGATCGAATAAACAGAAACAAAAGTGATTTAATTGCTAAATCACAGAGAATTGAGCAGTGAATCTTCGGGGTCATGACCTATACACCAAAACTGCTTTATTAAGATAAAGTTGTTTTTGCGACTATAGTGTCCCTTTAATGTTCACCTTTAAGCACAGTTTTTTTTTCTTTTATATTTATTATGTAGAGTATTCCTGCAATTAATAATGCATATTTATGAAAATTAGCTTACAAAAGTGGGTGACCAGGAGTAATGTATATACCACATATGTTAAAGTACTGGCAAGATTATTGGTTATGCAAAGTGAATTCAATGTCAAAGTAGCCAAACTGTAAGCATATCTGACTTGGTGAAATATACAGATGTCTCTTTTGGCCATAAATATGGAAATCACTTAGAATTTCTGACAATTCTTATTTTCATGAATAAGTCATCTTCTGGTTAGTGTTGTCGCGAACCCTAAATTTTCGGTTCGCGAACGGCGAACGCGAACTTCCTCAAATGTTCGCGAACCGGCGATCCGCGCGAACCGCCATTGACTTCAATGGGCAGGCGAATTTTAAAACCAACAGGGACTCTTTCTGGCCACAAAAGTGATGGAAAAGTTGTTTCAAGGGGACTAACACCTGGACTGTGGCATGCCGGAGGGGGATCCATGGCAAAACTCCCATGGAAAATTACACAGTTGATGCAGAGTCTGCTTTTAATCCATAAAGGTCAGAAATCACCTAACATTCCTAAATCACAATGGATATGGATTGACACCTGACATATGACATATTGACACCTTGACATATGGATTGACACCTGTCCTCAGAGACCCTGATGCACACGGACACAGAGCAGAATAGGGACTGTTCCCCCTACATAGGGTCACTTGGCAGATATGGCGTGGTCGTGGGAGGAGGAGGAGGATGACTTTCACCTCTTCCCCTGTTAGATTCCCGTTGTGCTGTGACATCACCCTTATAAGCTGTGTAAACCATACTTTTTAATTTATTTTGCAAATGCTGCATCCTTTCCGACTTGAAATTCGGTAACATTTCCGCCACTGTCTGCTTATACCGGGGGTCTAGTAGCGTGGACACCGAGAACAGGTCGTTCTCCTTCAGCCTTTTTATACGAGGGTCCCTCAACAGGCACGACAGCATGAAAGACCTCATTTGCACAAGGTTGGATGCCGAGCTACTAATTTCCCGTTCCTCCTCCTCACACAGAGCAGAATAGAGAATGTTCCCCCTACATAGGGTCACTTGGCAGATATGGATTGACACCTGTCCTCAAAACCCCTGATACACACTGACAAAGAGCAGAATAGGGACTGTTCCTCCTACATAGGGTCACTTGGCAGATATGGATTGACTTCTGTCCTCAAAACCCCTGATACACACTGACAAAGAGCAGAATAGGGACTGTTCCTCCTACATAGGGTCACTTGGCAGATATGGATTGACTTCTGTCCTCAAAACCCCTGATACACACTGACACAGAGTGGACACCCAGCACAGGTTGTTCTCCTTCAGACTTTTTATACGAGGGTCCCTCAACAGGCACGACAGCATGAAAGACCCCATTTGCACAAGGTTGGATGCCGAGCTACTCATTTCCCGTTCCTCCTCCTCACACAGAGCAGAATAGAGACTGTTCCCCGTCCACAGAGACCATGATGCACACTGACACAGAGCAGAATAGAGACTGTTCCCCCTACATAGGGTCACTTGGCAGGTATGGATTGACACCTGTCCTCAAAGCCCATGATACACACTGACACAGAGCAGAATAGAGACTGTTCCCCATCCACAGAGACCATGATACACACTGACACAGAGCAGAATAGAGACTGTTACCCCTACATAGGGTCACTTGGCAGGTATGGATTGACACCTGTCCTAAGGATCCCTGATACACACTGACACAGAGCAGAATAGGGACTGTTCCCCCTACATAGGGTCACTTGGCAGATATGGCTTGACACCTATCCTAATGATCCCTGATACACACTGACACAGAGCAGAATAGAGACCGGGGGTCTAGTAGCGTGGACACCCAGCACAGGTTGTTCTCCTTCAGCCTTTTTATACAAGGGTCCCTCAACAGGCACGACAGCATGAAAGACCCCATTTGCACAAGGTTGGATGCCGAGCTACTCATTTCCCGTTCCTCTTTCTCACACAGAGCAGAATAGGGACTGTTCTCCCTAACATAGGGTCACTTGGCAGATATGGATTGACACCTGTCCTCAAAGCCCCTGATACACACTGACAAAGAGCATAATAGAGACTGTTCCCCCTACATAGGGTCACTTGGCAGGTATGGATTGACACCTGTCCTCAAAGCCCCTGATACACACTGACACAGAGCAGAATAGAGACTGTTCCCCGTCCACAGAGACCATGATATACACTGACACAGAGCAGAATAGAGACTGTTACCCCTACATAGGGCCACTTGGCAGGTATGGATTGACACCTGTCCTCAAAGCCCATGATACACACTGACACAGAGCAGAATAGAGACTGTTCCCCCTACATAGGGTCACTTGGCAGATATGGATTGACACCTGTCCTCAAAACCCCTGATACACACTGACACAGAGCAGAATAGAGACTGTTCCCCGTCCACAGAGACCATGATATACACTGACACAGAGCAGAATAGAGACTGTTACCCCTACATAGGGCCACTTGGCAGGTATGGATTGACACCTGTCCTCAAAGCCCATGATACACACTGACACAGAGCAGAATAGAGACTGTTCCCCCTACATAGGGTCACTTGGCAGATATGGATTGACACCTGTCCTCAAAACCCCTGATACACACTGACACAGAGCAGAATAGAGACTGTTCCCCGTCCACAGAGACCATGATATACACTGACACAGAGCAGAATAGAGACTGTTACCCCTACATAGGGCCACTTGGCAGGTATGGATTGACACCTGTCCTCAAAGCCCATGATACACACTGACACAGAGCAGAATAGAGACTGTTCCCCCTACATAGGGTCACTTGGCAGATATGGATTGACACCTGTCCTCAAAACCCCTGATACACACTGACACAGAGCAGAATAGAGACTGTTCCCCGTCCACAGAGACCATGATACACACTGACACAGAGCAGAATAGAGACTGTTCCCCCTACATAGGGTCACTTGGCAGGTATGGATTAACACCTGTCCTCAGGGACCCTGATACACACTGGGGGGAGCTACTGTCCTCCCCCACCCCTGCGTGATGGGTGGGGGCCATAAATCACAATGGGGGGACCTACTGTCCTCCCCCACTCGGCCCCCACCTCTGCACGGTGGGTGGGGGCCATAAATCACAATGGGGGGACCTACTGTCCGCCCCCACCCCTGCGCGGTGGGTAGGGGCCATAAATCACAATGGGGGGGACCTACTTTCCTCCCCCCGGCTCCCATCCCTGCGCGGTGGGTGGGGGGCATAAATCACAATGGGGGGGGGACCTACTGATAGGAGTGGAGTATTGTTCATATCAGTTTAATACCTTCCGCGTCTCCTATCAGTGGACGTGTATATGGCAGCCATTTTAGGAACCGCACACCTTGGACCGAGCAAGGTCACCTCGTTCAAGCTGCTCTGGTTCCTTGATGAGCCAACTGCCCGCGAGTTAACATGTCCCGTGGAGAAGCACTCTGTCCTGTAAAGCCTCACCACAAAAAATGTAAATAAATAACAGCACTCGGAGTGGTGAGTTTAATAAATGTTCATATCAGTTTAATACCTTCCGCGTCTCCTATCAGTGGACGTGTATATGGCAGCCATTTTAGGAACCGCACACCTGGGACCCGAGCAAGGTCACCTCTTTCAACAGGCGACATGATTTGGCCCTGTAAAGCTATCCTGGATATTCTCTACAATTTCTATGGATATGGCAGTGATTTCTGTAACAGGGAGATGGAAGAAGATGCTTGGTCGGTCCTCTTACTTGAAATTTGGGGCACTGCGCGGGCAAGCTAATGTGCCACCAGATAGGAGTGGTGAGTTTAGTATTGTTCTGATCAGTTTAATACCTTCCGCGTCTCCTATCAGTGGACGTGTATATGGCAGCGATTTTTAATTGTGGAATCATCTCCCCTTTTTAGGCCAAGGTGGGAAGATGCTTAGACCACTGGTATATTGGTACCATCTTGGAGGATTTCAGTCACTTGTTTGGAGCCGGGGGTGGGCTGAACTTCACTGGTGGTAAAGTGACCCATAGTAATTTTTCCCCTTTTAGAAAATGAGGGTGGTGAATTGTATGACTTAATTTACTTTAAAATATAGAGACGGCTACAGTTCTGCGTCTGTTTATTCAGTGTTTTTTGAGTGGTGGTGCTAATGTAACCTGTGAGTTTGCATGTTTCCTCCATCTGCAGTTTTGCCTCATTGACTTGGGTCAGATTACCATACACACCAGGTTTCTAGAATCGAACAAGGTTTTTTTTTTTTTTTTTGGTGGGATCTCCTTCTCTAAAACATGGTTAATCCTGAAATCCTTAGCTTTAATTAGCCATTTGTACCCTGCTTGTGATTTATTTTTTCACTAATTTTTACTAAAGGTATTACAACATTTTGTCAAATACATCTCTTCAGGAAGGATATCCTGCTGCAAAGCAATCTGACGTTATTATAACATTTAACAGGTTTTTACAGGGAGTGCAGAATTATTAGGCAAATTAGTATTTTGACCACATCATCCTCTTTATGCATGTTGTCTTACTCCAAGCTGTATAGGCTCAAAAGCCTACTACCAATTAAGTATATTAGGTGATGTGCATCTCTGTAATGAGAAGGGGTGTGGTCTAATGACATCAACACCGTATATCAGGTGTGCATAATTGTTAGGCAACTTCCTTTCCTTTGGCAAAATGGGTCAAAAGAAGGACTTGACAGGCTCAGAAAAGTCAAAAATAGTGAGATATCTTGCAGAGGGATGCAGCACTCTTAAAATTGCAAAGCTTCTGAAGCGTGATCATCGAACAATCAAGCGTTTCATTCAAAATAGTCAACAGGGTCGCAAGAAGCGTGTGGAGAAACCAAGGCGCAAAATAACTGCCCATGAACTGAGAAAAGTCAAGCGTGCAGCTGCCAAGATGCCACTTGCCACCAGTTTGGCCATATTTCAGAGCTGCAACATCACTGGAGTGCCCAAAAGCACAAGGTGTGCAATACTCAGAGACATGGCCAAGGTAAGAAAGGCTGAAAGACGACCACCACTGAACAAGACACACAAGCTGAAACGTCAAGACTTGGCCAAGAAATATCTCAAGACTGATTTTTCTAAGGTTTTATGGACTGATGAAATGAGAGTGAGTATTGATGGGCCAGATGGATGGATTGGTAAAGGACAGAGAGCTCCAGTCCGACTCAGACGCCAGCAAGGTGGAGGTGGAGTACTGGTTTGGGCTGGTATCATCAAAGATGAGCTTGTGGGGCCTTTTCGGGTTGAGGATGGAGTCAAGCTCAACTCCCAGTCCTACTGCCAGTTTCTGGAAGACACCTTCTTCAAGCAGTGGTACAGGAAGAAGTCTGCATCCTTCAAGAAAACATGATTTTCATGCAGGACAATGCTCCATCACACGCGTCCAATACTCCACAGCGCGGCTGGCAAGAAAGGGTATAAAAGAAGAAAATCTAATGACATGGCCTCCTTGTTCACCTGATCTGAACCCCATTGAGAACCTGTGGTCCATCATCAAATGTGAGATTTACAAGGAGGGAAAACAGTACACCTCTCTGAACAGTGTCTGGGAGGCTGTGGTTGCTGCTGCACGCAATGTTGATGGTGAACAGATCAAAACACTGACAGAATCCATGGATGGCAGGCTTTTGAGTGTCCTTGCAAAGAAAGGTGGCTATATTGGTCACTGATTTGTTTTTGTTATGTTTTTGAATGTCAGAAATGTATATTTGTGAATGTTGAGATGTTATATTGGTTTCACTGGTAAAAATAAATAATTGAAATGGGTATATATTTGTTTTTTGTTAAGTTGCCTAATAATTATGCACAGTAATAGTCACCTGCACACACAGATATCCCCCTAAAATAGCTATAACTAAAAACAAACTAAAAACTACTTCCAAAAATATTCAGCTTTGATATTAATGAGTTTTTGGGTTCATTGAGAACATGGTTGTTGTTCAATAATAAAATTAATCCTCAAAAATACAACTTGCCTAATAATTCTGCACTCCCTGTATATGCAAGCTATTGGGACACCGTTCAAGCTGCTCGTTAAAGCTGCTCTGGTTCCTTGATGAGCCAACTGCACGCGAGTTAACATGTCCCGTGGAGAAGCACTCTGTCCTGTAAAGCCTCACCACAAAAAATGTAAATAAATAACAGCACTCGGAGTGGTGAGTTTAGTAAATGTTCATATCAGTTTAATACCTTCCGCGTCTCCTATCAGTGGACGTGTATATGGCAGCCATTTTAGGAACTGCACACCTGGGACCCGAGCAAGGTCACCTCTTTCAACAGGCGACAAGATTTGGCCCTGTAAAACTCTCCTGGATATTATGTAAAATTTCTATGGATATGGCAGTGATTTCTGTAACAGGGAGATGGAAGAAGATGCTTGGTCGGTCCTCTTACTTGAAATTTGGGGCACTGCGCGGGCAAGCTAATGTGCCACCAGATAGGAGTGGTGAGTCTGTCCTGTAAAGCCTCACCACAAAAAATTTAAATAAATAACAGCACTCGGAGTGGTGAGTTTAGTAAATGTTCATATCAGTTTAATACCTTCCGCGTCTCCTATCAGTGGACGTGTATATGGCAGCCATTTTAGGAACCGCACACCTGGGACCCGAGCAAGGTCACCTCTTTCAACAGGCGACAAGATTTGGCCCTGTAAAACTCTCCTGGATATTATGTAAAATTTCTATGGATATGGCAGTGATTTATGTAACAGGGAGATGGAAGAAGATGCTTGGTCGGTCCTCTTACTTTAAATTTTGGGCACTGCGCGGGCAAGCTAATGTGCCACCAGATAGGAGTGGTGAGTTTAGTATTGTTCTGATCAGTTTAATACCTTCCTCGTCTCCTATCAGTGGACGTGTATATGGCAGCGATTTTTAATTGTGGAATCACCTCCCCTTTTTAGGCCAAGGTTGGAAGATGCTTAGACCACTGGTATATTGGTGCCATCTTGGAGGATTTTTTTTGGGTTTGGTTTTTGAAGCCACAGTGCTGCACCAGTGGGCCTAAAAATTAGGCATGTACACATGCCTGAAAAATTTGGTATTGTTGCAGCCTCTGCTGTAGCAGCGGCCAGAAAAATTGATGTTTGTTTCACAGGCAGAAAGTGCCCTAAAACATGGCGGCTTGAACCCTAGTTGGTGGCGGATAAGTCACACAAGTCAAACGTCATTCAGAGCTAAAATACAGCAGCGTGTGGACCATTTTTAGCCCAAGGCAGCTCATATCATCAGGCCTTTTTTAATCGAATGCATCGCCCAGTGTCAGTCCCTGCGGGATCCATCCCTCATTCATCTTAATAAAGGTGAGGTAATCTAGACTTTTTTGACCTAGGCGACTTCTCTTCTCAGTGACAATACCTCCTGCTGCACTGAAGGTCCTTTCTGACAGGACACTTGAAGCGGGGCAGGCCAGAAGTTCTATCGCAAATTGGGATAGCTCAGGCCACAGGTCAAGCCTGCACACCCAGTAGTCAAGGGGTTCATCGCTCCTCAGAGTGTCGATATCTGCAGTTTAGGCGAGGTAGTCTGCTACCTGTTGGTCGAGTCGCTCTCTGAGGGTGGATCCCGAAGGGCTGTGGCGATGCGTAGGACTTAAAAAGGTCCGCATGTCCTCCATCAACAACACGTCTTTAAAGCGTCCTGTCCTTGCCGGCGTGGTCGTGGGAGGAGGAGGATAACTTCCACCTCTCCCCCTGTTAGATTCCCGTTGTGCTGTGACATCACCCTTATACGCTGTGTAAAGCATACCTTTTAATTTATTTTGCAAATGCTGCATCCTTTCCGACTTGTTGTAATTCGGTAACATTTCCGCCACTTTCTGCTTATACCGGGGGTCTAGTAGCGTGGACACCCAGTACAGGTCGTTCTCCTTCAGCCTTTTTATACGAGGATCCCTCAACAGGCAGGACAGCATGAAAGACCCCATTTGCACAAGGTTGGATGCCGAGCTACTCATTTCCCGTTCCTCCTCCTCACTGATGTCATTGAAGGTATGTTCTTCCCCCCAGCCACGTACAACACCACGGGTACCAGATAGGTGACAACGAGCACCCTGGGATGCCTGTTGTGTTTGGTCTTGCTCCTCCTCCTCCTCAAAGCCACATTCCTCCTCTGACTCCTCTTCCTCACAATCCTCTTCCAGCGTTGCCGCAGGTCCAGCAAGCGATGCTGATAAGGCTGTTTCTGGTGGTGATGGTGACCACAACTCTTCCTCTTCCTCTTCACGCTCATCTACGGCCTGATCCAGCACTCTTCGAAGGGCACGCTCCAGGAAGAAAACAAATGGTATGATGTCGCTGATGGTGCCTTCGGTGCGACTGACTAGGTTTGTCACCTCCTCAAAAGGACGCATGAGCCTACAGGCATTGCGCATGAGCGTCCAGTAACGTGGCAAAAAAATTCCCAGCTCCCCAGAGGCTGTCCTAGCACCCCGGTCATACAAATATTCATTAACAGCTTTTTCTTGTTGGCGCAGGCGGTCGAACATTAGGAGTGTTGAATTCCAACGTGTCGGGCTGTCGCAAATCAAGCGCCTCACTGGCATGTTGTTTCGCCGCTGGATATTGGCAAAGTGAGCCATAGCCGTGTAGGAACGCCTGAAATGGCCACACACCTTCCTGGCCTGCTTCAGGACGTCCTGTAAGCCTGTGTACTTATGCACAAAGCGTTGTACGATCAGATTACACACATGTGCCATGCACGGCACATGTGTCAACTTGCCCAACTTCAATGCCGCTATCAAATTTTTTCCGTTGTCACACACCACTTTGCCGATATCCAGTTGCTGCGTAGTCGGCCACTTTTCCACCTGTGCGTTCAGGGCGGACAGGAGTGCTTGTCCGGTGTGACTCTCTGCTTTCAAGCAAGTCAAACCCAAGACGGCGTGACACTGCCGTATTCGGGATGTGGAATAGTACCTGGGGAGCTGGGGGGTGCTGTTGATGTGGAGCAAGACGCAGCAGCACATGAGGACTCAGCCGAGGAGGTTATGGAAGAGGATGGAGTAGGAGGAGTAGAGGAGGTGGCAGCAGGACTGCCTGCAAGTCGTGGCAGTGTCACCAACTCCTCTGCAATGCCACGCATTCCATGCTTGTCAGCCGTCAGCAGGTTTACCCAATGCGCAGTGTAGGTGATATACCTGCCCTGACCATGCTTTGCAGACCAGGTATCAGGGGTCAGATGGACCCTTGCCCCAACACTGTGTGCCAGACATGCCATGACTTCCTTTTGCACAATCGAGTACAGGTTGGGGATTGCCTTTTGTGAAAAGAAATTCCGGCCGGGTACCTTCCACTGCGGTGTCCCAATAGCTACAAATTTTTTGAACGCCTCAGACTCAACCAGATTGTATGGTAAAAGCTGGAGGGCTAATAGTTCGGACAAGCCATCTGTCAGACGCTGGGCAAGGGGGTGACTTGGTGACATTGGCTTCTTACGCTCAAACATGTCCTTGACAGACACATGACTGTGGGCAGATGAGCGGGAAAAGCTCAAGGCGGGAGACGGAGTGGCGGATGGTTGAGAGGGGGCAAGGAGGACAGCAGTGGTTGACGTGGCTGAAGATGCTGGACCAGGAGGAGGATGGTGGCTTAGAGTAGGCGTGCTGCTTGTACTCATGTGTTGATCCCATAGGCGTTTGTGATGTGAGATCATGTGCCTTCGCAAAGCAGTTATACCTAGGTGGGTGTTGGACCTCCCACAACTCAGTTTCCTTTGGCACAGGTTGCAAATGGCATCGCTGTTGTCAGAGGCAGACACACAAAAAAAATTCCACACTGCTGAGCTCTGCAATGACGGCATTCTGGTGGTGGACACAGCATGCGTTGATTGGCGTGCTGTCGGGCTGACCCCGGGTGCCGATGCATGCTGTCTGACTGTGCCACTAGCTCCTTGCGACGACCCCCCCCTGCTTCCAACTCGTCTCCTCCTCCTCTCTGTCTCCCCATCTGAACTTTCGCCCTGATCTTCTTCTTGCCGAGCGGGCACCCACGTGACATCCATGGACGCATCGTCATCATCAACCGCTTCGCTTGTATCTGACAACTCAGAAAAGGAAGCAGCAGTGGGTACAACATCATCATCATCACACCGTACCTCCATGTGTTTAATGCTGCCTGCCTGAGACATATCCCTGTTATCTACATCCTCTAGCAATAATGGTTGCGCATCACTCATTTCTTCAAACGGGTGTGTGAATAACTCCTCTGACATACCAAGTAAAGCGGCTGTGGTGCTAGTTTTGGTGGTGGCGGCAGGCGGGTGAGTGGTATCTTGAGAGGTGCCTGAAGCTAAGCTGGAGGAGGATGGTGCGTCAATGTTCCGAGCGGAGGCTGTACAAGATTGGGTGTCCTGTGTTAGCCAGTCAACTATGTCCTCAGAACTTTTCAAGTTCAGGGTACGTGGCTTCTGAAAACTGGGCATTATTCTAGGGCAAAAGGGAATCACAGCACCACGACCACGACGGCCCCTGCGGGGTGGCCTGCCTCTGCCTGTCATTTTTTTTTGGGATTAGTGGTACTATGCGTGCAAGCTACTGTGAGACCAGATATGATTGGCAATGTGAACTGTAACAGTTCTGCAGAGCACACACTGTAGGCCTGACACAACCGCTTGAAGACAAGTAACTGCTATTCAATCTGTAACAGTGAAAAACTAATTTTGGTTTTAAAAGCACGCTATAGAGACACCAGATATGATTGGCAATGTGCACTGGAACAGTTCTGGAGAGCACACACTGTAGGCCTGACAGAGCCGCTTGAAGGACACTGACTGGCTGCTATTAGCTTACACTGGAAACCTTTTTTCTTTGTAAAAGCACGCTACAGAGACACCAGATATGAGTGGCAACTGTCAAAGTACGCTGGCACAGGTCTGCAGAGCACACGCTGAAGGAGGCCTGACACCCAGACGCTTGCAGACAACTAACTGCTCTTCTATTACAGTGAAAAAATTTTTTTTTTTTAAATCTAAAGCTTAAGCTATTGTAAAAACAGATTTGAGTGGTGGCACTGGGCAAGAGGGCACAGTATCCACTGTGAACCTCACACAGAAGCTGGCAGGCAGGCAACTGCTCTTCTATTACAGTGGAAAAAAATGTTGGTTTTAAAAGCACGCTATAGAGACACCAGATATGATTGGCAATGTACACTGGAACAGTTCTGGAGAGCACACACTGTAGGCCTGACAGAGCCGCTTGAAGGACACTGACTGGCTGCTATTAGCTTACACTGGAAACCTTTTTTCTTTGTAAAAGCACGCTACAGAGACACCAGATATGAGTGGCAACTGTCAAAGTACGCTGGCACAGGTCTGCAGAGCACACGCTGAAGGAGGCCTGACACACAGACGCTTGCAGACAACTAACTGCTCTTCTATTACAGTGAAAAAATTTTTTTTTTTTAATCTAAAGCTTAAGCTATTGTAAAAACAGATGAGTGGTGGCACTGGGCAAGAGGGCACAGTATCCACTGTGAACCTCACACAGAAGCTGGCAGGCAGGCAACTGCTCTTCTATTACAGTGGAAAAAAAATTTGGTTTTAAAAGCACGCTATAGAGACACCAGATATGATTGGCAATGTGCACTGGAACAGTTCTGGAGAGCACACACTGTAGGCCTGACAGAGCCGCTTGAAGGACACTGACTGGCTGCTATTAGCTTACACTGGAAACCTTTTTTCTTTGTAAAAGCACGCTACAGAGACACCAGATATGAGTGGCAACTGTCAAAGTACGCTGGCACAGGTCTGCAGAGCACACGCTGAAGGAGGCCTGACACCCAGACGCTTGCAGACAACTAACTGCTCTTCTATTACAGTGAAAAAATTATTATTTTTTAAATCTAAAGCTTAAGCTATTGTAAAAACAGATATGAGTGGTGGCACTGGGCAAGAGGGCACAGTATCCACTGTGAACCTCACACAGAAGCTGGCAGGCAGGCAACTGCTCTTCTATTACAGTGGAAATTTTTTTTTTTTTTTTTACATTTTTTATTTTTGCAGTGCGTATAATGGGTACATGCAGGCCTGAGGTGCCCCGAGAGCAATCCTCAAGTTTTTTCCACGCTAAACATGCGGGACAGATGATTTACAAGCACATTTTTATATTTT
This sequence comes from Pelobates fuscus, assembly GCF_036172605.1. Classification (NCBI taxonomy): domain Eukaryota; kingdom Metazoa; phylum Chordata; class Amphibia; order Anura; family Pelobatidae; genus Pelobates; species Pelobates fuscus. The sequence goes on along the minus strand of NC_086320.1, from coordinate 328,506,371 downwards.
AGTTTGTAGGCATGAGAATAACAGTAATGAGTAACAGGCGTGTACAGTAATATCAAATAGTTAAATAGCTAGACATGTGAGTTAAATCAAGAAACATTCAATAGGCAAGTTATAGGCTAGTGTAAGGGAGAGGCTTCATTTGTTATATGTCTGTATATCTTGCTGCGATGTTACTCTAGAAAGTTAAAGTAAACCACTGATGATAAGACTAGACATTATAGTCGAGCATTACAGTGTGTCGCTAATTGTTGGGACAACATTACTGTCAGTAACCTTAACGATTTTCAAATAGGTAAGAGAAGGGTGTAGTGTGTAGTGTGCAATGTGGCAACCACCTATGCAGGTGACTGCGTTATGCAGGCGTTTGGACTAATACCAGGTTCAGCCTATTCCCCTGAGCGTCAAGGGCAGTGTGCCACCCGGTAAGTCTCTGTCCATGTCTGTATACTTGGTCCGCCGTTGTGTCCCTCTCCAGGTGCTCATACGAGCAGCTCTCTGGACGTGAGGAGTCTCTGCGATGAGTGTCTTCGCCCTCTGGGGGCGGCATAAAGGTCCGGGATTTGGTCGTCGGTTTACGCCGTGGCTCCCTATCCGGGAGCGCAACAGAGGTTGTAATCTCCCCGGCCCTCTCGCCCAGGTGCCATTGCTTCGGCGCTTGTGTGCCCGTTGCTTGTGTCTCCACGCTGCTGCTGCATGAGGATTGCGCCAGGATGCGTCAGCAGACCTGATCCGAGGTACCACTGCTTGTGCCATGTGAGCAGCAGCAAGAGCTCAGTCAGTGAGTTTCTTCCAGAATTCTGAGCATATTCTGTCAAATGCTTGTAGGAGCGGGTCCACAGTGGCGGGTGGCTGTGAGCAGGCTTCTGTTGCTGTAGGCCCTGGTGGTGCTGCCATTTTAGGTAGCAGGCTGCCTTCGTTTAGAGCTGTAGTTTCTCTTTGTTGTGTAGGGTAAGCTCCAAGATTACACCAGTGGGGACCGGGATATCCCCCACTGGTCCAAAGGGGGGGGGGGGGAACAGGGCGTTAAAATCGGTTCTGTGGACGCCGGCATGTCCAGGCTAGGAGATCGGCCGTTTCTCCTCTCCATGGAGTATCCTAGGCGTCTAGGCCGCAAAAGCCTTTCGGACCACGAGGCTACTTGGCGGAGCTCCAAACTTGGTCGGGAGGTTACCCCAGCATTCAGGTTAGGTAGGTACTTGTTTGAGTGTTCGCTGTGGGTATGATCCCCTCTCTAAGTAGTGATATGGAAGCTTTATGTGAGGAGCTCTCACCATGTGCATCTATCCACCATGATGGCCAGGCCCCGCCCCCCAATTTTTTTTTTTTAAATCTTAAGCTTAAGCTATTGTAAAAACAGATATGAGTGGTGGCACTGACTGTGCAAATGGGCAAGGCATCCAGCCTGACACAGAAGCTGGCAGGCAGGCAACTGCTCTTCTATTACAGTGAAAAACATTTTTTTTTTTAAATCTAAAGCTTAAGCTATTGTAAAAACAGATATGAGTGGTGGCACTGGGCAAGTGGGCACAGTATCCACTGTGAACCTCACACAGAAGCTGGCAGGCAGGCACCTGCAATTACATTACACAGAAAAAAAAAAAAAAAAAAAGCAGCCTGATGTTCTAGCCCTAAAAAGGGCTTTTTCGGGTGCTGTCCTCACAGCAGAGATCAGATGAGTCCTTCAGGATTGTAGTGGACACTGAATACCCTAGCCTAGCTATCAATTTCCCTATCTAATCAGCAGCAGCTAAACTTTCCCTCCTCTCACTAAGCATGCAGCTTCAGAATGAATCGAAAATGGATGCTGGGAGGAAGGTTGGAGGGTGTGGAAGGGAGGGAGTGCTGCTGATTGGCTGGAATGTGTCTGCTGACCGAAGTTTGCCCAATGATGACGAATAGGGGGCGGATCGAACTGCGCATGTGTCCGCCCGCCGCGGCGAACGCGAACACGCTAAGTTCGCCGGGAACTGTTCGCCGGCGGACAGTTCGGTACATCACTACTTCTGGTTACAGACCATTCTAAATTTCGTGCTGATGCCCTAGTTTCAGCACTCCATGCTTCTAATAGTTGCATACTTCATACAACTTTGTCCCACCGAGGAAGTCTAAGCATTTAGATGACAAACATAGGGCTGTAGTATTTGATTTAATTAGTTTACTTATTTATTTTATAAATTATTTATTGGTTATTTTAATTTTAGGTTTTCTGTATAATGCACTTTACCTGAAAATAAAGAAGCACCTTTGTCCTGCACCAGCACTTTGATCACTGGACTGATATTGATGACCTCCAGGTCTTTACTGATGTGTCTTTACTGATGTGGCAGATTGAATAACTATTTTGTAAGTTTTACTTATATTAAAGTAGTTTTTATGTACACCAGTTTTGTTTCTTGATTTTCTTATCTACATCTGCAACATTGAGAAATATCTGAAGAGATAAGACAGATGGGGAACAGGCACGTAGCTGGGTGACAGTGGGGCGAGGAAGCAGGGGGGGAGGGAAGAGAAAATGTTTAGCTAGTCCTGATCTCATGCAGCCTAATAGATTTGCCTGTTTGAGTGAAGATGTTGGGAGCATCAGCTCAGGAGTAGCTGTACTGCAGGAAGCTGTTCCTGCCAACAGCCGTGGGAACAGCCCCTCTAGTACGGGTGGGGTTGAAAGGGTAAGGAAATCTAGACGGGTTGTGGTGGTAGGGGACTCTATTATTAAGAGAGTAGATAGGGTAATCTGCCACTCTGATCGACTCAACCGGACAGTTTGCTGTCTCCTGGGTGCTCGGGTCCGGCATGTTGCCGACAGAGTGGAGGGATTATTGGGAGGGGCTGGAGATGACCCAGCTGTCATGGTCCATATTGGAAAATGGAAGGTCCTAAAGAATGAATTCAAGGAACTAGGAAGTAAGCTAAAGAAAAGGACCTCCAAGGTAATTTTTTCATAAATATTACCTGTGCCACGCGCTACAGCAGAAAGGCAGCGGGAGATTAGAGAGGTCAATGCGTGGCTAAAGTCTTGGTGCAGGAAAGAGGGTTTTGGGTTTTTAGAGCACTGGGCCGATTTTGCGCTTGGGTACAACCTGTATAGTCATGATGGATTGCACCTAAACGGAAGAGGGTCTGCTGTGCTGGGGGATAGGATGGCTAGAAGGTTGGAGGAGATTTTAAACCAGTGGTAGGGGGGGAGGGTCAAAGCAATCTAAAAAATGGCGATAGGATGGAAAGGAGATGGTCTTTAGCCCAGAACAAAGGGGGTGGAGATGGGGGGAGGGGAAAGATCAGAACAGAGGAGGTATGTAATATTGATAATTCACAAAAAGTACAAAAGACTGATGCATGATAATATTAAATGTATGCGTACTAATGCAAGGAGCCTATATAACAAAATGGGGGAACTAGAGGCAATAGCATACACTAAACAATATGATATAATAGGCATAACAGAAACATGGTGGGATGAGACACATGACTGGTCAGTTAATTTAAATGGGTACACGTTATTTAGGAAGGATAGGAAAAACAAGAAGGGTGGTGGGGTATGTTTATATGTCAACCATGAGTTAAAGTCAAAACTTAGGCATGTGGAGTGTGACGAGGAAAATGTGGAGGCTTTATGGGTAGATATCTGCCTGGGGCAAACAAAGGGAAATCAATTATTGGTTGGGATATGTTAAAAACCACCTAATGTAAATATTATTGAGGAAGAACAGCTGCTAGAGCAAATTGAGAAAGCTGCAAATTGAGGTAACACGTTAATAATTGGAGATTTTAATTACCCAGACATACCGTATATACTCGAGTATAAGCCGAGTTTTTCAGCCCATTTTTAGGGCTGAAAAACCCCAACTCGGCTTATACTCGAGTCAAGGTCTGTATTATGGCAATTTGCATTGCCATAATACAGACTGGGGGGAGAGGGGGGCTGGCAGAGCTGTAACTTACCTGTTCTGCAGCTCCTGTCAGCTCTCTCCTCCTCTGCGCCGTCCGGTCAGCACCTCGGTCAGCTCCCAGTGTAAATCTCGCGAGAGCCGCGGCTCTCGCGAGACTTACAGTGTAAGCTGACAGAAGAGCAGAACGGACGGCGCAGAGGAGGAGAGAGCTGACAGGAGCTGCAGAACAGGTAAGTTACAGCTCTGCCAGCCCCCCTCTCTCCCCACTGAACTGCCACTGGACCACCAGGGAAGGAGAGCCCCCCTCCCTGCCATATATCAAGCAGGGAGGGGGGACGAAAAAAAAAATATATAAATAAAATAAGAAGAAATAATAAAAAAATAATAAGAATAAAAATTTTTTTAATAATAACAAAAAAAGGGGTATAAGGACCACTATGGGAGGGTGGGGGTGGGTTAAGGACCACTATGGGAGGGAGGGGGTATAAGGACCACTATGGGAGGGAGGGGGGGGATAAGGACCACTATGGGAGGGAGGGGGTGGGATAAGGACCACTATGGGAGGGAGGGGGGATAAGGACCACTATGGGAGGGAGGGGGGTATAAGGACCACTATGGGAGGGAGGGGGGGGTATATGGACCACTATGGGAGGGATGGGGGGGGATAAGGAACACTATGGGAGGGAGAAGGGGGATAAGGACCACTATGAGAGGGAGGGGGTGGGATAAGGACCACTATGGGAGGGAGGGGGTATAAGGACCACTATGGGAGGGAGGGGGGGTATATGGACCACTTTGGGAGGGATGGGGGGGGGATAAGGAACACTATGGGAGGGAGAAGGGGGATAAGGACCACTATGGGAGGGAGGGGGGGTATAAGGACCACTATGGGAGGGAGGGGGGGTATAAGGACCACTATGAGAGGGAGGGGGTGGGATAAGGACCACTATGGGAGGGAGGGGGGTATAAGGACCACTATGGGAGGGAGGGGGGGGTATATGGACCACTATGGGAGGGATGGGGGGGGGATAAGGAACACTATGGGAGGGAGAAGGGGGAAGTAAGGACCACTAGGGGAGGGGAGGGTAAGGACCACTAGGGGAGGGGTGAGTCAGGACCACTGGGGGGGGGGGTGAAGGAACACGGGGGTGGGGAGGTAAGGACCACTGAGGGAGGAGGAGGGGAAGTCAGGACATATGGGGGGGGAGGGGGCGGCAAAAAATGTTTTGCCTACGGCGGCAAATATCCTTGCACCGGCCCTGCACACACTGCATTCACACACTGCATTCATACACACACACACTGCATTCATGCACACACACACTGCATTCATGCACACACACTGCACTCATACACACACTGCACTCATAAACACACGCTGCACTCATACACACACACATACGCACACACTGCATTCATTATACACACACTGTAAATAAATATTCAATTAATATATTTTTTTTAGGATCTAATTTTATTTAGAAATTTACCAGTAGCTGCTGCATTTCCCACCCTAGTCTTATACTCGAGTCAATAAGTTTTCCCAGTTTTTTTGGATAAAATTAGGGGCCTCGGCTTATATTCGGGTCGGCTTATACTCGAGTATATACGGTAAATTGGGATAGAGGGACTAGTGCTTCAGCAATGGGAATCAGGTGTTTGAATGTGTTAAATGACACCTTTATGCAAAGTAGATGGTGGGAACCGCACTCAATCCCAGCGGCCAAGGGTGCTCCGGATCAGGACCAGCAATCCCAGAATTATACACGAAAGAAGAAAGGACCACAGGCACTCCAAATTGAAACCGTATGCAGATTTATTAGGAAAAAATGCAACGCCAATCAACGTTTCGACCAACAAAGGTCTTTTTCAAGCATGTTAAATGACACCTTTATGTCACAACTGGTACAAGCACCAACTAGAAAGGATGCTTGTCTGGATCTCGTCATAACAAACAATGTTGATCTTTTAACCAATATTCAAGTAGGGGAGCATCTGGTAAATAGTGATCACAATATGGTAAATTTTGAAATAAACTCAAAAAAGCAAAAGCAAGTGGGGTATACTAAAACATATAATTTTAAAAAAGCCGATTTCAATAAGATTAGGGCAGCTCTACAACATATCGATGGGCTTAACTCCTTAGTGATAAAAACACTGAGGATAAATGGAAACTATTCAAACAAATATTAGAAAGGTAAATTTCTCAGTATGTACCATTGGGTAATAAATATAAAAGATACAAATTAAAATCAATGTGGCTTAGTAGAGAAGTAAAACAAGGGATTAAAAATAAGAAAAGGGGGGGGCGGGGCAGGACCAGCATGGCGGATGGTCGCAACTTGCAGGAGCTCTCTACCAAACAGCTGTCCCGAGCGTCTTTCCGAGACTCCTGCCACTCATAACCTGCACCAAAGAGGGACTTACCTGTCGTGGACGATGGCTGGAGTGTTCCGGGCCGGAAAACCGGGATGCCGCCCGTCAAAAACTTGAATGAGTGGCTGTGGCCTAGTGGCGGCTCCGGGCGGGAGAAACGGGCGATCTCCCGTCCTCTGTCTGTCCCCCCAGCAAAGCTTCAAAGAGTCCCGTTCCCCCCCCCCTCTGGGCCGGGGGGGATATCCCGGTCCACACCCCACTGACTGCAGAGCGGATAGCTCCTGGCAGCCCACGAATCGAAATAGCGGAGAGTAGCCCCACATACAAGATGGTGGACACACTCCCCTGCAACAGCCGAGTCCAGCGAACAAGCACAAACTGCGGTCCGGCACCACAGGAGAGCCTAGAGTCGAAACTTGATGCCATCCTGGAGGCTTTCTGGGCAAAGTTGGCGGCAAGAGAGGCAAGTCCCAAACGGGACCTCGAGGCGAAAACGGAGAGGCGGGAAGCACGAAATGGCCGTGGATTACATGGCGGCATGCAACACTATACAGCAACCGCCACTAGAAACAACCGCCTTCCTGGACCTGGGGTCACCAAAAGACCAGCTCTCCGGCACCGACCATGCAAGCGGAGCATCCTTCCCACACGGCAACGCAAGACCCCGACCCAGCTCCATTCTCCCCATACAAGGAGAGACTTGGACTATGCAAGGCCCCCGGACAGCGGCTCAGAGAAGAGGACCTCAGCACGGGCGTGGGGCCAGAGAGCTCCATCACCACACCTCCAGCCAAAAATGGGAGTCGGAACCCACAGCGCTTATCCCATCACTGCAGCACTACGCACCCCTGCGGCCCCCATGATTTCCAGGCAATCAACTAACCTTCCAGGGTCTCTGCACTTCCCATTGTTGGGTGTTGGCTGATCGCGGACTTACCTTCTGCTGCACGAGTCACGCCAGAGCTACCTGATCTGCCGGACCCCTGTGGAAGCCATATTGTCCAAGGACATGGTTATGTTTAATATTTGTTTTGCCCTTTGAATTAACCGTTACTTTTGTTATTAACTCACATGCGACAGATAAAGCCTTGAATAAGCCTTTAAATCCACATGCAGTCAATATGTTAATTTGAATAGCTTCTCGCTTGCCCTACCTGATGCATGACGTGTAGATCTTAAACCTGACGTCTTTCCCTGCTGTACACACATGCAACCCACTCTAGGCACACAGCGATTAACTGACAGCTTCACCCTGTTGAGCTTCCACAAGCCAGCAGTAGCACGTAGTGAACAAATAACACAAACTGTGACTTGTCCATTCACCTGAGCCTACTGTATAACATAACTAGACTGCATACCCACACTAAGCCCCTGTTCAGTGTGATCACAGTGTTTATTCCTGCATAGCTAAGCGAACTCTTTCATACTTAAGAACCAATATATGCATTATGTTTTACGCGCTGACCTCAACGTGACCCACTACATTAATCGTACTTACTTAGCCTATATTCAGCTTGCATTACAAACTTCATAAAATTGTGCTTCTTCCCTAAATGCCACGCAAATGTTCAATTCTGTTTGTATTAAAATAGCTTGTAACAGCCATCGTGGCATTACAGGCATGCTTGTAATATCTTGCAGAATAGTTAAGCATCTATGATCTCATTTTATTTTGTTTTATTTAATCTTACTCCGACAATACAGCTGTTTAGTCAAGCTTCCTAAAAATATAGAAAAATGTGCAAATTGTCATGCCACTGTTTAACTACTGTACATCTTGAAATACGCTGTTGTGGCGTCTGTTGATATCCTGTAACCACCTGCACAGCAAAAATAAAGAATATAAAAAATAAAAAATAAATTAAGAAAAGGGCATTTAAAGCATTTTAATCAGACAAATCAGAGGCATCCTATTTAAGATATAAGGAAGCCAATAACGCTTGCAAAAAGGCAATTAAAGTGGCTAAACTAGAAAATGAGAAATTGATAGCTAAAGAATGCAAAACCAACCCCCAAATTTTTTTCAAGTACATCAATTCTAAAAAAACAAAAAAATGAAAGTGTAGGTGTACTGGAAACAGAGTTGGGTTTATTAGCAAATGAAGACCAGGAAAAAGCAGAAATTTTAAATAACTATTTTTCTTCAGTATAGAGATATGCAAATGATTGCTGCAAAAAACTTACAAATAACTTGTGATTGGATAACTCGAGACAAGGTGCTACAGCTATTAAAGAAAATTACTGTAAATAAAGCTCTGGGGCCTGACGGTATTCACCCACAAGTACTTAAGGAGCTAAGTGGGGAAAAAAGTGAACCTCTGTATTTAATTTTTCAAGATTCTTTTGTTCAGGTGTTGTACCGGAGGATAGGAAGAAGGCAGATGTTGTTCCTATATTTAAAAAGTGTTCAAAATCCTTGCCTGGAAATTATAGACCTGTGAGCTTAACTTCTGTAACTGGGAAAACATTTGAAGGGCTATTAAGGGATAATATTCAGGAATTCACTGGGAAGAACTTTGTTATTAGCAATAATCAGCATGGTTTTATGAAACATAGATCATGTCAAACTAACCTGCATTCTACGAAGAAGTAAGTAGAAGTATAGATCAGGGTGTTGCAGTGGATGTGATCTACTTGGATTTTGCCAAGGCATTTAATACGGTTCCTCACAATAGGTTAGTCTTCAAACTAAGAGAAATTGGTCTAGATGAATATTCCTGTTCTTGGGTAGAACATTGGCTTAAGGATAGAGTACAATGAGTTGTAAGTAATGGTAAATTTTCAGGCTGAACAAAAGTGGTAAGTGGTGTCCCTCAGGGTTCTGTTTTGGGACCACTTCTATTTAACATATTTATAAATGATCTTGAAATAGGCATTGAAAGCCATGTATCAGTGTTTTCAGATGACACAAAACTGTATAAAGTAATAAAATGTGAGCAGGATATTGCTTTGCTGCAGAGGGATTTGGATAGATTGGGGGACTGGGCACTAAAATGGCAGATGAAATTTAACGTAGAGAAATGCAAAGTTATGCACTTCGGGGTTAAGAATGCACAAGCAACTTACACACTAAATGGAAGTGAATTAGGGATAACCACACACAAGAAGGATTTGGGAATTGTTATAGACAACAAATTAGGCAGCAATATGCAATGTCAGTCTGCAGTTGCTAAAGCCAGTAAGGTTTTGTCATGTATAAATAGGGGCATAAATTCTCGGGATGAAAATATAATTTTGCCTCTTTATAAATCGCTGGTAAGACCACACCTTGAATATGTTGTGCAATTTTGGGCGCCTGTTCTAAAGAAAGATATCATGGCACTAGAAAAAGTCCAGAGATGAGCTACAAAATTAATAAAAGGAATGGAGCATTTTAGTTCTGAAGAAAGGTTAAAAAAAATGTAATCTGTTTAGTTTGGAAAAACGGCGCCTGAGAGGGGATATGATACAAATATATTCAGGGCCAGTACAAACCTTTATCTGGAAATCTATTCATAAACATGGCTATACATAGGACACAAGGTCACACATTTAGGCTGGACGAAAGGAGATTTCATCTAAGGCAAAGAAAAGGTTTTAATACAGTAAGAGCAATAAGGATATGGAATTCTCTGCCTGAAGAGGTGGTTTTTGTCAGAGTCACTACAGATGTTTAAACTGCAATTGGATAAAGACTTACAAAAACATAACATACAGGGATATCATTTCGAATTAGTGGGGTAATAGCTGCTTGAACCAAGGAGACATCTGACTGCTATTTTGGGGCCAAGAAGGAATTTTTTCCTAGTTTGTGGCAAAATTGGAAGCGCTTCAGACTAGGTTTTTTGCCTTCTTTTGGATCAACAGCAACAACATATTTGAGCAAGGCTGAACTTGATGGAGGCAAGTCTCTTTTCAGCAATGTAACTATGTAACTATGGAACTGGTCCTGGAATAAAAAGTGAAGTGCCTACAATCAAATTAATTTTTGTGAGTACAGCCTTGAACCTTACTTATTTTGTGGAGTCCTTGCAATACAGTGTTAATTTTAGCAGCAAATTTCAATTTAGTTTTGACTAAAACGCCATTTTAGTTTTAGTTGTATTTTAGTCATCTGAATTGTTTTAGTTTTAGTCTAGTTTTTGTCGACTAAATCTCCAGTAGATTTTAGTTGACTAAAATCTAATGGGTTTAGTTTAAGCATCAAACTGCCTCTTTTGCCCCTTCCCGATGCCCCTCTGTGTCTCTTTGTGTCCTCCAAGCACCTCTAGGTGTCTCTCTCTCCCAAAGCCCCTCTGTGCAGCCTTCATTTTGGTGGCAAATTTCAATTTAGTTTTAGTCATAGTCTTTTGACTAAAATACCATTTTTGTTTTAGTCGTATTTTAGTCATCTGAATTGTTTTAGTTTTTGCCTAGTTTTAGTCGAAAGAATCTAACATTTTTTAGTTGACTAAAATTGTTAGTCGACAAAATTAACACTGTTGCAATATTGCCCTATATGTTTGATGTATCTGTATATATTTTGTGTTTTGAGGACACAGATAATTCCTGCTGATCTACTAAATAAAGTTGTGAAAGGGTAAATATTATTAAAATCCCTGCACCTCTCTGGTTAAGACTTCTTTTGGGAAGGTGTGTTTCTCATTTTTGTGTTTCTAATAGCTGGTATTGTCTCTCTTTTTCTTTTGCTACATGATAGATCATTAAAAAAATATCACTTAAGTAATAGTTATAATCACTACTCTTACAAAAACATCTAGAAATGCAATATAATGGAAAAGTACAGAATAGATGTTTTACAGCGTGGTATTTCTTTATTTTATCCTAGATCTTTATTATATTGCTTTAAAATGTTCTTTGTTTTTATTCACTAGATCTCTCAATGGCAGTGTGAAGATGAGGTCAATTTATTATTTGACTTAAGGGCTTTTGATTCATTTCTTGTTGTGTGAGTCTGCTGAGCTGTTTTTATTTATTTATTTTTTGATGACATCTCTATATTGAACCAGTGTAACCCAGATTCTTCACAGTACTAATTTTAAGCTAATTGTTAAAAATGTTATGGTTAGAAAAAAAGAAAAAAAAAAAGATTAACTAAAAACTCCATCAAGGGTTATATAAATGTGAAAATATACCAACACGTAATATTTGTATATAATCAGTGTGTTCTAATCCCTGCCCAAATCAAAATAGTTCTGAATGGTTGTATTTTCAAAACATACAAAATTAGCAAATTAGCATAAAGAGCATTGTCACTTTTTTATACATGACCAGTTCTTCTGTTACAATTGGTCTACTATTTTTTGCAAAACTTATCTTATCTTATCAAAAAGACAAAAGATTTGTTATATCGTTATATACTAGAGCAGGGGGCCTCAAACTCCGGCCCCCAGATGTTGCTGAACTACAACTCCCATGATTCTCTGGCTATCTATGTAATTCAAAGAATCATGGGAGTTGTAGTTCAGCAACATCTGGGGGGCCGGAGTTTGAGGACCCCTGAACTAGAAGTTCCACCACAAGTTTAAAAGCATTTGCAAACATCTTGTTATTTATTTAATTAATTAATTAACTTTATTTTATTTATTTATTTATTTATTCTTATCTACTTCAATGATCAGCAGTTTTGTTTTTTTAAACATTTATTTGAAGTATCAGATGCAGCGGTAACACATCAGGATAGGACAAAGGAGCTCATTATTATTACATTGTTGTTCAAGGTTGCCTAAATGAAAATGTTTCCATTACTTGTTTATCTTTTACAGAGATGTTGGTAAGGTCAAAGATTTATAGATGATGTGGTATGTCTTATCTTGTCATATTTAAATGTAAAAAAAAAAATTAGATTTAGATTTACCATTTATTTGTCACATGCTGTAGGCATAAAAAAGGTATATAATGGTATATAATGCTTTGCTTATGTGAATTTGTGAAGAATCTGACGGTAATTTTGAGAATGCAACTTTCTGTAAAAAAATCTAAAGGATTTCAAAATTACTCACGTATAACAGGCACAGTTACTTGTAAAAGCATCAGATAATAGGGTACATCATTGCACAACAAATCTAGGAAGGATGTACATATATCGATACTGTAATAAAAAAAAAAAAAAACATTGCCAATAATGTATATTTTGAAGGGAGCATCATACTCCATTTATAGGTAGGAATATAATCTATTATTACGATAACATGACACGCATATTTTTCTTACAAAAAATTCTAGGTATGTAACAACGCATACAAAATATGACTCGTAGAACTAAATTGAGAAGTGTGTTATAAAAAATATATACTCAATAGGATAAAATAGGAAACAATAGCCACTCCTAATTTATTTTCTATTTAGTTTTTTTTGTTTTATTATTATACTCTATCAATGATGTTCCTCATAACAGGGCATGTAGTGACTTTCCATTTAAGAGTAACCTCTTATATCCCTGTCAACAATATATGCGTGGTAAGTGAAAAAGTATGTGAATGTGTGAATAGTAAGAACAAAATCTGGTGTGGAAGGGATGTGCCCTTTACAAAACACAATATAGGAAATCTTGTATTTCTCATGAAAGGTTTACCCTGGTGAGAGCTGTATCTCCAGAAATTAGATGGAAAGAAATGTATCTATTGATGCTCCCCAGTGTTAAATACCAGTGATAAATCACTTTTTGATGCGCCTCTATTTGATTAAAACATTTAGAATGTAATTCTATTTTATCTTGTTGAATTGACTATGTGCTTGAACCTTCTAAGCATAGTAAAAACCTGTATAGTTTGTTGGAAGTAGTTGTGATATACAGTAGTGGACATAGCGCTGAATGTGTTACATTAAAACCATAAGTATTTAGGAGTTGTCTTAAAAATTGCATGCGAGGAAACATCTAAAATGGGGAAAATACGAGTAGCTTGTGAAATTTTAAAGCTGGTAATTTTTTTTTTTTTTTTTAGTCAAATAGGACATCAAGGTGATCCTTTTTTAGAGACCATGTCACAGTGAAACAAAAAAACTTCAAGAAAAAGGATTGGAATAAGAAATAAAGAGAAAAGACTTGCATAAAAATAAATCCAGCAGCTTACTACCCAGTGGTACTACTGTTAATAGCAGGGTCAGTCAGAACAGCAGGACAAATTCAAGGATTTTACTATTACCATGACGTAAAGTCATGATTTTATTAATGACACGGAGGCGAGTATTATGCTGCACTCTTTCTTTATTTCCCTCAGCAGCAAAGAAAAAACTTCATAAATATAACAGTAGTAACATTAACAGTCTTAGGTGTATTCTTCCTAGTAACAGGAACAGCCAATCAGGAACAGCCAATCAGGTTCCACTTCTCCAGCATAATAGGCTCTGTCAGCCAATCCTGTTCCTCTTTATTTGCAGTCCCGAAGTAGTAAAGTGTCCAACCGAACATGAAACTGTACATGAAGGAGTTTTCCGTTTCGATGTAGGGTAGATTAGGCTGTAAAAGAGGAGAAATATGGTAATATCTTAGCATCAAACTGGGTGTATGCATAATCATAGGTATTTGAGCTAGTGTTTGGTCAATGTTTGTCCAAGGGGATATTATTTAATCTGTACATACTGGTGAACTTATAGACAAAAGACTATCATAGTGAAGACTCACCTGGTTGCAAGTATAACTGTAATTTAATAGTCTGTTAAAATGACTTACCGTAGGTTAACTTACCCAACTCCCGTCTACCTTTCCACCGTCGCCGGGTGGGAGGGAGGGATAATACTCGCCTCCGTGTCATTAATAAAATCATGACTTTACGTCATGGTAATAGTAAAATCCTTGAATTTTATTAAGACACGGAGGCTCCTATTATGCTGGTTTAAAGCTGAGAAACTACCGTTCCTGCGAAGTGTTGTATTGGTTTGAAGTAGAAATCACGGAAGGTGGTTTCTGAGGACCAGTCGGCTGCTTTCAAAATGTCTTCCAGGCGACAACCGATGGCAGAGGCCTTGGAAGCCATTGCTCCTTTTATGGAGTGAGGAGAAAATATGGAGGTGTCAATTCCTGCCGTAGTCATGAGCCACTTGACCCAGCGGGCTAGAGTTGTGGTAGACACCGGTAGGTGTGGTCTTTGGAAAGAGATGAAGAGTTCATGTTTATTTGGGTCCCGCAACGTCATGGTGCGCATTTCGTAGAGTTGTAGGCATTTAACCGGGCATAAGAGAGGCTTGTCAGGAAAGGCTGGGTATGTCACTCTCTTTGTCGAGCTTTTAGTTCTCCGTGATATATCAAAAGTGACCCCTTCTGGCGTGTAGGACCGTGCGGTGATGTCTAACGCTCTAACATCTGAGACCCTTTTGCAGGATATGAGGCATAGGAGCATGACCAGTTTTGCCGACAGTTGTTTCAACGATAGTGATGCATTATCCGGCCAAGATTCAAGGAAAAGGAGGATAGTGGAGACGTCCCATAGCACTGAATAGCGTGGTAGTGGGGGTCGTGCAAATCTGATGCCACGTATGAGACGGCATACCAATGGGTGGCGTCCTATCGGTGCACCATTGATGCCTTGGTGTGCGGCCGAAATGGCCGATCTGTAGAGGTTCACCGTACGGTATGCTCTGCCGTTTTCAAATAATGAAGTTAAGAACTGCAGGATCGAATTCAGAGGAGCCGATATGGGATCCAGGTTCCGTTCCATGCTCCAATTGTGCCATTTGCTCCAAGCAGATTTATAAGCTTGTCTCGTGCCGGGTGCCCATGCGCTCTCGAGAAGTTGGAGAGTTGATTCCGAAACCCCTTCGATTGAGTAGGGTTCCCGGAAACCAGCCATGCCGTGAGATGCAGTAATTCCTGTTGAATCAAGGGGTGAGGGGACCCGTCCGGGTCTTGGAGGAGATAGTCGAAGTGTGGGAGAGTGCGGGGTATGTCTACCGCCATTTCCAACAGAGAAGGAAACCATGGTTGAGACGGCCATAATGGTGCCACGAGCACTGTCGTTCCCATCTGTTGCCGTAGGTGTAATAGGCATCGGGGAATCAACGCAAAGGGAGGAAACGCGTAGTTCCTTGTGTAGGACCAGTCTTGGGTAAATGCATCTGTTGCCAGTGCTTCTGGGTCTGGTTTCCAACTGAAAAATCTGGGGAGTTGTTTGTTCAAACGGGAGGCGAACAAGTCCTTGTCCAGAGGGCCCCATAGGGATTGGATGTCTTGAAAGACCCTGGGATCCAAGTGCCAGTCGCTGGAATCCCTGAGGTGCCTTGAGTACCAATCCGCCGTTGTATTGCAGAGGCCCGGGATGTACTCCGCTGTGACTGAGATGCCCTGTGCCAGGCAGAACTGCCAAAAGTCTCGTGCCAGATTCGCCAGGACCTTGGATTTCGTCCCGCCCAAGTGATTTATATAGCGGACTGCCGATATGTTGTCCATTTTCAATAGGATGGCACATCGGGCTTGAGTCGTTGAGAAACTGCGGATTGCAAAAGAACCGGCCAGAAGTTCTAGGCAATTGATGTGAAGCGTAGATTCCATTTCGGACCATCTGCCACCTGTAGAGATATTGCCACAGCGTGCACCCCAACCGTGCAAGCTCGCATCGGATTCTATTACTATGTCTGGTGTGGTGCCGAAAATGGCCCGGCCATTCCATGCTTCCATATGGGAGAGCCACCATCTGAGTTCTGTTTTTGCCTCTGTGTCCAGAGAGATCATGTCCGTGTATGAGGACCCGTCTCTCAGATGAGAGGCTTGTAGGCGCTGTAGCGCTCGATAGTGTAGAGGGCCCGGGAAGATGGCCTGGATGGAGGCCGCCAAGAGGCCAATCACTCTCGCCAATTGTTTTAGGGAGATCAGGGGAATCTTCAGAGTGCGTCTGATTTCCTTCTTTATGGTGGCCAATTTCGCAGTCGGCAAGTGTAGTGTCTGTAGAGTAGAGTCCACGACGAGGCCCAAGAACTCTATGCGTTGTGTAGGGGTCAGGATGGACTTTTTCCCATTGATAAGGAAACCCAGGTTCTGCAAGAGATTCTGAGTCCACGTCAGATGGGTCTTGATAATGGGGTTGGATTGACCCATGATGAGGATGTCGTCTAAGTAGATTATTAGACGAACCCCTCGACTTCGAAGTAGGGCCACCACGGGTTTCAGGAGCTTCGTGAAACACCATGGGGCTGAGGATAGTCCGAATGGGAGGCAGGCGAATCTCCATTTTCTTCCTTGCCATATGAATTGGAGGAAGTTTTGGTGTTGACGTGCGATTGGTATAGTGAGGTAGGCATCCTGTAGGTCTAACTTGACCATCCAATCCGACGGTTGGAGGAGATCTCGGAGGCAGTGTATGCCTTCCAATTTGAAATGGTTGTAGGCAATAAAAGTCTTGAGCTGTTTCAAGTTTATCACTGGGCGGACGCCGCCGCCTTTCTTGGCAACTAAGAATAGGTTGCTCACATAGCCTGGGGTAGTCATCGGGATCTCTAAGATGGCTTGTTTGTGTGCCAATTCTGAGACCTCCTTGGAAACAAGGGAGGCGTCTTGTTGGGAGAATAACATTCCCCGTGGCGGGGAGATTTGTACTGGGAGGGACAAGGACTCTAAGGAATACCCTCTTACCGTGTTCAATACCCAGGCATCTGATGAAATGTGTGACCATACATGGAAAAAATGTCGGAGTCTGCCCCCCACTGCCCCTAGGGAAGAAGGAAGTAGGAGATGACTTACCATAAGGTCGTCTGCTTGGTCTGGTGCCACGTGATCCACGAGCAACCCATGGCCGCCCACGTTGTGGGAAGAAGGCCGGGGTGTTGCGGTGCTCCGTGAAGGAGGTTTGTCCAGTGTAGGAGCCTCGGTTCTGTCGGAATGAACCCCTGTTAACACGGCCGGACAGACGGCTCCTGGCTCTTCCGGCCCCACCAAAAACCTTAGGGTGGAAAACTCTGCGCATGTTTGATTGCGCCTTGTCTAGGGCAGTAAATGTATGTACAAAGGAGCCAAGCTCCTTGACAAAATTGTCTCCGAACAGGAGACCACGGGCCTGGGTGCCCGGCTCGGTAATAGCCATATTTACCAATTTTGGCTCTATCTTTAATAAGATCGCCTTGCGACGCTCTGTGGCTATCGCACAGTTGGCATTGCCGATCAGGCAAATTACTCTTTGAATCCAACCACTTATGGCGGTACGATCTAAGTCTTGGTCGTTTCCGACCATATCAAAAATTTTGGTTGCTGGGCCCAATATATCCAGTAATTTATCCTGGCAATTGCGCAGGGAGAAATCAAGGCCCTTATTTTTGGGTCTTTTTTTGGGGATTTTTGGGTCTACTGCAGGTGTTCTGCAGGCCTCGTCCGGGACAGTAGGGCGTGGGCATTCTGCCCGTAGCTTATTGCATGTTGCCTTATTTAAAGGCTTGCGAGTCCTTGATGCAACGTATTTGGCCACATGGGCTGAAGGGGACCAGTCTGCTGACCTTGGATGACGTAGGTCATCGGGGTCGAACAGGGGTTCCCCATAGGGGTCAACTAATTTGTTTGCATCGTCTGGGACCTTAAGCTCCATGTCAAACGATTCAGATGGAGGCGTATTATGCTCTCTGAGGCCATGGTCTTCGACCAGATCATCGGATTCGGGATCTGATGGATCCTCAGTATCCATGCAGTTTTCCTCTTCAATCTCGCTGAGATCTGACTCAGAATCTAGTTGGGCTTTTGCCCGTTTCCATAACCTAGCCGATTTTGCCCGGCTAGTGGCTCTTTTGCGCGGTGGTATGTTAGGCGCGCCATCTGTGACAGGTTTGTAGCTGTCCATCTGTGAGATTGAAGAGTGTTTGGTTTTTGCAGTGGCCTTACGGCCAGTGTGAGGTTGTGAAGGGACCACTACTGGCAAGGCCTGGGTAACGGTCGGCTGAGCCGATTTCTGTGCCTCAAGCAGAGCCTGTGTAAGCGTCTGTGAGAAAGATTCAGACATCAATCCCATGGCCGATGTGAGGGCCTTAGTCATAACATGAGACATAGTGTCGTCAATCAGAGACTGCATATCAGCAGTGGGAGCAAAATCAGCGGGGTTAGCCGCTCCAATTTCCGATACCCCTGTGGGTGTTTTAACACTCCCTGGTTTGGTGACAAGGGACCCAGAAGGGGTGGGTAAATCTTTCTCACCAGGCATGCTTAGTATGACACTGGTATTAATAATAAAATCTGAGCTGAAACTAAAATGGGTTGATTAACCCAAAGGAAAACAATATACCTTTAAGAACAAAAATTAATTACTCACATAAACTTTAAACTAACAGCAGTATTGAAGATTCACAGGTAAGTAGGAAAATAGCAAGGAGGGAGCAAAGAGCCGTCCGACCGCCACTACAGCTTTAACCCAACTCCGAGGACCGGACGTTGGGGGTGGAGCTGTGTGAGAGCGCGGGAAGGCAAAGAAAATGGCTGCCGCGGGCGGCAGAAAAGGAAAGAATAGGAAGATTTAGCCGGTAAGTTGTGATCACTATAAAGTGTACACATTCCAGCGCCGCGAGCAGGGAACCGGCATCTGAGCTCCGTGAGTTCCGCGGTTATGGCGGCCGCTCACGGCGCCAGTAATGAAATGGGGGCGCGAAGCGCCGAGTGCGGTTCCAGTCGGCGTCCCCGAGCCGCTCGTTAAATTAGGCTCTGGGGACAGGCTGGACCGCGGAAAGGATTAAAGTCAAGAAAATAGAAAGAATCAATAAATGAATTAAAATACAATAACGGTATAATACTAATAGTAGTAATAATAATGAATAGTAATAACAAATAGTTAATAATAGTAAAATGATAATAATAATGATATAATAATCCCACAGTTAAGGAGCTGAGGGATCAGGTATACTTAACTGAGGGAGCAGCAAAGAAAGAGGAACAGGATTGGCTGACAGAGCCTATTATGCTGGAGAAGTGGAACCTGATTGGCTGTTCCTGATTGGCTGTTCCTGTTACTAGGAAGAATACACCTAAGACTGTTAATGTTACTACTGTTATATTTATAAAGTTTTTTCTTTGCTGCTGAGGGAAATAAAGAAAGAGTGCAGCATAATAGGAGCCTCCGTGTCTTAATAAAATCCTAATTTCTATCACTTCTATCACTACTTATATCAGTCCTCTCTTATTCAGACCACTCATACAGTCAGTTCACGTAAAATGTTTTGAAAATACTTCTGATTTCACACTTATGACACCTTTATAAAGCTTGTTTCATTATTTTGAACCCAACCTGACTCTACAAAAAATGGTGCCGTTATCTATTGCCATGCAAATGCTTCTTATGTATTGTTTTACTAGCTTGTACTTGCTATTGTGGCAAACCAAGCCTGTTTATAACTCGCAGCAGTACAAAAATAAAGAATATATAAAATAAAAAAATAAATAAATAAATCCAGCAGGATATGGAATATCAGCTTTCTTGTAATGCATTTGTGATTGGCTTTATTTCTCTTCGACAGGTCGTCATGGGAGGTAACAGAACACGATAAACTTGTAAGTTGGTGTATTCTTACCGCAGAGTGGATGCATTTCTGAAGTCTCACATCATGTTCTCTTCAGTTGTGTATATGTGTATTTTTGCAATTTCGTCCTTTAGAAATGACACTTGATTTATCAAGTCGGTGGACAAGGTCGCGTAAAGAAAATCTCACAAACATTGTCTGGCATGAGAGCTGCTAGCTGTCATAATTGTTTGTCCTTGCCCTGTCCATATAGTTGACCTTTTTAGTTGATATGGTATCCACTTTTACTTCCAGTGTGGCAAAGTTGTCCACTGGAACAATGTGGGCATCTACATTCTCCTTTATTTTCCAACTTAATGCGCTGTCTTCTATTTTATGACTTGAATATCTTTGATGTTAAAGGGAAACTACAGACATGAAAACAAATTTATCTTAATGAAGCAGTTTTGGTGTATATATCATGCTCCTGCAGTCTCACTGCTCAATTATCTGTCATTTGGGAGTTAAATCACTTTGTTTATGCAGCCCTGACCACCTCCCTGCATGTGACTTACACAGCCTTCCTTAACAGTTCCTGCAAAGAGTCATCTAATGTTTATACTTCCTTAATTGAAGATTCTGTTGAATTTTGAATTTCTTATCTCCTGCTCTGTTAATAGCTTGCTAGACACTGCAGGGGGCCTCCTGTATGTAATTAAGCAGTCTCATAGCTTTCTTCTCTGTCATTTAGAGTTAAATCAATTTTGTTTCTGTTTATGACTGCCTATAATGTCCATTTAAGATCTGTATGGATTGAAATTAGCAGTTTTTTTTTTATCATTCTCTGTACAAGTGTCAATGGACAGTAGCAGAATTAATTCCATCAGTGTGGTCAGAGCAGGAGGTCAAAGAGACAGCCCTTTCATTGCCGACTTGGAATGGAGATAATGGAAATTTCAGCACTGAGATTTGGCCTGGTTTTGGCTAAGCTTGTGCTTTTGTTGCTTTGGTTTGCCTTCTCACCCTCTGTGGCAAAATCAGGTAAGAACAGTGTAGAATATCGGTGAAAAATGGCTGTGCATTGCCACAGAATGAAGAGCTCTTCACTAACAAGTCCTTCAGAAGCAAAGTCAAGGTCAAACCTTCGACATTATATGACATTCCATTCTCTAAGTAGGTCCACTTCAATTTACTTCCTAACTACAGAACTTTACAGACTTGGTATATAAAATCCTTAGTGTAGTAATAATGAAGCACACTCATTGCAGCAAGGACAGTTATATATTTCTGTTTAAAGACATCTGGAATCTATCATAGTTTAGGTCTTTCAGCCTTTTGGTAGATAACTCCATAATACCATGGGAATTAGGGAGTTATCTACTAAGCAGCTGCAAGAGATATCCCGAAGTGCCGAAGTCTTGAAATTCCGAAATTCCAAAATGCCGAAGTTCCGAAAATCCGAAGTTGCCGAAGTGTCGAAGTGCTGAAGTGCCGAACCGAACCGAAGTGCCGAAGGTCCAAATTGCTGAAAGTCCAGAATTTCGGAATGCCGAACTGAACCGAAAATTTTCCCCATGCACATCCCTAATGACGACATGGAAAAGGCAGAAATTGTAAATAACTATATTTCAGTTTATATATTATTATTATATATTATTATTATTCTGTATATATTAAGGAGAAACCTTTCCAAGATACATGCAAATGAATGCTGAAAAAAACTTGCAGAAAAATTGTGCTTGGATGACTCAAGATAAGTTACTACAGTAACTAAGGAAATTTTATGTAAACAAAGCTCCAGGTCCAAGGTGTTTAATACAGTTGCACACAATAGGTTAGTGTTCAAATTAAAATAAATTGGTATAGATAAAAAAAAATGTGTGTTCTTGGGTAGAACATTGGCTTAAAGATAGAGTACAACGAGTTGTCAGTAATAGTACATTTTCAAGCTGGACATAAATAGTAAGTGGTGTCCCTCAGGGTTATGTTCTGGGACCGCTTCTACTTAACATATTTATAAATGATCTTGAAATAGGTGAATACTTGCAAAAACACAATATTCAGGGATATCATTTTTAATAATTTGTTGGGTAATAGCTTTTTGATCCAAGGAGATAAACTTCTATTCTAGGATTGAGAAGGATTTATTGTTCTAGTGTGTTCCAAAAAAGTTTAAAGTGCTTTTAACTGTGTTTTTTTTTTACTTTGTTTGGATCAACAGCAACAACAAATGTGAGAAAAACTGAACCTCGATGGATGCATGTCTCTTTTCAGCCTATGTAACTATGTAAATATAATATTCATAACATCATCTAATAAGAATAATGTGCCCTGGAGGGACATAAATATATGATATGTCAGAATAGGTGGAGATTAAAATGTATTGATGTTAACGAATGGTTTGCAATGGTTAGATGGATTGATATGAACTTCTTCCAAAAACTGTGTACAATGTTCTTTAGTTGACTGCAGTGCCTACTACCTACTAATCAGTCTACTAAATAGTTGGTACTAGAGCCACTTCTGTTTATGTTCAACTAACTGCACTCACTCGGTTGTGATAACTGAAATTAAATGCTTACAGTGCCTAGATTGTCCCTTCACGTCCACAAGTCCCTCATATATAAAATGGAGCTAGAAATTCTACAATGTATGCTTCCACTTCATAGCCAAGTGAAAACAATATTTCTCTTTATTCTTATATCACTTTTTTTGGGTATAATGGAACCATTAAAAATTAAATTCAGTTCACAGTAACATGCCATTTTATTACAGGCTAGGCAGCAAATGGCTGAGCATTGAACAAATGTCTAACTATTAGTTGGGTCTTTTTAAGCAAACCTTAAGATTCTACAAAACGTTGGATATTTAAAAACCGGTGCTTTAGTTTAGCAATTGGGAATTCTCGTCTTGAAAAACAAATTGCAAAATGAAGACCAAAAGAGCTAAATTTATAACAAAAAAAAAAAAAAAAAAAAGATTTTCCAGTTATAGTCACAGTGTGGCTAATTTAGACTAATTTATCCCTTTGGTTTTCAATTCTCTACAATTTGATGTTCAATGATTAAACCCTGTCATGTTTTAGTGTATGCAACAAAACTATAGGACACACATGCACACACATAAACACAAACACTCACACACATTTTTACTTAAAAATGGTGTCAAATAATAGCACACATTTTTGTTGGTTGCAAAATAGAGAACATTAATCATCATAATCTGAATTTTTTTCTTTCACCGAAATGTTTTGTTTTCTGTTATGAAGCTTTATCAAATTCGAACAGCTGTTTTTTAAAAACAAACTTGAACGTTCAACAAAGTTATTGATAGAACGACGTTAATAATGTATGCGCCTTGGTACATAGACTGTTTATATCATATTTTAACGTAATCCTCCTCAGTGAAGTTATTTTCTCTGTTTTCTTCCCCCTGAGATCAGTCAAAAAGCGGTTTTGTTATATACCTTTTAATCACTATAGTAACATGCCCGGACCAATTTCATTTTGTGCCATGTCCATGGAGATCAGAAGTGACAGATTATCATCCACGTACCATGTATAATATATACATGTGGAGGGATTCATTATATGCTTCACTGCAAAAAAAGCCAAATAGAATAAAAACAGATCTTGTTGATGGACTGTTCACGTGTATATTGCTTAAAAATGTGCATTTATATAAAAACGCAATCAGAACTTTTTTTGTTCTGAACTGCGGAGCTTAGTGCATGTTAAAATGCAAAAATTCCATCTAATGTATTTGTAAATGTTATCTTCTGTGAGATTAAGGGACTATACAGCTGTATGTTAACATATTGTATTAATTATATACCATATGTATCATGTAACATCTGTAAGTAGTAAACAAGTCTTCAGTCCCATGCCTGCATACGTTAAAAATCCATTCTGGCTTGAGACGACACCTTGGAGAAGCAACTCATCTATGAGTGATGTTAATTTAACATATTGTTTATATTGGGTGTTATAAGTTATATATCCAGCTGTTGAGTTGAGATCTCAATGAAATATATTTCTAATAATGCAGAATTTGGACATTTTTGTCGAGATAATGTGCTCATGGTAAAAAGAAAGAGCATTTGTTTCCCTCAATTGAGATTGTAAGAAACCGTGCTTGAGAGGGTTCAGCAAAAGGTCAGACATGTTCAGTGTCCATGCGCGATGGGATGAAACGAATATTGTCATTTTTATAAGCAGATCACATTTTGTAGCTATTCATGTGTAGATTTGCGTTTCTTTCAAAAACCTTGGAGCATCTTTGTTCAGCATACAAAAACTTCTTCACAGTATCTTTGACCTTAAGACGAGCGTATTTTGAAACTGTCCAACTCGTTTGTAAATGACAGTGTGTGAGAGGCACAGGCACAATGGTTTTCTCATTAAGGAATGTATAACTGAAAAAAAAAATCCAATGTATTTATGTACTTTGCGTGACATGTGGTTTTCCTGCAGTGCCTTGCTCACTGTACTGGCACTCATATAGCTAACTTCCCTGCATGCTGTTAATAGTTTATAATTCAAAAAGAAAACACTTTTATAGAAAGCAACAATTAAAAAAAGAAACAGCCTAGCCAGTGTTTTTCTTAATATTGTACAGTCTTCGATTAAATCAGAGACTTTGATGACATTAATGCATGAGAAATGGTACTGAAGTCAAATTGTAAAATTGCAGCAATTAGACAGATGATTCCGTTGGTTTCCATAGTGATTTTTCTAATTTCAGAACTATGACCCAGAATTTTATTTGATATAGTAACAATTCTATTTACAGGATATGGTATCTCATGGGCATAGGAACACCAACAATTCTAAGGCACAGCCTTTTTTCTAAAATCACAGAATCCCATTAGTAATTCACAAAGCACATGGTTTTGCGCAGGGAAAAATGGTCGCTTTTAGTAAATAGCATTCTAAATGCCAGTAAACATCTAAATATGTTTGTGTGTACCAGGTATGAAGAATGTTATGTTTGGTTTCTTACTTAATAGTAAATAATAATACAAAGGCATACCCACAGATGTACAGATACACAATATGCAAGCACACACACACACACACACATATATATATATATATATATATATATATATATATATGCACACATATATAAACATATACATCTTATTATATATATATATATATATACATATATATATATATATATACATATATATACATATATATATATATATATATATAATTATTCCAATACTATAAATATCATTTCTTTGATAGATAATTTGGTATGTAACAAAATGACTATATTGACTATATTAACCATTTGGTATGTAACAATATGACATAGACTATTATATTGATCTTCAGATTATTGGATGATACAGTTGAATTTTTTTTTTAATTTTTTTTTTTTAAAACAAGGTATATCATACCAGTATTGAATAGTCATTCATATTGCAAAATAACAAAAGGTACGAGTTGAATTACACAACAATATTAACCATTTTCTTTTTTTCCAGATTTCTAACTAAATATTCATATCATAAATTGATTTCTATGTTAAATGTCCAGTATGTCTATGGGATGGAAATATACACCAAGTGCTTGGCAATAGCTCTATTTGTTCCATGCACTGTTAAATAACATATCTTAGATTAGCAAAACTTCCCAGAATACAAATGCCTATTGAGATGATCTCTTGTCAGTAGTATCCTATTTACTTATTTTAAACATCACATGGAAGATGTTTTTCTTCAAACTGAGGATCGGGGAGTCTATTTTGTTACCAGTCGTTCATGAAACAATTGTTTTATTGCTATATTACAATTGTTCTGACATCATTATTAGGAATTCCAAGTCAATTCAAAGTGACTAAATAAAATCACGACTAGCACCTAGCAAAAATTTAGAAATTGTAGTGGGAAACACACCCCTCATATAGAATAAAGGTTAATAAATGGAGGCACAAATAATGCTAAAAATCAGTATCTATAACATTATATATTACATACACCAAAATAATTAATAACATTTTTTTTTTTTAAATGGACTTGATTCAATGTATTTTGATAGGCTTTTCAAAATATTCAATAATCTTGGATAAACTTTTCAAATGATTATCTATAAAAGTTCCCATATAATTTAATGATGATGTCTGTAGATACATGATTTGAAAAGCTTAACCAACAATATTAAATTGAGGCCATTGTGTTTTACTGTGCAATCTAGACCTAGCATTGCCTGTTAGATTGACTTTAATAGTAATCAGTTAGTAGTGTCAACAATTGTGCTCGCCTGTTCTCGTTACCCATTAGATTTGCTGCTTAAACTTTTAGTTTTGACGCCTGATTTACATTCGATAAATGTTGAATGGCTTCTGTATAGTAAGACGTGAATTGATAACTCACAATGCTGGTTTTTAACAGTACAAGCTTCCCTTCCTAATCAACAGTGGTTGAGACTTTTTACAAATACTGTTTATAAATAATAAAAAGAAAAGCTTTCTGGATAACGAAGATTAGATGGATTTCAGATTAATGTTTTAGAGATGAGGAAGAATGGGCCTAAATTTCTCCTAACTGACCAAGACCATCTTACATGCTGTTTTGATAAAAATGGAAAAACACAAGATTTGTAGATGGTAATGGTAAAGATAATAATTGTATCTTGTCATATTATAGAATATTTCCCATCTATTTTGCCACTACATAAGGGATGTGGTTAATGGGGTGTGTAGATTCACATTAGAGATGAGGACAATTACAAACACCTGCATGATACGTGTTTGGTCACTTTAATATAGCCCTTGGAGTGGACCTAACTTCCATGTTCATGCATAGTTACTCTCCTTAGAAATTACCATGCCACCCACATATCTAAGGCACTTAACACACTATATTGTCTTTATAAGAATGACTACCAGATTGTGCAGAATTAGGCACTGAAATCACTTTTGTCCCTTTCAATGCACAAATTTATGCCATATGATTTTTAAACACTCTGGTCATACGGAAGATTATGACAAACTTCCTGAATTCATATCCTACCATTTCAGAAAACAAAAACTGGTGCTCTTAGCTGGGAGCAATTCCAAGACAAGATTCATTAAAATGCAATTGGGTGTGTATTTTGAGATTTCCAGGAACACACTCTAGAGGCCAACAGTCTATGAACACCGCATACTCTTAATCCTCGGTGTACGTGTTATATACAAACAAAATATCTAGCTAAAACAAAGAATAATTAGAACATAATTATTCTCTTAAAACCATCAAGAATTTCAACAATGCATTTACTGTAAGTAAACTGTGATCCCATAAAAATAAACTGTGCCATATTTATATTTTTTATTTTATTTCTGTCTTATAGAAGTATGGTCATACCCCATGTTATTTTTTTTAAAAGCCATTAAATTAATCATGATTAAATATGAGTATACAGTTTTATCAGACTTTTTCAGAATTATATATTTTGTATTTATTATCAAATATATAATGTAAATATATATATATATATATATATATATATATAATATTTTTTTTTTACTCTTCCTCCTTTTTGTCCTCTATTGGTCATTTCTCAATTTCTCATCAACATACAATCAACATTTAGCATCTGTGCCTAGCAATAAACCTCATTTTATTGATTTTTTTGGCACCACAGATGGAACTCTGAATCACGAAACAAAAAAAACAACGATTCAGAGTTACAGAATTCGGACAACTCGACACTCATCCAAAATTTATTCCGAAAGGAAGTTTAGTATTTATGTATCAATGATTAATAAGAAGTGCTAATAGATTATTGTTCTGCTCTATGAACTTGTAAACTAACTGGTTTACTTTTATTTTATTCAACAATCTTTGCTATTTTCTGGTCTAGAAATGTGGACAGAAAGATTTTTTGATTCGTTCCAAAAATTTTTTTGTTTGTGTTCCATCTGATATTCATTCAAATTTCTAATCTGATAAAATGTCCAATCATTTAATGTCAGATGACAAATTCACGAATGAACAAAGGGTGCCGTTTGAAATCCATACAGTGGTCCATTTGCTCATGTCGTCATTTGGATTCATTTTTAGAGAAAATTAATGGAAAAAGAAGCATTTGTTAATTTTTCTGATAAATCCAAAAATGAATGTATATGTCTAGTTTGTATCTATCTTGTGTTTTTTCTCCTGTTTTTCAATTGTATTACTTAAACAGCTTTTCTTTGTTTCACATACACTGGTGTTTATTTAGTTTTTCACTTAAATCTATGCATTTGTTTAATCCACCAGGGCATTTTTACTTTATTTATTTATAAGCCATCTTAAATACTTATAACAAATAATTATCTTTCCGATTACCTGACTATTTCTCAAATCAAAGCTTGCAGAGTCACAGACACATTATAAAGTTGCAAAACCATGTGTTTTTCTATGTAAACGCTATTTTTTAGATAATGGGTAAAATGAGATTATGGATGAAAGAGAGAACAAATGTAGTAACAGATGGATTATTCAATACATTTCAGATACATTTGTAACATTTATCTAAAAGTAATGATTCAATACAATGTAAAATAAATTAAGGTCTCAAATTAAAGGGGAACTCACTTTTTCAATTTTAGCACAATCTAATAGCTAATTAAAGGTAAACTATAGTGCCAGGAACACAACTTCCTGTCACTACAGCTTCCCGTTTCCAGGGCCGGATTAACATAGGGGCTGATGGAGCTTGGTATTTGAGGCTGCCTGGCTGGTTCCAATATTGCAGTGATACTGGCAATTCAAATGCTGGTATTTTTCTCAGTATAAACAAGAGATTACTATGCAATACCAGCACTGGCCAGTAGGGGTCGCTGTGTGTGGAGACAGGCAGGGATAGGAAGTTCCAGCATATTCCTCCCTGCCTATCTTTACTCACTGATCTGCAGGGGTGCAGCTACAGAGAGTCTAGACAGCAACTCCCACCCTACAGAGACAGCCTACAGCTCAGGGAAGTAAGGGATGGGGGGAAAGGCTGCAAGGAGACATACACTGAGACACTAGGGGACATTGGGAGACATTACGACACAGACACATGGGGACACAGTGTCCCCATGTCTCCCAGCCTGTGTCCCTGGTGTCTCAGTGCCCCCTAGTCTCCAAGTGCCCCCAGTCTGCCAGT
The DNA here is from genome assembly GCF_036172605.1 of Pelobates fuscus. Classification (NCBI taxonomy): domain Eukaryota; kingdom Metazoa; phylum Chordata; class Amphibia; order Anura; family Pelobatidae; genus Pelobates; species Pelobates fuscus. Next base: position 328,477,603 of record NC_086320.1, on the reverse strand, counting down.
GTCTCACTGTCCCCATGTCTCCTAGTGCCTCCATGTCTCCCAGTGCCTGAAGTGTCTCAATGTCCCCATGTCTCCAAGCTAGTGCCCCCAGTGTCTGTGGCCCTGGTGTCTCAGTGCCCCAATGTCCCCATGTCCCCCAGCCTCTCTAGTGTCTGTGTCCCTGGTGTCTGTGTCCCCATGTCTTCAAGTGTCCCCTATTTTCCCAGTGTCCCAGCCAGTGTCCCCTAGTCTCCCAGTGTCCCTAGGTCTCCCTGTGTCCCTAGGTCTCACCGTGTCCCCAGGTCTCCCCGTCTTCCTAGTGTCCTAGTGACATGGGGACCCTGGGATACATGGGGACACAAGGAGACATAGGGCATTGAGAAACTTTGATACATAGGATCACTGGTAGAACTGGGGACACGACACTAGGGGACACTGGGAGACATGGAGCACTATGACACTGATACATAGGAACACTGAGACCTTGAGTAATCGACACATGGGGGCACTGGGAGACATGGGGGCACTGGGAGGAATCCATCTATACAGCAGATTCAAACTAAGTAGTTTTTTGTGATTTTACAGCATGTGATGTCACCCATACATATTTAATTATTCAAATTAGCAAGGCCGGTATGTTTTTCCAAGAAAGGTGGCAACCCTAACTACTTTTCACATACTCTTACTTAAGTATGGAAACTTAAGAGGGATGTATGGGAACAAAACATTTGTGGACTGGCTGCCAATGAATATAGTTAAAGAGACACTGTAGTCACCAGAACAACTACAGCTTATTGAATTTGTTCTGGTGAATATAATCATTACCGTCAGGCTTTTTGCTGTAAACACTGTCTTTTCAGAGAAAATGCAGTATTTACATTACAGCCTAGTGATAACTTCACTGGCCACTCCTTAGATGGCTGTTAGAGATCCTACCTGGGTCATGGTGGCCTAAAATGCATACAAACATTCAGTATCTCCTCCATCTGCATGCAGACACTGAACTTTCCTCATAGAGATTCATTGATTCAATTCATCTCTATGAGGAGATGCTGATTGGCAAGGGCTGTGTTTGAATCATGCTGGCTCTGCCCCTGATCTGCCTCTTTGTCAGTCTCAGCCAATCCTATGAGGAAGCACTGTGATTGGATCAGGCCACCATTTCTAATGATGTCAGCAGACTGCTTGTTTTTCTAACAGCGTGCACAGTTACAGCTTCAGGCTTGAACACAGTAAGATTGTGCTATATTTATGGAGGCATGAGGGGCCCAGGGGGGCTAGATGGTGGTGTTAACACTATAGGGTCATGAATTCATGTTTGTGTTCCTGACCCTATAGTGATCCTTTAAGGTAATGCTGGTTTTGGTCTCTCTAACACTGTGGCATGTTCCCTTTCTTCTACACTCATTACATACAGCTTTTCTCTGTCCCAGACCATATACCAGGAGCTTCTGCCTACTAGTAAGAATGTAAGGAGACAAGTGGACCAGCGAGTGCTAGGGGACTGTCCTTAGAAAGCGTTGAGCAAGCACATCATTAGATGCATTTATGCCAAGCTCAGGGTGCTGTCTGCATAGTATGCCCTTAGTTGGCCAGCTGCATGATTGGCAGGCAGCCTGACATGCATTCATGCCAGGCTGGCCTTCTAATTCTTTGGGCAGACATGTCCTCTTTTTGGGCATTTTCGCCTTTTTTGGCAGGTCATGTGATTTGTGTCAGTGGCACACCCTTCTCCGTGCCCATTGACTTCCTGCTTCACTGGACACTAATGTTAGGGTTATGGATTTACTTGAAAGATGAAAACATAAATTAGTGAGAGATTAGCCTAGGGTATGTGTTTTCTTATAGCTGCTGTTTTCTTTCTCTCCAGCACCATCTCCATCAGATACATGACGCTTGGGAGTGTTTTACTGTTTTTGGTCGATACAATTCTGTAATTAGGCTCGTCATAATTGTCAGCACCAGGCCCACTGGGCTCTTAATCTGGCCCTGCCCGTTCCCTCGCACCCCCTTTCCCCCTGTTTAAAACCCCTTTTGTCACTAACCTGGGTCCAGCACTCATCTTCCTCGGCGTTGGCTTTGGTCCGCATTTACTCCTCCCCCGCCAAACATCAGCCGCACTTGCGTTAGGATTTCCCTATAGGAAAGCATTATACAATGCTTTCCTGTGGTGTTTTGGCTGACGCTGGACGTCCCCATGTATAGTGTGAAGATGTCCAGCATGAGTTAGGCGACCAAAATTTTCCTGACAGTGACTAGTGGTGGAATTAACCCTTAAAGGAAATTATTGCAGTTTCTTAAAAACTGTAATAATTACCTTTGCCGGGTTAATGGACCTGGGACAGTGCGCCTAGACCAATGAGGTGAAGTGGTCTGGGTGCCTATAGCATCCATTAAACGTTAGTTACTGATTGTTCAATTGTTTTCCCATTCCCAATATTTTACTTTTCTTTACATGCTTTGCTGGGCACACATAAACATGTACACATTGTTAGAGAAAATGCTGAGCGTGCATGTATGAGTGAGCATAGAATACAATATATGAAAATATGGTATTTCTCCACAACATGGAAATGGAGAAGAGGGAATTACATTTGATTTTTGTACTTACCTTTGCTTCTACATTCATCCCATTAAAAGCTGAAAAGTGTTTACAGGTGTGAAGGAACAGGAACTATGACTTCTCTAGTAGTGACAGTTCCGTTTTAATGATATAGAAAAAGTAAAAGGAACATTTCACAAATAAAATAACAGCTTGTTTTGATATTTAATCCCTCCTGTAAATCAACCATTGTACTTTTTGTATTGAAAAAATCCCTCGGAGAGCAATACAACTGGTACACTTTCTTCCTGTTTAACCTGTTTTAAAAGCACTAACTAGCAAGAAAACATGGCTGAAGCCCCAGTGAAATTCACACCATGCTGTACTAACACTAATTTATTAACTCTTTCAATGATGGGACAAAGCAAACTAGAATGGCTCAATTGAAGCTGTGTGCTCCAATCAACATTTATTTCAGTCCACACATAACAGACAAGGTGCTAACTGGGTGGGAATGGGGTGTACACCGAGTTGTGGAAACAAATACAGTTTGTTTTCTAGGGGACTTCCTCAGAGACCATCTCTGAGTAGGTGTCCAAGAAGCATAAAGAGTGTTAACACCCTCTCCTTCAGTTTTAATTTTGGCGGGAAATTTCAATTCAGTTTTAGTCATAGTCTTTTGACTAAAAAGCCATTTTAGTTTTATTCGTATTTTAGTCTTCTGAATTGTATTAGTTTTAGTCTACTTTTAGTCAACTAAATCTCCAGTAGATTTTAGTCAAATAAATCTCAAATAAATCTCCAGTAGATTTTAGTCAAATAAATCTCAAATAAATCTCCAGTAGATTTTAGTAGACACAACTAAAATCTAATGGGTTTAGTTAAATCACCTATCTGTCTCTTTTGCCCCTTCCCGATGCCCCTCGGTGTCTCTTTGTGCCCTCCATGCCCTGGTTAGTCTCTTTTGCCCCTTCCACAGCCCCTCTGTGCAGTGTTAATTTTGGCGGCAAATTTCAATTTAGTTTTAGTCATAGTCTTTTGACTAAAAAGTCATTTTAGTTTTAGTCATATTTTAGTCATCTGTATTGTTTTACTTTTAGTGTAGTTTTAGTACCCACTGCTTAGCACCCACTGTTTGCACCTTGTCTGCTTATATGGATTGAAATTAAAATGTGGTTGGATTGTACCATTTTTGGCCAAAGTCAACAGGAGCTTTACAAAATAAATCCTGCTAAAGTAGACATTGTTGTTGCTCAGGTAACAAGTACCCAGTTTACAAACATGTACATAAGACATGTCACATCGTGTGCAAGAATCTTTGTTCAGTGACAACATAAACATAATAAATGTGCTCACTGTTAAAGTTAATTCAGAGTCTGGCAACATATGACTCTATGCATATTGTCAAATTACAACTACCATAATTCTTAGCCATATGTAAACCCAAACTGGTAGTTTTCTTACAATTTCAACTAATTGAAGGGTATTAACTGGGGCATAAAATATGGTGAGTTATAAAACTAGATGTCACTCTGTCAAAATAAGTGCAACATTGGGTGGCATTATGCTAGTTGTGATGATGATGATGAAAAACTGAAGGACGTTGTTAGTGATTGAAGGGCTGCATACACATCGTCAACGAAGAAGCATCTCTAGTGGCTGTCAGGGGATATTTGTTAATTGATTATATTTTAATGTACCAAGAAACTTAGGAACATTTTTATTTTGTTGTTTATTTTCTCCTAAAAAAAGAACATACCCTCCTATATAGATAAGAGGATATTTTTTCACTCAGTTGTGAAATTTGGAATATTGACTATACTTTTTCACTTTAAACCCAAGGTAGGCTAAATTGGAAAAATCTCATAATTCTACTAAATTCCCAAGTGAGTGTAAACCCTGTTTCTGATGGTCAAGTGAGAATGTCACTGTTTCCAATTTTGCACAGTGCCAAGAGTTTGCCAGATTGATGTCACAGGGTTGTATGAGGTCACAGGTCTTAATACTGACGGTTAATATTTATGTGCAAACAAAAGTAATGCACGTGCACTCGAATATCTTTGATAGCATCTGGGTTAGCTATGGTGTAGCTGTTTTGAGTAGTATATTCTGTAGCCCAGAGCCTTCTTATAAATTAGCCAGGCAAGCTCCAGATACTATGCAGATATTCTGGTCTGTTTCTGTGTCTGTTGAATATTTTATCGAGTTTCTGTTACATTTTCTTGTTCAATATCGTTCTAACATCTTGCTTGCTGTCTGGACTGCACATTTTTGCATATTTCAGATTAGATTGGGCTATTAATGTTAATTCATTCAATTAGATTATGCAATTTTTTAAAGTAGACAAACAGGTTTATTAGGTAAAGAGAGAATATGTGGGAATTTAAAGATAAATCAAAGGGAATTCTAAATAATTCCGGTCAAAATAGCTGAATTGGAAAAAAATATCCAGGCTATATATCAATTTTGGGCTACAATTTGAAATTCATTTTGGATTCGCGTGGGACATTTAATTACCGTATATACTCGAGTATAAGCCGAGTTTTTCAGCACATTTTTTGTGCTGAAAAAACCCAACTCGGCTTATGCTCGAGTCAGAGTCTGTATTATGGCAATTTGCATTGCCATAATACAGACTGGAGGGAGAGGGGTGCTGGCAGAGCTGTACTTACCTGTCCTGCAGCTCCTGTCAGCTCTCTCCTCCTCTGCGACGTCCGTTCAGCACCTCGGTCAGCTCCCACTGTAAGTCTCGCGAGAGCCGCGGCTCTCGCGAGACTTACACTGGGAGCTGACAGAGGGAGCTGCACAGACCGCGCGGAGGAGGAGAGAGCTGACAGGAGCTGCAGGACAGGTAAGTACAGCTCTGCCAGCACCCCTCTCCCTCCCACTGAACTACCAATCCCACTGGACCACCAGGGAAGGAGCCCCCCTCCCTGCTATGTATCAAGCAGGGAGGGGGGACGAAAAAAAAAATTAATAATAATAATAATAATACAATATTAAAAATAATAATAAAAAAATATATAATAATATTAAAAAATAAAAAATAATAATTAGTACAATAATTAATATTATATCAAAATGCCCACCCCCACCAACACATACACAAACACACACTGCATCACACACACACACTGCATCACACTTCATTCATATACACACACTGCATCACACTTCATTCATATACACACACTGCATCACACTTCATTCATATACACACACTGCACTCACACACACTGCACATACACGCACTGCACTCATATCATACACACTGCACTCAATTAATATATACGCACACACTGCACTCATACACACACACACTGCACTCATACACACACACACTGCACTCATACACACACACTGTACTCATGCACTCATACACGCACTGCACTCATACGCACACTCTGCACTCATACGCACACTCTGCACTCATACGCACACACTGCACTCATACGCACACACTGTATTCATACGCACACACTGCATTCATATGCACACACTGCATTCATACGCACACACTGCATTCATTATATACACACACTGTAAATAAATATTCAATTAATATAATTTTTTTAGGATCTAATTTTATTTAGAAATTTACCAGTAGCTGCTGCATTTCCCACCCTAGTCTTATACTCGAGTCAATAAGTTTTCCCAGTTTTTTTGGGTAAAATTAGGGGCCTCGGCTTATATTCGGGTCGGCTTATACTCGAGTATATACGGTAAGTTATTTCACAAGAGACAATTTAATATTTAAACAAGCCATTCTGATTTTGTGATTTTTTGGGGTTTTGTCTTGTAGTTATAGGAAAATAAATGGGACACCTCTTAACGTGTAAACTATGGAAGGCTTATGTCTTGTTTGGGAAGTTTAGTATCCAAGAAAATGGGATACCTTTTATCTAACTAAAATAGTTGTATTTTTTAGAAAGCAATACAGAAATAAAATGCTAACATAAAATAAATTGTGCAAGATAAATATATAATTGTGCAATATACACTATATAGAAACAACTTTTGCCACAGATTTTATGATCAGTTTCAAATAATGAAATTGACCTACAAATATGGGTAGGGCGAGTATGCAATCCTTGAGCATGTTGTATGGTAAAGCACTATTTTCTACTAATTCATTTTAAAGACTGTTTTTTGAAATGTAAGATTAGAGAGTGAAAGAATATTTTGTAGTATATATATATAAAAAAAAAAAACATCATACCAGAGACCCTTTTTTCTATCTAATGATCTTGTAAGACAGACCTCCTTCTCAAATGATGTAGGAGATGAAGAAACAAATGTCATTATTCATTAAATAATAAACTGGAATTGAAAAGCAAATTAACCCCTTAAGGACCAAGCTTCTGGAATAAAATGGAATCATGACATGTCAGACATGTCATGTGTCCTTAAGGGGTTAAAGCAAATTTCACAATTTTGTCCAAAACATCTGAATTGGAAACAGTCAGTTAAAGGAACACTTTAGTCACCAAAACAACTTTAACTTAATGAAGCAGTTTTGGTGTATAAATCATCCCTTTAAACTTTCACTGCTCAATCCTTAGCCATTTAGGAGTTAAATCACTTTTGTTTTTGTTCATGCAGTCCTAGCCACACCTCACCTGGCTGACACAGTCTGCATGAAAAAAAAAATGGCTTTACTTTCAATCAGATGTTACTTACCTTAAAAGTTTGTTTCTTCTGCTCTGTAAATTGAACTTTAATTACACACAGGAGGCTCTTGCAGGGTCTAGCTAGCCAAAGAACTCAATTAACCCCTTAAGGACACATGACATGTGTGACATGTCATGATTCCCTTTTATTCCAGAAGTTTGGACCTTAAGGGGTTAAACAGAATTTCTAAAAGAAAGTATACACTTTAGATTACTTTTTACAGGAAGTGTTTAGGTAGGCTGTGCAAGTCACATGCAGGGAGGTGTGACTAAGGCTGAATAAACAAAGTGATTTAACTCTTAAATGGCAGAGAATTTAGCAGTCAGACTGGAGGGGCATTATCTACACACCAAAACTGCCCCCATTACGCTAAAGTTGTCTCGGTGACTATAGTGTCCCTTTAAGTTTTCAGATTTGCATTTTTTTTGGGCATAGAATTTCTTTGGACTTTTAATTTCTGACAATTCACCCTTTATTAAATATGAATGTTAATTAACACATGAATTCAAGTGGAGGACTTCACATGAAATAAATGGATAGATCATTCAGGCTTCATATTCTGAATATTGTTCAGCTATGGATTAAAAATAAATATGGTTGCTTCATTATAAATAAGACATCAAGTAAAAGTAAAAGTAAAACCACAGGTTTCCTCTTTAATGTACTACTAAGCACTCTGATTCATTGACCTTATTGTGTAGAAAGTTTGTTTTAGTTATAGTAACATACTCTGTTTGAACTTTGTATCAATCACATTTGATTGATCTAATTGTCTACATAACATTATCATGAGGAAATAGTTTTTTTGTGATACTACTGTGTAAACCTGTATGGAGATAAATGACATGATTTCTAAATCAATCTCACACAACCAACATACATACAAGAAACAAATGTGTGAGTTTGACATGTGGATCTTAATTGGAGGTAAAATAATCACGGAAGGCAAAATGTGGGTGTTGTTTAAGAGCACGTAGAAAAAAGACAATTTTTCTCTTTATTTGGAAGTTGTTAGTCTAAAGTAAGTAAAGCAATGGCATGATCTCACTGTGTGATAGTGAATGTGGAATAATACAATATATTTTAGTGATTTTTATATCTTAAAAAAAACATATTTATTTATTAGTGAATATGTACTTGCTGACTGTGGAACAACATAATCTGTGCAGCAAGATTGTTGTTATCAATGCTATCGAACCACAACACATTATTGGCAAGGCTAACCAAACCCTAACACCCAAACATAGGCAGGAAGAAGATAGAAGCATGTACCAGCCCTAACATTATGGATAGACAAACAGAATGTCTGAAAACAGAGGAGTCAAAGGTCAGGAGCACCGAAAGACACAATTTTATGGAGTAAGTCAAAGAACAGAATACAAGAGTGGTCAAACACGACAGAGTCAGTAACCAAATAATCAGGAGACACAAGAAAGCACTATCACACCTGCATCCCCAGAAAATACATGATTGAGAATTTGATTTTATCACAGGGTCTTTGAGAATTTAAAATATGACGCAATATGATGAGTGAAGAGCAGTAAAAGAGGCATCATTAGTAAAGCATTTTATGTCAATATTGATGCCAGAATGACGTGTGGCATCACTGGGCACAGGATTGATCCCTGGTATTGCATAGGGAGCAGGGATTGGGCTGTACAGTAATCAGAGAATGACGCTGTGCTTCAAAACTGACACAAGGGGGGCGGGGCCGGGCCGCCAAGCTGAATGGCAGCAGCACCTCATGTCTCCCAGCCTTGAGCCCAGGAAAACGGCTAAAAACAGCGCACAAAATACAATAAAGCGGGATCCCTCTGCATATTACTGAAGAGGAACAGATCAGCTACCTAACGATACAACACTGAACCCGGTACCGAGATGGGAACATCGAAACTCCTAATGCGGGCCTACGCGCCAAATTAAGCCTGGACATGCACGGCACCTGTAGTAGCACGGATAGCAGCCCAACAGGCCAGGGACGTCTAAACCCTGGCAATTCTCCGCTGAGGACAGCAAAAGCCGCAAGGGGGGCCCGGCCCCGCTCCCCCCCCGGCCGGTGGGGGTAATCCCGGCCGTATGGGGACGACACACTCCAGGGCGGTAGATACCGCGTGGGGTCCACACGATCCCCTACACAGGCAAAGGCCACCAGACAGGGGCCCGCCTGCAGACCTATCCCACAGGAGAGGGAACACAGAGGACTACACAAGGGAGGCTGACTGGGGCGCCGCGTGCGGGCCCTGGAGGTTCCGGGCACCGGACGGACCCCCAGGCTAGGCCCCTGACAGCTAGTGGAGTGGGCGCCTGGGCCTCCGGGTCTGTGGGGTCCCCGGAGAACTTTTGTCCCTAATGTCGCGAGCCCGGTGGGGCAGGACACACGCTGCCCCTCCCGACGGACCGGTGGTCGGGGGGGATAGCCACCAGCGCCAAAAATGTGGCCGGCAGCGGGTGAGACAGCAGAGTGCGCGCTCCAAGTGGACTCACGTGCAGCTGGGGAGGTGCAGGGAGCGGTCGACCCGCGGATTTTGTGGTTGGGTCCAAAGGCCGGTTTGCGCTCCTGAGTGCCCACAGTGCCGCGGGGGACCCGGCTGGCTGGCGGGGGTCGGCTCAGGGGGGACGAAAGGAGGCCTGGCGACCCAGGGACAGTACGATGGTGACACAGTGAGAGACTCCCCACAGACGGACACGCAAGCCGACATGATGTTCCAGCAATGTACAGTTACCTCATCAAGATATGCCTTCTTACCCCCATACTTGAACATTGCATCAGCTCCCAATTCCGTGGGGAACTAACGGAACATGTCGGATTCTAGTTTAATAATGTATAAGTTATGTCTAGGTCTATATCCTTTATTACTGCTAAACGATATACTGCTCCTTAGTATATACATATTTAGCTAAAATATGCTGTACAGGGCGGTAAATTAAGTAATGGCTTGGCTACCAAATTAGGAGTCGTTTTGCCTAAACTGTTAGACGTTCACAAAGGGAAAGCTCCCTGGTAATTCATTTCAGAAACATTTTATACGCAAGTTAAGTTTTTACTTTTTTCCATGTTAGCTTACAATGCTATGCCATAACGTCCCTAGGGGCCAAGGATAGGTACTACTTATTGATGCACACATACTAACTGCTTGAAAAATGCATAAGCTTTGTCTAGGTTCATATCCTTTATTACTGCTAAACGATATACTGCTCCTTAATATATACATACTTAGCTAAAATGCGCAGTACAGGGCGGTAAATTAAGTAATGGCTTGGCTACCAAGTTAGGAGTCGTTTTGCCTAAACTGTTAGACATTCACAAAGGGAAAGCTCCCTGGTAATTCATTTCAGTAACAATTTTTACGCAGGTTAAGTTTTTACTTTTTTCCATGTTAGCTTACAATGCTATGCCTTAACGTCCCTAGGAGCCAAGGATAGATACTACATAGTGATGCACACATACTAACTGATTGCTGCATAATAGGATGTAAAGTCGTTTTTAACCGCATACTTAATAACCAGACAGCTGCATCGAATAGTAAGTCACCGCAGCTTGAAACTGTATATGCCCCTCATGATAAAAGTTAGTTTATTTAATTTCTTAATAGATATTATTCTTTTTGTACACATATTTCATAGCATGCCTATGGCACTATTAATCAGTCATTGTTATAATACTAATTGACAAGATTTATCATAGCCAAACTGGTGCAATACCTCTGCCATATATGCTTGCCGCACCGAACGTTTAAAGCACCTAGTTGCGCCTGTATTTGCTCTTAACGTACGTTTTTATTTTTAAGCTTCCCATTCAATATGTAAGATAGATTACCAGTGGCTATAATTGACTCACAAGGTGACCAGCAGTGCAGCACTGTACTTACATGCTAGGGTAGTACCGATGATTGGCATCCTGTAAAATCATACTGGACCTCTGCGTAGGCACCAGCGTATTCACAAATTACTTTTCAGCACACTGAGCCTCTGCGCAGGCAATACTGCAATTAACCTTATAAAGAGCCTCTGCGCAGGCAACATTATGCTTAATCGCAGGTTTGCGATGTCTTCATGTGATAACAATAAACATATTCAAAACAAAACTGACACAAGAATGATGCACAGAATTGCATAATAGAGTGATGCCAGGATGACCCAGGAGTTCCTACAATTATAAAGTAAGCGTAAAGAGCACCTTATAAAGCAAGTACCATTTTTGTTTTTGTTTTAATACACCTCTAATTATCTGGTGATTTGGACACTTGACCATTACAAGTTTCGCAGCTGCTGAGTAACACGCGGTCCTGCAAAGTAAGCAAAAAGACAGATAAACAAAACTGTATTATTGAACTTTTAACAAATAACTAATTCAAGTGTCAAAAAATATTCATGGAAAATAATGGTGTCGTGTCAGGAAATGTACTGTACACTATATTCATCAGTATTTTATGAATATGGCAAATATATTTCTTCATTCTTCTTCAACTGGTCTGTTGATTTTTATGCTTGACCAATAATATAGAATAACTCACATAGCTAAATTTGAATTATATCACTATGTCTACAAATGATAGGGGTCGGGGTGGACCTCCACTACAGGCACAGGCCACCCAAATATGGCCCGCCTGATAATTGCACTTGGAATTAAGGGACACTTATTACCCACGCTACCTTCGCCAAGGGGGACTGTCATGAGCGGCCCGCACGGGCCCTGGAAGGGCCAGGCGCCATACGGATCCTCCGTGCTGTAGCCTTGACCGCTGGAGAGGTGGGTGCCTGGGCCTCTGGATCTGAGGGGTCCCCGGAGAGCCCAGTCCCCGGCACCGTGGGGCAGGATAGTGCCGCCCCCCCTCGACGGTCTTGTGGTCATGGGGGGTGGACACCGGCTTCAAGCATGTGACCGGCACCAGGCGAGACGTAGGAACACACACCTCAAGGGACCCGCATGGAGCTGGGGAGGTGCAGGGAGCGGAGGACTTTTGAGGTGGGGTCCAACGGACAGTTTGTGCTCCTGAGGGCCCGACCGGTGAGCGGAGATCAGCATGGGGAGAGGGAAGGAGGCCTGGCACCCCAGGGACAGTGTGGTAGCAGTGCCATGAGAGCCCCCCCCCCCCCCAGACAGCCATGAAGATTGACAGGGCCACCATGTCGTGGTATAGTTCTAGTCCTCATTTCCAAGTTCGCATTTACCATCTAAATGATTCCCGTTAATAAGCAAGTGGTTAATATAACTGTGTGAGTGGTTAAAGGAACACTATAGTCACCTAAATTACTTTAGCTAAATAAAGCAGTTTTAGTGTATAGAGCATTCCCCTGCAGTCTCACTGCTCAATTCACTGTCATTTAGAAGTTAAATCACTTTGTTTCTGTTTATGCAGCCCTAGCCACACCTCCCCTGGCTATGATTGACAGAGCCTGCATGAAAAAAAAACTGGTTTCACTTTCAAACAGATGTAATTTACCTTAAAAAATTGTATCTCAATCTCTAAATTGAACTTTAATCACACACTGGAGGCTCATGCAGGGTCTAGCAAGCTATTAACATAGCAGGTGATAAGAAAATCTTAATTAAACAGAACTTGCAATAAAGAAAGCCTAAATAGGGCTCTCTTTACAGGAAGTGTTTATGGAAGGCTGTGCAAGTCACATGCAGGGAGGTGTGACTAGGGTTCATAAACAAAGGGATTTAACTCCTAAATGGCAGAGGATTGAGCAGTGAGGCTGCAGGGGCATGTTCTATACAGCAAAACTGCTTCATTAAGCTAAAGTTGTTCAGGTGACTATAGTGTCCCTTTAACATAAATTTGCATGTCCTCACAGAATGCAAGGAATGTTGACCACATTCTATAATTATTATAGCACTAAGTATTTTTGACGAGCAGCAATGCCCCTAGAGGTCAAAGTACGATAACAAGTAACAACGCACAGTAGAATAAAGCTTAATGCCCATTGCGTAATTACTAGCAGAGGCGCAGTTAAAATGCCAACAGTTAAGGAACAGGGTATACCCAAAGTACTGTCAAAGCAACCCTGACTTGCATATGTTATAACACATTAATAAGGGACTAAGTTTCCCTCCAGAGCAAAAATACCCTACAAAATACATGGAAATACAAAAGCATACTAAATTATAATATCTGTGCATGACCTTACCAAACACTATGAAATACACGCTAACAAAAACGTGCATGCCTGCTATAATGCTTATGCTTTGATAAATCCGCCTCTGCGCAGGCGACAATATGCATACCGTTTTATGTGCCGAAATTTGCACCCCTACGTGGGCGAACACCTGCTTTACTAAAATTAAATGTGGACTTTTGATCTAACTTGAGGACAATTAATCCCTAGGCTAGCACGCATAAAAACTTAACGTTTTTAATATTGCTTACTTACATAGCCAGGCTGTTGCATTGGGTGACGAATATTAACATGCTTAAACATAGGCATAGAATTTACCTTGCTCAGTGAGACATATATTTAGAATACTTGCTCCTACCAGCATTATCATTGCCTTAAATAATAATGTAATGATAACAAACTGTATAAGGCTTGACTTTCACGCAGACCTGCTGCGACTACTACTTGAGCTAAGCAAACGTAAAAGTGCTATGTTTACCACCAGCATTGAAATTGTTATGATGAGTTTAGATATGGTTTTTAGTGCAACGCACCATTTACAGCCTCGCATAAACTGCGCTCTGCAACTATTACTCATACGCTTATTGATGCATTAGATATACGTAATAGCACTAGCACAAGCTCTGCAACTGTACTGCTTGTAAGAATATCCCTGCAAAGTTCGAATACGCATATATATTTAGATCCAATACGCCTCTGCGCAGGCGATAATCTGCATTTCCCCCTATATGCTGACAATTAAGCCTCTACGTCACCTTATTGAATGTACCTGCTTAAGCCCCTGCGTGGGCAACCACCTGCCTTAATATGAACCAGTTCGCAATCTGCACTTATATTGTGAAACAATAAAAATATTCAAAACAAATGATAGGGGTAGTATGAGATCACATATATCATGGAGTCCAAAGAGTTTGTATGTATCTCCTGAATTCTGCCTCATGTTATTGGAAAATGAAGAGTATGGTATGGCAAATAAGTGGCTAGATCTTCCCACGTTCCTGTTCTGTCATTCTCAGCTCAATAGTTACATAGCTGAAAAGAGACATGCATTCATCCAGTTCAGCTTTTCTCACATCTGATTTTGTTGTTGATCCAAAAAGAGGCCAAAAAACCCAGTTTGAAGCACTTCCAATTTTGCAACAAACTTGGAAACAAATTCCTTCTTGACCCCATGTGTGTAGGTAGCGGTTACGTGTGGTGCGACACAATACATCACCCCCATTCAAACCCTTAACCCAATCAAAACTAGGAAACATATATGTGTGGTATAAAAAGGCCACAGCTTTTATTTATAATTTATCAAACATATTTATAAAACCAACCATAAATAAAACAAGGTATAAACATTATTTAACTTGAACTAGTCCTTGCCAACCGTACCACCAACCCTCTAGGGTACACGCCCTACCGAGGCATCAGCCCTCCCCCCTCGTCCATGATACCTGGCCTTCACCTTGGCCTTCCAATACCACATGCCAACCCCTGGCCACCATTCCTGGCACAGAGGGCACGCGCAAATACCCAAACCTTTCCCGAGGTTAGGGGAGGGGGCCCGACCCAGCATCCTTCTTTTTCTTGTACTCCACTTCCCAATTGGTTCGGCAAGGACCATACCCGCCGGCTGTGACAAGATATTGAACACCTACAGAGAAAGGAAACAAAAACAGCAAAACAGGGGAGGGAGGGAGATTGTCACCTTGCCGTTATTTTAAGATGGCTGAGGTGAAGGGGACAAAATGTCCGTTATTTATACAACCCCACCCAAACCCTTAACCTAAATGCCACACCCATTTTACACCCACACCCACCACACCCACACATGCCTCCTATCCGGCTAGCTTTCAGCCCGCCTCCTCTGGGCCTTGTGTGTAGGTAGCGGTTACGTGTGGTGCGACACAATACATCACCCCCATTCAAACCCTTAACCCAATCAAAACTAGGAAACATATATGTGTGGTATAAAAAGGCCACAGCTTTTATTTATAATTTATCAAACATATTTATAAAACCAACCATAAATAAAACAAGGTATAAACATTATTTAACTTGAACTAGTCCTTGCCAACCGTACCACCAACCCTCTAGGGTACACGCCCTACCGAGGCATCAGCCCTCCCCCCTCGTCCATGATACCTGGCCTTCACCTTGGCCTTCCAATACCACATGCCAACCCCTGGCCACCATTCCTGGCACAGAGGGCACGCGCAAATACCCAAACCTTTCCCGAGGTTAGGGGAGGGGGCCCGACCCAGCATCCTTCTTTTTCTTGTACTCCACTTCCCAATTGGTTCGGCAAGGACCATACCCGCCACTAGCCCCGCTGCATTTACGCCTAAATCAGCGGGCGCGACCCCCAAGCAACGCCATGGCCTGTTCCAACGCATCCTGCAGCTCTAGGTTAAACAAGTCCAAACCGACATCAGTGAGATGGACCCCATCCGGGCGAAAAAAGATAGCCGCCTCCCGCTCAAAAATACGGTGTCGAACTGCCAAGCCCCCGATACCTAGCACAAACTTGGAAACCCGCTTATTAATCTTTATTCGACAGCGCTCCATAGCACCCTGATCGCGTGCGCACTTCCAGTAGTTCCTGGAAACTATTCCTGACCATATTAAGCAAATTCTTGGAAAAAGTACTCGTAAGCGCGCCAAGTCTCGCCTGATCAGCTCCCCTAAGCCCCACGCGGGCAGCGAACCTAAATCGTTCCCTCCCAGATGCACCACCAAGATATCCGGGATTCCTAATAACGTGGATAACTGCACGACCTCAGGCAACAGCTGACCCCATTTCATGCCCCGGAACCCGAACCACCGGACCTCCGCCAGCTCCCGAGGTATTCCAAGCCTTGTCCCACCCGGGCGAACCCCAGCCCGCAGGTGGGCCCAGTAGATGTAGGAATGACCGATTATCCAGATCCGTCGGCCGGGCCCTGTGGAGAAAACACAAGGGGAATACCGATCAGCCGAGTGGGCCGAACATAGGACCGAAACCTCCCCGATTCCCATCTACCAATCCTTTGAATGGCCTGGTCCGAGAAACCTAAACGAGAGGCTTCCGTAGCGGCCCCAATCCGAAAAGAGTGACCCCCAAAGTCTGTGCTCGAAATACCCAGATGTTCGAGTGCCAAACGGAAAACCCGGAGAAATTGGAAGCGAGAAAGAAAAGACCCATCCCCATGGATTAACAATGGGCCTACAACATCCGGGCGACACAGAAGGTAAGATTGAAAAGCTGCGACGGGACAGACAGCCGAGCCGGGAATGGCGCGAAGGGACACCCATGCCCCCCTACCAAAAATGTCAGTTTTCGACTTTCGCACCAAAAAACGCACCGTATCATCCACGACCGACACATCATGGAACAACAAGCCGCCTGGAATCCGCTTGCTAGGGCTCACAAGTTCCCCAATCCGCAGAGCACCAAAGAAGGCGAAAGAGAAAGCCACCCGAAACAAACGCACTTCGAAATCGGACAAACAGACCCTGGATAAGACCGACGCGATACCAAGTAGCAGTGCGCCAGAAACCGGTCTCCTGGAATCCCGAGGCTGCGGACCTCTACGCCAGCCACGCATAGCGAGCCGGACCATGAAATCTTTGGTCACATCCGGCACGCGAGTCAGGTTGAACCAGAAGCTCAGACCTGACAGCTTCCCCGCTACCGTGGCTGGGGAACAACCATTAGCCTCCCAAAACCAGAGCAACCGTAAAACCCCCTGAACCCTCTCCGCAGATGAAGAAAACCCACCTTGGTCCTGCTCCAGAGCGACCCAGTCACCCCATGCCTTACCGTACCGGGCCCAAGTAGCATCCGACACTGAAGACCGAATCCATTCCCTTATTCGCTCAGGCCAAGGGACCATAGCTCTCTGGGACAGGAAAGGCCCTTCGTATCTGCTTCGGGCGCGATCTGACGAAACACCTGCCATTGGAAACGAGAAAGGGCGTCAGCCGTGGTATTCTCTACACCGGGAATATGCACAGCGCGACATGTAACGTTCAAAGACAGGCAACGCAGAACCAAGCTCCGCAGGAGCCTGACCACCGGAGGAGAGGAGGCTGTCAACCGATTAATGGCCTGGACAACGCCCAAATTGTCACAGTGGAACACGACACGCCTGTCCTTGATCTCCGGCCCCCAAAGATGGAGAGCCACCACAATGGGAAAAAGCTCCAAGAACGCCATGTTCTTGGTCAGGCCCGAGTCGAACCACGATCTTGGCCAAGGTTCTGCGCACCATTGTTTTCCCATGATAGCCCCAAAACCCGACGAACCCGCGGCATCCGTAAACAGGTGCAGCACTGAGTTTGCTACCTCGGGCTGCTGCCAGTAAGACCTACCATTGTACTCTTCCAGAAAAACCGCCCAAACCGCTAAATCCTCCCTGAGCGGTTTGGTCAGGCGGACGAAGTGGAACGGCTTCAGTATCCCTGACGTGGCAGCCGCCAGGCGTCGGTTAAATACTCTACCCATGGGCATAATCCGACAGGCAAAGTTTAATTTGCCCAACAAGGACTGAAGTCGTTGCAGCGTGATCTTCCGCAAGGAGCTCGCCTCCTGGACCACCCCACGTAGATCAGCCAACTTGTCCAACGGAAGCCGACATTCCCCGACGACCGAATCAATCTCGATCCCGAGGAAGCACAAGCACGTGGAAGGACCAATCGTTTTGTCAGGTGCCAGCGGCACGCCGAACATACAGGCCACATCTGACACTGCTTGTAAGATCTGGGAGCATATCGGGGAATGCGCGGGGCCCACACACAGAAAGTCATCTAAGTAGTGAAGCAGGGAATCGTAACCGGACTCCATTCTCACTACCCATTCTAGAAAAGAGCTGAAGCATTCAAAATAAAAACAGGATATTGCACAACCCATGGGGAGACACATATCCACGTAATAATGACCTTCAAATGCACATCCCAAGAGATGGTGACACTCTGGGTGAACTGGTAGGAGGCGAAAAGCAGACTCGATATCAGTTTTTGCCATGAGTGCCCCTGGGCCAGCGGCCCTGACTATGCCCACAGCAGCGTCAAAGGACGCATAGGAAACGCGGCATAATTCAGCTGCAATGTCATCGTTTACCGAGCACCCATGAGGGTGCGACAGGTGATGAATCAGCCGGAACTTTCCCGGTTCCCGTTTGGGCACCACGCCCAACGGTGAAACCCTTAGATCGGGTAGTGGCGAATCCCGAAATGGGCCCGCCATTCGGCCCAGCGCCACTTCCTTCGCCAGTTTTTCCTTGACCACCCCTGGATATTCAGAAACAGATCTCAGGTTTCTGCAAAAACCGGAGACCTGCCGAGGCCGGTGAGGGATCCAAAACCCCTGCCCAAATCCCTCCAGCAATAAGGCAGCCGCCTTCTTATTCTTATAACGATTTAGCCATGGGCGCATCGCGTCGACGTCCACCGGCGTCTTCGCCCTTAGCGCCCACGGAGTCCCCTTTGTCGCCAGTTTTGGCTCGTTTGAAGCATTTTGAAGCGGGGTGGGACCCACCGCACCCCGAACACTCATGCTTGAAGCGACAACTAGACCCGAATTTGCATTGGCCATCGTTATATTGCCAACAGCAGCCTGTTTTACGTTGCCCGGCCGACGCTGCGGTTGAAGAACCCGCGCCGGCCCCCCCAAGAAAGGACGACAAGCCCCCTTGATGTGAGGCTGGGCGGGTCATGATAGCTAACCACAAGCCAATGTCCATTTGATCCCAGCCCATGGAAGGCCGAACCGCTAAACGTTGGCGGAACTGCTCATCATACCGCCACCAACCTAAACCGCCGTACACCCGACAAGCGGTCCATATGACGTCCTGGTAGCAGAATAGGGAAGAACATTTGGCGGGAGTCTTCTCACCTATCACGCTGGCTAAGATCGAAAAGGCTCGGATCCAGTTTCCGAAAGTTTTCGGAATCTTCCGGTACCGAAACTTTTCTTTGTCCTTTTCGGACTCTTTAGCGTCAGCGTCAACCCGGGGAAGATCTTCCATAGGGAGGAGAGAAAAGATTTCAACAAATTCCCCCTTGTCTATTTTGGCGCGCAATTCCGGCGTGAGATGGAGGCCCAGAGGACCTGACCAGCACATGTACGCCGCACCGTGCGCAGCCGGAGCAACCCCCAAACCCGAGAGAGCAGCGGCGTCCCCGGACGTGCCTACTGCAGTTTCCGGCGTCACCGGCGGTAACGCCGAGGTTGAGGGGCTGGGGGCCTGTGTCATATTAGCGGGCATTGGCGCCGCGACTGCTGAAGGATCAGACCCTGCGGAACTTGCCCAACCCGCCCGAAGTTGGTTATCTAACGCCACCGGGGGGGAAGCCCCGGGGCGATATCCTCGCTCAAGGGTTAGCAAAACCTGCTTCATAGCCTGGAGTACAGAACCCAATTCTTGCACTTCCCCTGCGCCAGCGCCCCCCAAACCCAACCCCGTTATACCGGAGTACTCACCTGCAGGAGCTGAATTGGCAGGTAGTAGCGGGACTTCAACATGCCCACCAGGCTGCAACGGCCCCAAGGGAACTGCGACCGCAGGAAGCACTGCACCAGTCACAGCATCAGGGAACCGACTTGTCAGCCGACCAGGGGTGACCTGTGAAGACAGGACAGGTGAAAAAGAACCCTGCCCACTCAACCCAGGTAATAGGGGACCCGCAGAAGTGGTAAAGACTGTGTGTGAAACTGGCATGGCAGAAAGAGCCCCAGAGGGGGCAGCATGGACCGTGGGTAATGGCGGGGCAGATGCAGAGGGCATCAGACCCATAGGGAGGGGGCCAAGGGGGGTAGGATGGGCAGGAGATAGTGTTGGGAGAGCTTGATGGGCGGCTGAGGATGATGAGAATGCAGGATGAACGGATGAGGTTGATGGGAGTGCATGCTGTCCGGCTGAGGATGATGGGAGTGCATGCTGGCCGGATGAAGCTGATGGGAGTGCCTGTTGAACGGATGAGGCTGATGGGAGTGTGGTAGTGGCCGGGCCAGGGGAGACAGAGCGGGGAGGATGAGAAGGGGGGGGGCTGTGCCCACGAGTAGCCGGACCTGGCTCCATACCCCGACCCCCCGAACCCCCCAACCCCCTACTGGTTGCCCTGCCGCCTCGCGGCCTACTCACCACTCCTGAAGAAGAGCCGGCCGCCGACCTCACTTGCTCGCGCTCCGCCTGGGATCCACCATGAGCCGAGCGCCTGTCAGGTGCTCGGGTTGTCGCCATCGTTGTGCTGGAAAGTGATCTCGCGGACGACCTCCTGGAGGCCCGCGAGATCACAGGAGCAGGAACCGGCGCGGGATGGCCATCACCTCCCCGAGAAGCGGCAGCCGCACGGGTAGCTCTAGACCGCCTCGGGGAGGAGGCGACAGGCTGCACTGACACGCTGCCGCCCGCGGCCGCGGGGGACCTGGCACGCGGGCCGGCAACGGGGCTCCTGCTCCTACCCCTCACCCGACCCTCCCGCGAGGGGCTATAACGGGTAGGAGGACGCGCCCGGCGGCGCGGAGTACCCTGGCTGCCGACAGAGGGAGCAGCTACCAGGGAGGCACCCTGCAGCCTTACCAGCTGGGCCTGCAGGTGCCGGCCACCGTCCTGGAGGGCCTCAGCCCGAAGAGCAGCAAGGATTCCGTCTATATCCATGCTTCTGGCCGTGGGGTAAGCAAAAGCAACACAATGATAGGAAACAGGGGGAGAGATTGTCACCTTGCCGTTATTTTAAGATGGCTGAGGTGAAGGGGACAAAATGTCCGTTATTTATACAACCCCACCCAAACCCTTAACCTAAATGCCACACCCATTTTACACCCACACCCACCACACCCACACATGCCTCCTATCCGGCTAGCTTTCAGCCCGCCTCCTCTGGGCCTGAATTGCTGTCAGATCTCTCATTGGATCAACAAGCCATTACCACACTTATTATAATATATATCCCTGAATCTTGTGATTTGGCAAGTATTCATCCAGTTGCTGTTTAAACATCTGTACAGACTCTGGTAAAACCACCTCTTCAGGCAGAGAATTCCACATCCTTATTGTTCTTACTGTAAAAAAAAAAAACCCTTTACTTTGCCTTAGATTTAATCTCCTATCTTCCAGTGTAAATGTATGACATTGTGTCCTATGTATAGCCCTGTTGATGAATAGATTTCAAGACAGTGGTTTGTATTGGCCCTGAATATATTTGTATAATGCTATCACTTCTCCTCTGAGGCATAGTTTTGATAAACTAAAGAGGTTTACATTTGTTAACCTTTCTTCATAACTAAAATGTTCCATTCCTTTTATTAATTTTGTAGTCCACTCCTGCACTTTTTATAATGCCATAATATAATTCTTTAGAACAGGTGTCCAAAATGTCATAACATATTCAAGATGTGGTCTTACCAGCAATTTATAAAGAGGCTAAATTATATTTTACCCCTTTTTATACATTTTGTAATGGTAATTTAATTTACCATTTCACTACCATTTAGGGTGTAAGTTACTTGTGCATTCTTTACCCAAGGGTGCATAACTATGAATTAATCTACTCTAAATTTAATTAGAGGGCCATTAGAGGGCCCAGTCCCCAATCTATCTAAATCCCTCTTCGGCAAAGCATTATCCTGCTCACATTGTATTACTTTACATTGTTTTATGTCATCTGCAAACACTGACACATGGCTTTCAATGACTATTTCAAGATCATTTATAAATATGTTAAATAGAAGCAGTCCCAGAACAGAATCCTGAATACTTGGCAAGCCTCACAAGTACAGAAGCTGTCAATGCCAAGAAACATAGTCAACTTGATCTATAGGACACATGTCCACATTCATCATCTTCCTGGAATGTAGTTTCCTCCTCTTGCAGTCTATGCTACCACAGAACCCTCTACAGAAATAGATACCAAATGACAAAGATCGGATGTGCACGGGTGTAATACACAATTCACCCAGATGGACATTATAAGCTTATGAAGCAATTAATGCTATTATGTACAGGAGTATGATGATATCCTAAAGTTTAGTTTCCTCAAGCAAATCTATGCAGTTACATACATGGTTTGCCAAGCCAATCTGTAGGCTTCTCTCGTACGAGATGCCCCTTCCTCTTCAAGTTGTTCACGCAGAAAACTTTCATTATAAACATTTTGTTTATGCCTAATTCAAAACAGTTTTTTATACTGTTCATTTTCATTGTTCATATTTTAAAATAGTAAAACATTGACGTCATACTCTTCATGATGTCACTTATATGAATATGAGAAAATGTGCTCATATCGGATGTTCTTTTTTCATACTCTCAACACTTAGTACTTCAAATCCAGTTATTTTAATGCACAGTATAGAGCAGGCTTCCCCAAACTCCGGCCCTCCAGATGTTGCTGAACTACAACTCCCATGATTCTATGAATGAAATAGGTAGCCTGAGAATCATGGGAGTTGTAGTTCGGCAACATGTGGAGGGCCGGAGTTTGGGGAAGCCTGGTATAGAGTTATATATATAAAGGTCATATATTTTTCAATAATGTAGATCACTTGTAATTACTTGTGAGTGGGTATCTCTACTTCAGTACAGAGAATATTAGCCAACCAAATTCCTTTTAATTAAACATATTAACTAGCTTTTTTTAATGTATTCTTTTCTGTATATTTGTTCATAGAACCCTATTCGTTCCAACATCTATCTATATAATGGCAAATGCGTTCACAGAGTAGTTTTTGACAGCTTTACAGATGTCTATTCCATTATTGTAATCTAATTTATTTTATGATCATGGGATTTGCATTTTAAATTATATTATATCCATAGACTTATGTACTCCTTGGGAAAAATCCACAATGGTCTTTGAGGGTTTTCAATACAATGGCAGTTTGTTTAATGTAATATGATAATATATTGTTTGCCAAGAACGTTATCGAAACTACTCTCCATGATGACTATTTGAGGGGATTAATCATCTACTATTATGAATTATTTATATTTAAAGGAAGATAATGGCATTAGAACTATAAATGTGTTTTATTAACACTACAGCAGTGGTGCCCAATAAATAGAACTACAACTCCCTTGATGCTTTTTATAACTCTAGAATGCCTCTAGAATAGACTTCCCCAAACTCCGGCTCTCCAGATGTTGCTGAACTACAACTCCCATGATTCTATGCATGAAATAGGTTGAGAATCATGGGAGTTGTAGTTCAGCAACATCTGGAGGGCCGGAGTTTGGGGAAGCCTGCTCTAGAATGACAAAGCATCATGGAAACTTTTTAAACATCTGGGGATATACCTTAGTCACCATTTAGCATTTATTGTGTCCTAATAATAATTTGGCTGTTTGTAATACCTCATTTAATGTATTTTTCTTGACTTGTGTAAGGTATGTAAACATAGAAGGAACGTATAGATTGAAATTCAAATTGCATTTGAATTGTTTTTTTTGTTCTTTTCTAACATATGGGGTTCATTAGCTAAGATTACATACCAGCTCCATAAATAGAATCTGTGGTCATGGGTTTTACTAGACATAAATAAGGCACATTTCTCCTTTACTTCTTATGTAATTATGCTTTATATTTTGTAAACAATATATACAATATGATTCTAAGCAGTACCAATCTGAAGCCGGCGATTAATTCCAAGTTTGTGTATTAGTGGACATATTGTGCAATCTATTTAGAAAACAAAAATGCCAAATTAGAAGGTTAAATCTCTTAGACACAGTGTAAAGTGTACACACAGTACCGCAGTAAGGTTAAATCTCTTAGACACAGTGTAAAGTGTACACACAGTACCGCAGTAAGGTAAAATATCTTAGACACAGTGTAAAGTGTACACACAGTACCGCAGTAAGGTTAAATCTCTTAGACACAGTGTAAAGTGTACACACAGTACCGCAGTAAGGTAAAATATCTTAGACACAGTGTAAAGTGTACACACAGTACCGCAGTAAGGTAAAATATCTTACACACAGTGTAAAGTGTACACACAGTACCGCAGTAAGGTTAAATCTCTTACACTCATTGTAAAGTGTACACGCAGTACCAGGCCCGTCGCTACCCAACAGGCAAACCAAGCAACTGCTTGGGGCCCCGAGCTGGCCTGGGGCCCCAAGCAGAGCCGGTGCTTCCTATAAGGCTGCAGCCGCCTGAGCGCTCTATAGAGAGCCTCAAGCGGCTGCAGCACTCCTTTCTCGTCAGTGGCGTACTAAGAGGGGGGTGGGGGGGCAGGGAGGGCGGCCCGCCCCGGGTGCCACTGTCCAGGGGGGTGCCATGACTTCACGTGTCATGTGTCACCCCCCCGGCCCCAATCATCACGCTGCGCTCAGCCGCACCTTTGAGAAGGGGGAGGAGTCTTTGGGAAGCGGCGTGATGACGCCGTACGCAGCGCCGCCGTCAATCCGCCTTCACGGATCTTCAGCGCAAGGATCCAGTGGTCGGTCTCGGAGGGAAGGCATCATCAAAACGTGAGTAGTAATTTATGTGTTTTTGTAATTTATGTAATGTTATTTAATTAATTAAAGGGGGTGTATTAATTATGGGGGGGTGTATATTAATTATGGGGGGTGTATTAATTATGGGGGGTGGATTAATTATGGGGGGTGGATTAATTATGGGGGTGTATATTAATTATGGAGGGGTGTATATTAATTATGGGGGGGTGTATATTAATTATGAGGGAGTGGATTAATTATGGGGGTGTATTAATAATGGGGTGGTGTATATTAATTATGGGGGAGTGTATTAATTATGGGGGAGTGTATTAATTATGGAGTAGTGTTTTAATTATGGGGTGGATTAATTATGGGGGAGTATATTAATTATGGGGGGTGTATTAAGTATGGGGGGTGTATATTAATTATGGGGGTGTATTAATAATGGGGTGGTGTATATTAATTATGGGGGAGTGTATTAATTATGGGGGGTGGATTAATTATGGGGGGGTGTATATTAATTATGGGGGATGTATTAAGTATGGGGGGGTGTATATTAAATATGGGGGTGTATTAATAATGGGGTGGTGTATATTAATTATGGGGGAGTGTATTAATTATGGGGGGTGGATTAATTATGGGGGTAGATTAATTATGGGGGGGTGTATATTAATTATGGGGGTGTATTAATTATGGGGTGGTGTATGTTAATTATGGGGGGTGGATTAATTATGGGGGTGGATTAATTATGGGGCGGATTAATTATGGGGGTGTATATTAATTATGGGGGGTGTATTAATTATGGGGGGGTTGTATTAATTATGGGGGTGTATATTAATTATGGGGGGTATATTAATTATGGGGGGTGTATATTAATTATGGGGGTATATTAATTATGGGGGGTGTATATTAATTATGGGGGGTGTATATTAATTATGGGGGGTATATTAATTATGGGGGGTGTATTAATTATGGGGGGGTGTATATTAATTATGGGGGTGTATTAATAATGGGGTGGTGTATATTAATTATGGGGGGTGGATTAATTATGGGGGAGTGTATTAATTATGGGGGGGTGTATATTATGGGGGAGTGGATTAATTATGGGGGGGTGGATTAATTATGGGGGGTGTATATTATGGGGGTGTATTAATTATGGGGTGGTGTATGTTAATTATTGTGGTTCCTGTAGGCTTTGCGTGCGTAAGGTGGGGAGGGCGTGGAGGGGGGGGGGGGCCTCCATGTCTATTTTGCTTGGGGCCCCCAAATTCCTTCAAACGGCCCTGCACAGTACCGCAGTAAGGTAAAATATCTTAGACACAGTGTAAAGTGTACACACAGTACCGCAGTAAGGTAAAATATCTTACACACAGTGTAAAGTGTACACACAGTACCGCAGTAAGGTAAAATATCTTACACACAGTGTAAAGTGTACACACAGTACCGCAGTACGGTAAAATATCTTAGACACAGTGTAAAGTGTACACACAGTACCGCAGCAAGGTAAAATATCTTACACACAGTGTAAAGTGTACACACAGTACCGCAGCAAGGTAAAATATCTTACACACAGTGTAAAGTGTACACACAGTACCGCAGTACGGTAAAATATCTTACACACAGTGTAAAGTGTACACTCAGTACCGCAGTAAGGTAAAATATCTTAGACACAGTGTAAAGTGTACACACAGTACCGCAGTAAGGTAAAATATCTTACACACAGTGTAAAGTGTACACACAGTACCGCAGTAAGGTAAAATCTCTTACACACAGTGTAAAGTGTACACACAGTACCGCAGTAAGGTAAAATATCTTAGACACAGTGTAAAGTGTACACACAGTACCGCAGTAAGGTAAAATATCTTACACACAGTGTAAAGTGTACACACAGTACCGCAGTAAGGTAAAATATCTTACACACAGTGTAAAGTGTACACACAGTACCGCAGTACGGTAAAATATCTTAGACACAGTGTAAAGTGTACACACAGTACCGCAGCAAGGTAAAATATCTTACACACAGTGTAAAGTGTACACACAGTACCGCAGTACGGTAAAATATCTTACACACAGTGTAAAGTGTACACACAGTACCGCAGTAAGGTAAAATATCTTAGACACAGTGTAAAGTGTACACACAGTACCGCAGTAAGGTAAAATATCTTACACACAGTGTAAAGTGTACACACAGTACCGCAGTAAGGTAAAATATCTTACACACAGTGTAAAGTGTACACACAGTACCGCAGTACGGTAAAATATCTTAGACACAGTGTAAAGTGTACACACAGTACCGCAGCAAGGTAAAATATCTTACACACAGTGTAAAGTGTACACACAGTACCGCAGTACGGTAAAATATCTTACACACAGTGTAAAGTGTACACACAGTACCGCAGTAAGGTAAAATATCTTAGACACAGTGTAAAGTGTACACACAGTACCGCAGTAAGGTAAAATATCTTACACACAGTGTAAAGTGTACACACAGTACCGCAGTACGGTAAAATATCTTACACACAGTGTAAAGTGTACACTCAGTACCGCAGTAAGGTAAAATATCTTAGACACAGTGTAAAGTGTACACACAGTACCGCAGTAAGGTAAAATATCTTACACACAGTGTAAAGTGTACACACAGTACCGCAGTAAGGTAAAATGTCTTACACACAGTGTAAAGTGTACACACAGTACCGCAGTACGGTAAAATATCTTAGACACAGTGTAAAGTGTACACACAGTACCGCAGTAAGGTAAAATGTCTTACACACAGTGTAAAGTGTACACACAGTACCGCAGTAAGGTTAAATCTCTTACACACAGTGTAAAGTGTACACACAGTACCGCAGTAAGGTAAATTCTCTTACACACAGTGTAAAGTGTACACACAGTACCGCAGTAAGGTAAAATCTCTTACACACAGTGTAAAGTGTACACACAGTACCGCAGTAAGGTAAAATATCTTAGACACAGTGTAAAGTGTACACACAGTACCGCAGTAAGGTAAAATATCTTACACACAGTGTAAAGTGTACACACAGTACCGCAGTAAGGTAAAATATCTTACACACAGTGTAAAGTGTACACACAGTACCGCAGTACGGTAAAATATCTTAGACACAGTGTAAAGTGTACACACAGTACCGCAGCAAGGTAAAATATCTTACACACAGTGTAAAGTGTACACACAGTACCGCAGTACGGTAAAATATCTTACACACAGTGTAAAGTGTACACTCAGTACCGCAGTAAGGTAAAATATCTTAGACACAGTGTAAAGTGTACACACAGTACCGCAGTAAGGTAAAATATCTTACACACAGTGTAAAGTGTACACACAGTACCGCAGTAAGGTAAAATGTCTTACACACAGTGTAAAGTGTACACACAGTACCGCAGTAAGGTAAAATATCTTACACACAGTGTAAAGTGAACACACAGTACCGCAGTAAGGTAAAATATCTTACACACAGTGTAAAGTGTACACACAGTACCGCAGTAAGGTAAAATATCTTACACACAGTGTAAAGTGAACACACAGTACCGCAGTAAGGTAAAATATCTTACACACAGTGTAAAGTGTACACACAGTACCGCAGTATTATTAATATAAAGTTGGTCATAAAATAAAGTTATGACCTTTTTATGTATGTGAAACTTATTTTGTTGCAATTACCTGTATAAATAATAATAATCCTTATTTTTATCACCATAATAATATTTATATAACGGTAAAAAAATCACTATACAAATACCACTAGTACTACTACTAATAAAACGTAGTAGTTAGTAGTAATAGCAATACAGTGGAACCTCGGTTAACGAATGCCTCGGTAAACGAAAAATTCGGTTTACGTATAAAAATTCATTTAAAAAAATGCCTCGGTTTACGTATTTTTTTCGCAATACGAAACAAGTGTCCCAGTTTATAGCTCCGCCCCTGCATACTGAAGTGTGGGTAGCACGTGAGTGTGTAGTGTGGAGGTGTTGGAGAGGTTTTGGAGCCATTTGCAGCAAGTTGTGCAGCCTTGTGGAGCCTTTTGGAGCCATTTGCAGCAAGTTGTGGAGCCTTGTGGAGCCTTTTGGAGCCATTTGCAGCAAGTTGTGGAGCCTTTTGGAGCCATTTGCAGCAAATTGTGGAGCCTTTTGGAGCCATTTGCAGCAAGTTTTGGAGCCTTTTGGAGCCATTTGCAGCAGGTTTTGGAGCCTTTTGGAGCCATTTGCAGCAGGTTTTGGAGCCTTTTTGGTGCATCTCAAGAAGTGGAAAGGTAGGGAGCTGAGCTTAGTTGTTTGCATGCCTTTTACTGTGTGTTGATGTGTGATGTTTTAAAACATAAAGTTGGATGTTTGAAATGTTATTGCTTGATTAATCATGTCCCTGTACAGTATTTATGCCTTTAAAGTGCACTTTATAAAGAGTGTTGAACAGATAAAATACTTTATTTGACTTTTTTCTCACCTCCGGAACGCATTAATTGGTTTTCAATGCATTCCTATGGGAAACCGTGTTTCGGTTTACGAATTTTTCGCAATACGAAACGTCCCGGAGAACGCATTAAATTCGTAAATCGAGGTCCCACTGTATTATAAAATGTGTTGTTGATTCCCAGTAAAATTCTATATATTTTATTCAATATAAAGGACATATATTTGAGGAGGCCTCATTTAAAGATTGCTGCCAATATAACAGCATATTGAAAATTGTCCTGTGATTTCATACCTACCAAGTGTCCCTATTTAGAAGTGACAGTCTCTATATTTGGCCCAAATCCACCTGTCCTTCTTTTCCATCCTAATGTCTCTCTTCTAGGAGCTCCGTATTGTTGGTGTATCTGAGTGTATAACAGTGCTTCACATTAGTAATACTCACAGCAGTGTTTCTTTAATCTACAATAAATGTGTTTATAATTGAGTTGCTTTAACCCCTTAAGGACCGGACTGTTTTTGCGATGTTGTACATTTGCGACCAGGCATCTTTTTACACTTTTGTGGTGTTTGTGTTTAGCTGTAATTTTCCGCTCTCTCATTTACTGTTCCCATACAAATTATATATTGTTTTTTTTCAGGACAAAAGGGGCTTTCTTTACATACCATTATTTATATAATCTCATGTAATTTAATTTGAAAAAAAAATGAAAAAATATGATGAAAAATTGAAAAAAATTCATGATTTTTGACTTTTAAGTGAAAAATCTTTTACTCATCTACAAAAGCGAATGAAAAAAACTGCTAAACAGATTCAATTTTTTTTTCTGAGTTCAAAAATACCCAGTGTTTACATGCTTTTTGCTATTTTTTTGCATGTTATAGGGCTATAAGTACAAGTAGGATATTGCGGTTTCAAAACATACATTTTTAAAATGTATCAATAGTGACATTGTAACACTATTATCTGTCATAAATCTCTGAATAACACCCCACATGTACATATTTTTTTTAAAGTAGACAACCCAGGGTATTCAATATGGGGTATGTCCAGACTTTTTTAGTAGCCACTTAGTCGCAAACACTGGCCAAAGTTAGCATTCATATTTGTTTGTGTGTGAAAAAAGTTAAAAACTAAATTGAACGCTAATTTTGGCCAGTGTTTGTGACTAAGTTGTTACTAAAAAAGACTGGACATACCCCATTTGCAATACCTTGGGTTGTCTTCTTTTGCAAATGGTATGCCATCATGGGGGTAATTCTCATTCCTGGGCTACCATACGCTCTCAAAGGCAACGTAACCAACCTGGCCATTTTCAATGTAAAAATATTTGACCCATATATTTGACTCTGCAACTTTCAAAAACACTATAAAACCTGTACATGGGGGGTACTGTTATACTCAGGAGATTTGGCTGAACACAAATATTAGTGTTTTAAAACTGGAAAATGTATCACAACAATTATATCATCAGTAAAAGTGCTGTTTGTGAGTGAAAAATGCAAAAAAAAGTCACTTTCACTGACAATATCATCGCTGTGATATGTTTTACTGTTTTGATCACTAATATTTGTGTACCGAGTAAAACAGTAACCCCCATGTACAGGTTTTAGGGTGTCGTAGAACGTTACAGGGTAAAATACAGTGCTAGCAAATTAAATTCTTTGGACTTTCGACCTGGGTTGGCAGGCAGGTCCCTCAAATTGCATTATATTACTTAATTATGTAAAAATATTACATAAATACACACGTAGAATTTAAATATATATGCATATTTATATATTTGAAGTCTACGTGTATATTTATATAATTATTTATGTAATTTTGTATATGGACATATGTATAGTTCGTATTTATTTATTTATTTATATATGCATAGATATATACACAATTTCATTCTAAGTGTATTTTGATATAAATATATATATATATATATATTAGTATCAAAATACAGTTAGAATAAAATTTCATATAGATATATATATTTTTTTTTAAAATTTATTATTATTTTTAAATTTTTTAATTTAATTTAAATTACTTATTATTTGTATTTTATAATAATATATATATACAATATATATAGTTATTATATATATATATAATATATATATACGTGTGTAATTTAATTATACGTTTATTTTTATATTAATATATCTACATATTAATATAAAAATACACTTAGTATGACATTATATATATGATATATAGACATATATTATAGAGATATAATATATGTCTATATATCATATAAATATATACACACATATATAATTTTTTTTTTTTTATTAACATTAACTTTTTTTTTTTTTTATGATTTTACACTAGCAGGGAGACTGCCTGTCAGCACAGACAGTCCCCCTGCAGGCAGACACATGGACACCTATTGTGACCATGTGATCGCTCAGTTGAGCGATCACATGGCCACAGGGGTCCTAATACGCCATGGGGAGGCAGTCTCCCCACACCGGGACCAACGCCGATTGCCGCCGGGGGAACAACGGCGATCGGGTAAGTAACCAAGACCGTTAGGACGGTTGAGGACCGTCAGCGGTCGGCAAGGCAAAAATGCTGATGATGGTCCTGAACCGTCCTCGGTCCTTAAGGGGTTAAGCTACTTTCATTTTATTTGTGTCTGGAAGCATAGGGATGTCATCATGTTTATGTAATTTCTATTTAAAAATGGGGCACATCCCTTTATTCTACAATTAATATCTCTATGGAAGCTCTTTATATTGTCTGTGCCAATAACTTTCAGGATACAGACACAGATTGGTTTCAGACCTTCAACTTTGCTCCTAAACGTTTGTGCACTATGTTGATCTCATTATTTGTTAATGGCCCCTAGACTTGGATTACACTTTTGGGATATCCTTGATTAGATATGATTCTTATTTACCTATCAGGTTACCCTTCATCAATGGGCATTATATTTTCCTAATTCAGATTCCCTGTTCATACTTTGTATTGACCCATGGCTTACCGCTAAGCAAGCCTCCCAAAAGTTCTGCTTTTGGCAGGACGGTCACAATTTCATGATCCTGTCCTACCATCACACTTCATTTACCTGGTGTCTGCATCTGGGCACACCAGGGAACTGTTTTATGGGTAACATTAGGTATCCTTGCGCTGTGAAGCAAGCACTAGAAACATGCAGAGTGAGCTTCAGCAATGCTCCCTGCATGGCTCTGAAGGCAGGGGACCCACAAGGTAGCCTGTCACTAAGTAGGGTGGTCCCTTTCCTAGGCAGACTCACCCATAATGGGTGTCATCAGTGAAGTAGGCCACATCATTGATGGTGCCCCCTCAGGGTCTCAACCATCCTCTCCCAATTTCATACCTCATACTGCTCAGTGGCATGCCTTTAGGAATCAGACGTGGATAACAATGTTCTCTGATTGAATAATGGAAGGGTCATTTATTAAACTCAGAACTGTAGTCAATTGAAATCAAAATTGAAGAAGATAGCTGATTTGTGAATATACCTGAGAACTTCTCCTAATCAACTTTTTTAGCCTAAATTTTTCCATTTGGATTTCAGTTCTTTACACTAATTCCAAAGTTCATGGCATGGAATAGAATCAGATAACGACTTTCTTGGATGGGTATATGGTATCAAAAGGCCGCATACTCAGATAAACACTTCTGTGCACAGATTTCATGGAAGTTAAGGATACCTGTTATTAAGGTTACCCTTTTAAGGTAACCTACTTGCTTAATTTGTTATAATCCTTACTTTTGTTACTTCAACAAAAAGGAAAACCCTATTTTTGAGTTGATAATGTTTGCAATTTATACTTTTTGTTCTCATATTGAAATATGTTCATTAAACAACAAAAAAAACAACAACACATAACCACATCATTTTTGTAGCTATTTAAGCATGGGAGCTGGTTTATAGCTACATTATGTTTACATATTGCTGAATAAGACATTGCATTTGGAGACACAGATCTTCTTGCCATGAAACTTGTACAAGCAGCACCAGTTGTTGTGGTTTTTGAATTGTCCCTTTAAGATAGATGAACTACTATTTTAATGTTATCTGAATAATGTCTCTTTTATGTAGTGGTAGAACTACCTCCCGGGGCCTGCACACTGCTGTGAAGATTTTTCGCACAGGGCGCCTAAAGGCCTAAGAGCGGCCCTGTCGGTGATACACTAATAGACACATTACTTGAGTTGTATTGTTGTGTAGTGTATGATCTTGTCACAGAGCTCCACATTACTGGGAGTTTTATTGTTGTGGAGCTCGGTGATAAATGGAGAAGTAGCGCATTACTACAAATTTTTATTCCAAAGAGGTCAAGGTAAATAAGTATAATCCAGAGCTCCAAAGCAAAACCACGCACATGTATGTGACATACTAAGTCTGCTCCTCTGTAATGTATGGGATGCAGTCTGACACTTCTGGCCTGCACTTCTGTTGGCTGCAGACCATAAGTAGCTGTCGGGATAATCAGAGCGCTGCCGCAGATTACCACAGGACACTGCAAATCCCTGCACTTGCGAGACAGTTACGCATGGTGTGTACCCAGTGAAGGGGCAGACCAGATTCAGATCAGCATACCCCTCTCCCAACTAGGTAACAACAGGAAAGAAGGAATGAATATTTGTTTTTAAATCATTATTAATTTAATAAATCCCCAATACAATCACTACACTCCTATACACACACACTATACATGGATGACGGGAGGGGGGGGGGCGCTGTGAAGATTTTTCACATAGGGCGACTGAAGGCCTAAGGCCGGCCCTGCCTGCACCCTAAAGGCAGTAAACGGGAGGGTGTCTGAAAATGTGTAAATTTCAAGTGCATGTCTGGATGTTTGTATGTGTATCTATCTATCTGTGTGCATGTCTGTGTATCTGCATGTGTGTCTCTATGTGTATCTGTGTATCTGTTTGTGTGTCTGTGTATCTGCTTGTGTGCCTACATGTGTATCTGTGTATCTGTTTGTGTGTCTGTGTATCTGCATGTGTATCTGTGTATCTACATGTGTCTGTGTGTGTATTTGTATGTCTGTGAGTGTATCTCTCTGTCTGTGTATCTGTTTGCATGTCTGTGTATCTGCACATGTCTTATTGTGTGTGTATCTGTATGTGTATTATTGAGTGTATCTGTGTATCTGCATGCCTATACCTCTGTATATGTGTATCTGTATGTGTGTCAGTACTTACATCTGTATGTTTGTCTGTGTGTATCTGCATGTGTGTCTGTGTGTGTCAGTATCTAGATGTGTGTCAGTGTGTCTGTATGTGCATGTGTGTGTATGTGCATCAATATGTGTATATGTGCATACAAATCAGCATTCAAACATTAACACTACATACAGATACACCCCTATATTCAAAGGCAAACACTACACACAAGTAAATCACTGCTTTTGAATGGCTACAGAACAAAAACACACAACAATACACACAAGCTCCTACATTCACACACACATACTCCATACAAAAACATGCATGCATTCAAACACGCAGACACTGATCAATGCTAAATACAACCTTACAAGGACGAGTAAGTGGGATATCCCCAGCTGGCAAAGCATTGTGGGAGTTGTATGACAGATGGCAATCTTGCTTTTGCCCATCCTTGCAATAGAGGGAGCATCAGGACCCTCCCTACTACAGCTCCGCCACTGATTTTATGTATATTATAGTCTGATTATGTATTTAATACTGATTTAAATTCAAAGACTACAGACACTAAGTCAGAGAGAATCAGAATAATTTCACAGTAAACATCCAGCTTTTACAATGGAAACCAGGGAATTGTTTTTATGTGATTTGTCACAATGCCAAAATAACAAAACAGAACAAAATCCTCTGGGTTTTAACTTACAGGATGTTGCACAATTCTTAAAAATGAACTCATTATATTGTCTATATCCTCAAATGTACTTATATCAGTCAAGTGTCTTTTTCTTCAGTATGGGAGGTGCCTGACCGGGGAATCATTCCAGAAAAAGAATCATCCAGAGTATTTAGCTACAGGATAACTAAGAAAGGCAATTAATTACCCTGAACCAGTGGGAGTAATTAATGTCACCCATTTCCTGCATGGCAGCCAGTAAGAGATTCCAGCCCAGGACACGGGTCACACCTTGTCTCTCAATACGCTATGGCCTCCTCCTTTAATGGGATTTTTTTTCTGATCCTATGAAAGGGGTTTCACCAAATGATATTCCTATACACCAATAGCATCAACAAGCATATCAAAATCACTTATTATGTAGAACATGCAATTTACTCCATTGTCTTCTTATTGAAGGAACACTCAAGTCCCCATAACTACTACAGCATGCTCTAGGGGTTATGGTGCCAAGAGTGCCCAAGTTGCCTTCACCGACCCTTTGTATGGAGTCCGTTTTGATTTCTTACCCGGGGTCCACCAGGAACTGCTCCTTGGCTTCAACACTCCTCAGTGACAACTGTGAGTTCTGTTAACGGAACTCTGGGATGCGGGGCTAAGCTCATTGGCTGAGAGAGCTCAGCTGACACTGCGTAGATGCTTCCAACTCTCACTGACATATAGAGGAGGCGGACATTGGCTCCATATTAAAATGAGTCTGACTCCTTACAATAGGATAACACAAGGGTACTCCTGTCACCATAACCACTGCAGTGTGAAATAATCAGATCCCCATTTATCAGTAGTCCCCTGCACCCTCCTGCCTCAAATGATCCTTTGCTCTTGCTGTCTCCATGACGATGAGAGGCGTGTCTCATGCTTGTTTTATTTTATCATGCTTTTTAATTCAACTCTGCAATGCAAAATGAATCATCATTCATTTTAGCATTTACAGAGCACCAATATATTCCTCAGCACAAATAATTTTAATGTGGGCATATATCAGAAAAAACAACAACAAAAAAAACTATCACTATACAATAGTACTTAAAGGGACACTCCAGACCCCGAAAGTACTCCAGCTTGCTGAATTGCATTATGTGGGAAGTGTGAGTCCTCTTTTTTGTTATTTTATAATAAGTACAGATTTCACTCTGTGTTTTTATGAATAAACCTTGATATACCGGAATTTTATGGGGAATTTATATTCCTAAAAATCCTATCAGATGGTGAGGGCAGACTTTAAGATGCCTGATTTAGAGTCTTTTTTCATTCTCCCAATATTTATGAAAAAGATACGTGATTGAATGAAACATTGAATCAAACTAATTTCCAGTTATGAGTGTTTCCGAATAACAAACTATGCATTATTTTTCTTTTCATTCTCAAGATATTCATCCCAGGTTGTAAGATATTACTACAATACAAAAATCCTTTTTAATAAAGACCTATGTGCTTCTTATAAAACATGCCCAGGCTAATACCAAGGAAGTCTGGTTTTTCTTCTTCAAAATTTATTTCAGGCCAAGTAACTTTGAGATTTTAATGCCAAATCAAATACTACCTGGATTTGTCAGATGTGAAAATGATGCCAAAATAAGAAATAATAAATGAATTCAGGATATGAAATTACTTAACTCTATTTATAATCATGGGAAACAATATGACTCCATGCTTTATAAATCTGTAAAATTAATATGTATTTTGTTTCTTGTTGAAATATGTTTTTGGCATCTTTTAAAAAGAAAACCTAAGCTTTATCTAGATGGAGTGCAAAAATTGGCATGTGTTTATGCCTGGCAGGTAACCCAATATGCATTATACTTATTCCAAATAAGGTGTTGGGTTTCAAACAGTAATATAAAAACATTGCCACTAAAACGGTGGTTAGTTGAAATGTGACTCAGTCTCATTATATTCCGCCTTTCTTTGTAAAATGAAACTTACGTACAGTATGTTACCTGCGCATGTCATCATTTGTTCGTAACTTTTATAATCGCAGAGTTAGCACAAATAGAAAAGTTCATTTTTTTTAATAGAGAAACTATTTTTTGAGAAACTATTTTTTTTTTATAGAAAAGTGATTACTGCGCATGCACCCTGCCTTAGTGTTGATTACAGAGCAAGGAGACCACCACACGTGATCGCAGGCAAGTTAACTCTCTGTTTTACTTTAATGGTATACCAAATCTGGTTCAGGAAACATATTAGATGAATAAAAAGAGTGTGAAAATGGGCCAATCTGTGCACTGCTGTCTGTCTGTCTATCTATCTATCTATCTATTTATCTATCTGTCTATCTATCTATCTGTCCATGTTAAATTTATAATCTATAAATATATTTTAAAAATGACTGCTCATACTTCCCCCCCCCCCTCTATTTTTCACTTCTCACTTGATTTGTTAATCAAATCATCATTTACCAGGTAAGTCACAAAACTGAGAATTTGTAGTATATTCAAAGTGAATTTCCACATCAAGGCAAAACCTCTTTGGTGAGTCCTACACTGACAATTCTCCTTACTGTCTTAACCTATGAGGTAACATCTCTAATGAGACAGAGAGGGGTATTATATGAACCTCTACACTGGGCACTCAAATGGCAGATGAAATTTAATGTTGAAAAATGCAAAGTTATGCACTTCGGCGTAAAGAATACAAAAGCAACGTATACCCTTAATGGAAGCGAATTAGGGATAACAACACACGAAAAGGACTTGGGAATTGTTATAGACAACAAACTATGCAACAATCTGCAATGTCAATCAGCAGTGGCCAAGGCCAGTAGGGTATTGTCATGCATGAAAAAGGGCATTCATTCTCGGGACGAGAATATCATTTTGCCTTTTTATAAACCACACATTGAACCACACATTGAATATGCTGTGCAATTTTGGGCACCTGTTCTAAAGAAGGATATTATGGCACTAGAAAAAGTGCAGAGGCGGGCTACAAAAATAATAAAAGGAATGGAACATATCAGCTATGAAGAAAGGTTAACAAATTTAAACCTATTTAGTTTAGAAAAACGTCGCCTGAGAGGGGATATGATAACATTATACAAATATATTCGAGGCCAATACAAACCATTGTGTGGAAATCTATTCACAAACCGGACTTTACATAGAACACGAGGGCATGCGTTTAGACTAGAAGAAAGAAGATTTCGTCTAAGGCAAAGGAAAGGTTTTTTTTACTGTAAGAACAATCAGGATGTGGAATTCTCTGCCTGAAGAAGTGGTTTTATCAGACTCCATACAGATGTTCAAACAGCTACTAGATGCATACTTGCAAAAACAGAATATTCAAGGATATAATCTTTCAATGTAGGGTAATAACTGCTTGATCCAATGATAAATCTGACTGCCATTCTGGGGTCAAGAAGGAATTTTTTTCCTAGCTTGTTGCAAAATTGGAAGTGCTTCAAACTGTTTTTTTTTTTTGCCTTCTTTTGGATCAACAGCAAAAAACATATGTGAGGAAGGCTGAACTTGATGGATGCAAGTCTCTTTTCAGCTATGTAATTATGTAACTATGTAACTATGTAACCCTGGGGTGGTGGTAGCATTGTAACATGACTGTGTAATGCATTCAAATACAAACATACAAAATAAAGCCCGGTGCTTAAACTACCACTACCAATAAAAAACAAAGAGAAAAAGTTACTTGCGCACTATCCCTTGACGTGGCAGGTGAGCTTACACTTAAATGGCCATTGAAGTGACAAAATACTAGATATTTTACTTTATAGCTGAGCATATAGAAGACAGCAAGGTAATTTGTAACTGTAGTACTCACCTAAGAGGTATTTGCCATGGTCATTGGAGTGATACTAAAAAGCCTCCACTTGTTTAAATGTGCATGGGAATTTGGGATAGTGCGAAATTATTTTTTTCTTTTAGTTTTTTATTGTATGTTTTGGGGGTGATGTGTACTATAGTAATTGCTGCCTCCCAGGAATAGTGGGAGAGAATTTGTCAAATTCAGCTATTTGTAACCTTAAAATGCAAATCCACGTGATATTCACTACTAATTCTCTCTGTAGTGAATAACTCTGTTAGAGAGTGTCACTTAGCCATTAATCATCTTTTTCCCATACCTTAGTGTTGATTACAGAGCAAGGAGACCACCACACGTGATCGCAGGCAAGTTAACTCTCTGTTTTACTTTAATGGTATACCAAATCTGGTTCAGGAAACATATTAGATGAATAAAAAGAGTGTGAAAATGGGCCAATCTGTGCACTGCTGTCTGTCTGTCTATCTATCTATCTATCTATTTATCTATCTGTCTATCTATCTATCTGTCCATGTTAAATTTATAATCTATAAATATATTTTAAAAATGACTGCTCATACTTTCCCCCCTCTATTTTTCACTTCTCACTTGATCTGTTAATCAAATCATCATTTACCAGGTAAGTCACAAAACTGAGAATTTGTAGTATATTCAAAGTGAATTTCCACATCAAGGCAAAACCTCTTTGGTGAGTCCTACACTGACAATTCTCCTTACTGTCTTAACCTATGAGGTAAAATCTCTAATGAGACAGAGAGGGGTATTATATGAACCTCTACACTGGGCACTCAAATTGCAGATGAAATTTAATGTTGAAAAATGCAAAGTTATGCACTTCGGCGTAAAGAATACACAAGCAACGTATACCCTTAATGGAAGCGAATTAGGGATAACAACACACGAAAAGGACTTGGGAATTGTTATAGACAACAAACTATGCAACAATCTGCAATGTCAATCAGCAGTGGCCAAGGCCAGTAGGGTATTGTCATGCATGAAAAAGGGCATTCATTCTCGGGACGAGAATATAATTTTGCCTCTTTATAAATCACTGGTAAGACCACACATTGAATATGCTGTGCAATTTTGGGCACCTGTTCTAAAGAAGGATATTATGGCACTAGAAAAAGTGCAGAGGCGGGCTACAAAAATAATAAAAGGAATGGAACATATCAGCTATGAAGAAAGGTTAACAAATTTAAACCTATTTAGTTTAGAAAAACGTCGCCTGAGAGGGGATATGATAACATTATACAAATATATTCGAGGCCAATACAAACCATTGTGTGGAAATCTATTCACAAACCGGACTTTACATAGAACACAAGGTCATGCGTTTAGACTAGAAGAAAGAAGATTTCGTCTAAGGCAAAGGAAAGGTTTTTTTACTGTAAGAACAATCAGGATGTGGAATTCTCTGCCTGAAGAAGTGGTTTTATCAGAGTCCATACAGATGTTCAAACAGCTACTAGATGCATACTTGCAAAAACAGAATATTCAAGGATATAATCTTTCAATGTAGGGTAATAACTGCTTGATCCAAGGATAAATCTGACTGCCATTCTGGGGTCAAGAAGGAATTTTTTTCCTAGC
Organism: Pelobates fuscus; assembly: GCF_036172605.1. Taxonomy (NCBI): domain Eukaryota; kingdom Metazoa; phylum Chordata; class Amphibia; order Anura; family Pelobatidae; genus Pelobates; species Pelobates fuscus. The sequence goes on along the minus strand of NC_086320.1, from coordinate 328,437,212 downwards.
TTGTTGCAAAATTGGAAGCGCTTCAAACTGGGTTTTTTTTGCCTTCTTTTGGATCAACAGCAAAAAACATATGTGAGGAAGGCTGAACTTGATGGATGCAAGTCTCTTTTCAGCTATGTAATTATGTAACTATGTAACTATGTAACCCTGGGGTGGTGGTAGCATTGTAACATGACTGTGTAATGCATTCAAATACAAACATACAAAATAAAGCCGGTGCTTAAACTACCACTACCAATAAAAAACAAAGAGAAAAAGTTACTTGCGCACTATCCCTTGACGTGGCAGGTGAGCTTACACTTAAATGGCCATTGAAGTGACAAAATACTAGATATTTTACTTTATAGCTGAGCATATAGAAGACAGCAAGGTAATTTGTAACTGTAGTACTCACCTAAGAGGTATTTGCCATGGTCATTGGAGTGATACTAAAAAGCCTCCACTTGTTTAAATGTGCATGGGAATTTGGGATAGTGCGAAATTATTTTTTTCTTTTAGTTTTTTATTGTATGTTTTGGGGGTGATATGTACTATAGTAATTGCTGCCTCCCAGGAATAGTGGGAGAGAATTTGTCAAATTCAGCTATTTGTAACCTTAAAATGCAAATCCACGTGATATTCACTACTAATTCTCTCTGTAGTGAATAACTCTGTTAGAGAGTGTCACTTAGCCATTAATCATCTTTTTCCCATACCTTAGTGTTGATTACAGAGCAAGGAGACCACCACACGTGATTGCAGGCAAGTTAACTCTCTGTTTTACTTTAATGGTATACCAAATCTGGTTCAGGAAACATATTAGATGAATAAAAAGAGTGTGAAAATGGGCCAATCTGTGCACTGCTGTCTGTCTGTCTATCTGTCTATCTATTTATCTATCTGTCTATCTATCTATCTGTCCATGTTAAATTTATAATCTATAAATATATTTTAAAAATGACTGCTCATACTTTCCCCCCTCTATTTTTCACTTCTCACTTGATCTGTTAATCAAATCATCATTTACCAGGTAAGTCACAAAACTGAGAATTTGTAGTATATTCAAAGTGAATTTCCACATCAAGGCAAAACCTCTTTGGTGAGTCCTACACTGACAATTCTCCTTACTGTCTTAACCTATGAGGTAAAATCTCTAATGAGACAGAGAGGGGTATTATATGAACCTCTACACTGGGCACTCAAATGGCAGATGAAATTTAATGTTGAAAAATGCAAAGTTATGCACTTCGGCGTAAAGAATACACAAGCAACGTATACCCTTAATGGAAGCGAATTAGGGATAACAACACACGAAAAGGACTTGGGAATTGTTATAGACAACAAACTATGCAAAAATGTGCAATGTCAATCAGCAGTAGCCAAGGCCAGTAAGGTATTGTCATGCATGAAAAAGGGCATTCATTCTCGGGACGAGAATATCATTTTGCCTCTTTATAAATCACTGGTAAGACCACACATTGAATATGCTGTGCAATTTTGGGCACCTGTTCTAAAGAAGGATATTATGGCACTAGAAAAAGTGCAGAGGCGGGCTACAAAAATAATAAAAGGAATGGAACATATCAGCTATGAAGAAAGGTTAACAAATGTAAACCTATTTAGTTTAGAAAAACGTCGCCTGAGAGGGGATATGATAACATTATACAAATATATTCGAGGCCAATACAAACCATTGTGTGGAAATCTATTCACAAACCGGACTTTACATAGGACACAAGGTCATGCGTTTAGACTAGAAGAAAGAAGATTTCGTCTAAGGCAAAGGAAAGTTTTTTTTTACTGTAAGAACAATCAGGATGTGGAATTCTCTGCCTGAAGAAGTGGTTTTATCAGAGTCCATACAGATGTTCAAACAGCTACTAGATGCATACTTGCAAAAACAGAATATTCAAGGATATAATCTTTCAATGTAGGGTAATAACTGCTTGATCCAAGGATAAATCTGACTGCCATTCTGGGGTCAAGAAGGATTTTTTTTCCTAGCTTGTTGCAAAATTGGAAGTGCTTCAAACTGGGTTTTTTTTGCCTTCTTTTGGATCAACAGCAAAAAACATATGTGAGGAAGGCTGAAGTTGATGGATGCAAGTCTCTTTTCAGCTATGTAACTATGTAACTATGTAACTATGTAACCCTGGGGTGGTGGTAGCATTGTAACATGACTGTGTAATGCATTCAAATACAAAATACAAAATAAAGCCCGGTGCTTAAACTACCACTACCAATAAAAAACAAAGAGAAAAAGTTACTTGCGCACTATCCCTTGACGTGGCAGGTGAGCTTACACTTAAATGGCCATTGAAGTGACAAAATACTAGATATTTTACTTTATAGCTGAGCATATAGAAGACAGCAAGGTAATTTGTAACTGTAGTACTCACCTAAGAGGTATTTGCCATGGTCATTGGAGTGATACTAAAAAGCCTCCACTTGTTTAAATGTGCATGGGAATTTGGGATAGTGCGAAATTATTTTTTCTTTTAGTTTTTTATTGTATGTTTTGGGGGTGATGTGTACTATAGTAATTGCTGCCTCCCAGGAATAGTGGGAGAGAATTTGTCAAATTCAGCTATTTGTAACCTTAAAATGCAAATCCACGTGATATTCACTACTAATTCTCTCTCTAGTGAATAACTCTGTTAGAGAGTGTCACTTAGCCATTAATCATCTTTTTCCCATCAAACCTCTTTTTTTTGGCCCCACATGTGGAATCACAAATCAAAATGAACATGGTTGGCCATTGTGTGTTGCGGTTGGTTTGTGAGTTCGGAAATTCGACCAATTACCCTATCGGCCGAAATTCAGACAAAAGGTTTTTATTTATAATGCTGCGCTAATCCCTAAAATGTTCAAGTCCATTGTAAATTTTGGATTATTGTCAGTTTGGAAAATAATGATGCTGCATAAAATATAGTGTTGGGAATATCAAATAACCAATGAGACAGTATGACATTTAAAGAGATGCTGATTAACTCCATATTGTGTTGGTCAGATGAAAAGCAACACAAAATTACACTATCTCTTGTACATTTGTCATTCATTGAGCTGAGCTTGCCCGAGGCTCCTTAAACAAAGCACCAGATGTTTCTTTGAGATGTGTATTTGTCTGTGTGTGATGACAGATGCGCTTTGAAATCTTCCTTTATGTAATGATGGAGTTTGCCGTTTCATATCAGGAAATTCAATTTGTTTCCTTACAAGAAAGGCAAGAGGGCAAATTCAGGAAAAGAAATTGTAATAGCTAATGCTTTTAATATTTACTATTGAAACTAGTTAAGCCTTGATTTTTTTACAATCCCTGTCCTGTGGAATCTGACATCCTGATGTTGTAGGACAAACACAGCATGACCTCGGAATCCAAATATAGCTCTAATGGGAACTGTACTTAAAACTTATATTTATAATATCTAGCTTGTTCCTTATGGACTAGAATATGTGTGACCCATACAGAAATGTTTATTGTATGTCAGTCTATATGTCACATTGGAACACTATGTGTAAATAATACGTGTTGCACATGCGGTGGAGATCTTTAATCATGTATGTGTGTGTCTATGTATATATTTTGCAGTACTGATAGTTGCATTTTCCCACCATTTGGGTCACAGATCAAGTGAGAAGAACTAACCAAGTAAGGGAATGTTAGCAATAATAAATCTTTTAATTTAATCACTATCTCCCTCTCTCTCTCTTAGTGACTGCCCCTTAGACACAAGACATCAATCGTCCTTTTTCTCATCAGTCATACATGTTTAGCTCGTGTCCCTTTAAGAAAACCAATTATATCCCAAGAAGTATAAGGGTATGTGTTTAAAATGTCCTATTGAAACCACAAGTAAAATAATGCTGAGCATTGTACAAGCAATAGAACAATGACATTTGTAAGAACATAGCATCATTACTGTACGGTTCATTGCATCACCAATTTAAACGTCGCTGCCGTGGTTATAGGGGACTTTGTGGTAGGGGGTGTAGGGTCAGGTGATATCAGAGTTTAAGATGCTATCATTCTGAGAAAATCAGCATCTGGTTGGTGAAAGTTATGGTCCACAGAATTTACTTTGTCCATGAGACTTGTGTGTACACACCACTGTAGCCTCACGTTTTAAGGATCCACCTGTTAGCTCCCTGCACTTTGCTATAATGACACTATCTTAAAGTCAACATTTTAATGTAAACATTTTGTAAAGTGACCCAGCACGTGAGACATGCTATTTGAAGTAATTTGACACCTTGTCAAATTCCAAGCATTGCTAATAGAGCAAAATCGTATACTGACTGGCTGAATCCACGAAAGCTGTATTTCAATAAAAGCTATGGTTTTGTTTTATAGCTTTTACCAACCCAGGAATGTTAATGATTAATCATTAATGATAATTTACTATGAGTGCATTGATATCTGGCATTTTATCATCTGGCTAATAGCATCCATTTTAAAGATACACACCATGAATTTCATCCATGCTACTCACCATCTTTACCTCATCAAAAAAGAAACAGCCTTTTCCTTACTTTTCTCAATTCCAAAATGTTTACTTTTCTATGTTTTCCCTCCGCTCTTTCATTGTCCTATAATATGAATTATGTGTGTTACTCTGCAGTAGTCAAACAAGTGTTTTGTTTACTTTCATATACTTTGTGAATGTTTTACATGTGCAATTACTTCCTTTGTCTCTATTAATAACTATAAAAACAATAATGCATTGAAATAAATATTTGAATGAAATTTGTTTAACCCCTTAAGGACACATGACATGTGTGACATGTCATGATTCCCTTTTATTCCAGAAGTTTGGTCCTTAAGGGGTTAAAGGAACAGTAACAGCCCCATTAACAAATTGATCTCTTTAAAGTTGGTATGAGGGTAGTAGTGTCAGGGGACTGTCTAACTTTCAGGGGTTACACCAATTTTGTAATCGGTCTATCCCCAAAATGGTTCACTTGGCCATGACAAAACTGAGCCCTGACTTTCTCAGCTGCAGTACGAGGAAGTTTTGCTGGGCGGCCGATGATAGGATGAGAGTATCAGCTGAAGTTAGTCAGCTTCTGCTCTGAGCCTATCACTGTCCTCCCATTGAGAGAAACAGTAAAAATGACCATATTTCTCTCAATGAGCAGCCAGTGTTAGGCCAAGAGTGTCACCTGACAGTGGTCTTGGGCACCGGGGGAGCAAATTTGAGGTTAAACAGTTGTAAAACAATTTAACCTCTGAATCTAAAATGGTGCAGGAACATTCCTCTCCAATAGGCATGTGCATGGGAAAAAATTTAGGTTCGGTTCGGCATTCCGAAATTCGGGATTTTTGCAATTCGGGACTTCAGCAATTCGGCACTTCAACACTTTGGAACTTCTGCAACTTCGGAACTATACACAGTACAAACGTTAATCTCTTATGGTGTGACTAAATCCCTATGTGTTTGTCCTTGAGATTGATTTTAAGTAACCATCTGAGATTTAAAACTATATTTTTGCGTGGGCTGTTCCTTTAACATGCATTGTGTGTACATTTCATTATTTTTAGCAACATCACTTTTAATAAATACCTGGTCTGATTAACAAAATCCTTTGCTGTTAATATACCACATATTTGGAATCTTGACCAGACTCCTTGTTGAACTCGACAACTCACTCTACAAATAGCAAATGGCGCATATTGAATAATTGTGTAGCACAAACATCAGCATGTTTCTTCCTGTGCCTAGTATTTAGTGAATATTGTGTCAACTCTTGTTAATTATTGAGTTCTAAAGGAGAACTGTCATTTATCATTTTGTTATGCTTATTTATTCTCTACATTTAACAACTATTAAATAAAAGTATATGTTTGTGAGGTGTGGGGAAAACAAAATGACATTTATAAATTCACACCTCTTTGTCTTGCAATTGGGCGCTTCCACCTTAGATCCCTGTCAATCGTTATAAGCTCTGTCCTTTGCATCTAGCAGTCAGCATAGAGAAAGACTGCGCAGAAGAGAAGAAATAAAACAATTTAGGAGATTTATCAAAGTGTTCTGTTCTAAATAGTGGCCGAAAACACTAAAAGTAGGGATCGAAATCAGTGGAACCAGCGGGCACATTCCATTGGTGACTATTGCCCTATTACATTTTTAGATCAGAATTATTTGATAACTCTCCCTAATGCTACTTCTCCTCCTCATCTCCAGTATGTTCGCTTACTGAGCCTTGACTGAACTGGAATGTGATTGCTAAATCTTTAATTGAAATTTAAAAGAAAACAGAGTATCACGTGAAAAAGTAAAATTGTCAATGTTTTATTAAATGGTACAATTTCTTTTAATTCTTTTAAATTTTACACGAGGAAGAGCTTTATATTTTATGGATATTTATATATATATATATATATATATATATATATTTTTTTTTTTTTTTTTAATACATAATACATGCCTTCTGTTGGAGAATGTTTAATAAAGTGCCAAGCAGTAATTGAAATGAGCCAGGCTACCAATCAGCATATGTTCCAATACTAACCAGTGTCAAAGTCTGATGTCGTTTCTATTCCAAGCAAATCCTAATCTAACTCTTGTTAACCCTAATCCTAATCCTATCTAACCATACTGGTTGCTTCAAGCACCATAACCACTTCAGTGAATTTAAGTTGTCATGGTTCTTGGAGTATGTTTAGTTTGAATTGCTGAGATATTTCACATTGCTGCCAGTGGTGTAGCTCTGTATACAGCAGTGTCCTTAGTATGTCATTAGCCACCCCAGAACAAGAGTTTTTGGCGGGCTAATGTTAAATCCGTGCATATTCTTTGCACAGGAGTTTGTTCATTGGCTGAGAGCGCCTAGCTGACGCTCTGAGCCAATGAATGACTGGCGGGATTGGCGTCCGTCTTTTCCAGTTCTAGCTAAGACTTACTAAGCTAATCGCATGTGCTGGCTTAAATGAATTCCTCCTGCTGCCTTTTATTGATAGGCATGTGATCGCTGTGTCTGGCTCTCTCACCATTTGCTTGGGAGGACTTTCAGTTGGCTATTTCTATTTATTACTTTTTGTTTTTACTTTTTTTTCTCATATTCACATTTTATACTATTATAAAACAGGCTGTAAATTATAATGCCTGGAGTAAATACACACTTGATTGTAACCAAATGCTAACCATACAAATCAAATCTAATCTAAACATTGCAAAGAACGTAATTGTAACACTCCGAATCATGTGATCGACATAAAGTCATTGAACAAACTTTAAAATTTAATTAAACAGATTGTTTTTAAAGATATTAAAACTGTAGATTTCATGTTGATAATACGTTTCAGCTCTAGGTGGTCTAGTTTAAAGTGATATCACTTCCATATGTGAGCCTGCAAAACATGCCCTAACATGTTAAGAGGTGGATCATAATATATCTATGCTTTCTGCATTTTCCAAAAGATAGTTTAACAATTTAATTATTGAAGTATTTAAATAGAAAAAGGCTGGTTACTTAAACCCCTTAAAAGACAGAAAATAGATTACATATACGTTATTTAAATTGTATTTTAAATTGCTGCCCTAAGAAAACTATAAACACCGTCAAACAAGGACACAAAGCAAAGTGCTAGTCCAAATTATGTGAAGTTATGTTTATTATACAGCGTCATACTCTTTAATGGATCTTATGTGTAATATGATACTTTCATTTTTTTTTTTTGCATTCTGTAATTCCAGAGGAAGCCCAGTCATTTGGGTGAAACATGTAAATGTGTCATCACAAAACCACAGGGGCATTCATTTTCAGGAGTAAAATATAATTTTGCCTCTTTATAAATCAATGGGAAAACCACACCTTTAAAATGCTGTTACATTTTGGGAACCTCTTCTAAAGAAGAATATGATGTCACTGAAAAAAGTGACCTAATATTTTTGTGTCAGATAGCACAGGACATCGTTCAGAGGTCTTGTGGAGTCCATGCATTGACACATCAAATGTGAGATGTTTTGGCTACACAAGGGTACTTATATGATATTCGGCAGGTGGTATTAATGTTGTGGCTGATCAGTGTATGATTTTATTTAACTATAAAACCTAATATTTTTCATTCTAAATATATATATATATATATATATAGAAAGGTAGAAAATGATAGCACTCCCAGGACTCCAATTTAAGATTTAACTTTTAATCATTAGTAAAATAAAAAGATCGACGTTTCAGTCTGCCATTTGCAGACTTTCATCAGGACTAACACATACAAGACTGATACACACATATATACAGAAATAAAAACCAGCAATTAACTTACCCACCACCGGAATACACTCCCACTCCCTGTCTGTCCGGTCCGAAAAACGCGCGGGTTCCGCCGTCGGTCACGTGTGCGTGCGTGACGTCATCACGTGGCGTCGGCGTCATTACCGCGTCACGTGATCGGCCGGAATACAGCTTCATTGGGAGACTGTTGCTATGCGACCAAAGTGTCCATAGCAACTAAAATAAACATAAACACTGCTCGAGGAACATTTGCATAATATGTATATAGGTTTAAACCACAACAATCTGCCCAATCTAATCCATTATCAAAATATGTAATATACATCTAGCCATTGGTCAAGTATGTACATAAAGTACTAAATGTAAAGGCAGAACAGGCTTATCAATAAATTTAACAACCAAGCAAAGCAGGCATGTGAATCAAACCAGAGAGGAACTGGAAGCCAAGAAAAATAAAGAAAAAATACATAATAATGATGATAACTTGCATGAGCTCAAGAGAAATCTGTCACATGCACTCCATCTAAGCATTGTAGGGTAGTTGATGGCACTGACTGTCATACATCAAACACCTATGTATCCATATTCAATTATATTACAACCCATAAATCAAAGAAAGAGCCACAGCAAAGTTAGAGATATCCACCAAGTGGAAATTAGAGTAAATAAAGAATTGTATAGTGGGAGGGTGTATCTCCCCAAATATATACAACACAATAATCTGTACACAAGTACCAGGGGAACGAGCAGTACCCTAATTAGCAGGGGAGCTAGGGTGTATGCCTATCCCCCAGGGTGGGCATCACATACCCCAATTCTGCCTCCGCAGGGTACATAGATGTACAAATAAGTAAAGAAAAATAGGTACCATACAAATATACCCAACAGCGTAACTAACTAGTAATCTCGGTCCTAAAGCAGTGTATTTGAACTATACCGAGAAACATAGAAACATAGAATGTGACGGCAGTTAAGAACCATTCGGCCCATCTAGTCTGCCCAATTTTCTAAATACTTTCATTAGTCCCTGGCCTTATCTTATAGTTAGGATAGCCTTATGCCATATTCAGCTGGAAGGCTATTCCATGTATCCACTACCCTCTCAGTGAAGTAATACTTCCTGATATTATTTTTAAACCTTTGTCCCTCTAATTTAAGACTATGTCCTCTTGTTGTGGTAGTTTTTCTTCTTTTAAATATAGTCTCCTCCTTTACTGTGTTGATTCCTTTTATGTATTTAAATGTTTCTATCATATCCCCCCCCTGTCCCCCCTGTCTCGTCTTTCCTCCAGCTATACCAGGGCTGGCCAGGCTTGCTATTCAGTGAGCTGTGTGGCTACACCGGGTGCCATAGCAGCAGGGGCGCCGGGCAGCCGACACAGCTCACACGCAGGGGCTGGAAGCAAGCAGGAAACCTGCACGGAGAGTTGGGGGCGGAGCTAGACTGGCCGTGGGGGCGGAGCTAATTGCAGCCTCTTGCTGCTCACACAGAGGGGAAGCAGGAAGGAGTCCCTGCTTCCCCAACTACAGCACAGGAGGGACTGAATCCACTCCTCCTCCAGCCAAGCTGACTGTAAGTGAGAGAGTGAGTGCTGTGTGTAACTGTGATTGTGACTGTCTGTGACTGTGTGTGTGCTGTGTGTAACTGTGACTGTCTTTGACTGTGTGTGAGTGTGTGACTGTCTGTGACTGTGTGAGTGTGTAACTGTGATTGTGACTGTGTTTCACTGTGTGTGTGATTGCCTGTGTGTGACTGTCTGCCTGTGATTGTGTGTGTGTGTGTGTGTGTGTGTGACTGTCTGCCTCTGATTGTGTGTGTGTGACTGTCTGTGATTGTGTTGTGTCTGCCTGTGTGACTGTCTGTCTGTGATTGTGTGTGTGTCACTGTGTGTGTGTGACTGTCTGCGTGACTCTGTGTGTGTGTGTGTGTGACTGTCTGCCTGTGATTGTGGGTGGGTGGTTGAGTGACTGTCTGCCTGTGATTGTGTGTGACTGTCTGTGATTGTGTGTGTGTCACTGTGTGTGTGTGACTGTCTGCGTGACTCTGTGTGTGTGTGTGTGTGTGTGTGTGTGACTGTCTGCCTGTGATTGTGGGTGGGTGTGTGAGTGACTGTCTGCCTGTGATTGTGTGTGTGACTGTCTGTGAATCTGTGTGTGTATGTGTGACTGTCTGCCTGTGTGATTGCCTGCGTGTTTGACTGTCTGCCTGTAACTGTGTGTGCATCTGACTGTGTCTGACGGTCTTCGCCCTGCAGTGAGCCGGCAGCCAGGATATGATGTCATCGCGGCCTCGGCGTCATTACAGGGCGTGCGATGGACCTGTGCAGAAAGAGCACAGAGATCCCAGCAGCAACCACTGACCACCAGGGACTGAGGATCCACTCCAGCCCTTCTAGAGCAAGGTAGGGAGGCTGGGTGGACCTCTTAATTATTAAATGTGTGTATGTATGTAATGTTTGTGTGTGTATGTGATTGTGTGTCTGTGATAATCTGTGATTGTGTGTATCTCTGCGTATGTGTTTAGTAGATAGCTCCCCTATTTCCTGTCCTTAAATATTGCAATCCCACATAAGGATAACAAATAAGGGATTTATCTACTAAACAACTGGAAATAAGAAAAGGGCGTTTTTTTTATTCCTTTAGCTGTTTAGTAGATAATTCCCTGAATTGGTGCCCGTATGTGAGATTTCCATATTTAAAGATACCAAATGAGGGTGCTGTTTAGCACCTTATTTGGTGTCCTTAAATATGGCAATCCCACAAAGGATGGCAAATAGAGGAGTTATCTGCTAAACAAAGATTGAAATTAAGAGGTGTCAGCCAGCCCACAACAAGAAATCTGGGTGGCTAATGTGAATTATATGCAAATGTGTAGTCAGATGCCAGCATGCAGAACACAGCATGCTGGCATCAGACAGCCAATGGCAGCATATTACCCCATACCCTAGTGAGAAGTTTTACTGCTCCCCCTCCCCCTTTGACTGTGGTATCTTATGTGCCCCCCCCCCCGCATATATATTGTTCCTAGAGTCGCCATGATGTCTGCATGTGTGTCTGTGTGTGACTGTGTTTGTGTGTATATGTATCTGCATGTGTGTATGTCCGTGTATGTGTATATGTGCAGACATCTAAAAATCTCGCCAACACTACACACAAATACACTCATGCATTTGAACGTCAACAATACATACAAACCCCACCATTATATATAACCACACCACTGCATTCAAATACCACACAACACACAAATGCATGCTTGCATTCAAACGCCAACACTACATACAAACACACCGCTACATTCACTCACATATACTCCATACAAAAACATGCATACATTCAAACACACAATCACTGCTTAGTGCTAAATACATAAAAAACTATTTTGGTTGTTTTTATATTTAAAGTTGAGGGGGGGGGAAGGGGGATGCCAAAAATAGGACCCGCCCCGGGTGCCAAATGCTCTAGGTACGCCCCTGCTTTAAGGTATCAATATCCTTCTGAAGATACGGTCTCCAGTACTGTGTACAGTACTCCAAGTGAGGTCTCACCAGTGTTCTGTACAATGGCATGAGCACTTCCCTCTTTCTACTGCTAATACCTCTCTCTATACAACCAAGCATTCTGCTAGCATTTCCTGCTGCTCTATTACATTGTCTGCCTACATTCTCTCAATGTTACAAGGGACTTAGGGAAAGCAATGAAGGGATGTCAAAATCAGACCAAGGTCTCAGGACTCCCGATCTGGTCATCCCTCGTACAAAGGATGTAGGCTGGGATTTGACTCTTTAAAATAGCTTTATTCTAATTCTGTTTGGATACAGGGAAGATATTTTTTATAGAATTATTAATAAAATTCATTATATTATGATGTAAACAGTCTCGAACAGGTTTTCATATCTCATTTATCTTGAGTAAAGAAAATCTCTAGGTTCCATAACAGAATCTAGAAGCCAAGATGTCCCTGTATTGGTCACGTATACTTTACTGCTCAAATACATTCCAGACACTTCAAATTGTTACGGGATTCTTTATCTGTTAAAATTTCAAACTAATGATGTGCCTTGAGGTCACTTGACAACAGAAGTACATTTTCTCATTTCCTTACTGTACATAATGGTTAACACATTTTTTCAGAGAATTAATTGTATCTGTTTTTATTTATATGAAACGAAAAAAAAGAACACAGTGAGTATTGCTTTGAGATTGCATGTACTACAAACATATGTTTTCTAGCGGAGTATGTTATTAAAAAGCCATATTTCCAAATATTTTCAGCTTACTGTAACGTATTTGTTTCCCGAGCAAGATATGTGATCGATAAGCAAATAAGAAAATATGACAAGTGGGTCAAAAATATCACCTCTGAGCAATTTGATCTTAGAAACATGCCATCACAATAGAATACATTAGAAAAATCACTTATGTTTACCCTAAAATGTATAGTCTATCTGTCAAATAAAGAGATTTTAAAACGGGAGTTTCAATCCAAATTGTCCGATTTAGGCCAAAACTTCAATGTCTGAAAAAATATGAATTGGAGAATTTTCTAATTGAACTTTTTTGGCCTGAATTTATTTTTTGTAATGAGCTCTTTTAGTAAAGAATCCCCCTATTCTCGTAATACCATTTGCATCATGTAGATAGTGATGTTTCAATTTTTAAAAACTACTGTGATAGGAGATAATAAGTGATCATATCTTAATCTATCCTATGATGAACAGTCCTTATCAATACATCCTTAACATCGTTTGCAATGCGGGAAATCACGTTTAGATTGTGGGCACTCTTATCAACATTACAGGATGTCCCATAGATGGTCAAAGTTGATAGTTCAACCTAATGTAATGTTTATTTGATTGATTTACTAAAATGTAATCGCCTGTTTCTATGGAGATTATGTTCTTTTTTGATAGGTAATATAGACAAGCAACAGAACTAAATGAAAATAATAAAAAAATTTAAAAATGTATTCACTTTTCATCCTTTTTTAAAGTTTTTGAATTCATAATCAGTAGAGGGCTTGTCCGACCACCATGACCACTTCTGCTTTTAGGAGTGACTGTGCTGGTCTTAATCTGTATGTGCAGAGTTTCTGCTTTAAGATATCTTCACATTAGAAGCTCGGGGGGGTAATTACATGCCTGGCACTCGGGACCTCTGTTCTGAGCTGCATAATGTCAATTCTGGGCAAAAATAAGGTCTGGGCAAAAATTTTATTCTCAGCTTCTGCCTTTGGAGGCAGCGCTTGAAGTGCCCTTGCAAGGGAGAACTTCAAAGTACCCTCTCTCCCTTCCCTATTTCAGCCATCCTTGCCTACCTCACCTCCCTCTATTTGTTAAACCTTTAAGAACACATGACGGACATTTTCCATCACGCTGGCCTTAAATTTTCTGAGCTTTTTCGTTAAAGTGTTAATGTGCATCTGTTTTTTATTTTATTTTTTTACTTCCCCTTTTTCTTATCAAGACAGAAAATAGTAAATAAATATGGTTTATATTTTATTTTTAATTTAATCAGTTATTAGGTAGCATAAATTAAATAGTAAAAAGAACAAAATGTGAATAGAAATACAATACATTATAAGTATAAACCCATCTAGTACAATCTCTAGAGCTGAATAGGCATTATAAGAAAAGCGAAGTATACATCATATTTTAAGCTCCTTTAATTTTTTTTTTACGTTTCAAAACATCTCCAGAATGTGTGAGTCACAGCCAAGGGAGCTGTGACTAAGGCATGAGCATGAACAAAACTGATTTAAATCTTAAATGGCAGAGAATTGAGTATTGAGACTGAAGGGGCATAATCTTGTGATGCCTATAGTGTCCCATTAAAGGAACACTATAGGGTCAAGAACACAAACATGTATTCCTGACCCTATAGTGCAAAATCCACCATTTAGGTGGCTTGTTCTCCCCCCCCCCCCCCCCCTTAGTCCCCTCAGAATGGGTTAAAACTTACCTTATTTTCAGCTCTCCACGGGTCTGCAGGCGCTGGCACCACCCCCTTGGTGACATGGTGACATCAGCAGAATTGCTGATTTTTAGCCAATCCAATGCTTTCCCATGTTACATAATAGGGTAAATATGACTTTGCATCAGTGAGATTTTTTTTTTTTTTTTAATGGTTTGCGATTTAAACAATGTCTTATTTAGTAATTGGTGACCAATTGAGAAAAACATCTGACCATATGTTCATCGGAAGACAAGCAGCACAGAGAAACTATAAATTATTGGTTTTATTTAATCTTTTCTAATACATATGTTTAATGTTGTTAATGTAACTATGTTGTGTTTTGCTGTCTGATTGCTTCATATCTCCAAGAGGAAATGTGTATCCATTGTTTCAACAAAATAATTTATCAGACAAGATTCAAGATTTTTGAGTTCTCCATCAGAGAGGGTTTAAATATAAAATATAAGATACACCTAAAAAAGTCAAGGCAGAGAAAAAAATCATAGGGCAACACTATACAATCAAAAATGTGGCCCCTCTGAGTAAATAATGCACTCACAAGATGTCAGAATGTTAAGAGCCCATCAAGATATCTTTCAATGCTCAGCCACGGGCGTCCTCAGAGTCCAAGGGTACATGTCCGAAAGGAAAAAAAAACTGGACATAGTACAGCAATGCTAAATATAAATAGGGTTTAAAAATAATTGGTATACCTGGTCTAAAATTCACAAGGATATCATGAGGTTATACCATGTATATGATAACGTTACAAACTACTTTAGATTAATGCAATCCATTCTCTCAATCTCAAGAGCAAAAACCTGATTAAGACCTGGGCAAGCTTTTTACGATTTTGTCCATTCTTAGTGTTTTAATACATTCGTTTAGTTTGTTTTTTGCTCTCTCTTTATTTATTCTCTTTTTTGAACATAGACCTCAAGGGATTAGATACGGTTACAGAAAGTATAATTTTTAATGAAATGTAATGTACAGAACAAGTGCTTTAATTCAATATTGCTCGAGTGATGCCTTTCCCCATCATCAGGGTTTTCAGACAGGGCTCTAAATACGTTGTGGTTTCTGTCTGTAAGTCCTTGATATCTCGTGTTCTTGATGCTAAAAATCAAGGAGAAACAATATACAGATTTATTTAATAAAGTGAAAATTCAAAGTGAATTTCAAATTTAAAGTAAAAATGGCCACACTAGAACTGTACAGTTCTTTTATGTCTTTATTTTTGTAACATCACGTAATTCAAATAAAGGCTGAATGATAAAAAAAAAAAAAAAAAAGAAGAAGAAGAAATAACAGAATAGGCAAGGTGAAAAAATTCACGGCTTTCCCTCCTGCTACTCTGGAATTCACTTTACATTCTTGCTCTTATAGATACACCTGAATAGTGCAGGTCACACAGAGAAATATTATGTTCGCTAGCACCCCTACAGGCGTATTCTGTTAATTGAGTCTTTTTCCACAGGGTAGTCTGTAAAGCCCAAATAAATACTCGTTATCAGAAGTAACTGGAGCTCATTCATTTAGGAATGAAATAGGCCTTTATGCACAGCACACATAATTAATGGATCTTAAATAAAAACAAATCACATGTACATAACACAGCTGATTAGACATAACTCTATAGGAAACATCCAACATGTTGCCCAATCCCTGATAAAATAGCGAATCTGTTCAGCTCGGAATTATGGGAAGAGAGTTCAGATAAGCACCTTTCAAGAGTTTTCTGGGAACACAGCCAAGTGGCAGAGAGAATGACTATAGGAATTTAAGAAATGTGCTATCTTTTTCTATTAATATCGACAAGTTCAGGACCTGTATTTTGCACACAATCCCAGAAAAGAATGTCAATTATTATACCAAGTGATTGTGTGTGGAGACAGGATAATGAGTATGCTTAGACGTTGCCTTTTTGCCTTTATCCCCCTAACGTTGACGCTTTAAAGGAAACTTGCAGTTTCAATTATATAAGCCACAGATACAATAAGAGAAACTCGGCCTTCTTCTTAGATAAGTATGGAACAAGCAAATGTTGCTGTTGGGTTTTAGAGAATCCTTCTTAAAGCCATAAACAAGGAATTGGCTATTTACTTATAAGTGAAATATTCCCAAATAAAATGCATTGGAATGAAGGCTACTGGTGATCAGATACTAAACTTTAGGAAGGGAGAATTAGATCAAAGATGATAAAGAGATTATAGATGCTCGGCTGTTGGAGATACTCCATTTTACAAAACAATGTATTAGGGGTCTTCCCCAGCAGGGTTATTCATTAAACTGAGAATTACGAGTTAATTTGAAGTGGATTTTAAATTTAAGGCCAATATATCTGAAGTTTGAAAAATTTCCTAATTTAGCTCTGCTTCAAATTCAGTTACTTTGGCCTTAATGCAGACCTGTCACTCTTCAGTATTTCATAAATATATGTTTATGAAATACTGATTTATATATTATTATTAGTGATGTACCGAACTGTCCGCTGGCGAACAGTTCCTGGCGAAATTAGCGTGTTCGCGTTCGCCGTGGCGGGCGGACACATGCGCAGTTCGATCCGCCCCCTATTCGTCATCATTGGGCAAACTTTGACCCTGTGCCTCTCGGTCAGCAGACACATTCCAGCCAATCAGCAGCACTCCCTCCCTTCCACACCCTCCAACCTCCCTCCCAGCATCCATTTTCGATTCATTCGGAAGATGCATGCTTAGTGAGAGGAGGGAAAGTTTAGCTGCTGCTGATTAGATAGGGAAATTGATAGCTAGGCTAGGGTATTCAGTGTCCACTACAATCCTGAAGGACTCATCTGATCTCTGCTGTAAGGACAGCACCCCAAAAAGCCCTTTTTAGGGCTATAACATCAGGCTGCTTTTTTTTTTTCCTGTGTAATGAAATTGCAGGTGCCTGCCTGCCAGCTTCTGTGTGAGGTTCACATTGGATACTGTGCCTACTTGCCCAGTGCCACCACTCATATCTGTTTTAACAATATGTTAAGCTTTACATTTAAAATAAATATTTTTTTTCACTGTAATAGAAGAGCAGTTGCCTGCCTGCCAGCTTCTGTGTGAGGTTCACATTGGATACTGTGCCTACTTGCCCAGTGCCACCACTCATATCTGTTTTAACAATTGGTTAAGCTTTAGATTTCAAATAAATATTTTTTTTCACTGTAATAGAAGAGCAGTTGCCTGCCTGCCAGCTTCTGTGTCAGGTTGGATGCCTTGCCCATTTGCACAGTCAGTGCCACCACTCATATCTGTTTTAACAATTGGTTAAGCTTTAGATTTTAAATAAATAATTTTTTTCACTGTAATAGAAGAGCAGTTGCCTGCCTGCCAGCTTCTGTGTGAGGTTCACATTGGATACTGTGCCCACTAGCCCAGTGCCACCACTCATATCTGTTTTAACAATTGGATAAGCTTTAGATTTAAAATAAATAAAACATTTTCACTGTAATAGAAGAGCAGTTGCCTGCCTGCCAGCTTCTGTGTCAGGTTGGATGCCTTGCCCATTTGCACAGTCAGTGCCACCACTCATATCTGTTTTAACAATAGCTTAAGCTTTAGATTTTAAAGAAATCATTTTTTTTCACTGTAATAGAAGATCAGTTAGTTGTCTGCAAGCATCTGGGTATCAGGCCTACTTCAGCGTGTGCTCTGCAGACCTGTGCCAGCGTGCTTTGACAGTTGCCAATCATATCTGGTGTCTCTTTAGCGTGCTTTTACAAAGAAAAAAGGTTTCCAGTGTAAGCTAATAGCAGACAGTCAGTGTCCTTCAAGCGCCTCTGTCAGGCCTACTTCAGCATGTGCCCTGCACAACCCTGCCAGCGTACTTTGACAGTTGCCACTCATATCTGGTGTCTCTATAGCGTGCTTTTACAACCAAAATTTTGTTTCCACTGTAATAGAAGAGCAGTTGCCTGCCTGCCAGCTTCTGTGTGAGGTTCACATTGGATACTGTGCCTACTTGCCCAGTGCCACCACTCATATCTGTTTTAACAATTGGTTAAGCTTTACATTTAAAATAAATATTTTTTTTTCACTGTAATAGAAGAGCAGTTGCCTGTCTGCAAGCTTCTGGGTGTCAGGCCTACTTCAGCGTGTGCTCTGCAGACCTGTGCCAGCGTGCTTTGACAGTTGCCACTCATATCTTGTGTCTCTATAGCGTGCTTTTACAACCAAAATTTTGTTTCCACTGTAATAGAAGAGCAGTTGCCTGCCTGCCAGCTTCTGTGTCAGGTTGGATGCCTTGCCCATTTGCACAGTCAGTGCCACCACTCATATCTGTTTTAACAATTGGTTAAGCTTTAGATTTTAAATAAATAATTTTTTTCACTGTAATAGAAGAGCAGTTGCCTGCCTGCCAGCTTCTGTGTGAGGTTCACATTGGATACTGTGCCCACTAGCCCAGTGCCACCACTCATATCTGTTTTAACAATTGGTTAAGCTTTAGATTTAAAATAAATATATATTTTTCACTGTAATAGAAGAGCAGTTGCCTGCCTGCCAGCTTCTGTGTCAGTTTGGATGCCTTGCCCATTTGCACAGTCAGTGCCACCACTCATATCTGTTTTAACAATAGCTTAAGCTTTAGATTTTAAAGAAATCATTTTTTTTCACTGTAATAGAAGATCAGTTAGTTGTTTGCAAGCATCTGGGTGTCAGGCCTACTTCAGCGTGTGCTCTGCAGACCTGTGCCAGCGTGCTTTGACAGTTGCCAATCATATCTGGTGTCTCTTTAGCGTGCTTTTACAATGAAAAAAGGTTTCCAGTGTAAGCTAATAGCAGACAGTCAGTGTCCTTCAAGCGGCTCTGTCAGGCCTACTTCAGCGTGTGCCCTGCACAACCCTGCCAGCGTACTTTGACAGTTGCCACTCATATCTGGTGTCTCTATAGCGTGCTTTTACAACCAAAATTTTGTTTCCACTGTAATAGAAGAGCAGTTGCCTGCCTGCCAGCTTCTGTGTGAGGTTCACATTGGATACTGTGCCTACTTGCCCAGTGCCACCACTCATATCTGTTTTAACAATTGGTTAAGCTTTACATTTAAAATAAATATTTTTTTTCACTGTAATAGAAGAGCAGTTGCCTGCCTGCCAGCTTCTGTGTGAGGTTCACATTGGATACTGTGCCTACTTGCCCAGTGCCACCACTCATATCTGCTTTAACAATTGGTTAAGCTTTACATTTAAAATAAATATATTTTTTTCACTGTAATAGAAGAGCAGTTGCCTGCCTGCCAGCTTCTGTGTGAGGTTCACATTGGATACTGTGCCTACTTGCCCAGTGCCACCACTCATATCTGTTTTAACAATTGGTTAAGCTTTACATTTAAAATAAATAATTTGTTTTCACTGTAATAGAAGAGCAGTTGCCTGCCTGCCAGCTTCTGTGTCAGGTTGGATGCCTTGCCCATTTGCACAGTCAGTGCCACCACTCATATCTGTTTTAACAATAGCTTAAGCTTTAGATTTTAAAGAAATCATTTTTTTTCACTGTAATAGAAGATCAGTTAGTTGTCTGCAAGCATCTGGGTGTCAGGCCTACTTCAGCGTGTGCTCTGTAGACCTGTGCCAGCGTGCTTTGACAGTTGCCAATCATATCTGGTGTCTCTTTAGCGTGCTTTTACAAAGAAAAAAGGTTTCCAGTGTAAGCTAATAGCAGACAGTCAGTGTCCTTCAAGCGGCTCTGTCAGGCCTTCCTTCAGCATGTGCCCTGCACAACCCTGCCAGCGTACTTTGACAGTTGCCACTCATATCTGGTGTCTCTATAGCGTGCTTTTACAACCAAAATTTGGTTTCCACTGTAATAGAAGAGCAGTTGCCTGCCTGCCAGCTTCTGTGTGAGGTTCACATTGGATACTGTGCCTACTTGCCCAGTGCCACCACTCATATCTGTTTTAACAATTGGTTAAGCTTTACATTTAAAATAACTATTTTTTTTTCACTGTAATAGAAGAGCAGTTAGTTGTCTGCAAGCGTCTGGGTGTCAGGCCTACTTCAGCGTGTGCTCTGCAGACCTGTGCCAGCGTGCTTTGACAGTTGCCACTCATATCTGGTGTTTCTATAGCGTGCTTTTACAACCAAAATTTTGTTTCCACTGTAATAGAAGAGCAGTTGCCTGCCTGCCAGCTTCTGTGTGAGGTTCACATTGGATACTGTGCCTACTTGCCCAGTGCCACCACTCATATCTGTTTTAACAATTGGTTAAGCTTTACATTTAAAATAAATATTTTTTTTTCACTGTAATAGAAGAGCAGTTGCCTGCCTGCCAGCTTCTGTGTGAGATTCACATTGGATACTGTGCCTACTTGCCCAGTGCCACCACTCATATCTGTTTTAACAATTGGTTAAGCTTTACATTTAAAATAAATAATTTGTTTTCACTGTAATAGAAGAGCAGTTGCCTGCCTGCCAGCTTCTGTGTCAGGTTGGATGCCTTGCCCATTTGCACAGTCAGTGCCACCACTCATATCTGTTTTAACAATAGCTTAAGCTTTAGATTTTAAAGTAATAATTTTTTTCACTGTAATAGAAGATCAGTTAGTTGTCTGCAAGCGTCTGGGTGTCAGGCCTACTTCAGCGTGTGCTCTGTAGACCTGTTCCAGCATGCTTTGACAGTTGCCAATCATATTTGGTGTCTCTATAGCGTGCTTTTAAAACCAAAATTCGTTTTTCACTGTTATAGATTGAATAGCAGTTACTTGTCTTCAAGCGGCTCTGTCAGTTCTTCCTTCAGCGTTTGCTCTGCAGAACTGTTCCAGTGCACATTGCCAATCATATCTGGTCTCACAGTAGCTTGCACGCATAGTACCACTAATCCCAAAAAAAATGACAGGCAGAGACAGGCCACCCCGCAGGGGCCGTCGTGGTCGTGGTGCTGTGATTCCCTTTTGCCCTAGAATAATGCCCAGTTTTCAGAAGCCACGTACCCTGAACTTGAAAAGTTCTGAGGACTTAGTTGACTGGTTGACTAACACAGGACACCCAATCTTGTACAGCCTCCGCTCGGAACCTTGACGCACCATCCTCCTCCAGCTTAGCTTCAGGCACCTCTCAAGATACCACTCACCCGCCTGCCGCCACCACCAAAACTAGCACCACAGCCGCTTTACTTGGTATGTCAGAGGAGTTATTCACACACCCGTTTGAAGAAATGAGTGATGCGCAACCATTATTGCTAGAGGATGTAGATAACAGGGATATGTCTCAGGCAGGCAGCATTAAACACATGGAGGTACGGTGTGATGATGATGATGTTGTACCCGCTGCTGCTTCCTTTTCTGAGTTGTCAGATACAAGCGAAGCGGTTGATGATGACGATGCGTCCATGGATGTCACGTGGGTGCCCGCTCGGCAAGAAGAAGAACAGGGCGAAAGTTCAGATGGGGAGACAGAGAGGAGGAGGAGACGAGTTGGAAGCAGGGGGGGGGTCGTCGCAAGGAGCTAATGGCACAGTCAGACAGCATGCATCGGCACCCGGGGTCAGCCCGACAGCACGCCAATCAACGCATGCTGTGTCCACCACCAGAATGCCGTCATTGCAGAGCTCAGCAGTGTGGCATTTTTTTTGTGTGTCTGCCTCTGACAACAGCGATGCCATTTGCAACCTGTGCCAAAGGAAACTGAGTCGTGGGAGGTCCAACACCCACCTAGGTACAACTGCTTTGCGTAGGCACATGATCTCACATCACAAACGCCTATGGGATCAACACATGAGTACAAGCAGCACGCCTACTCTAAGCCGCCATCCTCCTCCTGGTCCAGCATCTTCAGCCACGTCAACCACTGCTGTCCTTCTTGCCCCCTCTCAACCATCCGCCACTCCGTCTCCCGCCTTGAGCAGTTCCCGCTCATCTGCCCACAGTCATGGGTCTGTCAAGGACATGTTTGAGCGTAAGAAGCCAATGTCACCAAGTCACCCCCTTGCCCAGCGTCTGACAGCTGGCTTGTCCGAACTATTAGCCCGCCAGCTTTTACCATACAATCTGGTTGAGTCTGAGGCGTTCAAAAAATTTGTAGCTATTGGGACACTGCAGTGGAAGGTACCCGGCCGGAATTTCTTTTCACAAAAGGCAATCCCCAACTTGTACTCGATTGTGCAAAAGGAAGTCATGGCATGTCTGGCACACAGTGTTGGGGCAAGGGTCCATCTGACCACTGATACCTGGTCTGCAAAGCATGGTCAGGGCAGGTATATCACCTACACTGCGCATTGGGTAAACCTGCTGACGGCTGACAAGCAAGGAATGCGTGGCATTGCAGAGGAGTTGGTGACACCGCCACGAATTGCAGGCAGTCCTGCTGCCACCTCCTCTACTCCTCCTACTCCATCCTCTTCCATAACCTCCTCGGCTGAGTCCTCTTGTGCCGCTGCTTCTTGCTCCACATCAACGGCACCCCCCCAGCTCCCAGGTACTATTCCACATCCCGGATACGGCAGTGTCACGCCGTCTTGGGTTTGACTTGCTTGAAAGCAGAGAGTCACACCGGACAAGCACTCCTGAACGCACAGGTGGAAAAGTGGCTGACTCCGCAGCAACTGGATATCGGCAAAGTGGTGTATGACAACGGAAAAAATTTGATAGCGGCATTGAAGTTGGGCAAGTTGACACAGGTGCCGTGCATGGCACGTGTGTGTAATCTGATCGTACAACGCTTTGTGCATAAGTACACAGGCTTACAGGACGTCCTGAAGCAGGCCAGGAATGTGTGTGGCCATTTCAGGTGTTCCTACACGGCCATGGCTCACTTTGCCGATATCCAGCGGCGAAACAACATGCCAGTGAGGCGCTTGATTTGCTACAGCCCTACACGTTGGAATTCAACACTCCTAATGTTCGACTGCCTGCTCCAACAAGAAAAAGCTGTTAATGAATATTTGTATGACCGGGGTGCTAGGACAGCCTCTGGGGAGCTGGGAATTTTTTTGCCACGTTACTGGACGCTCATGCGCAATGCCTGTAGGCTCATGCGTCCTTTTGAGGAGGTGACAAACCTAGTCAGTCGCAGTTGTGTGTGTGCGTGTGTATGGCTGTCTGCCTGTGTGTGTGTGACAGGGTGAAGATTTCTTGCACATGGGTGTGACAGAGTGAAGATTTCTTGCACAGGGCGCCCAAAGGCCTAAGGCTGGCCCTGCGCATGGGTCAGTGGTTCTGCACCAGACTTCCCTCCAATTGATCAAAGTTAAAGGATTTCAAGTGGACTGATTACAATTACAGGGCCTCTAAAGAGTCCTGTATTGTTATTTGTCGTCACTACCTTCCCGCGTCGGGAGTGGGTCATTTGCGCCCCTGCTGCCTTCCTTGCATGTGGTAGCTGTTTGTCAGGGATTTGTCAATCCATATCTGCCAAGTGACCCTATGTAGGGGTAACAGTCCCTATTCTGCTCTGTGTCAGTGTGTATCATGGTCTCTGTGGACAGGGAACAGTCTCTATTCTGCTCTGTGTCAGTGTGTATCAGGGGTTTTGAGGACAGGTGTCAATCCATATCTGCCAAGTGACCCTATGTAGGGGGAACAGTCCCTATTCTGCTCTGTGTCAGTGTGTATCATGGTCTCTGTGGACGGTGAACAGTCTCTATTCTGCTCTGTGTCAGTGTGTATCATGGTCTCTGTGGACAGGGAACAGTCTCTATTCTGCTCTGTGTCAGTGTGTATCAGGGGTTTTGAGGACAGGTGTCAATCCATATCTGCCAAGTGACCCTATGTAGGAGGAACAGTCCCTATTCTGCTCTGTGTCAGTGTGTATCAGGGGCTTTGAGGACAGGTGTCAATCCATACCTGCCAAGTGACCCTATGTAGGGGGGACAGTCTCTATTCTGCTCTGTGTCAGTGTGTATCATGGTCTCTGTGGACGGTGAACAGTCTCTATTCTGCTCTGTGTCAGTGTGTATCATGGTCTCTGTGGACAGGGAACAGTCTCTATTCTGCTCTGTGTCAGTGTGTATCATGGTCTCTGTGGACGGTGAACAGTCTCTATTCTGCTCTGTGTCAGTGTGTATCATGGTCTCTGTGGACAGGGAACAGTCTCTATTCTGCTATGTGTCAGTGTGTATCAGGGGTTTTGAGGACAGGTGTCAATCCATATCTGCCAAGTGACCCTATGTAGGGGTAACAGTCCCTATTCTGCTCTGTGTCAGTGTGTATCATGGTCTCTGTGGACGGTGAACAGTCTCTATTCTGCTCTGTGTCAGTGTGTATCAGGGGTTTTGAGGACAGGTGTCAATCCATATCTGCCAAGTGACCCTATGTAGGGGGAACAGTCCCTATTCTGCTCTGTGTCAGTGTGTATCATGGTCTCTGTGGACAGGGAACAGTCTCTATTCTGCTCTGTGTCAGTGTGTATCAGGGGTTTTGAGGACAGGTGTCAATCCATATCTGCCAAGTGACCCTATGTAGGGGGAACAGTCCCTATTCTGCTCTGTGTCAGTGTGTATCATGGTCTCTGTGGACAGGGAACAGTCTCTATTCTGCTCTGTGTCAGTGTGTATCAGGGGTTTTGAGGACAGGTGTCAATCCATATCTGCCAAGTGACCCTATGTAGGGGGAACAGTCCCTATTCTTCTCTGTGTCAGTGTGTATCATGGTCTCTGTGGACAGGGAACAGTCTCTATTCTGCTCTGTGTCAGTGTGTATCAGGGGTTTTGAGGACAGGTGTCAATCCATATCTGCCAAGTGACCCTATGTAGGGGGAACAGTCCCTATTCTGCTCTGTGTCAGTGTGTATCATGGTCTCTGTGGACAGGGAACAGTCTCTATTCTGCTCTGTGTCAGTGTGTATCAGGGGTTTTGAGGACAGGTGTCAATCCATATCTGCCAAGTGACCCTATGTAGGGGGAACAGTCCCTATTCTGCTCTGTGTCAGTGTGTATCATGGTCTCTGTGGACAGGGAACAGTCTCTATTCTGCTCTGTGTCAGTGTGTATCAGGGGTTTTGAGGACAGGTGTCAATCCATATCTGCCAAGTGACCCTATGTAGGGGGAACAGTCCCTATTCTGCTCTGTGTCAGTGTGTATCAGGGGTTTTGAGGACAGGTGTCAATCCATATCTGCCAAGTGACCCTATGTAGGGGAACAGTCTCTATTCTGCTCTGTGTCAGTGTGTATCAGGGCTGGGCTTTGAGGACAGGTGTCAATGTTAGGTGATTTCTGCCCTTTATGGATTAAAAGCAGACTCTGCATCAACTGTGCAATTTTCCATGGGAGTTTTGCCATGGATCCCCCTCTGGCATGCCACAGTCCAGGTGTTAGTCCCCTTGAAACAACTTTTCCATCACTATTGTGGCCAGAAAGAGTCCCTGTTGTTTTTAAAATTCGCCTGCCCATTGAAGTCAATGGCGGTTCGCGCGGTTCGCCGGTTCGCGAACATTTGCGGAAGTTCGCGTTCGCCGTTCGCGAACCGAAAATTCCGGGTTCGCGACAACTCTAATTATTATTATTTATAAATCACCAACAAATTCTGTAGCGCTGTACAATGGGTGGATTAACAGAGGGCCCTGCTCCTTGAGTTTACATGTTTTAGACTGTGTTGGAATTTCACTGAAATTTCAACGCAATTCAAAGATATCATAAGACAAAGCCTGAGGTTGACAAGAGTTGACAAAAGGAGGAGCTTCTCTGGCACCTTTTGTCCAATCGCAGCAGCTGTCACAAATAATGTTTATGGAATTCAGGCTCTGTCTATGGAGGATAGCTTGGTTTTACACTAGAATACAGCACTTACATGGCTCCAGGCAGCTGATGCACCTGGAGCCGGACCTGTATCATGAAGATGGGACAGGCGGAGGTAAGTAAAACTCACCTCCCTGCACCCTGTGACCACTGGACCCACACCAGATCTGTCCATTTCAGTTTTTTTTTTTTGCATAATATGCAAAGACCACCGAAATTGACAGATCTGCTTTAAATTAGAAATTCACTTTGACATCGCTTGGAATTCTCATTTTAGTGAGATCTGTTCCTGTCACTTTCATTCTATTGTTTATCTCTGAGACTGGAATGAACGATTGATTTAGTAGTGTTTAATATATGTAACACATTCTTAAAATTACACATGTACCTATTGCTAACTCTACCTGACCCAGATCATAATCACAACAAGTTTATTTTAACCCCAATGGGACACTTCGGTTACCTTTCCTCAATAATTAAAAACTGTATGTATACTTCCAATTCTCATAATTATTGAGTTACTAGATGTTTAACATATTATTCTTTTAACTTTCTGCCAAAATAGTTGCTAAACAGGTTAATTTACATAAAATGTCTATGGATGTCATAATTCTTTGATATCTAATAACCTGCATATTGCAATTTATTTAGATTTAATTTGTTACACAATCTAAACAGTCCTAATATAAGCAAGTAATAGTCTTAAACGGGGATCAATATCATTAAATTAAACTTTCTTTGTGTCTGCTTTGGATTCTCCATTTTTTACATACCTATTGTCTTCTCTGATTATGTACGTGAAAAAAAGCATATTTTTTTAATGCACTTATGGCAGTGAAAATAAAAAAATTGTGTTTAATTTTTTTTAACATTTATTTTAAATTGGATGGCTGTTGTGCCTAGGGCAGCGTAAACAGACTTCTAAATGGCAGGGAATTAAGTACCAAGTTTGCTGGGGCATGATCTATGCACCAAAACCAGTTAACTAAGCTTAACTGGTATTGCTTAGACGGATCTTTTAATATGGAAGCTCACAGAGTAGGCCCTTTTAGTGGGCCCATATATTTACTTCGCAAGATGTTACTAGTCTAGAACTTTAACAGGTTTATCTGCTATAGTGAGAATTCAAAGTGAATTCAAAGTGATTTTCAAATTTAAAGCCAGAGTAGCAGACTGGAAAACATAGCCGATTTAATAAATATTTTCCATTTTGGTTGTTTTGACGTTAAATTTGAATTCACTCAGAATACTCACAATAGTAAATAACACTAAGAATTTGTTGAATGCAATAGATTGCCATAGAATTATGGAATTTTATTTCATCAGTATCTGGGGAGGGAGGGGCAGAGTTTGAGACACCAGACGATGGAAGATCTGCAAGTTCTACCGTACCTGCATGCATAAATATGCTTTTTATTCTGTTTGTCATCGTTCATCTTTCAAATTCAATCTGTGCAGCTTTGCAGAACATCACTGCCCTTATCAAGCAAAGGAAGGAAATAACTAGATAACTTGTGCACAGCAAAAAAAATAAATAATAATTTTAGCCAAACCACTTAGTCTGAAAATGTATAATTTTTGGGGACGGCTGAATTTCAGTCTTTTGGCAGTTTTTCTCATCCGAATTTTGGTAACTAAAAGATTCAGGAAAACAAATCACCTGAACCTAAAGGATGTGGAAATAAGCCAAGTATTGGTTCACAGATGTAAGAAAAAGTAACTAATACAGGAAAAAAAGAGGATCTATATTTATATTTCTATATTACATATTTAGTAAATATATAAATATAGATTTATTTTTACTGCTCCACCTATTGCTCACGTTTCCCTTGATTTGTAAATAAAATCAATGATTAGTGACGGTCGGGAATTACTGACGCATGACCAGGCTGCACACGTATGTGCCGACTACACTGCCTTATTGTAAAGCCCCCAAGCTGAGGGTACACACATTTTAGATTGGGAAACCTTGGAAATCCACTTAAGATGCCGTTAGATTTTTCAACACTTTTGTTACATTCTGATCATACTTTCTGTCTATCAACTTTTGTTTGTATAATAAAATATTTATTAAAAAGGAGATTGTCAAAACAAAAAAACTATTAGTGACTGTCCCTTAAACATAAATCATTTTTTTCCCCCATCAATTGTCTCTTTTTGTGGCTCCACAGGCGGAATTCCTAATCACGAATCAAAATGAACATCACCGTCTAGAGCATTTGGTTAGTGAGTCGGCTACATTTCAGGAATTCATCATTCATTCGGTACAAATTCGGATGAATTGCAGTTAGTAACAAAATAAAACTCCAAGTCTAGAAATAACATGTGTTTTTTGAAACTACTTAGAAAGTTAGATTTAATTTTGATTCCAAACAGAGAAGAAATGAAAAAAACATTATATGTAGAAAATAATTAAAACAGAACATCAACTGACATTTTATGTTCTATTCTAAACAAATAGAATTATTTCGAACATGCACTGACCACATTATGCAAGGCATCATGCATCTCTACTGTTATTTACGTTTTCTTAATTATTTTAGCAGACAAAATAAGAAACATTCCTGCGGATTGCAGCAAAATGCTTTGAATGAATATACTGCAGGTTCTACTTTACTGTATTTTTTTGAGCACAGTCTAAATGAATTATAGATGACTTTCTATTCTTAGACATAAAATTTTGATGACATCAAATCCCATAGCTATGTGTCATTGCCAAGTGCCATATGAGATTCCAGTTTTGTCTGTTGGTAAATAAATAAAAATGTGAGCATTTTCCTTAAACCCATTGCTATCTGTTTACGTACAACTAAATGCTGTATATAATGTTACAACGGCAGTTGGAAAAATAAACAGAAATAAATATATGAAACCTTATTAAATATGTAAAATACAGCATTTAATTCAGAAATGTTACCCATAAATTTCAGGTCACTTTAATGTCTGTTTTGGAATTGTTTCCACTCATCTTTAATTCACAAGAGGTTTTACAAAGATCACATTTTTTTGTGAGTAGATTACGATGAGCAATGTATCTTTTCCTTTGAATAAAAAGATAGAAAGAAGAGAGGTACACTTGTGCTGACACAGCTGTCATGTGTCTTCTTATTTAGCCCATTTACAATCCATACATATTATTTTATTATTTTGATTACTAAAGACAAAACCATATTTAGATGTATACAAGGTTATTTACTACAGTAGGGTTGCTAAGTTTTTGGTTTGGTTCTTTTAAACTGATTTACCACATTCACTCTTCAGTGAATAACCCAGATAAATGTATATTCTTTTAGTTTTTCTTTCTTCTGGTACAGGTTTTTGTGTCAATAATGATTTCAAAGTTTAGCTTTAAAGGGACACTGTAGGCACTCAAACCACTTAAGCTCATTGAAGTGGTCTCGGTACAGTGTCCCTATTGCCCTTAGTGCTGCAATTTGAAACATTACAGTTCCAGAGAAACTGCAATGTTTACATTGCAACACTAAGTCAGCATCTAGTGGTCTGGTATCTGACACTGGATGTCCTCATGCTTTGCCTGAGGACCTCCAGCGTCAGATTTTTCCACATAGGAAAGCATTGATTCAATGCTTTCCTATGGGGAGATTTAATGCACGTGCAGTATTTGCTGTGTATGCGCATTAGAGCCCGCTCGTCGCAGGATGGAGGAGAAGCTTCTACCCAGCACTGAGGGACATCAGAATTGGGGTCAGGTAAGTAAATAAAGGGCTTTTAACCCTTTATTTATCAAAGAGGCAATATAGTATCCCTTTAAGCAGATCTTTCACAATTTGGTTCCATTCTTCAATCCACCCTGATGTCCCCCGACTATTTTTGAACACTGGGACTGACATTACTTAAAATTTTTTACATATTCCCGGGTCTTCTTTCTACACACCACCATCTTCAAGTATCTTAGATGGTAGCGCCCATAAATATCTTAGATGGGCACTGCCATCTGCCTGTGGCTGGGCGTGTAAGTCAAATCACACACATGCCTAGTTCACCCCGTGTAGGGTCCTGTCTTTTCGTCTGGCCTCAGTTGACTCTTGCAATAGCGAGAGAGTCAGTAGAGAGGATCAGTGATGTCCCTTTACTGTACATGACGTAGTGATGGAGTAAATGGATACAGGGTCAATGACAAAGTTGACAAGGGTCATGGAGCTTGTCAACCAGCTGGTTCTACAGAAGGAAAAGTAATCCCTACTTTCCCCAATGTATTACTTGGTACAAAAGCAGGGCATACAGGGGTATTTGAGACATGCTCAACATAAAAAAAAGTGACATTGACGCTTTAAATTAAAAACAGATATTTCGTGTCCATCTACATTTGAGTAAGGTAGGGTAATTCCACACCTGCACCAGAGATGGGTAGTAATCATTTCAAATATGGGCTCTACCATAACTACCACATCTCACTGTAGTGTTTATTGTGCAATGAGTCTATGGATGCTGTCACACCCATATTCTGTCAAGTTTACCCTGTCACCTATAGCATGACCTTATTCAGCAGCTTAGATAATGCAGAAATTGCACTTCCAAATTATACTTATGAATCCACCCTAGCTTGGTTGATAATAAGCTACAAGCTTATTACTGCCATACAAATTCCTTTAAGCAGACATGGAAAAACAACATAATAAAATTAATACCATAAACGGATTCTGACAGATTGAACATTTATTGATAAAATGTTCCACATCACAAATTAAAATTAATATGCGTTTTGAGTATAAAGATGACAGACAAAAAAGCACAGGTGAGATATTTAGCATCATGGTTTATACCCCCTACGTCATCAAAGCAACAGTACTGTTGGATGATTGTTTCAACCAATCACATAGCAGAGACAGTAGTGTTAAAAACGAATTTAGATAAATTAAGCACTAGAGATCTAACATTATTACATTATTTGACTGATACAAACAACATTTTGTTCTAATTTAGGTGTATCACACATGAGGGTCCGCCCAAGGTCAAAATATACAACAGATGCATCCTTTTAGTTAACCAAAAATACATTTTAGTGCCAGAATTCGAACAATTTGAAGAAAAGCTTTTTAAGTGATCCATACTATCTGTTAGGAAGATAACTGGAAATAAATCATGATTTTGTTCCATAAACAAGCAGAACGCCTTTGATTGTGTAGTAAATGCCTAATATGCTATTAAAAGGACAATCAAGAAACCATAAGAGCCAGGCTCTTTGCAGAGTGTTTTTGTGTACGGAGCTCTCATTTTTATGTTCCTTGCATTCTTTTATTAATTTCTGCAGTATTCTTTGTAATTTAATCCAATTTAATACCATTGCAAAACTTCCCCCTGCACGTACAAGTACTTGTATGATATTTACCTTAAAAGTTACCATTACATAAAGTCACCATTAAATCAAATTCATGAACCACTGGGAACCATTAGAGGGACAGGATTTAATAAGAGATCGGAAATTGTTTGTAGCCCGTGGATAAGCTGTGAATTTGCAGCAAACTAAAAGAAATTTGACAAATAACTTTGTTTCTTCCTCTTCGTTATATTATTTAGCTTCTTTTTGAATAAATGGAGGTAATCTCCCACTTTAGTATCCCTTTAAATTGAACAGAATTACAATCATGATTAGTTATACACCACCTAATCTATCGATCTTCCTTTTCTTTTTCGTTAAATAGGTTTAGAGGTAGATCAAAAACATATCACAAAATTTAAACCAAAACAACCAAGCTGTAAATATGGCTTTTTGAGCAATATTTTTAATTTTGCTTTGCAAATGTTTAAAATATACTGTGAACACACACAAAAAGAGAGACACAACAAAAATATAAACAGAATTATTCACTAAACTTAGACTTTAATTAATTGAAGCAAATTTTAGGTCAAGAGTAACACTGGATAAATTCTCCAAACTCAAAAATGTTTGAAGGTTGGCTATAATAATCTAACGTTCCAGTTCAATAAATGAACATTTTAGGCATTGATATTTTAGCATACAAATATATACTTAACTTTAGCATGCAAGATGTCAATGAGTTACTTGGCAGGGTTCATCAAACTATTTACCCAGCAAAAATAAATTTTTTTGGATTAGATTCTGTAGAGCCAGTGGTTACAGGTTACCTACATAATACACATTTATCCCGACCTTAGTGCAGTGAGTTTGGATCTATATTAAAATAACACAGAGTTTGACACTTTTATATTTAAATATAAAAATATATTTAGCATTACTGATAAGAAAATGTATAGTTATTTAATTTGGGAAGGTATTGAGATCTCTACCGCTAAAGCATCAGATTTCAGATGCCAGGGGCTTTCCTGCCAGCATGCATTTGGCAGGGAAAGAGCCTTAAGATTCTGGGAAATCTGGGCACGCCTTAGTAGGAATATTTCTTTCATTCTTTTTTTTCTTTTCTTTTTTTCTTTAATAGCTTTTTTTTTTTTTTTTACCACATGAATACAAGTAAATGAAAGGACAAGGGTCACACTAATATATATATATACATTTTTAGAATCAAGTTTTTTATTTTTATTTTGAAAGAAAAAATATAGATGAAAAAGCACTATGGGGCATACATGTCAAAAAATAACAGAAATATTAAGAGCATATGTGAAAATATGGTATTGAGTCACACAATTGTCATTTTTCATTAAGCAGTGTATAAATAATATTTAAACAAGTGTGGTATTTATCACATCTATGGACTCTCCCATGACTATAACAAAGATTACCAGTAGTGGTATCACCATTAAGTTATACATTAACAAGGTAACATCTGCCAATTATATATTTACCAAAAACAGTTAACACAATGCTGGCTATTTAATAAAACAAAATTTGACTCCACTATAAATCTCCTGTGTTCCCTACATCTTACATTTTTTATTTTTTTTAAATCTCTAACATTCCGTCAAATATACAATTACTAAATCCGGCGTAGGGCGTACCATACACACTAATTCATAAAACCCTTTCTGATATACAACTATAGGATTTCCCCACCAACTAAACCATTCTAAACCCTAAGGTTGCCACTATGTTCCACCATTTTAATGGGGGTAATCCTTCCAAATCCACACATCAACAGGAGCGTGGGTACATTGCCCAGGTGAGGTAGAATATTAGTCGGCCACGTGAATCTTCCATTATTAAGTATACCTAATCAAAAAAGAAGAAAATAAATAAATTAATTAATTTAAAAAAGAAAATAGGAATAAAGTATCAAAACTCGCCAGTGAGTGTAGATCACACTAATATTAAAATAATCGATGGTTATACATTTTTCATAGCATGTTTTTGTATACAGTATATAGTTATGTTTGTATTATATATACACATGTGAACTGTTTGCACAACTCTGTAGGACAACTTTTTAGGACATCTATTTAATTTAATATAGAAAATAATCCAGGCACTCCAACGAATTCCAAACAAGGCAGTTTTATTGGACCCAAGAACCAGAAAGCAACGTTTTGACCCCTTAGGGCCTTTGTCAAGCTGCCTTGTTTGGAATTTGTTGGAGTGTCTGGATTATTTTCTATATTCAAAACTTTATATTTGGTCCCCTCTGGTACTGGGACTTATCCAGCACAGCACCCAGGATTCCATGACGAAGGGTTGAGTGCACTTCCACTACCTGTCAGGGTGGCGGTCCGGTGCCCGGGACCCAGACACTATCCAGGTGGCGGTGCAGGACCGGGACCCAGTATGCCTGATGTTCAGAGTAGGAGTCACAGTGTGGAGGTGGATAAGCAGGGTCTGGTGCAGGGTAACCGCACGCCCCCTGGTGTTGAGCACCAGCGTTTGTGCAGCCACATACCAGAACCCTGAATCAGCTTATGCAGATACCAGGAACTAGGAGCTTGGACATTAAGCAGACCTCCCAGGAGCTGAATAGGGAGGATCTTCTGCAAGAGTGTATCCAGTACTAGAAACAAGGTAAGACTAGAGATAGGCACCAAACATGAAAACAAGACAGAACTAATAGAACCCAGAACCAGAGAAAGATAGTAAGCTAAACCCAGAACATATACACAAGACATGAGGAAAACATGAACATAACATGGGCATGACTGGATAGAACTGTACATGGACTGGGTATACAAACTAAAACAAGACAAGATAACATAGGCAAAACAAGAGGAGAAATAACTAAGCACTATATATGGAAATCATGGGGATTTAGTCACACTATATGATCATACATTGCATAAGCCTGCCAACAACGCCAATGTACACCATATCTGGCAGGTCCTACACTGCCTAATGTATGCTAAAACAACCAAAGAAGACATATATATTACTTACCTGCAAGAAAGGGCAGACGCCTTAAGGAGCTGCCTGCAGGAACTCTGAAACAACGGGAATGATGGAAAACAAACAAGTGTGGCAACATAAAACAAACATTTAAAGGAAACCTGGAGACTCTGAATCCCAGGGATGTATTACAGGAATGAACCCAGAAATCCCAGCATAAAGAAAACCAGACATAGAATAGAAAACCAAAAAAACAAGAAAAACTAAACAAGAATTGTAACAAGAGTACTGGATACCAGAAGCCATTGCCAGACATCTCCACAGAACAGAGCAGGAGGTGACACTACCTACATGTCGCTATTTATTTAATTGATGACATAACTTCCTGTTTGTTCCATTCAATAACTGACCTTAGCTCACTTGAATTGAAAAGGAGTTGTCAATTGTAGATACTCTGTGCTTTATATGTCAATGCAATATACTAATTGGCATGCGTAGTCCTTATTTTTAAGGTAATTTGGATGAAAGGACATAATTACATGTGCACGCATCATGTACTGTCATAATGTATCTCCTCATTCTATAATCCAGGAACCCCACTTATTAGGATCTCTAAAAGACAAAAGAACATGGACGAGATTTGCATCCTCACTATACTCAACTCTGTTCTATTTATTTTAATAATATTTCAGCAAGAAAAAAAAAATATTGAAGGTCAAAAATGAAAGCTTAGAACTTTGGCAAATCCTGTCTGGATAAATAATGTTCTGATTAAATATCTGCAGCCCTGAGAAGATATAATGTACTCAGCAAATCGCTTTCAGATTCATGCATTATATGTGGAGAAACAAATGTAGATTTCACACAGACAGCGAATGTCTGTGTGACCACACCTTTTCGAAATACAGTTTAAAGCTGTCTTATAAATGTCTTTTCAAATTTAATCTTGATGATTTTTTAAGGAACAGTTTTTTCTTTCTTTCAAAAATCATAGTTATTATGTATTTAATCCAGTGCAGCTTAGACATTTTTTTTATAGATTTTTATTGAGGCGTTTAACTGTTGAGACATCAAATATCATATATCGTAGTTTTACAGAGTGATTTATATATAATTAAGGTCAAATGCTATTTGGATGTCTGGAGAACCTACTGTCATCGATATATATACACTAGATTCTTAAGACTGGTTATAAAACTGTGTATGCCCACAATGCTTGATTAAAGACTGAAAACATTTTTATCCATGAGACAATGTTTTCAAGAATTTAAAAATGTTGGAATAGACATTCGAGTCTTTGCACTGATTTGCAATAAAGTGTATAGGACATGTACTGAGACTCTTAAATTGCTGGAAGGTGCCGTATATGGATCTATGATCAATTAATTAATAACAACAATAAAATAACATAAACTCCTACAGGAGTAAGGACCATAGAGGCATTCTATAAACAGAGGGTCAAAAATATAAAACATAGAGGTCCATGGAACATAAATACATGTTGTGATGTATGAGAAAAATGACATGTAAATTAAAAAATAATTGTGAAATAAATATCTGGGATTAACGAATGTAAAGCACATGAATGAGAATTATAAAACCATAAACCATTAGTATTATGATGTTTCAAACACTATCATTATAAGGAATAATAGCAACAGGGTTATTTACTAAATGGAGAATTGTCACAAATTCCAAGTGAATTTTAAGTCACAATTGCTAAACTGAAAAATTCTGCAAAACAGCTATGCTTTAAGTTCAATTACTTTGGTCCTAAGTTTCAAGTTCATTTGAAAATCACTTTGATTACCATTACCAAACAATTCTCACTTTTGTGAATAACCATGCAAAACACTTAAAATGTTGGTCAGAAAATGCATGCCATGAAGAAAACCATAATTAAAAGAAAAACACATTTTGCACAATAGAATGGAGCACTAATTATGTATATATTTATTTATTAATAGTTTTACTATGAAAAAAAATAGACAATTCCATTGGTTTCAAGCATGTCACAGATTCAGGGGTCAAGTCCTGGGGAATAAAGTGTGGGAACTCACTCGAGTTCCACCCCCACCCCACCACCAAAAAAAAAAACCAAAACTTGTATGCATATATAAACGCGTACACACACACTCAGGTGCACACATACACTTACAGACACACACATACACTCACAGACACACAAACACAGACACACAAATTCACAGATAGACACACATACTCTCACAGACACACACATACACTCACAGACACACACATACACTCACAGACACACACATACACTCACAGACACACACATACACACACACACACACACACACACACACACTCCCAGACACACACACACTCCCAGACACATACACACACTCACAGACACACACACAGACACCAACACAGACACCAACACACACATACACTCACAGACACACAAATACACATACACACACACACTCCCACACACACTCCCAGACACATACACACACACACACACTCACAGACACATACACACACACACATACATACACTCACAGACACACTCCCAGACACATACATACACTCACAGACACACACACTCCCAGACACACACACACATACTCTCCCAGACACACAACACACACATATACACAATAATTATTTGTATATTTTTTTTAAATAAAAAAATGTCCACCCAGCCTCCCTACCTGGAGAGCTGGCGTGGACCTGTCCCTGGGGTCCAGTGGGGCTTCAGTGCGGCCAGCTCTTGTCTCGCTGTCAGACGCGGCGAGGGAGCTGTGTTCTCTCTGCTCCCTCTTGCCGCGCGGGCTGTCTACTGATGCCGGGAGCCAGAAATGACGTCATATTCCGGCTCCCAGCATCAGCAAATGGCGCGTGGCGAGAGGTAGCAGAGAGAACACAGCTCCCTCGCCACGTCTGACAGCGAGACAAGAGCCTGCCGGGTGGGTCCTTCAGGTGGCCATTAGGCCACCTCTTGGGCCCCCCATGACAGGGGAAACACAGGGGCATTTGGGGGCGGCATTTTTTGCCGCCCCCTGAGTGCCTGCAGGACCACAAACGGGAACGGCGTTCCTGCTCTAAAAAAAGTGCAGGAACGCCGTTCCCACGCGTTCCTGCAGGACTCGAGCCCTGCACAGATTGCATGAACAAATACAGTGTTATGGCAAAGTGAGAATGATATTTGGTCACAAATGCAGCACCTGAATTTCTTGGGCTATCTCTGTAGCGTCCAGATTGGGACTCCCTCTCCTAGAACGTTGGGCCCAGTCTTTGTAGGAGTTAGCTGTTGCAGGGCACTCACATTATGGACATGGAGCCAAATATGTAGGAAATGACAGCACAGACAAGCATCCTATCTGACTTACTGAGTAACTGTCTTTGCAAAGCAGCGTGCTAGTACTTCGAAAGAAACTAGATGCAAGAAAGTAAAAAGCTAAGCAATGCAGTGCAGCGTGGGACAGCATTAAGAAATGCAGATATGAAATTATTGGTAAAAAAAAAATTATATAGGATTTCAACGGTAAGAATTAATTTCTCCAATATTCCAAAAGGGAATGTCCTGAAAGAAGAGGAACCACTGGGAGATTTATTAACCACTTCTACTAAAAGCTCCAACATTGAAGTTCTAGTTCCAAGTCCAAGTTCTGGATTTTTCCAGTAGTATAAGTTACATTTTTTTCACTGTAAAAATTCCAAAATAAATTACATTTTTAGACCTTAGCAATATTGCATTAATTCCCCCATGCAGGCCTGGACTGGCCATCGGGCACACCGGGCAAATGCCCGGTGTTCTGCGATGTCCATGGGACGAGGCCGGCAGGCGAGATCACAGGACTATCCGAGCACTATCCGAGCGCCGGCCTTGCTGTTTTCCATGATGGGCTGGTGGGGATATCAAAGATCTCCCCACTGGCCCACATGCAGTGTGATGCGGCCGCCGGCATGAGACAACAAGGAGAGGAACCCGGAAGAGCTATATTTTGCAGCTCCGCCGGGTTTCTCTCGCAAGATCTGCAGCGTTTCCATGGCTAGCACCACTTGCCGCTAGCACCACCAGGGATGGCAGCACGGTCCCCCCTCCCAGACTAAAGGTAAGAAAAGAGGGGGGATACAATCAATGCTTGTTTATATTTAATTGGTTTTGAAATGAATACATATTAATAATATTCTGTCCCCCCAACACGCAAGCCTTCCAAACATTCACACACACTGCACTCCTGGCACTCACTGCACCCTCACTCACACACACAGCATCTTCACACACACACCCCTGACACTCACAGCACCCTCACTCACACACATTAAAAGCACCCTCCCACACACACACACACACTGCACCCCTGACACTCACAGCACCCTATCACACACACACACTGCACCCCTGACACTCACAGCACACACACACACGGTACCCCTGACACAAACTGCACCCTCACACACACAGCTTCCTCACACACACATAACCCTCACTCAAACACAGCACCCTCACACACAGAGCACCCATTACTCACACACATCACACACACTACACCCCTCACACACAGCACCCTTATCCACACAGCACCCTCACACACACACACTGCACCCCTCTTGCACACACACTATACCCCTCACACACACACACACACAGCACCCTCACACACAGCACCCTTACACACTACACCCCTGACACTCACAGCACCCTTACTCACACACACACACACTGCACCCCATGACACTCACAGCACCCTCACACACACACACTGCACCCTCAAACACAGCTTCCTCACACGCACATAGCACCCT
Organism: Pelobates fuscus; assembly: GCF_036172605.1. Lineage (NCBI taxonomy): Eukaryota > Metazoa > Chordata > Amphibia > Anura > Pelobatidae > Pelobates > Pelobates fuscus. The sequence goes on along the minus strand of NC_086320.1, from coordinate 328,398,337 downwards.
CACTCAAACACAGCACTTATCACTCACACACTGCACCCCTCACACACACACACTGCACCCTTACCCACACAGCACCCTTACACAAACACTACACTTCTCTTGCACACACACACATTACCCCCCCACACACACACACTGCACCCCTCACCCTCACAGCACCCTTACTAACACACACACATACACACACACACACACACACACACACACACACACTGCACCCCTGACACTCACAGCATCCTAACTCACACACATACACACTGCACCACTGGCACTCACAGCACACACACACACACACACACACACACACTGCACCTTTACACACACACAACTTCCTCACATGCACATAGCACCCTCACTTAAACACAGCATCCTCACACACACACTGCACCCATCACAGCACCCTTACACACACACACTACCCTCCTCTTGCACACACACTACACTCCTCACACACACAGCACCCTTACACACACACTTCACAATACTCTTTTTTTGTCTCCTGGTATCCCATCTATTGAGACACCAAAGACAAATTTCAAGCAAACACAGTGCAAACATGTTATTAAATTTGCTTGCGCTGTGCAGAACAAATACAGGACCCTTTCAGCAGAGCTCTGCGCATGGTCTGCCCTAGAAGATCATTGAACCAACATGTTCACTTTGTGATGGGGCGTGCTTGTCATTGGTGATGACAAAACACTCTATCTGGCCCCGCCCCCTTTTCAGTGGGCCGCTGTAATTAATAAATTCTTGGGATAAATTTTCTTCCTAGTTCGGCCCTGCCCCCATGCACTTAAATGTGAACTTTGTTGGCATGTCTGTTATGAGGACGGATACCTAACATTAAAAATAAGAGCACACCCTTAGTACACTTAGCAAGGTTAATTTTCTGTTTGACTTGGCTGAAACAAAGATTTACTTTTTTGTTCTGTGAACCACACCCATGTTTTTATTTTAAGCCCATTCACAAGGGTGTTTAGACTGACTGTTCAGATAGATGTTGCTTTGAAGATATAGTACAAATATGATTAGATATGACTTAACTAAATAGCTCTTATAGAATCAGTAACATTGCTGTTTGGTTTGTCCATTTAATATACAGTCTGACCAATAGTTTTAGGATCTTTGATGGACTATGTGGGGAGGCTGAACAGGGAAATCGATTCTTCCCACATACAATCTACCAACCACATGCACTAACAATGTAACATCACCACCACCAGTCCCCCATACACACACACTCAACTACCCTGTCACATTATCCTCCCTCTTTTCACACACATTCAGTCATCATGCCACATCACCCCTCCCACACAGTCACTTTGTCAGCCCGCATCCCCCACACACACACACTTAGTCACAGACACCCTCAGGTACAGGCACCACCACACAGACAGTAACCCTCATACTCACACAATCACCGCTCACACACACAACAAAGTCCCAACATAAACATAACACACACAGCAAGACAACAAGCAGCCCCCACATACGCAAATACACTACAAACTGCTCCCTCCACACATACACTACCAGATACAGAGATACATGTGCTCAGAGAGATTCAAAGACACACAGAGATACATGTGCTCAGAGAGATTCAAAGACACATATGCATTGCAGACACAGACATGGAATTTATGGTGGAAAACAAAAGAGAAGATGCGGAACTAACTCAGGGGCAGCAAACATTGATACTTGGGAAAACCTTAATCTCAAAACAAATAAAATAGAAAAACAGACAAAAGAAATAGGTTGCGACTAGTAGTAGTGAAGAGAAATACAAGGTTGCAAATTAAAGGGACACTCCCGGCAGCCAGACCACTTCTGCTTATTGGAGTGGTCTGAGTGCCAACTCCCACTACTCCTAACCCTGCAAGTGTAATTATTGCAGTTTTTTTATAAACTGCAATAATTACCTTGCAGGGTTAACTCCACCTCTAGTGGCTGTCTAGTAGACAGCCACTAGAGGGCACTTCCTGGTTTCTAGCACAGGAAACTTGTGCTAGAGCGTCGCTGGACGTCCTCACGCTATGTGAGGACCTCTGACGTTGCTCATTTCCCATAGGAAAGCATTGAAAAGCATTTTCAATGTTTTCCTATGGGGTGCACTAATGCGCATGCGCAGCATTGCCGTGCATGCGCATTAGGTCTCCCCGGCCGGTGGACAGGATCAGTCTCACCCACCGGCCAACGCAGTCAGAAGGAGGAGCGGCGCGGAGGGAAAAGCAGCGACGAGGGACATTGTCGCTGCCTCAGGTAAGTTACTGAAGGGGTTTTCACCCCTTCAGCAACTGGGGATTGGGGGGTGGGAGGGAGAGGGAACCTGCAGTGCCAGGAAAACAGATTTTTGTTTCTTAGTGTTCTTATAGTTCCAAATAAATCCTTGTTGTGAAAGAGCTCTTAGTAGATTGGGCAGTTCTGGTGATAGTGTGGTATTCTCAACCGGTCAGCAGATGAAATATAAAATGGCAATAAACACAAGAAAACTCTGATAACGTAATATTGTTTGGGAAGTAGTGTATTAAAAAACAAATGGAAATATACTCACAAGTATGGAGCTGCCAACTCGCTTACGTACCGGAGTGCGTGACAATATAATCCTCGTCAGGGATATGTTGTTAATACAGGGCCTGCTACATAGGTGATCATGAACCCAGTCCCAACTTGGTTATGACATCTCATGGATGACATACAATGAAACAAGCAGAGAAAACAGGGGAAAACAATAGTGTAATAAACTGTGCAATAAATGGTGTGGATAAACGTAAACAATATCACATTCCCAATCATCTCTACTTAAACAGCATGAAGTGGTGTAATCCCCACTCAGGATGTTTTCCTTCCAAAAACCCACAGTAGGATATATAGTGCAAACACAAAAAGGAAAAAAAAATATAGTGCTTTCTGCTTATAACAGCATGTGCAATAAAAACACAAGAAATGTACTTACACTTTTCAGAGCAAGGTAATGCTGTATGGAAACAGCATGGGTGGTACAACCCTCACCTGGGATGTATGTAGATGAAATAGGTGCAGTAGTGACAAATAGTGATGTCCCGTACGGTTCGCTGGCGAATAGTTCCTGGCGCACATAGCTTGTTCGCGTTCGCCACGGGTGGCGAACATATACGATGTTCGGTCCGCCCCCTATTCGTCATCATTGAGTAAACTTTGACCCTGTACCTCACAGTCAGCAGACACATTCCAGCCAATCGGCAGCAGACCCTACCTCCCAGACCCTCCCACCTCCTAGACAGCATACAATTTAGATTAATTCTGAAGCTGCATTCTTTTTATTTTTCTTTGTGTTTATTATACATTATCCTCCCCATAGCCAGTAACCTGTGTTTATTATACATTATCCCCCCCATAGCCAGTAACCTGTGTTTATTATACATTATCCTTCCCATAGCCAGTAACTTGTGTTTATTATACATTATCCCTCCCATAGCCAGTAATCCCATAGTCATTTATCGTTGGACCTAGGCAGCATGTTGTCTTAGGCCGGCCCAGAGAGTGAGTGAGTGAGTGAATAATATAATATATATGTTCAGAAACATATTAGTAATATATGTAAATCGGGTTCATGCAAAGAGGGTGAAAAGGTATTAAAGAAAAACACACTTATTGCATCAAATTTACAAAGCCAACCTTTTAAAAGCTTTCCTCATTTCTTTCTCGGGATGAGGAATATATATATCGGTTGTAGACTGATGATTTCCATCTGCCCAATCTTTTAATAATATGCACTGGAGTGTCAGTGTTGAAGGAGACCGAAGCTGCCCCTATTGTAAATGAAAGACCTGAGACATGGATACAACCCAATCTTAGGAGTAGTGTTCTGATGTAGAAGATGAATTTAGCCGTAGTCAGAGGGATTCAGTGAGAGTAGTGGTGAAATGTGTGTGGCATGACTGAGTGTGGGTAAGAAAGAGTCAAGTATTTTAACTGGGCACTACGTTTAGGTGGGATAAAGTGGTATAGCGGATGGATGAGTAGTTTGGTTCGTTTTAGAGGTTTGCAGAGAAAGTATATAGTGATCATGATTTTTAGCGATATCCAATATTTTTAAGGTGGTTTTAAACAAACATAAAATGCTATATAAAATTTGTGGGAATATCAAATAGTCGTGTACAGTACATCAGAGAGGGCTCAGAATATCGAACCATCGATCGGTAACCTGGATGAAGTAGGGGGTCTGTTTTATTAAATATGCGGTAATATCCTTTTAATGGGATAGGACGTTAGGAAAGGTGTGTGATTGGGATAAGTGGTTGTGGCTGTATTTACCTTATCCTGGGACCGACCTGGCTCTTAAGCTTGAGCCGCGCGTGGCTAGATCACTCCTGCCTCCACACGAGCCGCATGCGGCTTGATCTCCTCTTCTGATTTAGCCGCGTGCACTGTCTGCAGTGATCGGTCACATGGCCCGCCTGGCACTAGGAGCATGGCTCGAGTCACGAGTTCGCTCTTAAAGGGGCAGTGGGAGCCAATGGTTGATTCAGGCTCCCATTGGCCCACATCATTCCAGCACCCCCACACACGAAAGTTTTGGGGGCGTAGGCATGACGTGGGCCAATCAAATGTTAAAGGATATTTAAACTTCCCTAGCCCTATCCACTTTGTCCTATTGTGGTTTCTGTGTCAGTACCCTTTAGTGCGTTCCTTGATCTATTTTGGTATTGACCATGGCTTTGTTCTTGACTCTGAATTTATCTTGTCTTGTTTGCCCGTGTGACTGATTACCATCTACCTGACTCTGGCTTGTTCTTGTTTTCGTAGTCTCTCTGTTACCATGACCTCGTCTCGTTTCTGATTATGCTTTATCTCTATCTGACGTTTAGTCTGGCCATTCTAAGTCCAGGTAATAAGTTATATCCTAGTCTTGTCCCTTGCTATCCTAAACTCTGCGTGTTGGGGTATTACATCATGACATTATGATAGGACCATGGGCCCTGCCGGTTTAGGACAGAAAATGGCCTCCTATGAGGCAAGATTTTAAGAACAGGATCACCGTATGGACCAGATTGCCCAGGCCCATCAGACACTTTTGTCCAGAAATGCTTATTTGGCCCCCGAGACACTGGTATGCGTACCATCTCCAATTACAGCCAATTACAAAAGTATTTCGTCAGTGTAAGCTGATACCGTATAATCATAGTCCTGAACAGAAATACAGAATGGTTAATGTACTTTTTCTAAAACTTTTGAAAAGAACCAATTTGACTAGTCATATATAACATATGTGAGTCACTACAATATCATATCATAACACCATTCTGCCACTGAACCAATGTTTCTAGAAGGATTACTGCCTGTCGTGTCCAGAGCAATAGTAAGCAGAAGTGTATTGGATATCTTAAACTTGTTCTAGCAATAATCACCAGCTATGGGCCAGTTCACTAATAGCTATGGGTCAGTTTCCCCATCTTTTTTTTTTTTTAGAAATGCCTATTATCTTACACCGCACCTGGTGTAAGCAGAAACAGAACAAGAACCAGACTATTTTGGCATTCATGAATTTGTGTATCCTTCAGTTCATTAGTCTTCCATATCCTGTCTTTGTTTAGTGCTGTCTCTCTATGTGCTAACATCTCAATTCTTGGCTGATCAACTCTGCATGTTCGAGGCCTGCCCTGAATATCCACTTAAACTTGACTGAGCTCTGTCACTACAGGCCTGACCTTTTCCACGAGACTGTTCTCTGCTCCATCTGTGTTCTGCCAAATCATTTGTCTTATGAGAACTTTTTCTGAACTTAGTTTTGACGAGCTATAGAGCTCAGCCACTGGAGGTGGTATTTAATAATGATATAGAAAGGGAGACAATCATTTGTGCGACTCATTCACTAGATAAAATATCACCATTCCATTAGAAGATGAATGTATCAGCTGATATTTCTTCTTCAAGCAGTTGTTTAACATTAATTTGTGAATGTTTCTAATCTTTTTTTACCCTGATCTATTTTTTAAAGATGGGTAGAAGTGTAAAACTAGGTGATCCTGACTGTTTTTCTTGGAACATGTAATTGGGAAACAACTAACCAAGATATTAGGATGATGTTTAGTAGATAAAGCCCAGGATGCAGAGAAGGCCGTAAGCACAATCAGGTACGCAATACAAAGGGATCAGACAGAGAATGGTCAGCAAAGCCAAAGGTCAGGACAGGCTGCACAGGATTGCAGTCAGGAGTCAGGCAGGGGTCAAATATCAGGAAGCAATAGAACAGGCATTGAACTGAGCAACAAGTCAAGGGTTAGTGGAGTTTAAATAGGGAGAGTAGGTATATCCATTTATTGCAGCTCCGCCTTCACCCCCTCTGTTGGTTTCCATCCTCTGTCACTTTAAGAGGGCTTTGCTTCTGCGCGCATATGCCATAGGATACTTTGGGGCTCTGTCCCTATGCCATGAGGGGATGAAGAAGGCAGTCACCCATCTGCGGTGCCGTGCCTAGGAAGAGGCACCGCGTTTCCTTGAAGGGCCAAAAGTAGCCAGTGTCGGCAGATGGGCCGGCCACACTGCTTGGAAAGACATACTTTGGCGTCTCCGTGGAAAGAGAGGGAGGAAAGTGAGGCAGGAAAGCGAGGACCTCACACAAGCATAGAGAGTAATCAAAAATCTGCTGAAAACCATAGTTGAACGCTATACCACAAAAAAGCAAAATTACAAATTCACAAATGGTAACAGCAAGTTTACATTTGATCTACTGTGCTTTTTTGCCAGCATCATTGGTATATCAATGTTTTACCTGCACTATTACACATATATCCTAACTTTACCATCTTTTTCTTTCACTTTGCCCCCCCCTGCCCCCTCTCCCCGCTACAGTCTTAATATCTGTATGGCGGATGCTTTTTTTTTTTTTATATTATTTTATATTGTGGGTTTTTTTCTTTGCAAAAAAAAGTTGAAATGCATCTAATATTCAGGGTCCATTTCCTACTGCGTTCTCTTAACTATTTGGGGTCTTATAGGAAGTCAGACAATATATATTAAGACTCTCATATATCTAGATTTGGTCTGCCTCTAGTGTTGTGGGATGTCTTACATTGTAGAACAGGATAGTGTGGGATCACTGGTTACATAAAACTATAAATTGTGTTTTATTTAATATTAATATAAATATCACTTTTTGTCATGCAATATCTTAAGTGTTCTAACTAAAGTCAGGAATTAAAGCTGGGAACATATAATTTGTGTGCTCAGAATTCTCATCTATTTCTGCAAATTTCAATCATTTCATAGCCAAAGAGTCTGTGAAAAAATTGCTGTGGAAAACTGAAAATCAAGCCAAAATATTTCTCTTGTGCTTCCAAACGCGATCTTCATGATTCATTAAACCACTTTAAGGAACTGAAAAAAATGAATGAACTAGCGGTACTCCAGTTAACTTTGATTATATACATATACAAAGGATACAACACATACTTGTGAAAAATCAAAACATTTACCAAATTAACTACAATTTTTAAAAATGACACTTTAAAGTTATAATATTTTGAATTCTTCAACAGGAGTGCTAACCGTTTGAGTATGACATCATGGACTCTAGAACGAGTATGTATACATAATTATCATGATCAAATATTAGATACATTTATAATTGCTAGTTTCTGTTCTATTGTTATGCTAACTGCAGTTCTCATTACATAATATGACACATTTTTATATATTGTAGCATTGGCTGTGTGTTTATACTGTAATATTTGGTGAGGTTTAAAAATACATTTTGGCCTGTGAACCATATTCAAACATTGAGTCTGTCTGGAAAAACAAAATGGGTTTTATTGCATTACCAGTTAAACTGATACTTCTCTATCCTTTGCAAAAAAAAAAATAGGAAAAGTTAGCTATTGGTTGTGCTTTTTTTTTTTCAACTAAAGTTTACATTTTACACGACTATGATAACATAAATAAAAATATACCAACAATAACACGAGAAAATAATACATTAGCCCTGATTCATAGGAAAGATCAGGAGAATGTAGTTACAGTAGTTACTTTTGGTGTCTCAGTATTTTTTATTATATTAAGGTGGAAGGAAGTTCTTAATGGGGCACTCTTCCATCAAAACAAAGTTATCTTAATGGAGTTGTTTGGAGTTTGGAGTCCCCATTACCTCAAGAGGTTAAACTGATTATTCTGCTTAGGGTACAGGAGATTGGCTGTATATATTATAATTCTCAATAGACAACCAGCGAGAGGCGGAGCTTGAAGCGTTCAGTCACTCAGAGCCATCCGAGCAAAAGGATAGGAAGGAGGAGTGCAGCGGCCACAGCAAAGACCACGGGAGACAGTGGAGACCAGGGACTCAACTTCTGGTTTAAACCATTCACAAATGGTTTAACTCCTTGAAGAAAGGTGTAACACAGGGACATTAAGATGAAGATATGTCACGGGTTTGGGGTGAATGGGCTCGGTATGCAAAGATTTTATAGGACACAGTCACTGAATTTAATGTTATTATAAAAATAAATAAGTATAATAAAAAGTCCCAATGCAAAATAGAAACGGAAAATAATGTAATATCTTCATGAGAAATAAAAGTCCTTAAGGTAAAATAAAGTATTTTACCAGAGTTTCAGCACTGGGCAAATTATGAAAGACTTGATTGAAGTTGTAGTAGAATTGCAGGGGTTAAACCAATACTGGAAAATGGGTTGCAGGGGTTAACTAAGGCTGGAACAGGTTTGCAGGGGTTACCCAAGGCAGAATTCAGGCAGACAAGAGATGATTCAGGAAATGCACAGGTGAGGGTAATAAACTTACTTCAGTCAGGATTTGGCTCTGTGCTCTAAGGAAACAACAAAACAACTGAGCACAGAACCTAGATTTGTCTGTGCTTACATAGGGAAAAGGGAAAGGTTTCCCTGGACTGACTAAGGAAGGGAAAGACATGACTGCTGCCCAGGAAGGGGGGGATGGATTAAGGGGGATACATATGTAGCAAGAAGGGACTGGTATATAAAGGAATCTGGGGGTGGGCCCTTGCCACTCATCAGGAAGGAAGATATCTATCAGGAGTAAAAGAACACTTTTACTGACCTTAAAATTAATTACTCACCGTTTCCAGTGATGCAGCTATGGCGGCGGTGTCCAGGGATGCACTGGTGGATATGCTGCAGGCATACCTGGCGGCGAATGGCTCCGGGTCGTTGGGTGAAGTGATTGCCGGCCTGCAGGGGAGCAGCAACGGTGCAGCGGTGGCGGAGCCTGAGCAGATGCAGGATGGCGGCTGGAGGCCTAGGCGATCCAGACCTCCTACGCGCCTTTCCCCCAGCTCAGTGCGGTGAAACAGCGGCAGACGGAGAGTGACCGGGGTGGACGGAGCAGGCGGAGCGGCTGGAGGTGACCCCTTACCTACCCGGGCTGCAGGAGGGCAGCTGGGGCAGGAAATGGAGGCTGGTCGGCGGGATCAAGATGGCGGCGGAAGAGCTGCGCGGTCAAAGAGTCCTGCTTCTTTTCCGGCCCGATCTGACGTCAGAGCGCGCGGGAAGACTTACGTCAGTGGAGGCGCCGCGCGTACGTGAAGTCAGTGCGCCGGAGTGTGCTGACGTCACAGGCCCCGCCATCTTGGAACCTGGCAAACCGGTCTGGAGAGCCGGGCAGCTGACCTGGAGAGTGCCCAGGAATCGTGGAGGGAAGGTGGCCGGGTGAGCGGTCGGCTCCGAAGATCGGGTGATGGCGGCCATGGCTGTGGTCGGCCGGAGGAGGCGGAAGATGGCGGCCTGTGGAGAGCTCGGCTGGGTCAGGAGGAGGAACCGGCCATGGGAGATGGTAGACAGCGCAGAGGAGCAGGAGGAACAGCTGGAGAACCGGGTGCCTGGCAGCCTTCCTGTGTCCGGTGAGTCAGCCTGCGCAGGCGCATGGGGTAGTCTGGGTGCGAGTCTAGTGGGTTCCAGGGAGTCACAAGGGGAAGTTTTGCGCTTGCTTAGGGCCCTAGTGGCTGGGTTACCAGGGGCAGCGCAAGGAGGGGCATTAGCGCCTGCGCCAGGGCCCGCGCCTGCAGCTCCACAGTGCGCTTTTCGCCCCAGCATACCTGGGTGTGAGTTGGCTCTGCTGGGCATCCATGTCCCTAGCGAGACATGCGAGAAGATAGTGCGTGGCGAATTTGTGGATTTGCTATCCCTGGTTCCGCCAGATAAGAATTCCGTAGATAGGCCTAGGCGGGGGGAGCCAGGTGAAGGGGACAAGGGCAAGCAGCGCCCGAGGACTTTTGGGAACTGGTTGCAGGGGTTTGCAGTTTTCGCCAGCGTATTGTCCAGTCATTTTCCGGAAATGGCCCTTCATTATTTGGGTACCTATATCTCATTTGGGGGGCTTACAAAATTGACGGCGGTCAATGCTGGTTTCGATATGACCAGCAATTTTGGCAGAAAATGGCGGTGTGCCCGGGGTTGGACTTGCAGGATGGTAGCCTCTGGCTGCTTCTTATGACCCCCAACCGGCCAGCGCCCTTTCAGGGCGCAGCCGGTGGCCAGCCAGGGGCGCCGGCTGGACCTAAGCGGGGGGTTTGCTGGCTCTTCAATGAGAGCCATTGCAGGTGGTATAGTTTCTGCCGCTTTCGACACGAGTGCTCTCACTGTGGAGGAGCGCATCCTGTGGCGCACTGTTTCAAAAAGGGGAAACAGGTGCCTCCAAAAGGTGGGGCTGCGGATGCCGTCCCAAAAGGCTTGGACCCCAGTGAGCGGGGAAAGGATGGTGCCGTGGCTCGCTCGGGATCCTAAGCGGCGGGATGCGTTGCTGTTGGCGGACGGGTTTTCGTCGGGGTTTTGGATTCCGTTCCCTCGGCGGAACCGCGTTTTGCTAACAACTTGCGCTCGGTTCAGGGTAGGGAAGGGATGTTGCGGGAAAAACTGGACAAAGAGGTATGTTTGGGGAGGATGGCGGGGCCATTTGTCCGCTCGCCATTTGAGAATCTTCGGGTGTCGCCATTGGGTTTGGTCCCTAAAAAGGAGGAGGGGGATTACCGCATGATTCATCATTAATCTTATCCAGCAGGTGAGTCTGTTAACGACGGCATTGATAAGGAGTTCAGCCGCGTCCGGTACGCGTCGTTCGACAGGGCATTGGAATTGGTCAGGGACTCCGGGGTTGGAGCCTGGTTAGCGAATTCCGACATTGAATCGGCCTTCCGCTTGTTACCAGTCCACCCGGAGTGTCATCACCTCCTTGGTTGCCACTTTGAAGGTAGTTACTACTATGACATGTGTCTTCTGATGGGGTGTGCTATTTCCTGCTCCTATTTCGAGTCCTTTGCGTTGTTTCTGGAATGGGTGGTAATTCAGGTTACGGTTCAGCGACACATTATTTGGATGATTTTTTGTTTGTAGGGAAACGGACAGGGGTATGCGGGGACCTTTTGCGTGTTTTTCGGGAGGTGGCAGCTGATTTTGGCGTTCCGGTCGCAGAACAGAAGACGGAGGGCCCGGCCGAGGTGCTGTCATTCCTCAGGGTGGAAATTGATTCCACCAACGGTTGCCGGATGACAAGGTCTCTGTGCTGTTTCGTTGGGTCGACCTAGTTAGAGGGGCGAACAAAGTGCAGTTGTGGCAGATGCAGGTGCTGCTGGGTCACCTAGCATTCGCATGTCGGGTTTTGCTGATGGGTCGGGCGTTTTGTCGCCGTCTCTCTTTGGCGACGGTGGGGATTCGGGAGCCGTATCATTTTATACGGGTTACGAAAAAGCTTAAGGCGGACTTACAAGTGTGGAGTTCCTTCCTGGAGAGGTACAACGGCCGGTCGTGTTGGCTGCAAGCGGCGATTGGCAACTAGGTGTTGGAACTCTTCACGGATGCATCCGGCTCCCTCGGCTTCGGGGCACACTTCCGGGGCCGGTGGTGTGCGGAGGCATGGCTGGAGCTCTTCCCGATTGTAGCTGTGGTGTATTACCAAACTCTATAAATTATTATGTACGCATACACATATAAAGTCTGGTCCGTCTACTTTAACAAATATTTATTCAGAGACAAAACAACAACAACATACAAATAATGGCACACAATCTAACTAACTATACCAACAACAACAGCAACAATAGCAACTAAATCTTATAAAATCACCAGATCCCACTCACAGTTCACCATGATAAAAATTAGCCCATGTCTGCTTAAGGGTCTGCTTAGTAGCACAGCCAAGAAAGAACAGGAAGGAATGGGGATAGGGGGGAGTGGTTCTCTTTCCTGACCTGTAAAGGTTTTGAATTACCATATGAAAAGGTAAAGCTTATCCCACTGTGAGAAAGGCATACATGAGCTTGGTCACATGACCCCTGGTCACCATATTAGTTTGATGACAGAATGTCGCCACAGTAGCTGCAATGGAGTTATGGGGTCACGATTTGCGGGACCGAACGGTTGATTTTCACACGGACAACATGAGCGTTGTCCATGTGATAAATCGTGCAACGTCGGCTTCGCTGCCGGTGCTGGCGTTGCTTAGGCGATTGGTCCTGTTGAGTTTGCAGCATAATGTGTGGGTTAGGGCATGTCATGTGCCAGGAGTCTTGAATATTGTGGCTGATGCACTCTCGGTTCCAGTGGCAGCGTTTCCGAGAGGCGGCACCAGAGGCAGAACAGGTGGGGCAGCCTTGCCCGCAGTCTTTATGGGAGCTCGGTTCCGAAGATGGATGGGGTTGGTGACGGAGTCGTTGTCGGCATCCTCGTGGAAGTCCTACCGGGCGGCGTGGTCTAAGTGTCTCGGGTTGGTGCCGGGGGAAGGTAGCCTGGCGTCGGACTCGGGCGCTTTGAGGTAACCTTACTTTTTTTGGAGCAATTGTTGGAGGAAGGGTGGTCATGTGCTGCAGCAGAGAAGGCCCTGTCTTTCTTGTTTAGGTTTCTGGGTTGGAGGAATATTACCAGGGAATTTAGCATTCAGAGAGCCCTGCGTGGGTGGCGACGGAGGAGGGTCCCGGATCAGAGGAGGCCTATTTCGGTGCAGCTTCTGTGGGAGCTCCTGGCGGCGCTGGGGCGGGTGTGTAGCTCAGAGTATGAGGCGTTGTTGTTCGGGGGTCGCTTTTTCTTTGTGCATTTTTGGGGCGTTGCGGGTCGGAGAGATGGTGGCCGCCAGCCGTCGGGTGGCGCCACCGCTGTTGTGTCGGATGTGTGGTGGGCGGCAAAGGGGCTGGACATTCGGATCCGTAAGTCCAAGACGGATCAAAGAGGTGAAGGAGCGTGGGTATGTATTGACGCAGCGGGGGGGGAGGGGGGATTATTGCCCGGTGCACCTGTTTTGGAGATTCTTGAAGGTCCGCCCTGCGGGCGGGGGTTCTCTGCTGGTGCATCAGGACGGGTCTCCTATGACGCGATATCAATATAGCAAGATCTTGCGGGAATCCCTGGTGGCGAGCGGGAGGAGCCCGCAAGGGTACTCGGCCCATTCTTTCTGGACTGGGGCAGTCACACAGGCTAGTGGGACGGGATTTTCACCGGTGCGGGAATTGGGGCGGTGGAGTTCGGGGAGGGGGTGTTGTGTGTGTGGGGGGGTGCTGTGTGTGTTAGGGCAGGTGCTGCGTGTTAGGGCAGGTGCTGCGTGTTAGGGCAGGTGCTGCGTGTTAGGGCAGGTGCTGCGTGTTAGGGCAGGTGCTGCGTGTTAGGGCAGGTGCTGCGTGTTAGGGCAGGTGCTGCGTGTTAGGGCAGGTGCTGCGTGTTAGGGCAGGTGCTGCGTGTAGCAAATGTGTGCTTTGCTGTGTGTACGGGTGCGGAGTGTGTGTGGAGTGCTGTGTGTGCATGTGTGAGGGGTGCTGTGTGTGAGAGGGGGTGCTGTGTGTGAGAGGGGGTGCTGTGTGTGAGAGGGGGTGCTGCGTGTTAGGGCAGGTGCTGCAGGTAGCAAATGTGTGCTTTTTTGTGTGTTTTTTTATAATCCTACAAATACATAATTAAAATAATTATCTCCCCCCCCCCCACCCCTTCCTTCTTAACTTTGGTAAAGGAGGGGGCGACACAGCCAACCCTGGCGGTCCGGTGGTGGTAAGTTCTCTGTAGGTTCTGGCTGCAGCTCTCCTGTCCTCCCGCGAGCAGAATGATGTGTGGAGCGTTGCCATGGTAACGCGCGGCAACGCTCCACACAGCCTGCTTGCGGGAGGACAGGAAAGCTGCGTCCTAGATCCCGCGCCCTGCCTCCGGGCCCTCCCAATACGAAAGCAGAGTAGGCGTCTGCTGACAGCGCCACACCCCCCCCCCCCCACGGCGACCTAAGGCCGCGTGCCCACAGAGAGGGCACGCGTGCCATAGGTTCGCCATCACTGATCTAGACTGTAAGCTCGTTTGAGCAGGGTCCTCATCTACCTATTGTTCCTGTGTCACTGTGTTATTGTCTCATGTATTGTAAATTCCTCTCCCCCCCCCCCCCCCTTTAATAATATCATAGAACTCTGCGGAATTAGTCGGCGCTTTATAAATACCAATAATAATAATAACCATGACAACTTTCTTTTTTTAAGGAGTAAATCTACTAAGCGTTTGCATAACTGTTGGAACTTTACTAATTTACTATGCATTTCATCAACTTCCATAATCAATACTAGATTTCTCACCATCATGTGACAATCAGCAGCTGCCAGAATAAAACAGTCAGTTCTAATCACATGACAGAAAACCAAGTTATTATGCCCTACCAACTGAAAGAAAGTCTCGCTGCACTAAAACATGTTTCTACCATTTTGCATCAGTTAAGCCAAGATATTCTTCAGATTGTTTACTTTCCTTTTTTTCCTTTTTTTTTAGTTTTTATTTATCGTACAGCTTCGTCGAACATGCTGTTGCTTTAAAAAATAACAAATACCACATTTTCAGCTTTTCCTTGATCCAAGTTCCCAAAATGAAAACTTCCTCTTATATACTGACAAGTAGCCTATGCCTCGTTAAAGCAAGTCAACTATTTTCTAATCTTGATATGCAAAATGCATGACTACAAGGTCTGCCAGATTTTTTAAATAGCCACAGGGTAAAACTTAAAGCAAATAAAAATATTGTGTTAATGGGAAAAAAAAAAAAACTGTATTTTTAAAGAACAGAAAATAAAACAATGTGAGCCTTGGTTTAAGGAGGTCAATACTTTCTACAAATAGACTCTCCACTGAACACATGTACATTCACGTATACATAATAATCTTTATACATACTTACTGTCACCCATATACATGCTTAAATGCTCACCCTGACTCTAGCACATTCCTAAACATGTACTCTCTTCCTAGTACACGTACAAATATACTGTACATGTTTTTTCCCAGTTACCCATCTCACACTTTGCATATCATATATATTTATGTCGATCTGTACTTCTGCTAAGGTTGGCAAGTGTTCCAAGATAGAATTCCATTTAGAGAATATTGTATGAAATGTCCCAAAATGTGCACTCAAACTAGTTTGAACTGTTAAATGCATCTGCATTGTGAAAACTAAAAGTCACAAGTACATACCTACGAACAACGTATTTACAAGGTTTCCTACATCAGTTCAATGGAATATGTCACTGCTAGACTAAGAGACACTACTCTAACAAATGTATCTCGTCCCTTGCAGGAGGGGAGGGGGAGGGGGGACCTCACATTGTGCTGCTCTTACCTTTCCAAACCCCACATCTTTTTTACTTAAGGTGAACCTGTTATGGAAAAAAATCACTTATTTGAAATTGCTCCCATGTACATTGAATACACCATATATCCCAAAGATACATTGCATTCCAGCGCTGCTTCGTGGATGTTACTCTTTGTATAATAACCTCCAGCTGCACTCCTACTACAGTCATGCCACTGTTTCTATACTCCCTAGCTGGCACTAGAATCGCCAGCTGAAGAGTTTCCATAGCAACCACAGTGCATGCGCTGTGGTTGCTATGGGTGAAGAGCAGAGAGACCTCTTGTGGGGGGTAATTTCTGCTCTTCCTTGTCAGTCAATGCTTCGGCACACCAAGGCATTGACTGACGGCATGGAGAAAATCCTATTTATAAATAAACTTTGTCTGTTAGCGTGAAGGTCTAGGAACAATAAATATACTTTGCAGAACTCTCAGACTCCCAGATATATATTTATTGTACTTTATTCCTATTTTCTGGTTCTGGATATCCAGTATATTTCATTATTGACAAGTGGTCTACCCAAGATCCATCAAATGTGGGTTCTGATGTTTTTAATTAAAACAATGCACTTACTGTTAATGTATTTTTTTAAAGGGACACTCAACAGACCAAATAATAAAAAAAACAAAAAAAAAAACACTATTTAGTAGATATTCCCTGAATGAAAAACATGCATGCATTTTATTATAATAACATATAGGGGAGTCCTAAACTTAAATAGGAACCTGGTACATAACCACATTAAGCCTAAGAAGAAATTCAATATGTGTAATGAACCGGCAAGCTTCTATGGATGTGGCATTGTATCGCCTGCAAAAGTACGGGAAATAGAAAAAGATACAATAAAGAATTTAATAAACCATAAGATACAGTACAAAAACATCAAATTAAATATTTAATTACTTGTCACTAGTGATGTCCCGAACGGTTCGCTGGCGAATAGTTCCTGGCGAACATAGAGTGTTCGCGTTTGCCACGGACGGCGAACATATGCGATGTTCGGTCCGCCCCCTATTTGTCATCATTGAGTAAACTTTTACCCTGTACCTCACAGTCAGCAGACACATTCCAGCAATTTTTTTTGTGTGTGTTTATTATACATTATCCCCCATAGCCAGTAACCTGTGTTTTTTTATACATGATCCTCCCTATAGCCAGTAACCTGTGTTTATTATACATTATCCTCCCCATAGCCAGTATCCTGTGTTTATTATACATTATCCCCCATAGTCATTTATCGTTGGACCTAGGCAGCATGATGACTTAGGCCGGCCCAGAGAGTGAGTGAGTGAATAATATAATATATATGTTGAGGGATGAGGAATATATCGGTTGTAGACTGAGGATTTCCATCTGCCCAATCTTTTAATAATATGCACTGCAGTGTCAGTGTTGAAGGAGACCGAAGCTGCCCCTATTCTTAATGAAAGACCTGAGACATGGATACAACCCAATCTTAGGAGTAGTGTTCTGATGTAGAAGATGAATTTAGCCGTAGTCAGAGGGATTCAGTGAGAGTAGTGGTGAAATGTGTGTGGCATGACTGAGTGTGGGTAAGTAAGAGTCAAGTATTTTAACTGGACACTAGTTCTAGGTGGGATAGAGTGGTATAGCGGATGGATGAGTAGTTTGGTTCGTTTTAGAGGTTTGTAGAGAAAGTATATAGTGATCATGATTTTTAGCGATATCCAATATTTTTAAGGTGGTCCCAGTGCCACCACTCATATCCGGTGTCACAATAGCTTGCATTTAAAAAAAAAAAAAAAAAAAAAAACTTTGACTGTAATTAAAAATAAAAAGTAAGGTTATTAATATAAAAATAACGCCCACAAACAAAGATAATGGTCAGAAAATATTACAACAAATCCATAAAGTGGTATATTTTCTCCCAGATAGTGTTATAGGACTCCACCACCAACACTTATTGAATAGAACAGGAAATGTTTGGAATTTGTGACGTTTAGCCTTCTTTACGTACGTGTTTAGGTTTGTATAACAATGTTAGCAGAAAATAACAGGTTTTGTGTTTTGGTATTACCATAGATTTGTACGGTTGGCAATAATTTTCTGCCACAATGCGCTCATTATTAGTTCCTCTTCACACGCCAACTTACATTCTTCTTACAACATATAAATGTAATGCACCATATAATCAACACACAACTATTTCCCTTTTGTGTGCGTATAATGATGTTATAGAGCCTCTCCCCCAAAGGAAACTTTAATCACTACCGATTGTTGGGAATACTATGAAATATCTCCTAGCAACAGCTGTTTGTAATTTCAATCTACAGGAATTAATCTTCAATATCTCAACCTGCAAGTCTTCAACCATTCTAGCCATTACATCTTTAACTGCATCTAATCAAAATTCTTTTCCAGTAAAACTTTATTTTCCTTTAGAAAAAAATACCATTTGTAATCCACCAGGAAAACAATTGGCTTAATATTCTAGCAGTTGAAAATAATATAATATCAACTAGATTTGTTTTTTATTTATTTATTTCCTAGTCATACCAATCGCAGTCATAAGTTCCAGAGCATCTGCTTATGCCTCTTATCTTAAGCAAATTAACCAATTAACTTAAAGAAACAACAATGTTTTATATTGGGTTCCGTTTGTATACATAGCAAACTAGTGATTTAGTAAAATGTATTTATGAATGGATTATATTTATTTTATATATGTATTGCCTTGTGGGATTTGTAAGTGTTAGCCTTTGCATTATTAACTTTCGTAGATTTTAGTATTTTCAGGATAGGATATAATCCAACAAGAAAAACTAAATCAAATCTAACACGGTAGAAGGGATAATGGACAGTTACATATAACCGGTCCATTGAGATGGATGGGTAGAACATAAAATAGCAAAGGAGAAGTAGCAGGGTCCAAATACAAGCTGTGGTAAAGGATTATAGAGGTACACAATAATGGAAGACAAAGACAAGGTCAGGGATTGCAGTAGGTAGTCAACACATGCCAAAAGTCAGAAAACTGAGTATCACAAATAGCAATATAAATACACTCTTGGAGGATCACAAGGGTAAACACAACAGGGCAAAAGTTATTGGCCTCCCTCATTCCTGAGACACTGAAAGATGTGCTATTGATGTCACAGAAATGATACAGGAGAATCTACGTTGGAAATGATGCAGGATGTCTCAACATCATAAATAGATGTATGGTTGAAGCAAGTTGCATCCAAAACAATGGCAGAATGATGCAAGACAGCATGTGTGCAGATGAGTGGACCAGTTCATTGGGACTGGTAGGCTTTAATGATTTTTTATACATAGATAAAATACAGCAACTTTGTAAAAGCAGTATGCTTTTATGGAGGCACTTCCTTCTTGGAGAAGTTTACCTCATCTACTCACATGCCTAGACGACTGCCATGACTGGCCGCACCAGCATTAGCAGCTACCTAAGTTCCCCTTCATTGCCTCCATCCTTACCAGCACACCCTAAAATAATGATGCACAAAGGAGAAGTAACCTGTCAACATTTAAGGTCAGCTGATGTCTTGATATTTAGGGTGCTAGTGACTTGTGAAGGTGACAATGATCCACCAAATGCAAACTAGAAACTTCCTGGATGACCTGACATAGAGGGTGGACCCTCCATGTCCTGTGGCCCTCACCATGCCCAATCCCAAAGAAAAAAAAGATGCTGTTTATGTTCTACTTTTCACAATATATTTTATTTACTATATCTGATTTTAGATGTCTATATCATTGCCAGGGTCTTACCTGAGTTGGGAGTCTGTAGCGCAGATATGTTACTCACCCTTGCAGATAGCCACAGGCCAAGGTGTCAGGTAAGAATTCACCCGGCCTGCAGGATGAAGTACCAATACGCAGTACAGGCAAGGACTGAACCAGCAGGATTGTCGAGGGATAGTCGAGGTCAAAGGATGCCAGAGGACAGGCACAACGAGGAGCAGCCAAAGTCAAGGGATGCCAGAGGTCAGAGAAAACGTAGTCAGAAGCCGGGGTCAATCAATACGAAGCAGATGGAACACTAGTACAAAACAGGATCAAAGACTTGATGCTGAGCACAGGGCGAGGCTGAGTTTAAATACCCTGCTGATGACTGATCAGGGTCAGGTGAAGCACAGTCAAGTCAAGGTGCAGACCCAGTGTAGAAGACATGCCAGGATGAACAGGACCAGAATCAGTAGTCGCTGTATAAAGCTGCTGTGGCTCAGAGGTAGAAAGCAGGACCAGGGCTGAGAAGTTCCCCGGTTCAACTCCAGGAGCAACCATGTCTGTCCGTCTGTCTGCCACGGTGAGAACCGTGACACTCATTACTGTGTTAGCATAATGAGTTATGTACATATTTGTTATTTGGAAGTTCCATCACATATGTTCAATTATGGTTTAAGCTGTTTGAGAGTTCGTAATAACCATAGATTGATGTATTAGCTAAGGATCACACTAACATACATAAATAAATACACACATTGATTATATTTATTTTTAAAATAATAGTTGTAGCACATGATGACCATCAGCAACAGTTCACACATTTTATTTAGGCATGAAATATTCAGAATAAAATTAGTTGCGTCCTGATCGGACAAACAGTCGTCATCATCATCATGTGTTATGGAATTAAAAAATTGTTCGCATAAAAGGCTGACAGAGAATGATAGGAGTTCAAAACAGATGTCTTGAGTGGGTTACTTTACATGCTGGCACATGAACTTGACCTCAGTTTATCTAAATATGGCAATGGTTTAGAACTGGTCTTCACCACACACACGCAACCTTAAATTATATTCACAAGCATTGAGTTGAGCGATTTTGTTGAAAGTTACATTATTTTGTAGGACATAATAAATAATTACAGTTTTTGTTTTTATCCATAAGTGGAATAAATAGTAATAGATTATAAAAAAAATACATAATAGGAGTTTTAATCACATATTGCTCCGATTTAAAACTGGTCCATAGATGGAAGCATTTATCTAGTATGTAATAAATGTATATATGCACATTCTGGCTAAGAAAGAAATAAGAGACTTAATTTGCTGAGCTTACATTCCGGGGGGAAAGTTGGCAAAATGGCCCAAGGCAATACAAAAATACAAAAATAAAAAACTGTTGGTAACACTTATAGCCTCTTAATAAAATATTACTCACAAAACATTTAGAAATCTATGCGTTAACCATCTATCTAATACTCTGCTCTTTGACTTTGTATATTAGTTCACTTACATTTAGGATTCAAGCCAAATAGATAACTGAACACAAAATTCAGCTTTAAAAAATATGCAGATGATAAAGTGTTTTTTTTTTTACAATTAAAATGTTTCAGATAAAATAAGAAATATATTTCCACAGAAACCGGCTACACCCTATTATGGCAAACACTTATTGATCTTTTTAAATTATATTGTGAGATGATGCGATGGGCGTTTACACACCCAGAGCCCAGTTTGAAAAACAAACTGAAAGCATCTGTATTATTTAAAAGCGAGCACAATACATAGATTAAACAATATAATATCAGATTAACCTTGTTACAAGCTCAAACTGTGCGTAACAGATAAACGTTAAAGGGACTCTATATTCACCAAAATAACTTTAGCTTAATGAAGCCGTTTTGGTGTATAGATCATGCACCTTCATTTTCACTGCTCAATTATCTGCCATTTAGGAGTTAAATAACTTGTTTATACAGCCCTAGCCACGCCCCCCTGCATGTGACCAACACAGCCTTCCTAAATACGTCCTGTAACGAAAGATCTAATGTTTATACTTCCTTTATTGCACAGTCTGTTTAATTCCGAATTTCCTATCTCTTACACTCGAGGACCTGTTAAACTTGGGGCCCAGTGCAGCATTAAGCTCACCTACCAATAGAGGTACCGAAGGATATACATCATATCGGTAGTGTGCACAGAAACCATAGGTAGTCCTACCAAAATACTTACAAAATGCAAGGATAAGCAAACTCACAAATTGTTCAGAACTTAACTAGGATCTAAACAGTTAGCCGCAACTATAGAGAAACAGAAGTAAACCCGTAGCAATGTTTTTTTTCTCCACTTTCTCACCATTATCCAAAGTCATCATTGCTAATGACGACCATACTATATCTCCATGTCTTTACCTCCTTGTAATCAAACCTCCTGCTTCTTCTACCATTAAAAAAAAAATCTTGAATATGTAAATAAATTTTAAAAAACAATGGTTACAACAGTTACATTATAGTTTTATAGTTTGCTGGATAATAACAAATGTTATTCATGACTAAATATATTCAGTGAAAAAATTCCCATTATAAAAATAGATGTGCTGCAAATGCCTTCAGCTACAGTTCAGAGGAACTGAAACAAGGAGAAGGAGAAAAGGACTCTTACATTCTCTGAACATTATGTGCGATGGACTATATAGATCTAGACTGCATAATTTAGGCTTCTACTAGACTTTTGCAAAGTGAAATAAATTTGGTTCATCCAAATTGATTTGTCAGGGGTGTAGCGGACTCCGGGGAACTCAACTGGTTCCCTCTGCTAATTCCTCCTCTCAGCCAGACTGGAACCATTAAATATACAAGCATCCATTCCCCCAGTAACCAGACGAAACATAGTTTTGGGAGTCAACTGATTTTATTCAGGCCACACACAGCTTTCATGCACAGACCCCTAACATGGGGTCTCCAATACAACATTACAGGGATTTCATACCCAGGGTATTTTGTGTCTGAGAGACAATTGCGTGAGAAAAACCATAATTTGATTATCTCTCATGTATATAAAAATCTATACAAAATACACAGTACTCCAAAAGTACCCCCATCATAACTAGGAACTCCACAAAAGTTATATCCTCGGAAAGCTCTGATCTGAGTGTACAACCTGGCCAAGTATCACTCAGATCCGTTTGGCAGAATTGTATTGCCACCTGGGTAAAATTTTGACCAGCCGGACATGAGGGGATAGCCCAAAACAGTTCCAGGGAAATAGGTGCCCCGGCCTGTCTCTATTCAGGGGTTCCTGTGCAAAAACCATGCAAGGGATTTTCTTGTTTCGGTGAACGGGGAGAGATATAACTTTTACTGGGGTTTAGGTGAGTGCCTAGCCGAAAAGAGTTCCAGGCACTCAACGACTAAGTGCCGCTGCCCACGTTCAGGAGACAAAATGGCCGCCCCTCTTTTGCTGACTACGTGCATTCGGCTATACGAAATGGCAGCCACCCAGGGGAAGCATTCATTAATTACTTCCAGTGCGGAATTCGCACGTAGGTTACAAGGTGAGAATGTTCTAATGGGGTGCCAGGATGGTCCTCATTCGGGAGTCGAATGCACAGTGTTCGGATACCATAACTCCCGAATGGATAACAGATAAAACATCTAAAATTAGTGGTATGTTCTGCCACAGGGGGAAAATTTTTTACTCATATGGATATTTCATCCCTGTGGCATTTCAGTTCTTATTAATTTCGACCACTCGATCATTTGGGAAAAAAACATTCCAAAAACCCAATTTGCATCTAAAATATGTACATAATATAAATAATATACATATATATTACATAGTTACATAGTTACATAGTTACATAGCTGTAAAGAGACTTGCGTCCATCAAGTTCAGCCTTCCTCACATTTGTTTTTTTTTGCTGTTGATCCAAAAAAAGGCAAAAAAAAAAACAGTTTGAAGCACAATTTTGCAACAAGCTAGGAAAAAAAATCCTTCTTGACCCCAGAATGGCAGTCAGATTTATCCTTGGATCAAGCAGTTATTACCCTACATTGAAATATTATATCCTTGAATATTCTGTTTTTGCAAGTATGCATCTAGTAGCTGTTTGAACATCTGTATGGACTCTGATAAAACCACTTCTTCAGGCAGAGAATTCCACATCCTGATTGTTCTTACAGTAAAAAAACCCTTTCCTTTGCCTTTCTATATACATTGCCTTTCTTCTTTCTTCCAGTCTAAACACATGGTCTCGTGTCCTATGTAAAGTCCGGTTTGTGAATAGATTTCCACACAATGGTTTGTATATTGATGATAATATATATATTGCAGTACACTAAATGGTGCATTTGGATTACAGATCAAGTGAGAAGAAGTAGCCAATAGAGGGAGGAAAAGGAGAAGTCATAAGAAATATATATGTCTATGTTTATACATTATATATTAATTAAATATATACTGTGACATAAATGTGGATTCATCTTTTTGTTACTGCTCTTCTTTTTTTCCCTTGTTTTGGTCACTTCTCACTTGATCTGTGAATAAAATAAACATTAATTAGCTGTTACCTAAGCAACCATCATGTTTATTTTGGGCACCAAGGGCAGAATGTTGAATCATGAAACAAACAAGCTTGTCCATTGCCTGTTTTGTTTGCTTTGTGATTCGCCCATATAGCTATGGAATTCAGACGGTTCACGATTACCAAAAATTCAGAAGAATTGCAATTCGTTTGGAACTGAATATGCAAGTCTAGTTTCTACAGTTGCTGAAATTAATATCCCAAAATATTTTACTGTGGATACAGCCATGGACTAATCAAAGACTGTTTGCAACAATGAAAGTAAATGTATCTGGTACTGATATTTATCCAGCAGTCTATAAAAAGAGACCCAACTAGTGCCCAAACTGGTTCTATCTAGGACACAGGTAGGCCCAATTTAAAGTGTGTACATGCTTTATGTTAATTCTGATGTAATTGATTCCTGTAACCCAATAACGAAATTCAGACCAATCAAGCTGAGATAGAAAAATGTCCACATCACCGTGGTTTCCAACTTGGTTAGTTTCACTGTTTAGAGAAAATGCCCCAATAAGGTGGGAGCACTTTCATCGAGCCATGCAATATCCTTTAACAGTAAAAAAATACTCACATGATTTGGATTAAAATCATACTGAGTAAAAAATGTGGTTAGAAATGTATATCAAATGTTAGATATCCATATACAAAGAACCAAAGGAAGTCTTAGATATAAATATATGGCAGGGAGTATTATTTCTGCTGCTTTCAATGAAGGGATATTGTAAATTTATTTTCTTTGAATTCCATCAGGAAAATGTCAACTCACGTTCTATTTTTCTTTAACAGTAGTGGAAGAAGAACAGTCATTTTTTACTCAATAGCATGCCCCCGGCTCGCTTTCTTCTGTAACATTGCTCTGGTCCTGAGCTTGGTAAAAGCATTGTGTGATCTGTGTATTTAGTCAATTTGGAGCAGATGTGTCCCAGTCCTGAGGCAACCTTCAAAGTGAAAATCAACATTTGTGAAACTGACTGATAGAACAATCTCAACAGCTTTACTCTATTCTCCAGTCAATAACAATTAAATGTTTGGAGGCTTCTGGCCAGGCTCTTTCACATGATGGTCCACTTTACTATATGTTTTTACTCTGTTAGAATATATCTGAAAGGTATGTTTGACAACAATCTTAAATGACAGAAATGTTTTCCTTTGGGAAACTGAACTGAGAATTTGTGTCCTAGTGACCCAAATAATTTACAAATAACAATAGAAAAAAATGCCATTTATTTTATTTATGTATTTTGCAAAAGCGCTCGGTTCTATCAGAAATACTGAATTGTTTGTATCTAACATTACAAAACGTGTGCTTGTAATATAACTTTGTATGTTGAGTGAGAATGTTTTGTTTTTTTATATATCATAGTGGGGACATATTTTAATACACATGTTTTTGTGAAGTCTGCAAAAATAAATTGAAATGTATAGATCTTTTGAATTAGGCTCTTTCCTGGAACTGGGTGTCCCAATCATGTCATTCTTTGTTTTATACTGTTATTGCCTTTAATGTAACTCATATAACTCTATAATATGTGCATCTACCGCAATAAAAAATAATTGATGCCAAAAAAATTGAATGTAAAAAAAAGTAATGCTTCCCTCTATTTTGTTATACAAGCAATGCTCCAGATATGTTTTCTTATCAATGTTCTGCACATTTTTCTTAATCAAATGTTTGGTGGACTGATTACATTGCTGTGTGTGGTCTTATCTGATTGTGCTGTTTATGTGTGGTGACAAGAGTGGAAGAGATGCATCCTATTGCTCTTTAGATTTAGCTGATACTGGTGTTCTGTATACAAAAATAGAACACATTATCTTAACATTAAATTGTAATAATTTAAAGGAACAGGCAAGGGTGAAAATTACAACAATATTCAATTTATTGTATTACTGGTAGAGTTACAAAATGGCCAAAGAACAATTGCGAAAGTATTTTATCTGAATTAAATGAACATACTCAAGATACTATTTTGAATACACATTTTGATGTTTTAAGTACAAAGACCGTTCAGGTCGAAACGTTGTGAGTGGCGGTGGGTTCAATAAAAGTTGCCTTCTTGGTATTCTGGAGTGCCTGGACCTTTTTATATTTTTCCTTTATCTTGCTTTATTTTTGCAGTCATCAGGAATACCGTATATATTGTCGAGTATAAGCCAAGGCACCTAATTTTACCACAAAAATGGGAAAACGTATTGACTCGAGTACAAGCCTAGGGTGAGAAATGCAGCAGCTACTGGTAAATTTCTAAATAAAATTAGATCCCAATAAAATTACATTAATTGAATATTTATTTACAGTGTGTGTATATAATGAATGCAGTGTGTGTGTGTTTGTGTAGTGTGTGTATATAATGAATGCAGAGTGTGTGTGTTTGTGTAGTGTGTATATAATGAATGCAGAGTGTGTGTGTGTTTGTGTGTAGTGTGTGTATATAATGAATGCAGAGTGTGTTTGTGTGAATGCAGTGTGTGTGTGTGTGTATAATGAATGCAGTGTATGTATATAATGCAGAGTGTGTATATAATGCAGAGTGTGTGTTTGTATGAGTGTGTGTATATAATGCAGAGTGTGTGTTTGTATGAGTGTGTGTGTATATAATGCAGAGTGTGTGTGTGTGTGTATAATGCAGAGTGTGTTTGTATGAGTGTGTGTGTGTATATAATGCAGGGTGTGTGTGTATATAATGCAGAGTGTATGTATATACACACACACACATACAAACACACTCTGCATTATACACACACACACTCTGCATTATATACACACTTATACAAACACACACTCTGCATTATAAACACACACTCATACAAACACACACTCTGCATTATATACACACACTCATATAAACACACACTCTGCATTATATACGCACACACTCATACAAACACACACACACACACACTCTGCATTATATACACACACACTCTGTGTGTATATAATGCAGAGTGTGTGTGTGTTTGTGTAGTGTGTGTAAATTGGGTGGGGGGAGGGCATTTTTATTATTTTAATATTTTTTTAATTTTAATATTATTATTTTATTATAATTGTAATATTTAATTTTAGTCCCCCCTCCCTGCTTGTTGCCGGGCCAGGGAGGGGGGTTATATGATTCCCTGGTGGTCCGGTGGCATGGGCTGTGCAGGAGGCGGGCCGGCAGCAAGCTGTTACTTACCTTTACAGCAGCTACGTTCACCTCCGTTCAGCTCCCCCGTTCAGCTCACAGTGTAAATCTCGCGGTCTGCATGACGCGCGGAGCGTTGCCACGGAAACCTGTGGCAACGTGCTGACGACCGCGGGTCTCGCTGAACAGAGGAGCTGAACAGAGGTAACCAGAGCTGCTGTAAAGGTAAGTAACAGCTTGCTGCCAGCCCCCAACAGGACCGCCGGGCTTGTAATGAGCCCGGCGGTCCTGGTCTGTATTATGGCAATGTAAGTTGCCATAATACAGACAGTGACTCGAGTCAAAAAATGTGCCGAAAAACTCAGCTTATACTCGAGTATATACGGTTTATTTGAATAACCCTGTTAACCTGTCAGCCACAACATTAAAAAAGTTTTTAAAAAAGTTTTTAAATAATATAAACAAAGAAGCCTATAGGGGTCAAATGTTCCCTGTATTACTATAAGGGAGGTTATAAGAGAATACCCACTGCAAGTTTAGAGAGAAGTGAGACTTGCATGTCAGAGCACTGTAACTTGTTCTTGCCTTTATGCTCATTCTGCCTAAAGCCCTCCGGGGATGAAGATGGGGTTATTTTTATTGTCACAGTTTAGATTTTTTGTTTACAGGTTTTGTTCTTTTCAAGAGCGTTGTATATAATGGATATTCATTTAGCCTTTTTTGAGACTGAAACATAGAAAATCTAGAAGAAAGAAAACTTCTTATGGTAAGTATATATGTTTTTTTTCATTTTACAGGTGTTAGTTTACTAATACTGCTGTCCATGTGTGGGGGCTTCAGGAGGTACCCTCATTGAATATTATGATTAGGCTCCCCCATGTCATCAGTGCTTGTGTACTGGGATTTGAACATTAGGTCCTCCCAGCTATATTATAATCACTTGCCACCAAAGGGTAGGGATTTATAGGTCTCACCAATAATTATTATAATGGACACCACCTAGCATCAATGGTTGGGGGCACGGTTGGTGATATTAGGTAATTTTTGTAAAATGTATTTTAGCCTCCACCCACCGCCATGGGTAAGGGTAGGGGTTGGATCAGGGGAGGGCTGGCAGCCTTAGGCCTGGGGGGCAAAACCAGTCAAGTGGCCCATTGCGCCACCAAATCAGTTCACCATCCATGCCCACCTTTTTCTGGTTTTATAACGGATATTGATGTTATGCTAATCAGTAGCTCTTTGCCATACCCGCTCCTTCACGGCTCTGACTTTCAATGTTGTCAGAGCACAGGCTGAGAATCTCTGAGCCTGTGCTCTGACTCACTAACTGAGCGCCGGAACCACGAGGGAGTGGATTTGATCTGACTGCACCTACTGCTGGTGCGCACCAGTGGACCACCAGCGAATCGTTTAAATTAAATATGCTGGTGTACCCAACTTGTGAGCTGTGTTGGCCGCCGGGCGCCTCTGTTGTCATGGCACCCTGCGTGACCGCACAGCTTGCCCACCCTAACGGCTGGCCCTGCTGACACACACTGATGTTACTACTTAGACTTCCCTCAATATTAATACAGAGATGAGAGTAAACACCAATAAACTGTGGAAACAGAGCTGATCCCCCCAAATTTATAAAGGTTTGCTTAGAGGATTTATTCAAGATTAAATCATGCCTCCTCCTCTCTCCCCCATGCGCTGCTCTGTAGGCTGGGAGGAAGTGAAGAGTAATCACAGTCTCCCAGCACAACGCCACCTGTGGCTGCATGGGGAACAGCTGTTTAATGTAATGCTTGCAGGACGGCCAGCTGCCGCAGAACCTCTTTGTTTCCGTCTCTGCAAAGGGCTCTAGGCACTGCTTGTTGTGAGTGTGAGCCACTGTAAATTAGGGGCAGAGGGCACTTGCACTGCGGTCAAGACGGGTCTGGGCAGGAGGAGAGTGCAGTGCAATCAGTGCACTCCCTTCCTGTGGGTCACCAGTAGACTGGTGCACCTGCCCAGGATCAGAGCCGGTGCAAGGATTTTTGCCGCCCTAGACAAAATATAAATTTGCCGCCCCCCCATGTGACATCACAATGCCCCACCCATATGATCTGCCATATGAACTAACGCCAGTGCTGCACACAGTGTTTGTTTACATTAAAAAGCCTGCAGGGACCAGCTATAGACACCAGAACCACTTCATTAAGCTATAGTGTCCCTTTAATGTGAGGTAAATTATAGATTAGTGTCACTAATAATATACTAGATTGCCTACTTACAATTAGATGAGGATGATGATGGGCTGCGGTTTGGCTCCACTGGTCTGGTGTAGAACAGGACCTCTGGAGGCTGTTTGAAACTGTGGTCACAAAATTCAACGTTCTGGGAGAATTGGAAGCAGCTCAATTTTTTGGGGGCCTCTTACACAGCTCAAGGTCTGGGCCCCAGTGCCTGACGGTGAGTATGCCCATAAGGCCCACTCATAAGTCCACTTATATGTTCCACCCACCCATGAGCTCGCTCACAGGGAGTGGAGTGTGTAGGGGATGTGTTATGTGTTATCTCATATGTGTGCTTATGGTATGTAGTGTATAGGGATACCAGTTTGTGCAGGTGATGCAGTGTGTTTGTGTGTAGTGGAAGCAGTGTGTATTTGTGTATAAGGGATGTATTATGTGTTTCTGGTTGTGTGTGAGGGATGCATTGTGTGAATCTGTGTTTGTATGCATAAGGGATGCAAGGTGTGTGTCTGTATGTGTGTGCATTGAGTGTAAGAGATGCATTGTGTTTCTGTGTGTATGTAAGAAAAACAGTGTGTGTGTTTGCATGTGTGTGTAAGGGTTTGCATTGTATGTTTCTGTGTATGTGTGCAAATGATGCATTGTCTTTGTGTGTAAGTGTTGCATTGTGTGTGTGTGTAATGGATGCATTGTGTGTTTCTCTGTGTGTAAGTGAAGCATGTTCTGTTTCTGTGTATGTATAGGGATGCATTGTGTGTTTCTGTGTATGTATAGGGGTGCATTGTGTGCTTCTGTGTATGTATAGGGATGCATTGTGTGTGTGTGTGTGTGTGTGTGTGCGCGTAGTGTTAAAGAGCTCCCTGTCTTTCCCCCTGTCCTATAGAGCTGTCCCTTCTGTCCCTTAGAGCTCTCCCCTGCCCCTTAGTGGTCTCTCCTCTCCCCCACCCTCCCCTAGCGGTCTCTTCTCACACTCACCCACCCTCCCTGTGCTCTTCTCATCCCCCCTCCACCCTCCCTGTGTTTTTCTCACTCCTCCCTCTGTGTGTTCTCACCCCCCCTGTGTTCTCCTTACCCCCCTCCTCCCTGTGTTCTTCTTACTCCCCCCCTTGTTCTTCTTACCCCCCTCTTCTTATTACTCCCCCCTTCTTCTTAACCCTCCTACTTCTTCTTACCCCCTCTTTTTCTTCTTACCCCCTCTTCTTCTTCTTACCCCCTCCTTCTTCTTCTTACCCCATTCTTCTTCTTACCCCCTTCTTCTTCTTACTCCCCCCTCTTCTTCTTACTCCCCCCTCTTCTTCTTACTCCCCCTCTTCTTCTTACTCCCCTTCTTCTTCTTACTCTCCCTTCTTCTTCTTACCCCCCTCTTCTTCTTACCCCCTTCTTCTAATTACTCCCCACTCTTGTTCTTACTCCCCCCTTCTTCTTCTTACCCCCCTCTTTTTCTTACTTCCCCCTTCTTCTTACTCTCCCCCCTCACCTCTTCTTACTCTCCCCCCCTCTTCTTACTCTCCCCCCTCCCCTCTTCTTACTCTCCCCCTCCCCCCTTCTTACTCTCCCCCCTCCCCTCTTCTTACTCTACCCCCTCCCCTCTTCTTACTCTCCCCCCTCCCCTCTTCTTACTCTCCCCCCTTCTTACTCTCCCCCCTCCCCTTTTCTTACTCTCCCCCCTCCCCTCTTCTTACTCTCCCCCCTCCCCTCTTTTTACTCTCCCCCCCTCCCCTCTTCTTACTCTCCCCCCTCCCCTCTTCTTACTCTCCCCCCTCTTTTTACTCTCCCCCCTCCCCTCCTTTTTACTCTCCCCCCTCCCCTCTTTTTACTCTCCCCCCTCTTCTTACTCTCCCCCCTCCCCTCTTCTTACTCTCCCCCCTCCCCTCTTTTTACTCTCCCCCTCCCCTCTTCTTACTCTCCCCCCTCCCCTCTTCTTACTCTCCCCCCTCCCCTCTTTTTACTCTCCCCCCTCCCCTCTTCTTACTCTCCCCCCTCCCCTCTTCTTACTATCCCCCCCTCCCCTCTTCTTACTCTCCCCCCCCTTCTTTTTACTCCCCCCCCTTCTTCCCCCCTCCCCTGTAGGTGGCCGAGCTGCACTCCGGTCCTCGGTCCTGGCCGGAGTGATAGGAAGGTGCTCAGTGTGCACCTTCCTGTCAGTCCGGCCGGGTACAGGAAACAGAAACTCCTGTTCCGCGCGGAACAGGAGTTTCTGTTTCCTGTACCCGGCCGGACTGACAGGAAGTGCACACTCAGTGTGCACCTTCCTATCACTCCGGCCGGGACCGCGGACCGGAGTGCAGCTCGGCCACCTACAGGGGAGGGGAGAGAGGGAAAAGCAGCTGCAGCCGCCGAGCGCTCTTTACAGAGCGCTCGGCGGCTGCAGCATTTAAAGGGCCGGCCCGCCACGGTGGGTCCTAAAATAATTTTGGGCGGCCTGGGGGGCAATTGCCTCCCTGCCCCCCGGCCCAGCCTGCCCCTGGGTTGGATGTTAATCTGTCCACCCTTCCCCATTTTTTTCAATTTAAATTCCTCCAACACAGATGGGGCATGGGGGGAACTATGTAGGGGCCTTTGAAGAGACTGCACAGCAAGGGCTACCCAGTAGTTAGTGTTAAACAAGATATGTTTAAAAACTTCCATATATAAATATTATTGTAAACTTCGTATTGACCCCATATGCTTTTTAATCATTTATTTGAGCCTTTTTAATGTCACGAATGGCGGGATGTGTGCATTTTGTCAGGAACTGAAAGGTAATTAAAAAAAAATTCAATTATAGGCCAAAATAGCTGAACTGAAAACATGGCTAAATTGGAGATTTTTCCAATTAATATATTTTGGCCTAAAATGTAAAGTACAAATTTTAGTGAATAAACCCATTCAGGTTTTATCTTTTCCTCTATTGTGTATTTTTTTCCCCCTTCTTTATCCCTTCCTCTTCCCTTCTTTCTCTGTTACCACTGTAATCTGCAAAACACAAAACGTTCTTGCTATTTGGTTTTGTAGACTGTTTCCTTATGTACCCGAACGTCCTATAAAATCTAACAAACAAATACAAACAGTATACTTTGCACTAAATCTGTAGAAATCGGAGTTGAAGAGGTCTAACCCAAAGAGTCGTTTCGGATTACTTTGTAGGTATTCATTACATCATTCTCTCCCAGAATCAGGATTTTTTATTTTATTTCCCTTTTGCATATTACATCATTATTTTCTTTCAAGTCGCAAGCGCTTCGGATTCTGTTGATATAACCTAACATATATCAACTTTCTGTAAATTGCTTAATACAATCTGGATTATGTCACTCTGTGTGTACCATTGGATATACTTAGCTAGCAGGAGAACACATAACTCAATACCCATTACAGTAGGACAAATTTCATCTGGTGCATGAAAATATTATTTTCTTTCAGTAACAGTGAGCTTTGGAGAGGTAATGACTGAGGTTCAAAATCTAGGACAAAAGAGCCAAGAAAAAAAAAAGGTTGCATTATTCTTTCAACGATGCAAATTATAGCTTACCGTATCTCGTCGTTTTCATAAATATACTTTATTTATCATTTTAGCTAAAGCCAAATATCAGTTTTGCCTCGTTTCCACTGAGCGGATCGGTTCAGGTCGGTTCGGTACGGTACGCTATTTTGAGTGTTTCCATTATGAAAGTGGCCCATACAACCGAACCAAACCGCACCATTCATGGTCCCCCTTTAGATGTAGGGCCATAGGAAATGGTACGGTACGGTTAGGGCGGAGCTACTGGCGTCACACAATACATTCCACTGATTGGCGGATAGAAAAACGTCAATGCTCACGTCAAAGGCAAGCGCGAAATAAACACCACGTCGCCGTTTAGTCCAGATAATAGGAGAAGGATGCCTGCAAACAACAGCAAGCTCTGGTCGGCTCAGGAACTATCCACTTTCCTAACTATAATTGGCGATAGCGTTATTCAGAGTGAGCTTGATGGATCAGTGAGAAATGAAAAGGTGTATAAAGATATTTCTCAGCGGATGGCTGCTGAGGGATTTGAACGGACATCGGGTCAGTGTAGGGCAAAGCTTAAAAAGCTGAAAGGCCAATATAAAAAAATTAAGGATGCCAACAGCCGTAGTGGAAACAGTCGAAGTAGTTGGAAGTGGTACGACGCCATGGACGCCATTTACGGTCATAGGCCGGCAAACCAAGGCAGGGAGGGCGGTCTGGACTCTGCATCTACACTTCTCGAATCCATGATAGAACCCATTGGTAAGATTTATTTTTTTCTTAATTTGCATTGGCTTTCGCTCTGCTAACCATTTATAGATTCACTGAACAAAACCATTAACTATTTGCACCAAAAAACACATTTTATTTGTACAGTGTACTGAACTATTGATCTGTGCATTTTCAGATACAGTTGAAGGACTCTCCAATGATACCTCAAGCTTTTCATATGTTTCTGACGATGGTCCATCAACGTCGTTCAGCAGCACCAGTACGATTACGTCAACACCGACCCAACCACAGACCCAACCGCAGAGTATGCCCAATGCACCCCGGCACACTGGTAAGACATGCTGTTCAGAGTGAACATTGTAATTGTGCATTTTCCTAACTTTTAATTTACAGCAAACTGTGAACTCACTCAAAATGCTTCTATATGTAGTTTGTTTGCATAATTAAATCCATAATCATAATTGTACATTGTCTGTATATACTGCTATTTAAATTCCATTGTATTTTGAGCTTATCTTAAGTATATTGTGTTTAGGGTGTTTATTGTACTTTGTGCTTATACTGTTCTTATGTGTTACATATTTTCCTTATTTACATTATGTTAAATGATAAATATCCACCTGTTTTTTGTACCAATTGCTAAAAAAAAAAAAAGCACTATTATGGTCTTTTGTTTATTCCAGGTGATAGGAGACGGTTTCAGCTGGATTTGCACACAGTCATGGAGGATATGCGGGCAGCAGAGGAAAGGCAGCAGGAAAGGATGGAGAACCTTTCTGAGCGGCGCTTTCAGGCACTGCGTCAAGATGCCCAGGAAGCGAGGCGCCAGGAGGCAGAAATCGCCCGGCAGCAGATGGAGCAGTTGGCTAACTTCAACCAGGCCTTCCTTGGTGTCCTTGGGCAGCTTGTTCAAGTGCTGGGAGGCAGTCGTGATCCCAGGTCACCGCCCAGGCAGTAGTTCGTTTCCACTAGCACATGACCTGTACACTTCTTTATTTTATTTTTTTGATAATTACATTTATTTTTGCTTTTTGTAAATAATGTTTATTTGTAAATATATTTTTTTACTCTGTACTTGTGAGTATATTTTGAAAGATCATTTTTTTATTAGAATAAAAAACAGGAGAGACTTTTTGTGTGTGTCTGATTAAATTTAAAACTTTATTAAAAATTTCTAAAATGTAATAAAACTGTAATAAAACGTTAATAAAACCAGGGTAAGAAATTAAAGGTTGAGGTGCCGCATGAGAGCCTGACGTATTTCACTGCACTCTTCTTCGCTATCCAGTGTAATTACCCGTCCTGGCTCTTCTGCAGACGTATTCCAATCCTGGTGGAAGTCTTCTCCATGTCTTTCACAAAGATTGTGAAGAGCACAGCAAGTAAGCACCATGGATTTGACAAGTGCAATGTCACTGTCATTCCTCTTCATAAGACAACGCCACCTACCCTTAAGTCTTCCGAATGCATTTTCAACTACTACACGAGCCCTGGATGTTTTCTTGTTGTAGGTTTGTTGTTCTAGTGTCAGGCGGCCATTGTCAGGAAATGGTTTCAGGAGCCAATTTTGTAAAGGGTAGGCAGAGTCCCCGAGCACATAATAGCCAACATTCACCCCCCCAATGTTCTTAGTGCAAACAGGATACAGGCCTCCCTGGCCAACCCAATCCCAAAATGTGGACAGTCGTAGAACCCGAGCATCGTGCAAGCTCCCAGGCTTTCCTACGTTCACACTCCAGAATAGTCCTTTTCCATCCACTACTCCTTGGAGGATGATGGAATGCCACCCTTTTCTGTTGAAGTAGTCAGTGTGGTATTCTTGTGGTGCTATTATTGGTATGTGTGACCCATCAATAGCACCAACACACTGTGGAAGGCCCCACCTGTTCTCAAAGTAGTCAGCCATGTCTTTAAGCTTTTGCCAGTCCGGAAAATGAATAATTTCAGGAGCTAGCAATGTGCATACAGCTTTACAAAAGTCCTGCACACACCGGCACACTGATGATTTACTGACACCAAAAAGATGACCTATACTTCTGTATTCACTGTTGGTAGCCAGCTTCCACAGTGCAATGGCAACTCTTTTCCTCACAGGCACACAAGCTCTGAAGTTGGTGGTTTGCTTCTCCATCGCTGGACCTAGCTTTGCACAAAGGTATAAAAATGTTTCCTCCGACATTCTGAAATTGTGCACCCACTGTGTGTGTGTGAATCCAGGGACGGTCACATCCCACCACTCATTGGCGCGGCGGAGAGCCCAAATGACTGGTCGGCGGCGCTGTTTTGACAAAAGGAGAAGCGTCTAAAAAAATAAACAAACAAAAAAGGACAGATGTTACTATATCACTATTAATAGCATCATGTATAAAAGCGATCAACAAAAATAACATAAGGAGTATTTATGTATAAGGTGTAATTCTTGATTTTTACAAATGTGTGCAACATGATGTTGTTAAATACATAATGTATTTCCTTCCCATCTTGTATTCGATTTTTAACATATTCAGTATTATTTTTAATTTTTAATACGTGTAGAACTACATGACAAATGGCATAAAGTTGCTTACCCTATAGCGCTGCTGTCTTTGTCTTTGCCGCACAAAGGTGTACTTCTCCTCCCGGCTCAAGACCCAAGCCATAAGTTTTCTTCTCTTTTCTGCTGTGTTTCTCTTCGCCGCTCGCAACCTTCTCTCATAAAGTGCGGCATGTACTTTGATTTCAAAGAACCAAAAGCCAAATAGAGCAAAGACGAGCTGCTGGATGACCTCCATTATTGTTATTTGTAGCGTCACGTATGTTGTCGACCAAGTGTGTCGTCACACGCATTTGGCGTAAACCACGCAAGCCTCCAGGCGTTCCAACTTGCAGTGGAAACGCTCGCTGGAATAGGCCGGACCATTCAAAACCTTCCAAAATGTACCGACCCGAACCGATCCGCTCAGTGGAAACGAGGCATTTGTGAACCACTATCTAACCTTCATTTGAATCTTTCAGCCTTCATCAGCCACATCCTGCTAGTGCTGAGGTTGAGGTTCCATTTCCACGCTGCCTGTCCTCAGCATAAAGGGTGATAGACAAGTATGATCTAATCTCCTGTGAGGTCTGTAGGTGGTATAGACAGGATGCCCAGGGCCTTCTCTAGTACGTATTGTACGTATGCTGCATGATGAGAAAGGAATTGACTCTTTAATGCTATATGTCACTTTTTTAGTTGTAATAATACTGCCCTTTGTGCCCAGTTTTCTCAGAAAATGTAATTATTTGATGTGGTGAAGCAAAGTCAATGTTTTTTTTTTTTTTTTTTAACGTCCTGACATTTCATGATGCTTCAGTTCTGATATTTAACTCTGTAGAACAGGAAGCTGAGTCAGTTACGTGGAATCTTTTCTTGTTTCTTAAATGTAATAGTTTATTAAAGGGACACTCCAGACGCTAGGGCACTTTCGCTTGCAGAAAAACTTTAAGTGTGTCCTCTCTTTTTTTAATTTGACAAACACATTTCAATAGAAATTGGAACTTTTAGAAATTAACCTTGGTACATCACCACTGGCTGTCAATCAGACAACAGGCCCTGTCACTTCCTTGTTGCTTAGCTCAGTGAGCAACTTCCTTGCAAATACTTTTCATTGAGCTGCAGTGGGAAGTCTGTGATTGGACAGCCACAGAAAGTCTCTGCGGGTATAGATGAGGAGGGCAGCAGAATACAGAACTGTAGGTTTTCAAGCTGTTTTTAGATATGACTCTTAAAAAAAACAAAAAACAAATTAAATGCATGCATATTTTAATTTTGGATATATCTACTTAACAATGATTTGTATTTATCTTGTATTTGGGCAGTGGATTGTCTCTCTATCTTTTGGCAAATAACTTGCTATATGTTTAAACAAGCAGGTTTAAAATTATGAATGTGGTAGATGTAAGATGCATGGTGCAAATACACATGTTAAGGTGAGGTTATTATTATTGGTATTTATACATTGCCAACTTATTCAGCAGAGCTCTACAATATTATGAAAGGAGGGAAATTAAACAATACATGAGACATTTACAAAATGATACAACAACAGTAGGTTAAAGAGGACCCTGCTCAAACGAGCTTACAGTCTAAAGGAGGTGGGGTATAAAAGCACAATAGGGCAGCAAGGGGGACAGCAACCAAACAAGGTGGGAAAGTAGCAGAACTGGAGTGAAGAGGGGAGTGTGGCTCTTTAGGAGAAAGCAAGAGACAGATTTGTGAAATAGTAGTTACTCCCGGAGGCCATAAGCATTTCTGAACAAATGGGTTTTGAGGGACTTCTTAAATGATTGAAGACTAGGGGAGATTCTGATGGGGGTAGAAAGCCACCCATGAAAAGTCCTGCAAGCACGAGTTAGCAGTAAGGGTGCGAGCAGCGAACAGGAGAAAGTCACTGGCAGAGCGGAGAGATCGAGAAGGGACATTCTACAAATTAGTGAAGAAATTTAAAAGGTGCTAGAGTTGTTTAGAGCTTTAGGTAAGGGTTAGCATTTTGAATTGACACCTATAGGATACAGGAAGCCAGTGTAAGGATCGACAGAGGGGTGAGGTATGGGTGGAAAACAGGTGGGATAGATCAGCCTGGCGGCAGCATTCATTACAGGGGTTTTTGGCTTCTGGGTAGACCAACTAGACCAACATTCAAATAGCAGGGGGTTTCGACTTCTGGGTAGACCAACTAGGAAAGAAATAAAGTAATCCATGCAAGAGATTACCAGAACATGAACAAGCTCCTTGGCAGCTTCTCGTGTAAGAAATGGGTGGAGGCAATGTTTTTAAGGTGGAATCGACAGGTTTTAGCAACATACTGGATATGAGGCACAAAGGTGAGGCCAGGATCAAAAATAACACCAAGACAACGAGCTTGCAAGGACTGACTGATGCATGTGCCATCAACTTGCAGGGAAAGCGAAAGAGAAGGATCAGCAGCATGAAGAGGAAAGATAAGAAGCCCTGTTTTAGAGACATCCAAGCAGAGATTGAAGAAAGGCATGTGGAGAGCAGGAGAGAAATCAGGGGAGAAGAGATATCTGGGTGTCATCAGCGCACAGGTGCTAGTGGAATCCAAAGGAATTAATGAGTTTGCAGAGAGAGGCAATATAAAGAGAGAACAGAAGGGCAACAAGAACAGATCCTTGGGGGACTCTAATCGAGACAAGACGAGGGGAGGAGCTGTCATTGGAAAAGGAGACACTGGTTAATGTGCAAGGCAGTGATTCAACAACATTGTATCTTCTATCTGCACAAAGTATTAGGTGAGTTTTCCTGACAGTGAGTTTTGGTTAGAAACTCAATTTGGTAAAATCTCAAGAATGATGGAATCCCAGGATATATAAATCCTCAAGATCCGCCACATGCCTATATTTTCAGGATACTGCTTCTTTAGCATAGGAAGTGAAATGGTGGTTCAGTCATTTTTATTCAGACGCATTTAAGTATATTATTAAAGGGTTACTCCAAACCCAATAACCACTTCGGCTTTTAGATGTGGTCATAGAGGTAGAAATCTACAAAAATGTGCAATGTTTTTGTGCCGAGGGCTAGTTACACCCTTAGCACACATGAATTAGGCAGCTTGGAACTCTGTTCTGGGTTGCCTAATATCAAATCTGTACAAAAATGACATATGTCATCAATGCGCACAGCGTACTGTCAATAGACATAATGAGCTTCTCCGTTACTGGCAGCACGCTTGCAAGGGGAAACTTGTCCTCTTCCTCTGTGTTCTCCCCCAGAGACCATCCTGGGCACGCGCATGGGGTGCACAACAGCCAGGTGCTCTGTAAATAGAGGTGCGTTGTCCAGGAGTGCCGTGTTATGCCTCCCGCTTCATGGTAGGCTCCACTCCTTATGGCAGATTCTGCCTCTCCGTTGCAGGTTTTTCTGAAGTCCCGCGCAGAAGCTGTGCTTAGAGCTCATGGAAGTCTTCCTTGATGCAGAATCTCAGGGATATTTAGACTGCAACAGATAAGTATAGATATTTTATTACAGGTTTTAGTGTGAAACGATTTGTAAAGTTACAGGAGGGTTGGCTAGGGCTTTCCTTGAGAGCAATAATATAAATAGTTAACTCCCCCTGGGTCAGGAAACTGGGTGTCTCTGAGTTCAATATATATATATGTGTGGATTAACCCCATATAGGCAACATGTCTAAGGAGTGGTTTGGGACTTGTTTATGTTTTTGTTTTTTTGGCACTGATAAGCTATTTGGGCAAAGATGCACTGATAAGCTATATTGGGACATATATTTATTTATTACTGGCATTTATAAAGCGCCAACATTTTCCGCAGCGCTGTACTATTAGGGGAGAACTTACAATATATACGCAGACAAATAGAAAAGGTAAAGAAGGTCCTGTCAGTAAGCTGAGATATAGCTATAGAAGCTCTTTTACACAAATTTGTTAGCTAGATAGCCCATGAGCCTAAAATCTAAAATGTAGAATAGGGATTTGAGACAAGAGGTAGCAGGGGGAATTTGGAAGTGATGGCTAAAAGACATTAAGGTACCAACTAATGGTAAAACGTAAAGGTATGAGGAAGGAGGAACATTCTATAAAAGAACCTGGGTGGGCTGGTGGAGAGATGGCTGGGCTGGAGGAGGGACAGGTGGGTGCTTAGAGAAAAGGAATGAAGAGGTTCAGTATTGGTTAGATCTGGGTGTGTGAAATGACACACTAGGAACAGGATGAAGAAGAAATAGTTATATGAAGTTATTTATGACTAGGATGTAGGCTAGGATGCTAGACATTTTATCACCAAAAATATTGAAACTATGTGTACTTGAGATATTGGTGGAATACATTCAATAATAATACAATTAAATAAAAACTGCATGTACAGAAAATTACAGTGGCAAACTACAGGTATAAATGGTAACAATGATATAGTAACAAATAATAATATGGTAACAAAAGAAGAACAACTGAGGTGGAGTATCTTCCAGGCTTCAGTCAGTATCTGAAAGTTCCAGAGAAATGCAGAGGTTCAGAATTGCTTGGTTCTGGGTGTGTGAAATGAGGCTTGGAAGTTGCGGGGAGATGAAAAATTGAGAGATTCTGTATTGCTTGGTTCTGGGTGTGTGAAGTGAGGCTTGAATGTTGCAGGGATATGAATGGAGAGATGCAGTGTTTGTTTCTGGGTGTGTGACGTGAGGCCTGAAAGATAGCACTAACTAGCTAAATTGGGACAGAGATGACACTGGGAAGCTGTGCACAAAGATGGCACTGATAAGCTATTTGGGGGCAAAGTTGGCACTGTAGGGATAGGGTGACATGTTACATGGTGAAGTTGGAAGGCCCAAAAAGGTGGAGTAGTTTTCATAAAAAATGGGTGTGGTTAGAAGTTGTTTGATTGTAAAGGGGGGGAGTTAGCAAATAACCACACCCACCTGGGAGCACCAAAAATATTCTTGGGCCCAGGCTTTAGAGACCCTACAATTGGCCCTGGCTCCCCCCACCCCCACCTCCCTCCAGAAGACAGTAAAATGTATCACGACAATATCATCAGTGAATGTGCAGTTTTGCATGAAAATGCTATAAAAATATGAACACTAAGTCTGGCCAGAGTTTGTGATTAAGTGGATACCAAAAAAGACTGGACATTGCTCATTTTGAATACTCTAGGTTGTCTACTTTCGCAAATGGTGTGCCATGATGGGGGTAATTCTCATTCCTAGGCTGCCATACGGTTTCAAAGGCAATATAACCAATCTGACAAATTTTAATGTGTAAAAACTGAAATGGACAAGCCTTATATTTTACCCTGTAACTTCCAAAACACCATAAAACCTGAACATGAGGGGGTACTGTTGCACTCTTGAGACATCACTGAACACAATTATGAGTGTTTTAGAGCATTAAAATGTATAGTACTGATAATACCATCGGTGAAAAGGCAGTTTTTCGGAGAAGGCAGAAAGCAGAAAACAAATATGAACGCTAACTTTTGCCGGTGTTTGTGACTAAGCAGCGACTAAAAAAGACTGAACAAACTCCAATTTGAATAGCCTGTGTTGTCCACTTTTGCAAATGGCATGCCATGATGGGGTTAATTTTCATTCCTGGGCTGTCACACATTCTCAATATAGGCACAGCAAACCAATCGGTAAAAAAAACAATGTACATAAACTGAAAAGGGAAAAGCCCCATGTTTCACCCTGTAACTTTCCAAAGCCCCATAAAACATGTACATGAGGGGTACTCTTGTACTTGGGAGATATCACTGAAAACAAGTATGTGTATCTTATTGTAGCTAAAGCTAGTTAAAGCCATTTAAAGCTATTATGACATTACGACATTCACTGTTAGAATGTCAAGCAGAACTTGAAAAATAATAAAAATTCTTAATTTTTCAAACTATTTAAGATTTTATTTATGTTAAATTATGCTTCATATATACATATTTTATGTGAAATGAAAGACTTAAACGAAATTATATATAATAGGTGTGGGTGCACTTAATGAGAAAGAGGCAAATTATGGTCGAACAGACTTATAGTCAAATTCTTGGGTTTGTTTACATTTTGTCTTGATCAGAACATGTACAATTGCCTCTGTCCTTAACCCCTTAAGGACACATGACATGTGTGACATGTCATGATTCCCTTTTATTCCAGAAGTTTGGTCCTTAAGGGGTTAAGGGGTTAAAGATTTAGCAAGTGACACCACAATTCACGTTTAGTTTGAGCATGGCCAGGGCATACAATACAAATGAAATGAAATAAGAAAAATACATTCTTTCACTTTCTCTTCTTCTATTAAATATTGGCAGAGAACCAAGAAAGAGTTCCGGGAAAGATCTGTGGATTTGTACACTTAATTTTATTTTTTAGATCTAACAAAATATATACGTATACAGGATAAGTAAACCAACTATTAAAAATCCTGGGAAGTCTTCATTTCCCTTTAATACATCTTGGTCAAAATTGTCTTATTGTGCTGGAATAGGTGCAAAGGAGAAAACATTTTACATGCAGATGACTTTTTCTCGAATGTATTTGGAATTTTCTGCTGCAAATGATTAGCTGTCTAAGTTACTTGAAGTTGGAAAGTAAAGTATGTACATTGCATTAGTTCACTAGGCTTGGTGATGATCCTTTTGATTTGACAAACAAATATTATGATTCAGATGTTCTCGTTCCATTCGTATAGTCCTACATGATTCAGATTTTTCTGTAGATCACATTTTTTTTGCTAATATGAACGGTAAGTGTTTAACGCAAGATATTCACTAGAGTCCAAATGGGCGGATACCAAATGGGTAAAACCATCCTGTGCATAAAGGCAATTTGGTTCACGCTATTCAGCAATAGTCAGATTTTGCAATTCAGACCCCAAATTAGCCTGAATTTGGTCTGGGTTTCAGCCGGACTGAGCGTCACCAGACAGCTGAAATCCCAACCGAAAGCTTCAAATCTGGGCCCAGGTGCTTCAAAACCAGACCAGGATTCTTTTAAAAATCCAGACCATTTGCCTGCTTGCAGTACTAGCAGACAGCGTGCAAATAATTAAAGCGTGCAGGGGTCAATACGTTTCCCATATTAATGTAAGGGAGATTTAAAGCCTCCCTACGCCCACACATGTGACATACATTTCTATCTTTTTTCCCTCTTTTGGTCACATCTCACTTCGTCTGTGAACAAAATCAACATTTAATGACTGTCACCTAGCCATCAATAATATTTTTCCCATCAGTTATCTCTTGTTAATGGCTCCAGGGACAGAATTCAAAGTGTTTCGGTTGGCTCATGATTCACCTCAGAGTTCGAGAATTCAGCCAATCACCCCAGATTCGGATGAACTATAGTTCAAAGCAAAAGGAATATCCAAGTCTAATATTTTATATATATATATATATATATATATATATATATATATATATATATATATATATATATATATAAAATACAAAATAGGGACACTCAAGGAACCTCTCAATGAAACATTTTAAAAATCGGCTACACTATTTATTGGGTCAACATTTCAGTTTGAGCAAATTCTCTTCAGTACAGCAAGGTTATGCACATAAACATGCTTATATAGAAAAAAAATCAGAGTAGTGCTTTTATTTTTCTATATAAACACATTTATGTGTATGTTCTTGTTTCTTGTCTTTTTTTTTTTTTTTCAATAAGAAGTTCCTTGAGTGTGTTTTTTACTTTGCGTGTTTTTAGCGTGCGTTTTTTTTGTTTTCTTCACACTTTTGGATTATCTTCTGCTTAAAGGGGCACTATAGGCACCAAAACCACGTTAGCTTAATAAAGCAGTTTTGGTGTATAGACCATGCCCATTGAGCCTGCTTTGTTAATAGCATTGGGGAACAAAGTGACTGTGATGTACTGTGATGTTTTGTTTTTTCTTCTATTTGCTTCATATTGTTTAAAATAATTTCTATGAAAAATGCTTCATTGCAGTTTGTTATCCTGAATTCATTATTTCGTTCTTCTTGGGGACAATATCACAGGGAATCCATGAAGTGCATGTGGCTGTTTTTATTGCTATTTAAGCTGTGTCTCTCAAAATCCAATTCATTGGTCTTCACTATCATGCTTTCCAAATTCAGCCGCCCTTTTCAAGTGAAAATGTATCCTGTTTTCTTTCTTTCTCTATAGATCTCTTATTTTCCTTTCTTCTGTTATGTTCATCAGTTCATTTGCTCTTAACATTCTAGTGTGAGTTCTGGTTTAAGTCTGGTTTCTCTTTGGCATTAATGAGTGCACTGTATGTTAACAATAACACTGCATGACTATTCTTCAACTTTTCTCCAATTCAAAGCAGCTGTTTTACAATCCCTAGCATACAATTCCCATGTTGATAAATGTCCTGGTCTTTTTCCATCCTTATCTCTTACAGTTTTCACAGCAAATATTATTGAATGTTTGAAGGGTCAAGGAGTTTCTATAACTCAGCCAACATACCTTTTGCTATGTTTTCTTTTCTGATGTAGATGAGCCGATCCTCTTCCACTAACAGACTTAAAACTGCCTTTACATGTCTGCTATTTCTGTCTCATTCTGCTGAGCTAGATAATATGTGAGATATAATGAGAACAACTATGCCACGTGGAATGCTGGGTAATGTAAACGGAAGGGTACGTTGGAAGCTGTTTTCACCCAGTGGCTGTTTTTTAGTAGTGAGGCCTAGCAGGCTGTCATTCATTCTGTATAAATAAAAGACAACAAGAACATCTGACAATACAGACAAAGTGTTGGGAAGACGTATGCAAACACGGACAAGAGAAAGAAAGCGACAATAAGAGTGAATATGGGAATTATATACTTTCCTCTGCGTAACTCCAAGTCAACTATGTTTTCAGTTTGTCTACTTTAGCCTGAAATTTAAAATCATCTTGAAGGCAGTAAATGTATCTCTCTTATGTTACAGGAAATTGTGTTGGCAATTTTTTTTATAATAAAATACTAAAGG
Organism: Pelobates fuscus; assembly: GCF_036172605.1. NCBI lineage: Eukaryota > Metazoa > Chordata > Amphibia > Anura > Pelobatidae > Pelobates > Pelobates fuscus. The sequence goes on along the minus strand of NC_086320.1, from coordinate 328,353,481 downwards.
CCTACAGTACAAATACATCAGTCAAAATAAAAATGTATATAAGTCAAAATGGTATAAATATGTGCTTTAGTAGGAATGTGTTGTTGGAGATGTTTGATTGTTATATATAACAAAATAGAATGCTGTACATTGCAGCTACTTGGAGAGGGCTGGGGGTGGGAGGTGGGATGAGGGGGCAAGCACCAACAAATAGCCTTTACTCGCAGATATTTTATGGATGGGCTACTGGAGTGTCAATCAATGTGCCATCATATATTCCTGTAACTTTCATGACCAGCATAGTGTGATGGAGCAAACTCTTACCAACATCAATGATATCAATGGCAAGAGGCGTGTGTTATGAATGTCATGATCACTGTATAATCTCACCTTCCGATCACTGGAAAACATCTCCGTGGATATCATACATACTCATTGCAGTCTGACCAGCCTCAGATACTTCTGCCTATTGGAAAGTATCTCAGTTGGCCATCCAGGGTTAAAGACCATTGAGAGCACAATCTATTAGTCCATGCATAGTTTTTCTGTGTTATTCCTTTAGAACTGTGCAAACCGACATTCCAACACACCTACCACTTTAATTTTAATTTTCAAAATAATGGTTCTTGGCTGCAGTCCCTTGACTTGGCTTGCAGTCCTTGCCAGCCCTCCTATGTCATCTACTGTAAAAAAAAAAAAATCAGTAGGTTTTGTGATGTAGGTTATGTTGAAGGTTTGTGGTCGGAATGTTTTTTTACATTTAGATGTTGTAGACCTGTCATAGGAAAATGCTACATAGTTAAATGTTATAGACTTTATCCTAGGACTATCTTAAATATGTCACATGCTAACGTGCAGAATGCTATCTGGTACACTGTTTAGTATACAATATTGTGGACTAATCACAATTAGTCATACAGTAGAACTTTATGTTTAAACTTTATTTCAGATAGGAAAGATATTTATATTACAACTCGAATATTATTCTTTACAACATATGCACTGTTTAGCTAGAATCCCAAGTATAAAAAAATACCTTAACCTACACAGATTTATTTTTACAAAAGCCATGACACATACAGGCAAGACAACAGATGTACTCTCTGTGGAGGAAAGAAACCAAATAAGCTCTTTAATTGGCTTAATTTCCTAAAGCATTAAATGGCTTAGACTTCCAGGAACAATACATTACTGTTTCCAAGCAGACGGCATTTTTTTTAGTATTAAATTACTTTTTCTTCATTTATATACCAATTAGCATATGTATTATTCACACACTGTGTTCAAATGCATTAATATCTCCCATGTATAAACATCTGAATTGATATTAACAAAATATTTTGTTGAGAAGTCTTATCATACTGAAATGGTTGTCTGAGATCACATATCCAGATTTTAAGAACTAACTGTAAATGTGATTATATTAATTAAATAATATTTAATTAATATTAATATATATTTAATTATATTAATTGATTTTCTTAATTTAGTTTTCTGATGGGTTATTTTATTGAATTGAATGAAGGTAACCATAAATGCCAAAATGTGGTGTGAATTCTGAAACATGATGCCTGTGCTAATTTGCATTTAAAGCAGGGGATTCATGGTGAATTGTGGGGAAATGATTTCCTGGAATTGCTGTGTCCAAGGCAAACGTTTCCCAAAGTTCTGCTTAATTTATTTTTTGAATTTGCAGAAATCTGAGGATTCTTCTATTGTGTTTGGTCTAACCACAACTTCTTAAGTTAGTATAATGACATTGTGGCAGTCTTATGCAATGTGTGATCAAATATTGTAGCTAAACCTTCATTATTTTTGCCAAGGTTAGGTATTTAAAAAAAACTCTGCATCCTGTGTGCTTTGAAATTTCTGCTTAGTAATTGCGTGAGTGCACTGGATCTTGTATGTTGTATGAATTGGCTCCAACAGCACCCTTATAATGTATGCATGCATTTTAAAAAGGCACTTTTGAATTGAATTTAGCAAATAATTATCTACATATTTGTTTTGGATCAGAGTCAAGTACTGATTATATCTGTTCTCAGTGTTGGATTTTCAATTAGGCACACCCATTAAAAAAAATGCCAATTTTTGAATTGTCTCAAGATGCAAGTGGATTTAATGATTGTTCCCTCCCTACAAAATCCATTCTTTACTAGTTCTATAACTTTACTACTTATTATACACCAAAGATAATTTTATTTTTACATTTTATTTTAGAGTAAGAAGACAGTATGTACTTAAAGGAACACTCCGGACCCCTAAAGTACTTCAGCTTGCTGAATAGATTAATGTGTAAAGACTGTGTCCTATTATTTTCATTTTGTAAAAGTGCAGATTTTAGTAGAAATTTGCACTTTTATGAATTAACCTGGTTACATCCCTTGTCTTTTCAAGCAGACAACCGGTCCTGTTACTTCCTGGTTTGGTTAGCTTAATAGAGCTAAGCTCAAGAGGAAGCAATTGCCCTGAGCTCCTGCCTTGCGAAGACTTTTCATTGAGCTGCATTGCAAAGTCTGTGATTGGACAGCGACAGAAAATATGGGCAGGGTTACAAGGGGAGAGATTTTAAAGGCAACAGAAGAAAGAACTGCAGGTTTTGCAAGTGGTTTTTAGATATAACCACAATGAAAAATTAAATATTTATGCCATGCCATATAGACATAGATATATAGCAACACACAACCATAAAGGCACACAGAATTATTCAGGCACACAGTCACAGATATATGCAGGCACACAATCAGACAAACACAGTCATACAGGCACACAGTCATACAATCTACACATACAGGTAAAATATGATACAAACACAGACATACAGACACAGATATACAGACACAGCGCAGCCTAAAATACTCATTCAACCACATTGACAGCAAAAGCCCCAACTCTTAACAGCATACCAGGCCTGGAGACGGAGGTCTACTACTGTGGCAACAAGCGACAAGTCCCACGACCGTAAACGGTGGACCCATCCCGGGGTCAGACCTGAGGCCTACTCGGGCAGCGTGGGGGAGGTGGCCGATCTCTCCTCTGACTGGAGCCTACTAGCCTGCAGGTCCCCCGACACACTCCCCCCCCCCCCTGCCGGTGAGGGATATCCCGGCTACTAAAACGTGTGACCCACTAGCAAAGCGCCAACAGTGACATATTTGCACTGCCAGACATGGTGGACGCCACGTGTGACCCACGGCTCGCCTCTCCGCTACCCCCGCTGGAGGAAAGACTTGATCGTCTGTTCACTGCCTTCTGGGCTAAACTGAAGCTCCGTGGGGGCAAAGATGAAGAGGTTCCACTGACGGTAACCTCACAAGTACCGACACAACGGCATGCAGCTCCTGAACAGGGCAACGGCGCGACTTTGAAAGCGGGAAGAAGAGAGCGAGCACCCCCGAAGAAAGCCTCTACACCGCAAGCCCAGACCAACGAGGTGCCACACTATGCCCATGCGGGACCACCCCATCAAGGCCTCACCTGCCGCCCGGGGGACCGCCACTCCACACATGAGGAAGCAACGAACCAGTGGATCCCGAGCTCCGGCTGCAACACGCAGAGAAACAGGCGGCTCAGGTACACGGCAGTACGCTGGGAGCTGGGGTGGATGGAGAGACCACACAAGATGGTCCTACCGCAGACATTCAGCCGAAGACTGTCTCCAGAATGTGACTCCCACAAACCACAGAGATCAGATACCAAGCCAAGGGATAGGATGAACCTTCAACAATGTAATACCCGTGGGGCGCATTTCAAACGCTGCCTGGCTTCTATCCCAGTAACTGATGTGTATTGACCCTTGCCTGGACTGTTTATGCTGTGGCTGTGCTGCGGATTCAGTTAAATATCCGTGTAGTCCTGATGGTATCTAGTAGTTAAGGCACTCTGCCCTCTCTGAGCCAGGACACATTGTCACTATTAATGTCTGGTACAAATCTTTCACGTCATTAAACCAGTCACCTCACTGTATGTGCGACCTATAACACAACTGTCAAAATGTTAACTCTAGCTTACACTAACCCACTATAAGCACACCCAGGGCATAACCCTATCATAACTACAGCAAATCCTACCAGATACAAACTTACGCTGATCACCGTATATCTTCTTTCTTTTTCATGTGCAACTCCTCTCTAACATTTTATAATTCACCAAATTGTACGGTTCCATGATTTTAACCAACAAATCAAGACACTACTAGCCCACCTTGTGCTGTGAAGCGGTAGAGATTATAAGATACGCAGACTATTCCCTCCTGTTTTTTTAAGTGTTTGAAATTTGAGTTTTAAGCTTGTTCTTCTTAACAAATGGAAATTCTTTGAAACATACAGGCTTGAAACCAACAATGTAAACAATTCTTCATCTTCTTTTTTTTGTAAGTAAAATACCTGCATTGCACAATGGCAAGACATAACAACCAAATAAACTATGGCAAGTAATGGCAGGCCGGTTCCACTCTCTGGGTCACACTTCTATTATATTCTGTGCTATTTTCCGTTCAGTAAGCATTCCTTTTACCTTATCCCAGAAACTGGCAAGTATAGATTCTTATCAACAGTATCTACCTTTTGGTAGTAAAATGTGTTACTTTCTGGGGAAAGGAAGATTTTTCCGTGCTTCAATAAGCGCAATGTTTTTAGAGTAGTACAGACATGTCTCAGTTTACAATATATCTAAGCCAGAGATTGATGAGGTGTTGCAAGCTTGCAAATAACCTGTACGTTTAGTTCATAACTGTCCATACTTTTTTACCCATATGAAGGATAGGGTTAATATGTATACACACATACCAATATCTGCTGCATACTTTGGATATTTAAAACTGATGAGCTCACAAAAAATAAAGGTTTCCATGGCAACTTCATAATAAAAAAAATAAAGCCTTAAAACCACAGGAAATAAATTGTATGAGGACCGTAGATATCACTTGATGTATTTTGTTCAAAAATATACATTAAAGTGGGTGTTCCCTTAGTTTAAAATTGTTAATTGTGTGTTATACACATACATGTTTGTTGATAGAACGTAATTATTTTAAAAAGGGGAAGTAAATGTTTTTTGAGTAACCCCTTAATTACTAATGATATATAATATTGCCAATAAAGCACACAGCAGCAGGGAAAAAAGGTAGGTGAAAAGTTAACGTGTACTCCTAGAGGAGAGGTAGATTGACAACACATCCAAAATATTCTAGTTAGCCTAAATCACATGACAGACCAACTAAAAAAGTTAAATATTCCTAGCTCCTCTTAGTGTGACTAAAGAGCTCCTAAACTACTTACGCAGAGAAAAAAAAACTGTTAAGAAGTTTAGACATGCCAAAACCCACACCTTTTCAATGCTGCAGCTAAGACAGGCCAAGTACAGTTGTAGCACTTAAAGGAAACATACATCATACATCAAATAAATAAAACCACAAAAAACATTAAAATATCATGATTCACTTTAACAGGGAGGATCACCCAAACTGCAAAGGGCCTGGCAAAAGGCACCTAAATTCCCATTAAATGGGGGTCCAATGAATAGTCTCACTGTTTCTCCACTCCGGGTGCAATGGCAATTCACACCACCCTCTTCCTCTATCTTATGGCTATGAACTGGAGGGTAAAAAGAGTTATATGCTCACATAGACTTCAACTTCTAGACCAGAGCTGGTGACATGCTGATGAGACCTAAAAGGTCCAAACTGTACAGTCCATGACTGATGTTTAGTCATTGGTCATTTTAAATCAAAACCTATGCATTGGGTTAAAAAGCAAGGTTTAAAACAGTGCTTCAATGCTAAGGTTACCTGCAGAAATGCAGGGTAAAGCCAAAACCATGATGCCTGTCTCTGCTCATTTGCGTACCGAGCTGGGATTTCTCGGATAATTTTGGAAACATGATTTCTTGGAATTACTGTGCCCATGTTTGACTTTTCCAAGGTCAAATGTGAGATATGAAGGTGATGCACAACAGTACTTTTTTTTTTTTTCAAGCTGCATCAAATTGTGGGATATTTTATCATGTTCGATCTCACCACAAGTTTTTGAGGCCAACATATATGCAGGACATAAGAAAAATGTGTATTCAATAAGAATTATACATACATTTTTTATTTTTTATTTAAACTATTTGCCCATCTGCAACTACAGCAGGCGTTAAAATGATGAAATTAGACTAGCTTGTAACATACTATGTCTATGATATATCATGCATATAGCATATATATTGTTATATATTGTTCTTTCGAAAACATTTTTAGATATTTGGAATATACATGGCTAATGATTTCTGAACTTCCATATATTAAGACTACAGTTTTGGAGAAATAAAGGTGGGATATACACTCTCATGTGCTCAGAGATTACATTTATTAGAGAGAGAGTCCACCTGATTACGCAGAAACCACTTGCATTTAGTACTCAGGATGCCTTCTGGGTACATCTGTTTACAGTGTGCTGCTTGTGACATCACTAGATCTACTCTGCATCCTGTCCTTCTCCCTTGCAATTACATGTTTCACTGTACAGGTTTGTCATTGGCAGTAAAGATTCTTCCTGGCAATATAGTAGATGCAATAGCTTAAGGCCACCTTGAAAGCGGAAACAATAAAAAAAAATGATACATGGCCAAACAATGGGTATGTATATGTATATAAAGAAAGAAACAAATGACTGAATTATGAAAATGAAAAAAAAAAAAGAAAAATAAGGAATTATTCAATTATTGTCCTGCCTATGATTAATTTCTGCATTCTCTAGAGCAGGAGTAGATTCCAAGATGTTTTAAAACTACAGTTGCCATGATGCTTTGTCATTCTAAAGCATTCTACAGGCATGCAAAGCATCAAGGGAGTTGTAGTTCTCCAACATCTGAGGATCTACCTTTTGGGAACCCCTGCTCTAGAATGCTTTTCTCGTTGTGATTACATATAATGTCTGCTGATTTCTTGTCCTCTATATTTGATTTCATTTCTATGAGGCATATCACAGATTACCACAGTTGTTCAGCTCAAGATGAGAGCAAACGTTGGCTCCGAAATGTGTGAGTTTATGCCACACCTTATTAATATGTCCATGTGTGTGGAGAATTACATTTCAATATCTCATCCGGTGTTCATAGGCAATAGACTATTATCCAGATGGCTCCTAAAACAACCTGATGATGGTGATGTCTACAGCAAGTGAGTGTTAACTCACTGTCATCTGTAATGGAACAGTGACCACACTATCTCAATGACAAATGTATGAGGAAAGTGAATCTCTTCATGACTCTTTTTGTGAAAGAGTACATTATGAGTCTATAATGAGGAAATAACACATTTTATTTATTTATGTGTGTGGAAAGTATTCCTGGTGTTTTTTTGTAAGGCAGCATGTGTGTTATCTGTAAGTATATCTGTGTGTAGAGAATGGTTAGTACAAGACAACTAGTAATGTTTGTGGTAGTAGGTGTATATCTTCTGCTTTGTGAGCAGGTATTTGAGCGAGGACCAGGGAAATTGCGAAAGGAGAAAAAATATCAGTGGGGTGAAAAGAGGGAGATGAAGGGTAGGTGGAGGCTTGTACATAGGCACAGGTGGGGTAGTGCCCCCAGTTTTTTACAAAAAAATTAATAAAATCTACTTGCCTTGTAAGGAGTGATGTGTGTGTGTTAGAAAAAACATGGTTCCCTCACGATTATATATGCAGTTTTCTTCCTTTTATTGATCACTGGAATTGAAGCTGGATTTGAACAGGGCATGGTATCCAAAGGGGTTAAGTGGGTTACTGGGGAGTGTCGCCACTGGGAAACTTCACCAGTTGCTACTGTGAATGGTTGTATCAGTAGGGAAGTCAAGAATAGAATCTGTGTTGTAGGATATTAACTAGGGGCAACAGAAATAGTACAAGGGAAAACCTCCTTAAAGGAACACAATAGGGTCAGGAACACAAACATTTATTCCTGGCCCTATAGTGTTAACAGCACTATCTAGCCCCTCTCTTGCCTCCCTAAATATAGTAAAATATTACTTGTATTCAAGTCTGCAGCTGCTGCTTCTACCCCTGATCTGCCTGCTGTGTGCTGACATCATCAGAAGTAGTGGTCTGAGCCAATCACAGTGCTTCCCATAGGATTAGCTGAGACTGTCAAGGAGACAGATCAGGGGCAGAGCCAGCAGAAGCCAAACACAGCCCTGGCCAGTCAGCATCTCCTCGTGGAGATATATTGAATAAATGCATGTCCATGAGGAAAGTTCAGTGTTTCCATGCAGAGGGTGGAGACACTGAATGGCAGTGCTGCTCACTGTGCAGCACTAGCCCAGGAAGCAGCTCTAGCAGTCATTTGAGGAGTCGCCAGTGGAGTTATCTCTAGGCTGTAATGTAAACACTGCATATTCTCTGAAAAGACAGTGTTTACTGCAAATAGCCTGAAGGGAATTATTATCTCACCAGAACAAATGCAATAAGCTGTAGTTGTTTTGGTGACTATAGTGTCTCTTTAAATGTGTTTGGCTGTTATTTTTATGCACCTGCTGTATTTATAAGGTGTACATGGCTTGTGTGTGTGTTGTGTATATGTAATGCAAGCTTCATTTTGTGAGATATGGTTATCTGTAGTGTATGTGTGAAATACATTTGTTATGTACACATATAGTATTGTACAATGAATGCATTAAATGTAAATATATGTACACACTATCGATGTCATATGTATTTATACAGCATTTGTGAAATCTGTGTGAGATGTGTATGGGTGTGTGGGGAATTTGTATCAGATATGTATATGTGTGATAGACTTAGTTTTAAATGATAGGGGCAGTACTATAAATAGTCAATAAATACAGACTTCAATGGACTATTTTTTGAATATGTGTCTTGTGTACATGTTACAATGATGGGAAGACTTTATTTTCCAAGAAGAAGCAATCTCGGGTGCCCTATGCTAATAATTTGGGGTTCTGGGGACCTTCAATACATTTTGTTTGTCCTTGTGTAGACAGTAAAGGTTTAGCTGCTGGTCAATTCTCTTTTATGTTAAATGTCTCACGTTAACTAGAAATGCCTTTTTCTGTTTATGCAATAATATGCAAGGGCATTACGTCAAATGAAAAGCAAAATTACCATTGAATGGTTTTTAAATATGTTTGAGATTGTTTTAGTGGAACATACTACATTTGGATGCTAGAATGTCAAAGTTAGTTGTTATATCATTTTCTTTTTTTTATTGATATCTACTAGAGAAATATTTGGATTTTTGTGATATTCACTAAATAGGAAATTGCAGACGTGAACTAGCGAGGGCGTTGCATTTTTTTTTTTTTTTTTTTTACTCCAAAATATTCTCAAAATAGCTGAGACAGAGATATTGTTAAGTCCAATTATTTGGGCGAAAAATATTGCAACCCCCTTGTGAATTGTCCACAATTTCCACTTTAGTGAATAATAGCTCCATGTGTGTTAGTAAAATGCTGCTCCCCAGATACAGACTGTGTCATTTAGAGCTATTGAATATTCTCATTGTTCAAGCTTTGCAAGTGCAAAACTCTTATCACTCAACACTTCCAGTCACATGACCTGAGGTTCATTCATCAGTGTTATGCACTGGGATATAATGGAAATCAGCCATTCTTTTGTGCTCTCTCGCTCTCTGTTTATGCTTTTGGGAACCTGTCATTCCGGTTCCAGCATTGTGAAATATAGTATTGCATTGTTAGAGTGTTGCACGTTTATACATCTGGACGGATTATGTTAATCATGTTATACAAGAATATTAGTATGGGTTATAAGGAACACGTGGGTAGGCAACGTAAAATGTGGTAAAATTATTTATTATCTTATTTAACTAAATAAGGCAAGTTATGAAAATACAACTAAACATTGTATATCTAGGACTATCCACTATATAGTAAGTATAGTATGGAATAGTATAGTGTAGTATGTCATGTTACTATATATTACATATATCTTGCACATTATATATCATATGCATATACTTACAGTAATCAGCCACAACATTAAAACCACTGACATGTGAAGTGAATAACATTGTTGTTGTTACAATGGCTCCTGTTAAGAAGCAGTCCGTTCTGAATTCATGTGTTGGAAACAGGAAAAATTGGCAAGTTAAATTTCTATGTGACTTTTACAAGGGTCAAATAGTGATGGCTAGTTGACCGGGTCAGAGCATCTCCAAAAAGGCAAGTTTAATCGGACCAATATACAGTGGTTGGTACCTGCCAAAAGTGGTGCAAGAAAGGACAACCAGTGAACCAGCACCAAAGGCTCACAAAGAAGAACTACTGTAGTTCTAATTGCTAAAGAAAATAATCCTAGCCATCATAGAAAGGCGTTAGAACATCACAGCCTGCTGCATATGGGGCAGCATAGCCGCAGACCAGTCAGGTTGCCCATGATGACTCCTGTCTTAATTCCTTCCAAATTCTCTAGATTTCAGTCAGATTGACCATCTGTGGGATGTGCTGGAACTCGTGATACCATACACCACAGGATATGTTCAGAGCTATTTTGGCAGCACAAGGGGGGCCAACATGATACTAGGCAGGTGCTTTTAATGTTGTGGCTGATCAGTGTGTATATGTATGTATACATGCACATAAACAATGTAACGACAACACACTCATGTTTCCAATATTATTAGTAAGCAAAAAGGTAATGTGTAGGTCTCATCAATAAATATCTTATTACTCTACTCTATTGTATTGCATATAGATATGAATACAATACTGTGTTTGATAGGGCTAATGTTTCTGGCTGAATATATGGACTTTTATCAATACAGATACAGATATATATATATAACATATAATACATAACTCTATACATATCAAAACCTCTGTTCCCATCATTACTAGCTGTGACTGATATTGTAGGCAGTAATGCAAGAATAAAAAATGTAAAAAAAAATTGTAAGTGTTAAAAAAATCCCTGCGACTGTACAATACAACTATTAAGGACTTGATTTTACAAGACATTTGTCAGGTCACCACAATTTGCTATTTAGTGGATCGACTCCAATATTTCTAAGTCCTGTGCATGAAAACGTTGCAAAGTATGTAATGAATAAATAAGTAAATACATATATAATTGTTTTTAAAGATACATTATAAAAATTAGAACTGTTAGTAGGGTATATTATCATTTTGTTCTATCATAACAGTCAACAGACTAGTTTAAATCACCACTATTTTGCCATAATTAGTAAAATTAGCTTAGGCTTGTTGGTACAAAAATTAAATTTTGGCATAAAAGCTGCTTTGTCATTTCTAATTTAGATAATTTTTCTTACTCATTAATCTTACTGTGCGCCATTACCCTAGCTCCTAATGAGAACAGAAAGGGAACTACAGCTCATTGAGTTGAACATTGTAATTGTAAGCTTGTATTAAGCTGCCTAAAACACAGCTTTTGTTAATATTATAAGCCAACTTGGCAACAGTGTATTGTTAGTCAAAGTAAATTAACAATGTTCCACTCCAAGGTAGAGAACAAAAAAACTATAACATTGAATATTCTTGCTGCATTCTACTGTGCTATTTATGCACGCCTTAATTATGTTTTCCAATTTTCGGTTATTGCAATGTTTTCATGGTTTGGGAAATCCAGAATCCAAATTTCAAATTGCTGGCATTATTACAGAACTATAACGCAACTATAAATTTGATGCAACAAAACGTTTGTCCTAAGGAGCAAATACTGGGAGAATTTTAATGACATTTTTGAAGTTTATTGATGCTGCACAAAAATATTTATAAAAAATATATAAAAAAAAAACAAACGGGAGAAATGAAAGCTTAGCCCTGAAAATGTTTCTCATTCAGCAATTCCCTAGGTACTGATTCTCTTTCAGTGATCTCAACTTCATCCAAGAAGTGGTTCCTATTTGTTAGACAATTCCTGTTCTCCCATTAAATTGATTGAGAAATCCTGAGGTCACACTGTGCATGTTCAACATTTCCTGCTGGAAATGGGAAGCAGAGAGAGTGTAATTGTGGTGCATGTACTTTTTCCTTTTTTTTTTTTTTTACAAATATGTATTCCTAATGCTATAGAGCCCTAGTCACCTAAACGGTGAACTGTTCCGCGGCGAATAAATGGTTAATTAACCATTTATTTGCTTACCTTAATCCAGAACTGGGCTCCCTTGGCACTGGTGACCTCTCCTCCTCCATCGTGGAGCTGAATGCGCATGCGCAGCAAGAGGAGTGGGCGCATTCAAACCCGCCCATAGGAAAGCATTACTCCATAGTTTCCTATGGGGATCTTTTTGACGGAGGTCCGTGAGGATGTCCAGCGTCAAATAAGTGCGATTTACTCTGTGTAAATAGCGGAAGGGGCCTCTAGTGGCTGTCAGGGAAATTTAATTAATTAATTTAAATAAAATAATAAAAAAAAATTATATATATATATATATATATATATATATACACACACACACACACATCTGGAATGCTGAGAAAAATAGTTGCTTACCAGATTATTGGCACAGTAATAAAAATTAAAAACATGAACGCGACATGTTTTTGTAATCTTTTTTCTGTTTTATGATATAAGCCTATCAAGTTCAACATCATGAGATTATCAAGTAAATCACAAGTTCAGCCGGATTTCAACTTGATAACGTTTTCTGATTTTGGCAGCGTTACTGGCAGTAAGATTTCCAGTGAACTTTGACTTGTGATCACTTTGAAAACAGGAGCGTGATCGAATAAGAAAGTCAAAAAAACGTTATCAATTACCAATATTATATTGTAATACCACTTAAAGTATAAATATCAGTCCAGATGCCGGAATATGCTGATATTACTCAACAATCAGAAATATAAACTGATATTAGTTTTGGAGATTTGTTTTTGGTCCAAACTGCAATTTGTCTGAAATTGATCCAAACTGGTGATTCCTGAAGTCCGAAACCAGCAATGGCTGAGCATGTCTGTTTTGGGTTCTGATTATGAATTCCACCCATGGCCCCATAGTGATTGAAGGTAAAAAAGATGATTGATGGATAAAAAAGACACTCAATAAATGTTGATTTTATTCCCAGATAAAGTAAGAAGTGAGTAATAGAGGGGAAAAAAGTGTGAGTAGAAAATAAACGATGTTTATTTATTTATATAGTATTTATTTTAATAAATATATACCATATAAATATAGATTTTTTGTTTTACTGCTCCGCCTGGTCTTTTCTGTGTTGGTTGCTCTTTCTCAATTGATCTGTGATCCAAATGGCAGGACAATGTTCCTATTAGTGTACTGCGGTATATATACATATTATATCATGTGTATATTTTGAAGTGCACTAATTGGCCCATTTTCATACCCATTTGGTTTGTCTGATTTGGTTCCCCAAACAGATTTCAGTCGATAAATTCTGCCCAGCCGAAGCGACAGTCTAGCAAAGGATTGGGCATCACAAAAAATGTTCTGTTTTCGTGGAAACGTGGAGCTGATATATTGTGCCTGCAGCTACTAATTTATTAAGTATCATACTCTAGTATAATTAAGAGTAAAAAAAAAAAAAAAAAAGAGTTCAGAGGTGATTGCTAAACAGGGTTGAATTCTGATTGAATAATATGATCCACCTTCCACCAAATCATCTGGATTTAAGGAGGGGTGGAGGCTGCATTCTCAAAATTTCTCACCACAAGGAAATAATCAGTAATGAGTATTATACACACAGACAGTTTTGTTCCTCACGTTTATAATTTATTTAGTGAGTATAGTATTGTAATCTTCAATGTGTTCATATTGTTTGGCTACATGGACGATCTTAAAGGGACACTCCCCTGCTCAAGTACAAAATAATTATAAATCACTGTTTAGTAGATATACCCTAAGTGAAAACGTGCATGCATTTCATTATGCATCTTTCCTCGGAGTTATATTTAAAACAGCTTGCAAAAACTGCAAATCTCTTGTCTGCTGCCTTTGCAAGCCCTCTTCTTCTAACCCGCCTAGACTTTATGTGATTGTCCGATTACAGACTTCCCAATGCAGCTCAATGAGAAGTCTTTGCAAGGCAGATGCTCTGGGCAATTGCTGCCTCTTTAGTTATGTTCAACTAAGCTAACCAAACCAGGAAGTAACAGGCCCTGTTATCTGCTTGAGAAGCAGGGGGTGTAACAGGATAATTTATAAAAGTATACATTTCTATTGAAATCTGCACTATTTACAAAATGAAAAAAGGACACACTCTTCACACATAAAGCTTTTCAGCAAGCTAAATTGTTTTAGGGGTCTGGAGTGTCCCTTTAATGTCTGACCATACTGTGGCTGAAATCAGGTGTTCTAAAAGATATCCAGAATGTTAGATGCATTTTGAAAGAGGAAACCAGCAAGCCACACCATATTATTAAAGGAAATCAAATATGTTTGTCCAAAGGGGCATTATTCTATTTAACCCCACATCGACTCATAATAAGTGGGATCTAAGGGTCCAGTGGTCCATCTATTAAAATCAAAAATAATCTAAATACCAAACTCAAAAGTATAATGCAAAAAATTGATAATTTAATATGTTTTTATTGCATAGGTCTATTTAATGTGCACTCATTCGATGTTCATGGGTGGAAATCCTCATTCCACCATCAATGGCATGAGGACATAGATGCCCAATTCCTTATTGTGTTTTACCATCCAACTGCTGGGCAGTGGCTGGCAATAAGTGGGCACCAGAAACATAACCTGGCCTAACTCTCATTATATCAGTACCCCACACTGCTGCTTAGCTGCTTGCTGCGTATCCTATATGATGAGTGAGGGTTGAGGTAGATCCCCTATATAAGTATAGACTTTGTTTCACTTTTTTATTTTTACATATTGTGTAGCAGCTTTTTAACAAGAGTTGTCCATCTTATTTTAATTAACCTTTCGCACTGCCAAGGGATGTTTTTGGCTTCTATGACTTTTAATAGATTTGCCAGCAAAACACATGCTAATTACTTTGCAGCTTTGATTGGCCCCTGGAAAGATCTGGTATAAATCCAGCATTTGGGAAATTATGAATGTAATCTAGTAGCTAAAATCTATTAATTTTATACCAGGCTTATTTGGGGGAAGTGACTGGATCACAGCTGAATTTGCCATTAGTAAATATGAGAACTGCAAGCACAACGTAGAAGTGTTATTCTATTTACAGCACTCCAATGTAATTATTCTTTTGGCAGACGCACTTTAACAAAGCAATTCAAAACAATGCTTTTGTGTTCTAAATTATATTTCGTAAATTTAGATTTAAAAATGTATAAATTAAATGATATTTCTTTTTATTGTTGCAGTTCATAATATCATGAAATTATATTTTAACTGCTGACGCTAGAATGAGTCAGGGGCTTTGGTTTAGTAAATAGGTTCCATGATGTCTGTACGACATGTGAATGCATGCAAAAGAAGACATAAACAAATAGCAGAGGTAGAACCTCTATGCACATGAATAACTGTATATATTACTTGTAGTTCACAGCACTGCCATCCCTTTAGTTGTAAATGAAAACACATTCACACCGTCCCCAGAGCCCAGTTTGAAAAGCATGCTTTGTTTTAGAACTAACATTCATCACATTTTGAATCACATGCAAAATAGTCAACACAATATAAAACAAATGGAAAATTAAATTGGAGCTTACAACAAATTGTGATCATTTTTTTTGTTATATCCAGGGTTATGGGTTTTAGAATTTCGTATATGTAAACCAGACTCCACACCTTCCCCGATAGTGATTCTAAAGAATCCAAATAACATGTCACCGGCATGTTGAATATCTCCTGAATTTGGATTCAAGAGACAGTCTAATGAATAGGAAACATATGTTCCAAGCATTTCGGGAAGTCAGGAAAGTATTCCCCAAAGCGCTGCATATAGTTTAGAAATAAAGGAAAGTGATACAAATCCAGATTTAGTTGTCGTTCATGGTATATCATAGAGAAAGTTAGCCCGTTAAATTATTATGCAAGTTTTTTTTTTCCATTTGCTTTTGTTTTTTTCTTGTGTGACTCACACGTATGTCGATTTTAGTTTCTTTGTTTTGCAAGATTCAATTGCTGTGTATTGTGACAATTTAAACATAGATTCTTAGTGGTGATTTAAAATCAAATGTATAAAAATAAACAACCACTATACCATACAGTAATGTTTGTTTGAATAGCTTTTGGAATAAGTGGCACCAATACATGTTCCGGCACAGCCGAAATGTTTGTAATATGATTCCGAGAGCAGATTTACAAGAGGGCCTCTAATTGCCCGTCCCCCTCAACTCCCACCAACACGCATATTTTCTCTCTTTACCAAGCACTTGATCTCACAGTACAGTTGTCACAAACGAAACCTAAACACATTTTACCATGACTCAGTCTGGGTTTCATGTTCAGAGGGTCATTATCCATTAATTAGTTCTAATAAGTATGATACAACATGGGTTGTACATATCACAGAACATCTAACAACAGATCAACAGAAGATAGAGGAGAAAATACTAAAGTTCATCCAATAAGAATAAAGGATTAGTATGCAATAGAATGTGAACGACTGCACAATAAACATTAACGCTCACCAGCAACGCAAGTGTTATAGCTATATTGGAGACAAGTACAGGCGATTCCTTTGTTTGGCTATTTTATTTATAGAATGGAAGTTTAAAGGATCACTCAGGCTTTGTCTTCAGGCGTGCTATACTAATAAAACTGAATCATTTCCTTTAAATCTATTTACATAATTAATAACTTAGGTAGTAGAAACAGTACAGCAAGAAATACGATGCCTTTTTTTTTTTTTTTTTTTTTAGTACAAGTGTAAAACTATAAATTGATAATTTTATTATGTCTCTGGGTGTTTTAAAAGTCCTCCACACAATCAGTGGGAAATAAAGAGGATATTTACGATGCAAATTACATCAAACTCCAAGCAAAATGCTGTAAAGAATCTTAGGGCCGCAACCCCAATCCCAGTGGGGAAAACATATCCACAGAAAGAAGATAAAAATAAAATAAAAATACTGTGGTCACTTAATGCTGATATTTCAGATAGGCTGTAAAGTGGTGCTGGACTAAACCCAAATGAAAGTTTCACCACCCCGCTCCAAAAGGTCCACTCTCACTGCCATCCACAATATATAAACGAAATAGTTCATAAGTAGTGCATCTATATTTGTTAATAATTAGTAACATGACATGTAAATAGCAGGCAGACCTCATAAACAACAGGACATAAAATAAGAATATAATATGAAATAGTGTCCAACCCCGCTCTCACCAAAAAAAAACCACCAATGCAAAGAATAAAATAGGCAGTAAACATTGTGTCTGCTGAAAGTGGGTGAAAAGTTAGGTTAAATACCTAAGAGGAGATCACGATCACTTGTGCGATCACAGAAATTAAGAAATTATGTATTTTCTGAGTTCTGATCCCTAACTTCCTGGTGCCTTATTATGACCTCATATATATGTGGATCCCTCCCATTAGTCTCCTTTTATAGTGTCAGCCCATTTGTCACTTTTGGATGATGTGTACAGCCATGTGACATTACGGTCCTCTGTGACCAATCAATACCCAGTATAGGGTTCCTGGTTTTCTCCTGGTTGTTCTGGTTGCCCTGTTGTAGTTTTTATTACTTGAGAGTGTGTTTATACAGTGTATTGGATTTCCTGTTTTCTGGCCTTGGCTTGTTTGACTATTCTTGCTCACTGTTATCCTGATCTTTGCCTGGCTATCGATTTCATGTATTTCTGTAATCTTGACCTCTGCTTGTCTAACATTTATTCTCTGTCTGCCTGCAGACATTTCATATATCTGTCACAGGCACTAACCCTGTCATGGTTCTCACCGTGACATCCAGACATGGTCGCCCCAGATGTGCCCAACAGGGGATTTGAACCTGGGTACTTTGCTATGTACCTTTGAGCTACAGCAGTTCTGATTTTTTTTAAATTATTCTAGTCCTGTTAATCCTGGCTTGTCTGCTGCACTGGGGGACGAACTTCGTCTGTGGTCATTGCATGTGCTTGATGTGAGACAGATCAGTCATCAGCTGGGTATTTAAACTGCCCCTCCCTGAGAACATGATCAAGTATTTGATCCTGGTGTATGAGTTCAGTTCCTGTTATCAAGTCTCTTGAATTTGTACCCCATATGAACCCTGGCTTCTGACTTTGTTCATCCTGACCACTGGCATCCCTTGACTTTGGCTACACTTCATTTATCCTGACCTCTGGCATCCTTTGACTTCGGCTATCCCTCGACTATCCTGCTGTTTGTGACCTTGTCAGTACTGCTTTGGAACACCTTTCCTGCACAGCCCTAATGCACAGATTCACAGTCCAGGTGGCTTCTTATCTGGTCATCTTGGACTTTGTCTATCTGCAAGGGTGAGCAAACTTATCTGCACTACAGACTACCACCTTAGGTTAGACCCTGACAAACCCGGCCACTCTAAGGACCGGTATGTGTACCTTTATTGTTACCTTAAGGTTTGCGTGTTAGGCTAACTCTATTCCTGACACTGTACGCGTTTCACGTATACAAGTTGATAAGTCGTCAGGTAGACGTGAAATGCATACAGAGCCCTTTTATTTCTTTAACCTATATTTTCAACTTTCCCCCTTTTCCAGCATGAACAGGGCTGACTTTCTATTTTATTTTTTGCATTGGTGTTTTTTTTATTTTATTTTTTGGTTTGGACACTAGTTCGTATTATATTGCTATTTTATGTCCTGTTGTTTATGAGGTCTGCCTGCTATTTTGATGCCATGTTACAATTTGTTTTTAACAAATAAAGATGCACTACTTATGAACTATCTTGTTTATATATCATGGATGGCAGTGACTATAGACCTTTTGGAGCAAGGTGTCTAAGGATATTTACCATGTTCGTAGTTCATACTAAGTAAAATTAAACAGATGACCAATACAAAATATTAATTTTAGACAGTAATGTATGCTCTCATAGGAATCAAGAATAATTGTTGAGAGACAGCCACAGATCTTTCTCCAGTTTCCACACTGTGTGAGATGTTAATGTGTAAATTGATGGCACTTCTTCAGAGGCCATACTGCCAAATATGAGCAGCACAAATACCTCCAGTAAATGTGGATAGCAAAGTTTGTATCAATGTCATCATAATATAACCTGTTTATGACAAAACTGGAAGAGGCCAAAAAGTCCACCTACCAAAGTCAACATGTTATCTATCAACTCTGTAGATATGGTATTCCAATCAGTGGGTTATTGCTAAAGGGTTACCCCAACCTTTTTTAAAGAAATCTATTTATCACTTTGCAACGCCCTGTTGGGCATTAGAAATTAGTTGTAAAATGCATTTAAACTTAGAATAAACTGACGTCAGAATCAATGTCATTGCCTCCCTCACGAGGTCCGTTCTCCCCAAAAGGTGGGAGAAAGTGCAGACTCGACACATGCATAATTAAAAAAAAATGGCAGAATACAAAAAAGAACGAGGCAAGGAGGGCTGTGATGGAGGGGACACTGAGGGTTTCCCTCCTTGCACGTGTGCTGCATATAAGGTAGAAGCTCATTACATTTATCGCCAGGGCACCGTCATTTCTTCACAGGATAAATATTATTCATGTGTGCCGGGGTACAACTATCCCAAACAAAAGAGTGCAAATACCTCTGTACTTGCAGAATTTCAATCTGAAACACTGAACATACAGACTCTTAACACCACGACCATTTCTAAAAGCAGACTTGGTCATAACCCTTTAACAAGAAAAAGAAAAATGACAGAGTAAGATATCTAAACTGTTGACCAAATTATCATAAGACCTGCAACATGAATAATAATAAACAGTGCATGTACAACTGTGGGTGCATACATTTCCATAATTTTCACCCATGCTGGTGAAGTATAGTCTATCATCATTGTTCATTTAGATGACTATATATATTGCTATCTATGGTACTTACTACTTTCTCTAATATTGGTTCTCTATAATGTTGGTGGGTTAGACTAGGTGCAAATCCCAATTAGACCACCTTAAGCAAGGTACCTGACAATATATACCCACCTACCTGAAAACCCCATAGATTATAAGCATGTATAAGCATAAGCCCAGTGGTGTATCCTGGTTTTGTGCTGCCCTAGGCAGGACAAAACTCAGGCGCCCCCCTCCCACCCACGCCACCCTCACCCAACCCTCCCCCCCCACCCGCGCCACCCCCACCGATCCCTTCCCCCGTCCCGCCTTCTAAATACACACACACACACATTCACTGACAAATACGCATACACTAGGTAACAGAAACACTCACTAGCAGACACACACACAGTCTAACAGACACACACTTACAGACACACACACTAACACACACACACACAGACCCACACACATACAGACATACACACACACACATACAGACATACACACACACACACACACACTAACAGACACACACACACACACACACTAACAGACACACACACACAGACACACTAACAGACATACACACACTAACAGACATACACACACACAAACTAACAGACACACACACAGACCCACTAACAGACATACACACACTTACAGACATACACACACACACACACTAACAGACATACACAGACATACAAACACACTCAATCACTCACATATTTAATACATTTTTTTTTTTTAATTTAACCCCCCCCAGCCTCCTTACCTTTGGGAAAGCTGGGGGGGGATATCTGTCTCCCTGGTGGTCCAGTGGCTGCTGGGAAGTGCGGGTAGGTGGGCGGCCGGCGAGGGAGCACTTCCTCTGAGCGGTCTGCTCAGCTCCCTCGCGCGCCGCAGAGTGATGCTGGGAGGCGGAGCCGGAATATGACGTCATATTCCGGCTCCCAGCCTCACTCTGCGGCGCGCGAGGGAGCTGAGCAGACCGCTCAGAGGAAGTGCTCCCTCGCCGGCCGCCCACCTACCCGCACTTCCCAGCAGCCCGCCGGCCGCCCAGCATGCCTTGTTAGCCGCAAGGCTAACAAGGCATTTGCCCTGGGCATTTGGGGGCGGCTTTTTTTGCCGCCCCCTGAAAAATGCCGCCCAAGGCAAATGCCTTGTTTGCCTCGCGGCAAATACACCCCTGCATAAGCCCCTTTACCTCTTATGTCTGTGTGTCAAGTACTTGTTGTCAAATATTCACTTTCTATAATTGTAAAGCACTGTGATGTTGGTGATATAGATAGCTAGATAGAAAGAGAGAGATACTAATAATAACAAAGGCTGCAGTTTCGCCCAAATACTTTTCTGTTATTTAGGATATTTGACCTTTATGTTAAAGGGAAACGATAGGCACCCAGACCACTTCATCTCATTGCAGTGGTCTAGGTGCGGTGTCCCTGCCCCACTTAGTCCTGCAATGTAAATAATAGCAGTTTTTGAGAAACCATATAAACTATATTCATAACTATGTGTCCTTCTTTAGGAATACTTTATGATATAAATAGTGAAAAACACCCAAATCATCAGGCGTGTCAATATTATCAGGCTTGAAACGGGCACAAGATACATTTTTCTTATTTCTTAGTGTAATAGATAACAACTCAGGAGGTATGTAGAAGGTAAATGGTTATTAAAAATGGATAAAATTAGTGCAATTTAAAAAATATTTCACTTGCTTCCACATGCAGGGCAAAAAAAAGCACACAGGGTTATTTCCTACACTAACAATTGTAGCAAATTAATCCAGTTCGTAAAACCGAGACTAGAGAATTTTTTCTCTTATGTAAGTAATTTAGGGTTTAGGACCGTCATTACCCACTAAGTCCTTTCGTTTGTCGACTTTTGATTGACCCTTAAGCCTTCATTTCTTTTTCCTATAATAGCTGATTTGGAAATATGTCTCATCTCATCTATAGTAACACATTGGCCCATGTATCCTCAGATTTGCAATTCAGATTTATGAGTAAAAGTCGAGTTTCCTTTTTTATTTATAAATTTTTTTATTTTATTTTTTTATTTCTTTCCAAAAAAAAAACACACATAGAAAGTGCATATAAAACAGACAAAACAAATACATATATCCTAATATATCCTAAAAAAAATTAATTGAATTGTTCGACTAAAGAATAAATAAATGGAACAGAAAGTAGAACTAAAGATCACAAAGTCCTCCTAACAGAATTGTATTTTTTATTTTTTTGAGTTTGATGCTACAATTGCATTGGTATGTAAAGTATGGGCATTTATATATTTTTTTAAAGATTGTGCGTAAATATTGTGCGTTAAGACTGCCTTTCTTGGCATTAACCAGCTGGTGTCTGATCAGCATGATACAATGCTAGTCTGAAGAAGGTAGCACCTCATGCCACAGCCTCCCTTGAACCGTGAACCGTGAACACGTTCTGTTAGGTAAGATTTATAGTTTCCTGCTTTAACGATCTAGCCTTATTGTTCGTTAAGAAGTAAAAATAAACATTTGTGAAATATTTTTATATTGTCATGCATGCTCATATATAAAATCGAATTAAATACAAAACTCGTAGTAATATATACCATGATATGTAAATTCTAAATATGGTTTAATACAAGCATGTCAAACTCAAAGGCTAGCATGGTCCAAATAAACAAGGTTTAATTTTATGTGGGTCACAAAAAAAACCAAAAAACTAAAATTTTCATATCATGGTATAATTTAATTCTATTTTATATATGAGCATGCATGACAATATAAAAATATTTTTTTCTGTTTAATTTCACAAATATTTATTTTTACTTACTTCTTAACGAAAAATAAGGCTGGATTGTTAAAGCAGGAAAAAGTAGGATTGTTTTAAAAAGTACAGTATAAAAAAACAGCATCGCCCCATACTAATTCCGAGTCCCCCCCTCGATACTAATTCCGAGTCCCCCATTCTATACTAATTCTGAGTTCCCCCCTTTTTACTAATTCCGAGTCCCCCAATATTAATTCCAAGTCCCCTCTCTACTAAACCCCTGCCCTTGTTTTAAAAAAAAACAAAAAAACAATATTAGCCAACAAGCAGACTCCACTCACATTGCCGATGCCAGTATGCAACTCCGGAGTCCAGCTTCTGGTATACCCCCAATGGCGCCGTCCGCACCCTGTGCCGAAGCAGGTCCTCCCGCAATTCTGTGAAGGTGGAGTACGTTGACGTCACGTCTGAATGTGACATGGCCTTGTGTGCCTCCGTGCACCTCCAGTTCCTCCACTGTATCGCAACACTGACCAACACACACTCACTGACAGACACACACTCACTGACAGACACACACACACTCACACATTTATACATTCTTGTACACACTCACATGCTCCTCACTGCTCCCTCACGTGCACAGTTTAGTGGTGCCAGGTGCCGGAATGATGTCATAATCCGGCACCCGGCATCACTACAGATGGCGCACGTGAGGGAGCAGTGAGGAGCAGGAAGACTGAATACAAATACAAAAGAACAAGTCATGTGATCAAACTCCCATCACTCCTGGGCGGCAGCAATGACCATAGTACACATCAGCCCCAATACATACAGTAAAGACCAAAGAAAAAAAAAGTTTAAGAGAGAGCACAGGTAACTTTTTTTCTTTGATTTTTGCAGGAAGACTGAGCTCCTTCGCTGCAGCCAGCATCCTTTCCCCCCAACCAGTTAAATTTAAGCAGAGTAGGCATCTGCAATCTGGGGTCAGCAGGTGCCTACTCAGTCTTAGTAAGCATGTGAAACTTGCGGTTCGCCGGGCCGCAAAGATGTTCATTGTGGGCCGCATGCGCAAATTTAACATACTTGGTTTAATGACACATTTAAAAATTATTTAATGGCTTCTTCTACCTAAATTGTTTACTACTTATTTAAAAGTTATGTTGCCAGTTTCGGGAAAGAACAGCCTTTGGAGTGAGATAAATACATGTGAAAGTCAGAAACGGGTAGCAACCTGCTCAGTACCAGACCATCTCTCATTTTTGTGGTATGGTGGTAAAGGTGTTAGCTGGGTCCAGCATCTTTCATTTGTCTGAGTCAATTCATATCCGGCAGTGCTGGGAGTATCTCATACTCATTCTTTCAGCTCACATTGTGCTGATATAACAATCAGTGGTATACATACAAACAATCTTATCTAATAAAGACTAGCGTGTAATGATGCATCTGAACTAAGGATGTGGGGAAAAAAGAGTGAGAATATTTTTACCCCTTCTACGCGTACATATAATAAGTGCACGTTGGTTTTAGCAGTATCAATACACTAACAGGCTATTTACTAAAGTGAGAATTGCTGTTAATTTCAAATTAAGGGCAAGCTAGTCAAACTGAAAAGACAATTTGTATTTTTTCTAATTTGGCTATTTGTGGCTTAAATTTTGAAAATTGACTGTGAATTCACTTTGCATTTCTGGAAATTCTCACTGTAAGTCAGAAAATAACCCTGTAAGTTTGGATGTGGAATTATCACAGTAAATCATTTTCTTTGCAATGTATATGATGGAGCTGGCAAATGTTAACACAGAGCAGAGATGGATAATCTAGGCCCGGGGGCCATTTCTGGACGCCTAACTTCTTTATTGCTGCCAATGGGTTCAAACACCAGAAAAGAGACGTATGTCTGAATCCCAAACATGGGAGCAGATGACTTGACCAGTAGCTCCGAGGACTGACTACCCCTGAATTTCGAGTTATGTTGAGTTATGATATGCTGTACTATGCAAATGTACTGTACCAATGTAAACACGTAGATTGCAAGACTGTTTGATTAATTATATCATATTCCATGTTCAAAGATAATCTGAACTCAGACATCAACTGAAAGAAGAGCTCAGCAGGACTAGTAATGCAGAAGCGGCAAAGGATCTGCAATGCTGACATATGACAAGATTCATCTAGAGAATGGACAATTGGTACAGATCACAAAGCGGTACGCCATATTGTAAGTTCCATATGAAAAGTAAAGGCAATCAAATAAGTAGATTATATTTTTCATAAATGTTTTTTTTTTTTGCAACAATCCAAAACCAGTGTTCTTCAGTTATAAATTATAAATCTCCTTACCGTTTTAAAAATAGGAAACTCTCCTTTGTCTTGGATCTATCACGCACAACGCTACTATGAAGCAAGTGTCTCTGAAAGCCGTGACTTCAATCTTCACCACTAAAAAGGTGAAGTACAGATGGTGCTCACCACATCTACTTATTGTCCACCACCAGGACAATGAACATAGGGCGACAGACACAGCAGAGATTGACACTGTCCTGGCTACTTTAGGCCTAAGCCTGGTGCCTCCAACCACATCTGCATCCACAACCACAGCTTGGGACCCGAGCGTTTTAGTCCCATTTGTTCAGGCATCCAGTGGCATCCAGTGGCGCTAATGGGGTGGCAATTACCTGACTTTTCTACCTATATGTTAATTGTTTTTTAATTTCTTTCTTTTACCTTTTGTTGGGACTTGTCCTAATGATTTATGCAATTCATATGTTTCTGTTTATTTACACAATAATTGCCATACCCATGGCATAGACCATGCTCATGAGGGCTAACTCGTCCGAGACCGGGATTATCCCAGATATCATAGCTCTGACATTACCACCTAGCCCTTCCAGCTCCCACCTCAAAACCCAATACTTTTCACATCCACGAGGAGATGTTTAATAATTTTCAGCTTTCTCGATTGCCATCTAAATTATCTCACTTTGATCTTATGAAGTTACCGCTGTGCTTCCTGCCCCTGATCCAACCATTGCTATACAGTCTCTAGCATGGCTGCAGTAAAATTAGGAAAAAAAAAAAAACCAACATACTCAGCATTAAAGTTTCATTGTTTCGCTTCTGTCATGTTTATGCATATCTGTATACTTTTATATCGACCACCAAGTTTTATCTATGACTGATTGTGGAATAAATAAAGAATTAAAAATAAAAAAAAGATGGAAAGAGAAGAATGGAAGTGGGAGGAAGGTAGATGGATAAAAACATTGAGGAAAGGCAAAATATAAAGTCAAATAGAAAGAGGAGAAGGAGAACAAGCTCTCTAATGTATAAGGCCTAAAAAAGATAAGTTGATGAAAATAGAGGACAGGATCGTATGTTTGCCTGAAATTAAGATTTGTGATCGTAGCCATGCCCTCTATACTAGTAAAGCAGAGAGCAGAGATGTACAATCATTAAATAAAATGTAAAAAAATTGTAATTTGGTGTCTAGGTATATTTTGCAACCACATCAAGAAATAGTCTGAACCAAGTTGTAGGAATTTAAGGAACATCATAGCATTAGGAATACAAAAACTGTGCAATTAATTATGGTTCTGCTGCCCCTACAATACTTTAAACGGGTTAATAACTCTTTCTTTCACTTACCTCTTTCCAGCACCAAAGTCCATCGGCACGTCATCAGTCCCCTCCTCCTTCTATGTCATGGCGATGGGGGAACCAAGCACCGTGCACATTAGGCCTTCCACATAGGAATGCATTGAATTAATGCCGTCCTATGGGGATTTTGAAGATGGTTGACATTCTCATGCAAAGTGTCAACTCCGTGAAGCGCCTCTAGTGGTTGTCTGGTAGACAGTTGCTACAGGTGGAGTTAATCCTGCAATGTAACTATTGCAGTTTCTCTAAAATTGCAATGTTTTACATTGCATGGTTAAGGGGCCAGTGACAATGTACCCAGACTACTTCAATCTGATGAAGTGGTATAGGTGCCTATAGTGTCCCTTTAAGTTTCTGATATAATTTATGACTATTTAAGAATCCACAACAGTGACATATGAACAGATATTTTACTGCCAAGAGGGATTTACAATTATTTTATAGGAAAGCATTCAGGCATTTTGCCAAGGAAGGGAAAAAAGCACCAAGTAAGCACAATTATGTTTTCCATTAGATACAGGGATTATTTTTCTTTCCATTTATTTATTATTATTTTTTTTTGCATTATGCAAAACGTATAAGCTTCCCTCAGTGTTTGCTTTTTTTGTTTGCATTTTGTCTTTCAAAATGTATTGTAATTGTAATTGCAGAATAGAAACAACATCATAAGCAAGCACTAAGAAATGTGTTTTAGTAACAACATAATGCATTTAGAAGGCATCACAATAAATCTGCTGTAGATAAATACTATTGAAGACACTGATGGTTAACAGTACTCAAGGTATGAGACGCAGTTAAGGTTGCATTATCCGTATTGGGGAGGGTTAAAAATTAAAGCTGGACATGATCTTAAACTCTGAAAGTTTCTCCAATCCTGGGCTTCTTAAAGGAACAAATACAGGATAACTCACAAGGAGTAAATGTGATGAAGTGCTTCGGAAATATAAAATGTGAAGAGAATCCAGCACATCTAGAACACACGTGAAGGAATACTTTCCATCCCTCACCTTTAATCTTATATACAAAACAAGTATTTATAAGTACTTAACTTATTAATCAGTAGTGGAGCACTAGATAATTACATAGAATTATTTATTTACCCCAAATAAAACACAGTGGAGGTCTTGATATTATCTTAAAGCATGTCAAACAAAAAGCGCAAAACAAAAATAGTGCAGAGGGTACTTAACCCCTTAAGTTGTGAACCAAAAAAAATGTAAACAAACCACAGATTTTGACTATATGTCTGTTCAACAATAATTCACCTCTTTCATATTAAATGCACCCACACTTATTATATATCATTTTGTTCAGGGGAAACAGGGCTTTCATTTAACATCAAATATTTAGGTATGGAACATAACGTAATATGAATAAAATATAAAAAAATGAGAGAAAATATGATTTTTTAAAATTTTCTTAGTTCTATGTGACATTCTAACTGTGGATGTCATAATACTGTTTGCTTTTACTGCAATAAAATACACATATTTGTATTCAGCGATGTCTCACGTGTAAAACAGTACCCCCTATGTACAGGTTTTATGGTGTTTTGGGAAGTTACAGGGTGAAATATAGCATGTTACACTTTTCAGTTTTTTCACATTGAAATTTGCCAGTTTGGTTACGTTGCCTTTGAGACTGTATGGTAGCCCAGGAATGAAAATTACCCCCATGATGGCATACCATTTGCAAAAGTAGACAACCCAAGGTATTGCAAATGGGGTATGTCCAGTCTTTTTTAGTAGCCACTTGGTCACAAACACTAGCCAAAGTTAACATTAATATTTGTTTGTGTGTGAAAAATGCAAAAAACTAATTTGAAAGCCAATTTTGGCCAGTGTTTGTGACTAAGTGGCTACTAAAAAAGACTGAACATACCCCATTTGCAATACCTTGGGTTGTCTACTTTTGCAAATGGTTTGCCATTATGGAGGTAATTCTTATTTCTGGGCTACTATACGGTCTCAAAGCCAACGTAAACAATCTGGCGAATTTCATTGTGAAAAAACTGAAACGCAAGCCTTATATTTGACTCTGTAACTTTTGAAAACACCATAAAACCTGTACATGAGGGGTACTGTTATACTCAGGAGACTTTGCTGAACACAAATATTTGTGTTTCAAAACAGTAAAAAGTATGACAGCAAAAATATCGTCCGTGTAAGTGCCGTTTGTGTGCGAAAAATGCAATAAATTTCACTTTCCCTGACGATATCATTGTTGTAATAAATTTTACGGTTTTGAAACACAAATATTTGTATTCAGCGATGTCTCCCGAGTAAAATAGTACCCCCCATGTACAGGTTTTATAGTGTCTTGGAAAGTTATAGGGTTAAATATAGTGCTAGCAAATTAAATTCCCTATACTTTCGGCCTGGGTTGTTAGGCAGGTCCTGCAAATTGTAATTAATAAAAGGACCTAATTATGTAAAATTATTACATAAATATATATGTAAAATTATTATATATACACGTGTGTGTGTATATATATATGTATATATATGTATATAATTTTTTTACTATTATTTTTATTTATATATAGGTATACATATAGTGATGTATACGTATATACTTGGGTATATACATATATATATATTATTTCGTTCTACGTGTATTTTGATATCTATATCTATATATATACAGTTAGAACGAAATTACACACATATATATATATTTTTAATTATTTATTTTTTTATTTTAATTTTTTTTACGTATTTACATATTTTTTTATTATATATATATATATATATATATATATAATTATAATTATGTATATATTTAATCAATATCCTTCTAGGTGTATTTTGATATTAATATATATATATAATTATATATATAAATATTAAAATACACTTAGTGTATGTGTAAATGTGTGCGTATATATATATATATATATATATATATATATATATATATATATATAGATCATATATATAATATATATATAAATGATGTAAGTATATTTTATTTTTAACTTTAATTTTTTTTAACAGGGGTTAATAGGGGAGGAGAGGGGCAGAGACAGTGTCAGCCAGTGATTTTACATCACTGGCTGACACACAGGATCAGTGATCACAGTGACTGGCTGTCACTGTGATCACCTCCTGCAGATCGCGGTAATTGGCCACAGGGGGAGTGCCTGGGTGGCCAGGCATGCCCCCCACCGCGATCTGCAGGGGGATCCTGCCTGCAGTTACTATGGGTCAGCCAATAGGCTGACACATAGTAACTCTGATCGCAGTGACAGGCTGTCACTGCGATCAGATCGCAGGGAGAGGCTGTCTCTGCATTCAGATCGCAGAGACAGCCTCTCCCTGCGATCATACTCTGCCGATCGCGGTCACTGACCGCAGGGGGTCAGGCATGTCCCCCGACCGCGATCTGCAGAGTGAAAATGCGGCCGGCGCCATATGTCAGACGATTTTAAAATCGTCTGACACATGGTAAATACCGATCGCAGTGACAGCCTGTCACTGCGATCGGAAGCTGCAGACCGCGGTCCCCAGGCACAGGGGGGCTGCCTGGGGGGCCAGGCATGCCCCCCGACCGCGATCTGCAGCGGCCATGTGCCGCCGGCCACGTGGGGGGTAAGACCGCCCAGGACGTACCATGCCGTCCTGCGGCGTTTAGAGCCGCCCAAATAAGGACGGCATGGTACGTCCTGCGGTCTTAAGGGGTTAAAAAAGAGCAACATAGGGAGGGGCGGGGCCTGGCGGCTGTGTTGGTCGGACACATCTAGAGTGAGCTGCGGCACTTAAGCTGCAAAACTGCCAAAATTATACCACCCAAACGCTACATGACTCTAAGGTAATCTTGAACTAATTGGCGACGTAACTGAGCATGTCCATGCAAACTGAGAGCTGGTTTGGCGGCCTGGTGCGTGGAGTTGTGGAGAAGCAGTCGATCTCCGCTGTGCCCCTCCTCCATACAAGTAGGGGTTATAATGGTCCACTCCATGGAGGCTCTCTTATTAAGCTAAGGGCGTCATCACAGGCACTACACTGCACACAAGATGGCAGACACCACTCCCGATCCCTGCAGAGAAGCTTTAGCTGTTCTGCAACATCTATATGGACAGTGCAAGTTCTAAGTGAAGTGGACACGTGGTGTTGTGAATCATGCCAACCTGCTCACCTGAGGGATCACAGTGCCAGGCCATGCCGAGAGCGCTGGTGCCTTCTCTTTATTTTTCCGGGTCTACATCTTATAATGATGTGAGGGATGCCACACAAATCAGCTGATTTAATCAATACACCTGGGGCGTTCTCCTTCCGGCCCTGGGACCTTCTTGGACAGTATTTCTATACCGCCATACAGGGCAATCACTTCTTGCCTTAAGGGGGGGCCTCCTGGGGGTTTCACTCTCAGACTACGCTAATCGATATATCTTACAGTTTCTGCCCTATTCTACATATATTGTTTGACAACTATGACTATCTATTACTGAACGTATATTGTATGATGTGTTCTTGTTGTACCTACTCAGCACATCAAAAATAAATAATTCTAAAAAAAAAAAAAAGTGCAATGTGCAAAATGGTCAGGTGATTAAACTCACATTCATTAGAGCCTAAATTATGAAGCCCAATAATTGGGCAGATGTGCTTTTTAAAGCAGTACCCGACCTCCTTCAGTTGATGTTCCAACTCAAAATAAGCAGAATTACATATAGAAGATCATAGTGTAGTATATCTACATAAACTATAAAAACATAAACGAAGATAAATCAAGAGTGGATCAGTGCTATCAGGCCACAGAAACCGACAGCACACCTATAGAAATGGGGTTCCCTCCCAAACCCCACAGTACAGATAAAGGATATTCAAAAAAGAAAAAAGTAGCGCCTACGTATATGAATTATTAAAATTAAAATTACAAATGTCCAGATAAAACAATCCAAATAGACTTTAAAAGAAGCAGCAAACTGTTGATAGCAGTTCCTAGATCAAACGTAACTTGGGATCCAGTAGAACATGTAAAAAAGCAGAGAGGGGGACTCCAATGGTACAGTATGTTTGTGAAATCCTATCGAAACCCCTGCACACTGAATGCCAGTGCAGCACACTGTGCAGCACCTCGAGTGGCCTTCTGAGTTACTGCCACTAGAGGTGTAACTAGCCAGCAATCTAAACACTGCCTATTCTCTGTGTGTATGTTTGTGGTCAGCCTGTCGTATTATGTATATGTGTGGGT
Source organism: Pelobates fuscus (assembly GCF_036172605.1). Lineage (NCBI taxonomy): Eukaryota > Metazoa > Chordata > Amphibia > Anura > Pelobatidae > Pelobates > Pelobates fuscus. The sequence goes on along the minus strand of NC_086320.1, from coordinate 328,322,033 downwards.
ATTTGTGATAAGCATTTGTCTGGGCCATCTTTTATGTTGTGCGTTTATGTGCGCTGTTTATAGTATAGTGTGTGTTTATGTGGAGTGCCTGTTGTGTTATGCATATGTATAGGTTGTTTGTGATGTACATTGTGTGGGTGTGGGCTGCTTGTAGTATTTGTATGTGTGGTGGGAGCTTTATTATGTATGTTGAGAGGTTGCTTGCAGGACGGTGGATGTGAGGGCTGTCTGTAGTGTTGTGTGGCTATTATATATGTGTGTGGGTGTTTGTAGTGTTGTTCTCTGTAAAGGCAGTGTTTACAGTGCTAAGGCTGCAGGGACAGGCAATAGAGATGAAGTTGTTGTGGTTCTGGTGACTATAGTGTCCCTTTAACTCCTAAATGGCACATAATTGAGAAGTAAGACTACATGGGCACTTCACTAGGATAAGATATTTTTGGTGCTTCCAATATCTTTTTAAATAAAATGCATATTTAATGAATACTAAAAATATGCATTCCTCCTGTAAGAAAAAAATGTATTTCTGTGAATATGTTTACAAATTCCCTAAATATGTCCTCTGTGGACTGTTTAGTTTCCTTCTTTTGCTGCAAGTGTTGCCTAATGGTAAACCATATAAATAATTTGTAAGAGGAACTTTTACTTTTTATGTCTTCTGAAATGACGTTGTCTGGTACTGCTATTAAAACATGTGGAATTAGTATTTCCATATAAATCATCTGCACACAACAAAAGACTTGTCATGCAAAGTAATGTAATAAACCAAATGATTTGGAAAATACAAAGATATGTAAATAGAAGGGGACATTAAAAAGTTTTTTTGTTTTGTTTTTTCAATACATGTACATTGTAGGACAGGGGTAGGCAACCTTTTAGTAGTGCTGTACCAAAGGAAAACTTTGAAGTTCCAAAAGGTGCCAGAATTAGGTTTTAGGGCAATAGTTATGTATGTTGAATTATGGATGGATGGGGCAGGTGCTTTCTGAGGTTTTGGTGTATATGTGGACTGTGTATACTTTCTATGTTTGTGGGATGTATAAATTGTGTGTATGATGTCTGTGGTGTCATGTGAATGTTTATGCAGGCTGCGTGTTGTGTTGTGTATGCTTTTTGTTTGTTTGTGGCATAATGTGTGTGTTTGTGGACTGTGTTTTGTTATGTAAGTGTGTAAACTGTTTGTATTATTTATGTGTGTGGCTTTCAGTCGTGTTGTGTGTATGTTTGTGGTCAGCCTATTGTATTATGTATATGTGTGGGTATTTGTGATAAGCATTTGTCTGGGCCGTCTTTTATGTTGTGCGTTTATGTGCGCTGTTTAATGTAAAGTGTGTGTTTATGTGGAGTGCCTGTTGTGTTATGCATGTGTATAGGTTGTTTGTGATGTACATTGTGTGGGTGTGGGCTGCTGGTAGTATTTGTATGTGTGGTGGGAGCTTTATTATGTATGTTGAGAGGTTGCTTGCAGGACGGTGGATGTGAGGGCTGTCTGTAGTGTTGTGTGGCTATTATATATGTGTGTGGGTGTTTGCAGTTGTGGGGGGTCTTACTTTTTGCAACTAGTTATCAAAAGGGCTATTATAAGTGTGATGATATGACCCTGGCATCTCAGGCACTTATAGTGTACCAATTCAGGCATGTTATCGTCCGTGGGGTTTTTTGTTTTTTTTTACCTAACCTGCACCGCTAACTGCTCTACAAAATGCCAGGACTCATCTTTGGTAGCGTATCTATTGACAATGCCAGATATACTGCACTGGTATCTGGTTACTAAAGGATATTCTATCTATCTAGTCCTCTGGTAATACTCTATGAGTAGCTACTCTATAGAGGACAATAGATAGCAATATACCTGTGAGACCTCAAGGAAGAGACAAACCAGCTTCTTATTGGCAACTCAAAAGAACTCAGTTTATTGTAGAAACAGCCAGCATATATCGATCACAGTGTATACTTCACAGCCCCAACATCAGGCGACTTATAGTACGGAATCTAACTTAATTAACCTACAAAACACATTGCAAACAGTATCTCACAGCATCTATTCTCTTAGCCTGACAAAACATCATAAGGTTGCACCAAAATAGAGCTGCGAACTTGAGTCTTGCGCCAAACAAATCAGAGAAATCAGGCCATCCATCACAATAAGGTTCTTTTTTTAACTTCCCTTTCCCTCTTCCTTACCCTGGTGGTCTTGTGTGTGAATCCTGTGACCTACATCTTCTAAGTGCGGACCACTTGTGTCTCTGTCCAATGGAAGAATTAATGTAGAGAGGCCCCTGAGGCAAGAAGTTTTTTTTGTGCCCTCCACTAATGCAAAGGGTGGTCAAAAGATAAATCCTCAACTGTTGTAAATCTCCCACAGTGCTTGGTCAGCTGGGGACCTACTATTTACCCATCGTTGCAATGTTGCATTCATGAGCAATGTCTGTATGTTTGAATATCTTTAGTGTCAACTTTGGAAATGCAGGAGAGTGTTAGTGTGTATTGCTGGCTTTTGAATGCAAGGTCAGGTTACCTGATCATTCTTGGACACATTGTGACGTTGTGCTCTACTCCCTTCACTGCCCCTTTTATACTTACAGCAGAAAGGCAACATTGTATAACCTATAACCCGTTCTTCTCTTCCTTTTTGTCCAGGAACAGAGCGTTGCCATGGTAACACGGGGTAGAGTCACTTATGGTGTTTACACCTGCTAATGGTGGAGACTACAGACTCCCATGCACTTTCAGAGATCCTTTGACCCAACCTGCCCATGAGGGTCTGGCAGCCTTGCATGCCGTGGAAAGGTACTACATGTGCAATAAGTTGTAGGACCTATAGACTGTAAGCTTGTTTGAGCAGGATCCTCTTTAACCTATCGTTCCTGTAAGTTTTCTTGTAATTGTCCTATTTATAGTTGAATCCCCCCTCTCATAATATTGTAAAACGCTTTGGAATCTGTTGGCGCTATATAATTGGCAATAATAATAATAATAATAATAATAATAATAATAATGTGAAAGCTTGCTTAGCAGACAAAGGATACAGATCAGCTTACATGGCAATTTTAGAAAATGTTAACACAAAATATCCAATTCACTTCAAGTTTGTCTATTTTGATCTGTATTTTAAATTACCTGGCCATTGAGCAAAGCTTGACAATACACAATTTAGTGAACACTCTCACCTCCTGTCATTGTCTCTCCTCCTGCTTCCAGCAGCTGGAGATGTCTCTCCAGGGCCTTTCACCTCCTCAGGGCCTTTCACCTCCTCAGCTTACACTAAGCCAACCGGAAACCGCATGAACCTCATCCCTGTACCCTGTAATTCTCCTCATCTATATGTTCAGAGCACTGCAGAACACATGCTCTATCTGCAGCAACTTGAATTGACAGTGTGACAAACGCTCCTTACCCTGGACGTTTGTCACGTACTTCTGGAGGAGCCTGCTAGCTAGCCTCTTGCCCAAGGACTATGGGCCACATACAAAGACCGTGTTCGGGAGTTAAATCTCCCCAGCCTCCATTACCAGCTTTCCCTGGGTGCCTCTGGTTCGGCACATTCCCTTCATTCGAATGGAACTGAACACTAGCTCCCTGGCGGCCGTTCGCATGAACTGTCCTCAGCGGTACTTAGCCACGATCGTCATGGAACTAAATTCGGCATGAGGACTTTGTGGGTTCCCGGTCACCTCAGTGGGACTTAGCCGCGAATGTTATGGAACTGCTTTCGGCATGAGGTGACCGTGCGGCTCCTGGAAAACTTAGTCCGGGGTTTTGAAGGACTTTAAAATCCACCAGGAGAGCGCTTTTTGGAGGGAAGGTACATGAGACCAAGGGGAACAAACGCTACCCGAGACTCAGGTGGAGCACCATGAATTGCGGCCACAGGAGCTCCCGTAAGTTGACCAACCAAAGCACCAAACGCCCTGGAACTGTTTTGGGCATAGGACCGTGTGTGTGGCGAGTCAGAACTTCCACAGGGTGGCGTTTCCCCTACAATGCATGGATCTGAGCGCTATTTGAAGGAACTTTGGCGCTCAGATCAGGGCTTTTAAGGATATATAATTTGTGGGGGTTTCTATTTGTTGTATTTTTTATGTATTTTAAAATGTTATGTTTTTATGCCGAGTCACTCTGACACAGGAATTTGTGGGCATTTTGTTCTCAGTGTTCTGGCGTGTTTTACTGCATCCTTGTTTTGTATATAAGTGGGCCAGTTGGCCAGATTAAAGACATTCGTTTCTACCCTTCATTAAGTCTAGGCTGATGTTTAGGGCATTGGGAGCTATAATCCATGCTTCACTGGGGATTTGGGAGAACTATAGCGGATATACTCAGCTGTAATATAGGGGATCTGTTACAGACAGTAACACATGCTCTGTTCATTTCAAAATCTCCCACACTACTAGCACTCACTGAGACCTGGCTGACCCCTTCTGATAGCGCTACTCATGCTTCTTTATGTTTCAGTTGCCTACAATTCTCCAACACTCCCAGACATAACAACTGGTAAAAGAGGCAGTGTAGGCATCCTTCTCTCCCCCAGTGTACCTTTTAAGCAATTGTCCCTACTGCGGACTTATTCACGTCCTTTGAAGGTTACACTGTCCACCTATTTAAACTCACTCCTTTATGAATTGTCATTACTTATCTTCCTCCGGTCATCCTAGCATATTTAACTTTTCTTCCTGGTTGCCCTAGTTCATCTCCTCTAGTACTCCCGCTCTTATCCACGGTGACTTTAATATTCCAATCAAAAACCCTAACAGCTCTGATGCCTCTCGACTGCTGTCTGTAACTTCCTCCTTTGGCTTCACGCAATGGTCTGACTCAGCAACTCATACAGCAGGAAATACTCCTGATCTCACCTTCACCAATCTCTGTACCACCTCTAATTTCTCCAGTGCTCTATTTTCTCTATCTGACAATCATCTGCTGACCTTTGACATTGGCATACCCAAAACCCATATCACACCAACCTCGGTATATCAATCTCGTAGAAACCTCCATTGTTTTGACCTACAGCAATTCTCCACTAGACTCCAAACACACCTTTCACCCATCTCAAGCATAACCTGCCCTAGCTCTGCAACCTCCCTCTACAACTCCCCCTTCACATCTGAACTAGATATCATGGCACTTCCTGTATTTAAAAATGTAAGTGACCCTAGTCAAAACCCTGGCACACTAAGCTGGCCCATTCCCTCCAAAAATGCTCCAGAACTGCCGAATGCTGCTGGAGAAAGTCTCATTCTGCATCTGACTTCCTCCACTATAAAGTTATGCTGTGCTCCTACAGTTTGGCTCCTTCCTCTGCAAAACAAAATAATTTCAACCTCCTCATACTCATGCTCTTCCGCGAACCTAAACGCCTCTTTCACGCGGTTAACTCTCTTCTTTGCCCTGTTGCTGCTCCTCCTCCTACTAACTTGACTGCTACAAACTTTGAAACACACTTCACTGAGAAGATTTCTGTGATCAGGAAAGAGATCCCTAATCTCTCTTTTACCCCTGCCACTACTTTTCCAAACCACACACCCACCTGTTTTATGCTCACTCGCACCTGCTATGCCAGCAGAGATTTCTGCTCTGCTTCGGTCCTCCAGTCCCACCACTTGTTCTCTCAACCTATACCCTCTCATCTCAATCGCACTTTGTCTACTTATCTTGCTCAGCTCGTCACTAAAATAGTCAATCTCTCGCTCTCCTCTGGCATATTTCCTTTGCCCTTCAAGCACGCAACTATCACCTCAATTCTAAAAAAGTCTAATCTTGACCCTAACTCCCCATCCAACTACTGCTCTATCTTGCTTCTGCTATTTATCTCAAAGAGAGTTATGTACGCTAGATTCATGAACGTCATTGAATCAAACTCTCTGCTCAATCTGCCTCAGTCTAGTTTCTGCACTTGTCACTCTGTTGAAATGGCTCTGACCAACGACTTTATTGCTGCTAAATCCAGTGGTCACTACTCTCTGCTAATTCTCCTTGACTTTTCTGCTGCTTTTGACATTGTTGAACATTAGTGATGTCGCGAACATAACATTTTCCGTTTGCGAATGGCGAACGCGAACTTCCGCAAATGTTCGCGAACGGCGAACCTGGCGAACCACCATAGACTTCAATAGGCAGGCGAATTTTAAAACCCACAGGGACTCTTTCTGGCTTCCATCTAGTGATGGAAAAGTTGTTTCAAGGGGATTAACACCTGGACTGTGACATGCCGGAGGGGAATCCATGGCAAAACTCCCAAGGAAAATGCAGAGTCTGGTTTTAATCCATAAAGGGCATAAATCACCTAACATTCCTAAATTGTTTGGAATAACGTGCTTTAAAACATCAGGTATGATGTTGTATCGATCAGGTAGTGTAAGGGTTACGCCCACTTCACAGTGACAGACCAAACTCCCCGTTTAACCCACCGCAAACAACCGCAAACAGTCCATTTGCACAACCGCAAACCCCCATTTGCACAAGGTTGGATACCAAGCTAGCCATGTCCCGTTCCTTGTCCTCACTGATGTCACTGAAGGTCTCTTCCTCCACCCAGCCAAATACAACACCAAGGGTCCCCGAAAGGTGACAACAAGCCCCCTGTATTTTTCTTTTTAAAATGTACACTACTGTTACACCAGATATGAGTTGCACTGGTGTTACACTGTGCCCTGGCAGGCCCTGAAACGCACACATGTGAAGGAAACTGACTGCTATTATTTCACAGTCAAATTTCTAGTTTTTTTTTTAATGTACACTACTGTTACACCAGATATGAGTTGCACTGGTGTGACACTGTGCCCTGGAAGGCCCTGAAACGCACACGTGTGAAGGAAACTGACTGCTATTATATTACAGTCAAAAAAGTTTTGGTTTTTTTTTAAATGCAAGCTATTGTGACACCAGATATGAGTGGTGGCATTGGGACCACCTTAAAAATATTGGATATCACTAAAAATCATGATCACTATATACTTTCTCTACAAACCTCTAAAACGAACCAAACTACTCATCCATCCGCTATACCACTTTATCCCACCTAGAACTAGTGCCCAGTTAAAATACTTGACTCTTACTTACCCACACTCAGTCATGCCACACACATTTCACCACTACTCTCACTGAATCCCTCTGACTACGGCTAAATTCATCTTCTACATCAGAACACTACTCCTAAGATTGGGTTGTATCCATGTCTCAAGTCTTTCATTTAGAATAGGGGCAGCTTCAGTCTCCTTCAACACTGACACTCCAGTGCATATTATTAAAAGATTGGGCAGATGGAAATCCTCAGTCTACAACCAATATATTCCTCATCCCGAGAAAGAAATGAGGAAAGCTTTTAAAAGTTTGGCTTTGTAAATGTGATGCAATAAGTGTGTTTTTCTTTAATACCTTTTCACCCTCTTTGCATGAACCCGATTTACATATATTACTAATATGTTTCTGAACATATATATTCTATTATTCACTCACTCACTCACTCTCTGGGCCGGCCTAAGACATCATGCTGCCTAGGTCCAACGATAAATGACTATGGGGATAATGTATAATAAACACAGGTTAATGGCTATAGGGGGGGGGGGATAATGTATAATAAACACAGGTTACTGGCTATGGGGGGATAATGTATAATAAACACAGGTTACTGGCTATGGGAGGATAATGTATAAAAAACACAGGTTACTGGCTATGGGAGGATAATGTATAATACACACAGGTTACTGGCTATGGGAGGATAATGTATAATACACACAGGTTACTGGCTATGGGGGGGATAATGTATAATAAACACAGGTTACTGGCTATGGGAGGGATAATGTATAATAAACACAGGTTACTGGCTACCTGTCTACCTGCCTTTCTACCCGCACCTCCCATGCCTCCTCCCGCTGTCAGTCCTTACACTAGCTTCCCGCAGGAAACAGGGCTGAATTTAAAATTCTTTACATTACGCTGCTCTTACCTAGCTATCCTCACTGATACACAATTATAAATGTAGAAAAGAATCCAGGCACTCCTAGGTATTCCAACAGATAGGCAATTTTATTGGACCCAAGCACCAAAAAAACACGTTTTGACCCCTTATGGCCTTTGTCAAGCTGACCAAGGCCCTAAGGGGTCGAAACTTTGTTTTTTGGTGCTTGGGTCCAATAAAATTGCTTATCTGTTGGAATACCTTGATTTTATTGGACCCAAGCACCAAAAAACAATGTTTCGACCCCTTAGGGCGTTTGTCAAGCTGACAAAGGCCCTAAGGGGTCGAAATGTTGTTTTTTGGTGCATGGGTCCAATAAAATTACCTATCTGTTGGAATACCTTGGAGTGCCTGGATTCTTTTCTACATTTATATCTGATATTTGGTCCCTTTGCTACTGGGGCTTATCCAGTTTGCACCCAGGATTCCAGGACAAAGGATAGTGTCCATTTCCATTACCTATACATGATACACAATTATGTCCTGTCCAGGGCCCTACGTTCTGCCGGAGATCTGCATCTATTACCTGTTCGCACTCGCATCTCTGATGCCCACCTTCAAAACTTATCTAGGGCTGTGCTGCTTCTATGGAACTCCCTTCCCTTCTCCATTAAACTATCACCCAGTCTCAGTTCCTTCAAAAGATCATTAAAAATTCACTTCTTTAAGAAAGCATATCAATTAAACTGTTAATAGCTTTTCCTCCTTGCACCTTTGTTAGCCACCCTGCTTCTTCTCCTGCAACTATGTCAACCAAAAAAAAAAAAAACAAAACCCTTCACTGATCTAGCAACCTACTATTCCTATTCATTAAATACTTCCTTCCCTTACCCCTTGTGCCACTTTACTCCACTCCCTCTATAGTCTAGAATTTAAGCAGGGCCCTCAACACCCTCTGTTTCTGTGCGATCAGCTTGTCTTGTTACAAATACATGTCTGTTAGTTCACCTATTGTACAGCGCTATGAAATTTGTTGGCGTTTTATAAATAATAATAATAATAATAATAATTTAATAATAAACTTTTATATTACATCATGTTACTGCTCCATAAAAATTTAACCCCTTAACCCCTTAAGGACCAAACTTCTGGAATAAAAAGGAATCATGACATGTCACACAGGTCATGTGTCCTTAAGGGGTTAAGGACACATGACATGTGTAACATGTCATGATTCCCTTTTATTCCAGAAGTTTGGTCCTTAAGGGGTTAAAGTGATGTTTAACATAGGACATTTAGGCTGGAAGAAAGGAGATTTCATCTAAGGCAAAGAAAATGTTTTTTTTTTACAGTAAGTGCAATAAGGATTTGGAATTCTTTGCCTGAAGAGGTAGTTTTATCAGAGTCTTTACAGATGTTTAAACTGCAATTGGATAAATACTTACAAAAGCATAACATACAGGGATATCATTTCTAATTAGTGGGGGTAATAGCTGCTTGATCCAAGGAGATATCTGACTGCTATTTTGGGGTCAAGAAGGATTTTTCCCTAGTTTGTTGCAAAATTGGAAGCACTTCAGACTAGGTTTTTTGACTTCTTTTGGATCAACAGCAAAAACAAACGTGAGAAAGGCTGAACTTGATGGACGCAAGTCTCTTTTCAGCTTCGTAACTATGTAACTATGTAATAATGTAATATTTTGTGATATTATGCTAATTTCATATAATTTCTTTCCAGTTATACTAGTTGGCTAATCCTATAAAATATCCTGTTTGTACAAACATCTCACAAACTGGATTAATGTCGATATTGAACTTCATAAACTATTAAAAAAACAGCTATTGTACAATTCTGGCAAAATGTAAATGTCAGAAAATGTAAAAAAAATTCATGCATAGTTCAAGTAATCCTGGATTATTGTCTGCAACTGACTAAGAAGTAAGACAAAAAATGTAGTATATTTCAGGTGTATGATTTAGTTTCAGCCCTTTTAAAGTGAAATACATGTATTTTTAATATGTTTTCATTTTTTTTTACATGACACTATTCTTCTTATTCAGCTTTGGTAAGGGAAGACCCCTATTCTGTCTTATAATGGTTATCATATTAATAATAGTGTTTGATGATCTCAAAGCGATTGGTAGGTTTATGACTGAGCTGTGGTAACACTACAAACACTGTCTTTTTCACAAAATCACTCAGCTTATGTATTACAAATATTGTTGGACATAGAACTGTCTACCTGGATGCATTTCACTTCAGCTGCTGGGGAGTACTTAAAGGGACACTCCACCTCCCAAATACAAAAAAAAAAAAAGATTAAATGAATTGTTTATAATATATACCCCCATTGAAAACACACACGCATTTAATTATTAATTTTTGCATTGGTAGTATATCTAGAGCAGACGTGCCCAAAAGGTAGAGCTCAGATGTTGTAGAACTACAAGTCCCATGATTCTTTGCATGCCTCTAGAATGCTTCAGAATGACAAAGCACCATGAAAGCTGTAGTTTAAAAACCTCGGGGGATCTACTTTTTGGGCACTCCTGATCAAGAGTATATCTAAGATCTCTTATATCTAAGATATCTTGTCTACTGCATTTGCAAGCCCTCCATATTTAGAAAGATGTGTTCAGGAAAACATGGTAGATGGGTGGTAAAGCAAAATAGATTTAGTGTCAGCCTACCGGGTACATACTTTTAATAGAGCCAATAACTCTGGCCCTATGAATAGTTATTTCCATAAATCACTTTTAATATTAAGAATTAATTAAGAATGAAAGCTTGAGCAGCTTCTCTACTGCCACAGATAATATATGAGAGAGTAACACTATTTGGAGAGTGTACATTCACCCCAGTCTCAAGGTCCTTGAACTGATACAGGGTTTGGCATCATGCGTCTTCCCTCAATTCTAACCATTTTCCAAACTTTGCAGATAAAAAGTCTTCCCGTGACATAAAGCTATGTTAACCATGCTTTACTGTAGAGATGACATCCTCCAGGTGACGAGCAATGTTTGTTTTGCACCAAGACCAAAAATAATTCAGTTCAAGTTTCATCAGATATAGGAAGCTTTTTCCATGTGTTTGCAATGCTTCTGTTGGAGTTTACATGTTTTTTTTCCAGCTATAGTTTTCTAAATGCTACATTTCCATGAAGCCCAGCTTGGTGGATCGTTTGATGTCCCATGAGTGTGTAGATATCTAATAGAAGTTTTGCTCATCACAGTTACTGATCTCTCCAGCTTCTTTATAGTTACCATTGACCTCGCCGGTTCTACTCTGACTAACATCCCACTTACCATGATTTTTGGTTGATCCATAGATAGATTTGAAGTAGTGCCATATTTTTTCTACTTTTTTGAAAGTAACGTTTTTAATGAATTTTTTAATATAACATGAATTACCTACTGGCAACGGGCATTAAGGAATCAGTAAATATATTTTTTTTTTTAAATAATGCATTTAACAGTGCGCTTTCTCTTATTATATATATATATATATAACTTAACAACTTAAGTTTATTGATGTTTTTATAGAAGCTGGGTTGTCTGGGTGCCATCTTACCATCAGGAGTTAAACCCTTTGACAACGTTTGAACCTGAATTTATGGCTCTGGCACCTGGCACTGCTGCTACCCAGCTCTATACCACCTTGCAGTGTAGAATGACAAAGGGTTAAATGGATGGTCGGTGAGATATTCAGTTGACACTATGTACTATCTTAACGGGTACTCTTTGCTAGACTGAACTCCAGCTGACACTGTCAGCCTGTTACTGGACTCCTGGCAAATCATTCCTTAACGGGACACTATAGTAAAAAGAACCACTACAGCTTAATGTAGGGGTTCTGGTGTCTATAACATGTCCCTGCAGTTTTACTCCTATAAACACTGCCTTTTCAGAGAGAATCCCACAACTCCTGGGCGGCAGCACTTGCTATAGTATACATCAGCAGCAAAAATACAAGAAAAATCAGAGAAAAACTTCAAGGCTTTGACATGGCAAATTAACTTACAGTTGGAATGCCGTTGGAGTGAAAAAAAAAACTAAAAAGCTTCCAGTTATTTAAATGTTCATAGGGATTTGCGACAGTGCGTAGTTACTCTTTTTATTGGGTTTTAGTGTTTACAATTGTACTTAGAAACACCTCTAATGGCAGTCACTCATGCGGCCACTGGAGTTGCTTCCTAGTCCAGTGTAGCACAATATGCAGCACTGGCATTCAGCATCTCCACGCTCTGCATGGAGCCACTGAACATTCCACATAGAGATACACTGATAGAATACAACTATATAATGAGATGCTGATTGGCACAGCGTGGTGTTTTGCTGCACATGCGCAAAAGCCTCCAAATGCTTTCTAATGGGAATGCATTGGATTGAGTGAGATCATCAAGATTAATAATCTTAGCCGTGGCAAGACTGGTGCAGCATGAGAGAAAAGGTGAGTAAAATCCCCTGCGATCACATAAACAGCAACTTCAGGACAATAGAGTCAGGAACACATTTGTATTCCTGACATTATAGTGTTCCTTTACACCATTGCCAAAATTAGCTTAAGTTGTTATGGTAGTGGGAGTTTACCTTTTAATACAGCACAATATGAACATACTCCAATTAACAGCTTCTAAATCTATAGAATATGTGCCCCTTATGGTACTTCTGAAATGGCCAGGAGGACTGCAGCATTAATGTAATTTTTTTAATGAAGTTTTGTTGGAAACAAAAGGTTGATATTAGAGGTGATAGCTGTAAAAAATGTTTACTAGTTATTAAGTAAAATTGGAAATCATTATTCCAAGTAATAGTCAAATTCAAGGTCTTATGTGAAGTCCGATGAAATATTGTAATGGTGTTTAATAAAAAGAATGCTTAGTTTATTAAACTTGTGTATTTTGTTAAAAAAAGAAGAAGAATTTACACTATACTGACTTGTTTTACAACTGTTCTAATAAAACTGTTTTGTTTTATTGTACACAAGACTTTTATGGAGCATTGTACAGTCTGATATCTGCCCAGTCAAAGTGTTTGCCCACAATACAACTGAAGCTCTGTCAATTCTACTCCGCTAAGGAAATGTGTCAGAGCCATAAGCAAACATTTTTGTTTTCTAGATAGTTTATGACATAATATATCTTGCTTTATAACAGTGTGCAGGGAGCTGATGAAGGAATGTCGGCTGAACGTTAGCATGGGTTTCCCTCTTTTTTAGAATGAAGATGACAGAGTGTGTAACTAACAGAGGGGAGTCCCTAAAATGTTCCACTAATGTTTATAATTACTGTCTAAAGGGGTGGGGTACCTTTGGCCCTCCAGATGTTCTGTACTATGTTTCCTGTAATGCTCTTACAGCCATAATGCTAGCTAAGCATCAATGGAGATGTAGTCCACAACATCTGGAGGGCCGAAGGTTCCCCACCCCTGGTCTAAAGCTATTCCCGAAAAAAAAATGTTTTCATAATTTTGCTTATAACTAGTGTGTGACGGACCGCCTGGCACCCCGACTGGGTACCTCCGTCAATCGCTGCTTCCTAGTACTTGTAAGCACCATAAGCACCGCACTGGAACACCATAACCACTGTAAACCCCACAAACCGCCACAGCTTGGTTGGGGTTTTGCTGTCCTCCACCCACCCTGGACCCAAGACCAAGATCCAGCTTCCAGTGCGTAGACCTCTCCTAATCCAGAGAGTAACACAGGCTGCTCTTACAAGAGCAAGTGTTGTGATCCAAGGAAGTATAGTGATTATAGCAATCCCCAGAGTGAATTTAGCTCTCCAATCCCCCCAAACATGAGCCTAAACTTCATCAAGCCTTAAATTAAGGTCCCCATGCAAGGGGCACTCCCCCCTGGACCAGAGAGTAGACTACAGTAAAAACATACACAATTACATTGGCTCTCAGGTCCAGGACACTCCCATACAAAATAGGTCAATCCCTCCCCTGTGCCTGGGAGATAATTGAGTCAAGCACTGTATTAAACTCAATTATCTCCAGGCATAGAAAACATACATTTTTACAAAACCCCCAAAATACCTTCAAAACACATAAAAACCCCACAAAAGTTACAGCACCTGATAGCCCTTATCTGGGTGACCAACATATCCAAAAAATCACCCAGATCAATTCAGGGGTTCAGGATTTTCAGGGAAGTAAATTAATTGACAGACCGTGCACATGGTCCTATGCCCAAAACAGTTCCAGGGAATCAGGGCTAACGGTCGGTCTCTCTTTCTGGAGTTCAAAAGTACATAAATCACATGAATGGAGCCTTTTAAAGTGCAATGGGCAAGGTACATTGCAGGGCCCATAGTCCTCAGGCAGGAGGCTGCCAAGCAGGCTCCTCCAGGAGCTTGTGGCAAACGACCAGACCACAGGGCGTTTATCACATAGTGTAACCAAAATTAAGCAAAAAATAGAGTCGCTTAATAGTCCTGGATTGCAATTAAAGTTTTCAAGTGCTGTAGTGGTAATAGTGCTCGGAACTCAGGGTGTTATCCCACTTTACATGGTTACTGCAAGCACCATCATCACTTCAGTGGTTTGAAGAGGTTATGGTGCTTGGAGTCTGTATGTGCAGTCCTCACATCATATACAGATATAGAGAAAATTGCCACCGGAGGTGTAACTCAACCATTGGCAGTGTCATCAGCAGTTCGACACAAGAACGCACTGTATGTCGACGACAGAAGACCAATGGCAGCAAGGCCTGCATGCTGCCAAAGTTCTCCCGGCATTAGAGACTTTCCTCCCCTGACCTCAATAAGCTAACTTCCTTCTTTCCTTATATCATTCCTTTCCTATAATTTGTTCTAGTGGTTATGCTGCCTAAAGCCCCGTGGTGCTATCCTATGGTTTTATATCAAACTATATGAGAGCAATATGATATATGCTGAAGAACCACCCCCAACTTGGTCACATTAATACTGCTGATTTAACACTACCTCATAATCAATGTCAATATTATCCATCCCGGATGGCATTTTAGCCTGTTAACTAGCTCTCTCGGTCAACTCTTTTTTATTTAAAGCCTCCTGCCTGAGTAAATCTGACTTTTTTTCTGATTTACCTCCATGATAAACCATATAACTCCTTTCCACCACACCACGTCAGCCCCTTCTTTTGCCCATTGATTGAAAATCACATGATGATGCCACTGGCTCTCTCCATCACCTTTTCTTACAGTGAGCGGTGTTTAGGAGGAAACCAGCTTCACAGACAGTCTAACCCATTAGATAACAAAAAAAGAGATAATGAGAAGGCACACAAATACAAATAAATCCAACTACCACCAGTCAGGTGTTGCTCCAGCTTATCAGGATTGACCTGACCCAAACTCTCAAGCCTAGGTAGAGAGAAGACAGGAGGAGTACGTACCGGACCTTAGAGTAGCTGGCCTACCGCAGAGTAAATAAAAGATAACATCTGCAAGCAGAATAAATATAAGCAGGTCGAGATCAAGGATACAGAAGTACACAAAAGCCAAGGCCAGGATTACAGAGAGATAGAATAGTCAGACAAGCCACAGTCGCTAAATCACTAAACAATAAAGCACTCTCGGGTACAAAAACCAAAACAGTGCAAGGAAACAGGGATAGCTAAGAATTATATATACTCTATACTAGGTAGTAATTGGATACAGGGCAATGTGATGTCATCAATTTGTGCAGACTTAAAAAAAAGCTCCATGTAGCTTTAATATTTAAATGAGCACAGGACAAGCGTTCAGTTGCATGATAGAGGTCAGGATGATGCACTACATACAATGTCCAGACATAGTGCAGAAGATCACTTTCGGGATCTCGCAGTGCCGTGGAAATGTAACGTTACACAGCTCCAAAGTGATCTACACAATAGAAGAGAACTAGAACAAACCGCTTGTGATCCAAGGCAGATTTATTTAGATACCCTGTATACGATGCAACGTTTAGGCTCCTAAGCTCAACCCTCTATTATGCTTAAGAATCTTAGTAGCGCAATCACTGCACCTTTATATCAACAAATCTGCCAGGGATTAAATCCAGTTTGAGCAATTTGAGTCCTCTATTTTGTAGCTTAACCTTCAGTTAATGGGTTACTCCAACCACTATGACCACTTATGCTCTTTGAAGTGGTCATGGTGGTAGGAGAATAGATGTACTGTGTTTCTGCTTGAATTATGGCATATCTAGTGTTTTTTGCATTTGTGTGCTGGGGGCTAGTTACACCCCCTGTACAGGCTCCACAGCCAAATCCACCTAGTTGATTGAAAGCATTAGCAAGACAGGAGAGCACACTAACATTTAACCCCAAACAACCACATTACACACACACCATGCACCCACAATGGACTTAAACATAGGAATAGTCCAAAGTCCTGCATAAAATGTCAGTATGAAACCCCAGGTGATGGTAACTACCGTCACACCTTCTTTGCCGTAGACCTCATAATGAGGACTCTCACGTGATTTTCCAAGTGATGGAATGGTGTGGATGGATTTGGGGTGGAAAGGGAAGAAGTGATTGATTATAGAGTGGGCAAATTAAATGAGGAGGGCATCATGCCCACTGGGCATGATTCATTGTTCTTTGTCAACTTATATAGGTGATATGATTACAGCATGGTAAGGGTTACTTTGGCTGCCTTTAACTAAGACCTATGAGATGAATGGTGTCTGGGAAGCAATATCTGAAAAATATCTAAAATGGTATCATAATTAAGGCATGTTTTGGTTGGTTTGTAAACCAAACAGTGTAGAGTAGTTTTATGACTGGTCTCTGAGGTCCAGTAACATTTTCTACTGGACCTTATCAGAAAGACTATCAAAGAGAACTTGACAAATTACATCACACTTACATGCATATTGTAAGTTCAGTGAAGGGTCACTTAAAGTTTGTAAATAATATTAGATGTTGTTTTTTTTTTGGGGGGGGGGGGGGGGGGGGGATATCATGCATGAAATATATGGCACATAAATGTAACTGAGGTGATCTGGCCTAGTTTCAAAGACATCAGAGGCATCTGTAGATATATGTATTGCATTGTACAATTTTAGCCAGGTCTTGGAATACATTAATTCCCCCTGATTAAATTGGTATTCCTACAACCCCCAGCCAATCATAAGAGGGGCAGCCTAGAATCTGAGATGAGCAAAAAGTGTATATAATATCTCCTAAAAACATAAAGAATTTTGTAATTCATTTTGAAAGCCAAATCAGATTTGTAGTGGATTTCCCTTGCTAAAAGCTCTCCTGGGGCAGAAAGACTACTAAAGTGAGCAAATGTTGTCTATTTTTATTTTATCTGCATTTAAATTTGTTTGTAACATATTTTGCATCTCTTTGCACTTTGACTTTTTTTTTTTTGTTCATTATAAATTTTCCTTTATTACATTCTTCCTTCTTCTGGTATAAGAATCACATTATTGAAGAGACTTATAGAATAGTGCTGTGGTTTGATCTGTTTTGGTTGGGTAACCTAAGTTGCCCCATTTATAAACTTTCTTTGTGGTAGCAGTTCCTATACGTGTAGGTGGTGGAGGCATTTTTCAACCATTTCACCCACTAAAGCAAGTCATAAAATTATGTGTCACCAGAAAGTACAGATACTGCAGACATGTAAACCACTGACTTTCAGCTCCTCGTGAACATATATTTCCAAATGACCAGGTATCAAGATTTCTAAACTCATTATGAAATCTTAGAAAAATATGTGCATGCGTGTACACTCACAGAGTTCACTCATTATCTGAGCTGAGGCATACTCAGGGATATATTTACCACAAGGCAAACACCTTACTGGTCCACCTTACTGTGAGTGAGTGAGTGAGTGAGTGTAGATGTCAGTGTGTGTCTGTGAGTGAGAATGGGTGTGCCTGTGAGTGTGTGTCAGTGTGTGTATGTCATTTTATGTGTATCTGAGAGTATGTGCCTGTCAGTGAGTGGGTGTGTCAGTGTGTGTCTGTCAGTGAAAGTGTGTGCCAATGACTGTATGTGTGTGCCAATGATTGTTTATCTATCAGTGAGTGTATATGAGTGCATGTATCAATGAGGGCATGTGTCTGTCAGTCAACAAAATGACCTTGACACGAATTGGGGGGGCAAATTTAGATTTTGGGGGTGCCCGAATTTAGTTGTGCCTAGGGCAGCACAAATCCAAAATACACCACTGGGCATACTCTAATATTCGCTAAACTCACTCAATTTGAGGTCCCATTGAAATCAGTCTCTAGATTCAAGAGCTAAACTGGGGAAGCTTAACTAAATGTGAGTAATTACGAAACTTAGTTGGGAAGCTTGGAAAATATTAAGAGCGTTTGGTCATATCAAACAGCCAATATAGGTCTATTGAAGTCCAAGATGCATGATGATATCTTTGCGATTAATTCAAACTATAATTGTGTCCTGTGTCAAGCTAATGCTTCAGGAGGTGAAGATGAGACGATATGCATACCTCCCAAGTGTCTATACTTAGGCGGGACAATCCCTATACTGGGCCCGAATCCCTCTGTCTCTCTCCCTCAGTTGCCTCTTTATTTTAAGTAGTTTTAAGATTTAAAATTGTATTTTTTTTGTTCCCTTAATAAGTAGTCTTTGTGTGTCTGAGTGTATAACAGAGCTCCACAGCAATAATACTCAGTCATGTGTCTTTAAACTATAATAAGTATGTTTATAAATCTATTTGTGTAAATAAGATACACTGTTCTTGTTTTAAATTTCATTTTAGTTGCATAAGTTGTTATTAGTAAGTCACCTTAAATTTAACCTCTGATTCTGCCGTAGTTTGTTACGCTCCTCCTTGGATAAAGGTTTCCGCACTCTTAGCGCAAGGTATCTTGCGATGTGCTCAGGCGGCTCCCATTCTGCTGAGCGACTGTCCCGAAGACAGTCGGCCTCGCCCGATCCGGTAGGCTCAGCGCCCTGAGCCGTAACCTTCTGGGTCGCAGTGATTGCTTTCACATTAGACCCAGAATCGGAATTGTCCGCACCATATTGATCCATATATGAATCATCCAAACGCTGGTCCGAAACGGACGAGTCCTTATAGGCACGTGCCCGCTTCCATGATCTGGACGATTTTTCCTGGCCAGGGGCTCTATTGCACGGTGGTATTGCACCATCTTTGATAGCCTGAGGCATGTCATTCAGTGCAGGTGAACCTGCAGTTCTGGAGGGGAAACAATATGTTTACATTTAACCAAAGCTTTCTGTCCTGGTTGTGCCACATTAGTGGTTCCTGGGTTTTGTGTGCCCTGAGGGCCACTACCCTGAGTCTGCAGCAACGCTTGGGTTATAGAGTGTGTGATAGAGGATGACATGGCCCCCATCGCAGAGGCCAAAGCCTTGCTGATGGATTGCGCCATGGTAGAATCGAGGAGGGATTGAAATTCCTCCGATGTCATGAGGCTGGCGTCATCCCTACAATCCCTGCCTGAGGGGGGAACCCCTGGTGTGGGACACACCGAACCTGCAGGTCTTTCAGTCTGATCCTGCATCCTAGCATTAGCAATACTATCTGCCTACAGGGAAATATACTCACAATCACACTCAGGGTTAAAATGACTGGGCCCAATAAATCAATGCTACCAGCAGATAGCTCAATGGTTTAAGAAAAACAGTACCTCAAGTGACCTGTAGGGAAAAATAATACTAGCTAAGACAAAGAACAAGAGGTGTAAGGATAGAATAATCCTCCACACCAACACTTACAGTTTGAACTGCAATTAACAGCAATAAACAGCAAATATGCACAGTATGGGTCTGGGAGTGCGCCAGGAGGGTAGGAGAGACCGTTATCCACCTAAAACATCGATCCGCAGCAATTTCCCGCCGAAACAGCACTTAAAATGGCCGCCGCAAGTAAAAATATACACACGCGGCGACAGAAACCAAAAAGATGGCCGCTGCGGTGCAAAGTGCGCGTCAGGAATGGGGAAAGCGGGCATTTGAGCGATCGCGCATGCGCGGACCGCACGAAACCGCGGATCACACCGCGGACACTCACGGTAGGCAGCTAAGGAGCCCAGCTGCACCAACAATGAGGCTGACAGTGCAAGGAAGGAGGTAAGTGGGAAAACAACTACCCAGAAGTATGGGCAGGAGGAAAAAAAAGGGTCCCAGAAACCCCAATAGGCAGCACTCCCAGACACCAGTAGGACTTATAAACCAGCTGAGCAATAAACATACATTATCACATAAATCTGCACAAAAAAGCACACATATATGTATAACATTAAAGGAGTAGCAAGAGATGAAGTACTTAACTGGTCTAAGGGAGCAGCAAGAAAGAGGAGCAACACACCCATATGGACAATATTGGATGCTGCTTGGTGCCACTGTTACCATGCTGTTGTTATGTTTTTCTATGATTCTCTCATACTTCCTTTTCTTGCTGCTGGGAGTAAAATAAATAAAGAGAATGCATAATAGGAGCCTCCATGTCTTTAATAAAATTAAAACATTTTCAACTGGTACCATCTGTCACAGTGCCAGCTGTGCCTTAGGTAGCCCATCATCTGGGGTGAAAGACACTGAACGTCTTCAGGATGAGATAATGGGAAAGATGCTATTAATCCATCTCTCCTACAGGAGAGTCCTCTTTAGGAAAATCCATCTGACTTGGCCCCACTATGGTGTTTCCAGCATGTTTAGAAAAGTACACTTTATAGTGCACTTTGAATGGTTATAAAAAAGCAAGCACTTATGATATGTGTCATTAAAACATCTGCCAGAAACTTGTAAACTTTCATCTTAGGCATGCAGGGCAATGCAGTGACTTCACTATCCTCTGCAGTGAGAGACTTATTCATTTATGTAATAATGAAAAGGAATTCTAAATAGTTATCTGTAAAGATTTCACATGAATGAGACTAGTATCTGTTCACAGTAGTTAAAGAGGAACTCTTGCCTACGTGCATTAACAAGACAAGGCTGGTGGTGCCTTAATGCTTTCAAGATATACATTTGGTCTATCTCCATTCCATTATAAAGCTGCACATTGATTGTTAAAATGACATGCCAGTTTTACACCATTTGGGCTATAATGTTTTATTCAAATCTGCGTCAATTAAATAAGCTATGAACAACGCATAGTACACCAGTTCATGCCAAAAGAAGATTTTATCTAATATATTTAATACACCAAACACTTAATATAATACACCAAACACTTAATACACTAAACACTTAATATAAGGTATTTAGTGCATTGTACAGCGCTGCGGAATTTATAAATAATAATAAATATTAAGGAGCTTAGCCACTGAAGCAACTGGTCGCAAGCTATTGCAGCTCCGAGCTTAATGCAACTGAAAACCCGTTTTTTGAAGCCGAAACCGCCACTATCTGGACTCGGGGAACATCACCAGCTAGCCCAGGAGACATGGGTCGCAAATCAAAAAAGCCCAAGCCCGATAGACCAAGCATGGGGATGAATATTGGGGAATTGTGGAGGCAGGCGCAGGGCGCGTGCGGACCTAAAATGGCCGCCCTCTCGGGAGGTTGCTCAGATTTTTCCGATCAGCTGTCCATGGACGGTGAAGAAGTCATACCTGCAATATTGAAGCCGAAACCGGCTCCGATGGCACCTGACTCAGCTCCTGTTACCACCGCTGTGCTCAAAGAGCTCCTGGCGGATCTGAAAGCCACCCTTCAGGCAGATATAGCCACGATCCGCGGAGGCCTACAGGGCCTGACAGGCCGCATCGTAGTGCTGGAGGAAGCCTCTCACACAGGCACACGGCGCATGGACTCACTGCAGCAGGAGGTCCGAGAATTGCAAAAGCAAAACCAAACGTATGAACGCCGCTTTGCAGCACAAGACGATATCCGACGCTGGAACAATCTAAAAGTTAGAGGGATCTCAGAGGAAGTCCCAGAAGCCAAGCTACCGCACTTCTTGAGGAGACTCATGGTTGCCCTTTTGCCGCCGCGACAGGCTAAAGCTGGTGTTCTGGACGGCCTATTCCGAGAGACCTGGTGGTCCACTTCAGATCTGGGTCTGACAAAGCAGCAGTCCTTGCGGCCCTTAAGGGGACGTCCCTTTACCAATTTCGAGAACATGTCACTAGCTTTTTACCAGGACCTCTCAAACAGTACCCTGGCCTGGTGGAGGTCCCTCAAGCCACTTACCTCACTCCTACAGCAAAGAAATATACGCTACCGCTGGTGCCTATCTCGCACACTCCTAGTCATGCACAGAGACTCCACATACCGGCTTCAAGACCTTCAGGATGCAACAGGATTGCTACGTGACCTGGGGCTGCCGCAGGACAGTCTGAGCAGTAACGGCCAAACCACCGCTCCCAGAACTCCACATGCATGGAATCCGGCAGCAGTCACCCCGTTCATCCAACAGAACCCCCTGATGGACTTGTATGCGGCAACTACAACCTGAGGACAGTCACACATTCAGGCTTACTTTACAGGCATCTGTTTAGTTTTTCTTGCATTGATTTAAAACTTGTGTTTTCCTACCGTACAGATCTTCATTTACGCTAACCATAGGATTTACCATGGCAGACATAGTACACGTATTTACTATTCCCCTAATCAGGGTCCCACATCCTAGTTAGCACCACTTCACAGACAAAGGGGGCAGCATAAGCTTGTTCATACATCTTTGTTAACGTGTCACCAGTTCAAGCTTAATGTCCCTCACACTCATGCCACATGGCACTTGAACGCGCACACTGCTGGTCTAGTCTCCAGACAGACTGTCCTTACCTGCATCTACCTGTAACCTGACACTGCTGTGTCTTGTTTAATTCACATGCATAACCTGAAAACTCCCCAAACCTATACTGGCTTTTATCATGTACCAGTCTGCATTATTTTTGCTCACCAAGTTGTCTTGTTTTAAGTTGGTAAACTGCACAGTGCTCCCAAACTTGGCATACAGCCCTTGGAAGCCTAAGTACGGTAATATTGTCCCAACTATTGCACAACTTCTTTGCAACATGCCCATACACTCTTCCTGCTACAACAGACAACAAAATCACATTTTATTATTATTTCTATTACTATACTCATAAAAAGGTGCATATGTCTTGATTGCCATACCAATGTTTCACACTGTTTGATTATGAAACGTTTGCTGCTGCTGTCGTGGCTCAACAAGCTGATTGTAATTTCCTGCACGTCAAAAATAAAGAATTAAAAAAAAAAATTAAAAAAAAAAAAAAAAATATTAAATGCATTACCTACAAATGTATACATCATACATAAACATTAATAAATTACACAATAACTTTTCTATCATATGTACTGAACTAGAGCTGGAGACCAAAACTCCCCAACGTTTCGGCTATTGTCTTCTTCTGGATCTGGAACGTAATAGTTTTCATATATGGTCTTGGTTTGGTAACAAGGCTTTTTTTTCCTAGTTTTTAGCACCCTGTCTCGCTTAAATGCATGTTACACTGGGTTATCTAAACTACGGTTGAGAGTTCACTATATATTGTGTATCACTTAAATAAGCACACTATATTTATAGACTGAGCTGCCAAGGTGAGCTTGATACAAACTCAGTAAGTGTGAGTATGTGCGTACATAAATGGCAGAATTGAACAATCCAAGTATGGAGTGTACAGACCGGGCTGTAGAGTAAAATAGTATTTGTAAAAGTAGGGGAAATAATAATAAATATTTGGAAAAAATGATGTAATTCCAAGATAACCATCTTTACAGCAGCCACTGCTCCATCTCACTATGTTCCCACTCATTGGTGGCATGCGAGGGAACTAATACAAATATAATAGCAATATATAGGAGTCAAACTGGAATACCTTTCATCACAATGCAAGGGAATGCTCAATTTCCTTGTTTGTATATCAGAGAAAATATCCAAACCCATACCAATGAGTGCAGGGGATGTACAGTTCACCTAGCAGTATTATCAACAATCCTCTGCGTCACCTTATCTCCTATACCTATGTGAGCATAACCTTACCTAGAAGCATTTTGTGAATACCCTATTCAAAGTACAAATCTAGCCCCCATGGTGTTCTGGCAACATTAATAGTGGCTGAGCATCATACAGGCTGAAATTCTACTACAGCTAGGGATATGACAGTTGGTTACCCCTATCTATAAGGAAAAGGCAGGTTAACAAAATATAGTATTGTCAAATGATACTATAGAAATGTTCATATTCTGCTCTTTTAAAAGGACATCGTTGAAATAAAAAGTAAAGCACCTCAACCCCCACCCCAAAAAAGCAAAAAAAACTATTTTGGGTTAGAGAAGAAGTGGTAATATTGCTAAGTTGATCTCAAAAGTTTGCATACCCTGGCAGACATTGTGAAATTTTGGCATTGATTTTGAAAATATGACTGATCATGCAAAAAAATGCCTTTTATTGAAGGATAGTGATCATATGAAGCCATTTATTATCACATAGCTGTTTGGCTCCATTTGAAATCATAATGATATCAGATATCACCAAAATGACCCTGATCAAAAGTTTACATACCCTTGAATGTTTGGCCTTGTTACAGACACACACGATAACACACACAGGTTAAAATGGCAAATAAAGGTTAATTTCCCACACCTCTGGCTTTTTAAACTGCAATTAATGTCTGTGTATAAATAGTCAATGAGTTTGTGAGCTCTCACATAGATGCACAGAGAGGGCAAAATACTGAACCATGGGGAGCAAAAAAGAGCTGTCAAAAGACCTACGTAACAAGGTAATGGTTATATAAGATATGCAAAGCCTTGAAAAGGCCAGTCAGTACTGTTCAATCTTTTATTAAGAAGTGGAAAATTCTGCGATCTCTTGATACCAAGCCAAGATCAGGTAGACCAAGAAGGAGTTTAGCCACAACTGCCAGAAGAATTGTTCAGGATACAACGAAAAACCCACAAGTAACCTCAGGAGAAATACAGGCTGTTCTGAAAAAAAGACGGTGCGGTTTCAAGAAGCACAATACAACGATGCTTGAACAAAAATGAGATGCATAGACAAGTTGACAGAAAGAGGCCTTTACTGCGCCAACGCCAGAAAAAGCCTGGTTACAATATGGCCAACAACACCTTGAAATGCCTCACAGCTTCTGCTACACTGTAATTTGGAATGAGACAAGACCAAAATAGAGCTTTATGATCACAGCCATAAGCGCTATGTTTGGAGAATGGTCAACTATGCCTAAAGTGAAAAGAATACCATCCGCACTGTGAAGCATGGTGGTGGCTCACTGATGTTTTTTTGTTTGTTTTTTTTTTTGGGGGGGGGGGAGTGTGAGCTCTAAAGGCAAGGGGAATCTTGTGAAAATTGATGGCCAGATGAATGCAGCATGTTATCAGAAAATATTGGCAGACAATGCGCATTCTTCTGCACAGACACTCTTGAACTTTCTAGCATAACAACGACCCTAAGCACAAGGCCAAGTTGACCCTCCAGTGGTTACAGCAGAAAAAGGTAAAGGTTCTGAAGTGGCCATCACAGTCTCCTGACCTTAATATCAACGAGCCACTCTGGGGAGATCTCAAAGGTGCGGTTCCTGCAAGAGGACCAAAGATTTTGCATAACCTGGAGGCATTTTGCCACAATGAAAGGGCAGCTCTACCACCTGCAAGAATTAGTGTCCTCACTGTCAACTATTACAAAGGCTGCACGCTGTCATTGATGCTAAAGGGGCAATACATAGTATTAAGAACTAAGGGTATGCAGACTTTTGAAAAGGGGTCATTTCATTTTTTTCTTTGTTGCCATGTTCTGTTTTTTGATTGTGCCATTCTGTTATAATCTACAGTTGAATATGAATCCCATAAGAAATAAAAGAAATGTGTTTTGCCTGCTCACTCATGTTTTCTTTAAAAATGGTACATATATTACCAATTCTTCAAGGGTATGCAAACTTTTTAGCACAACTGTACACTCTGCAGTGTAATGCGATATCTGACATAGTGGACGCATCATATTTATCTTTGAGCATTGTTACGGGTTGATTATGGGTTGCTGCAGTGAAATAAACTTGCATTCTGCCATTGAACGCAGCACTGGAAGATGTTGTAACATGACTTATTTATTTATGCATGCGTGTGTACAGTATTCCTCAGATGCCCAAACATGCATGTGTGCCCATGAGGCATCACAGCACTGCGGAGATGCAACAATGCGGAAGTGCAGCTGGTGAAAGTTTTTATTTAACTATGCTACTTTATTCACCACAGTAAACAGGTATAGCGTTTACTGCAGGATAGGAATGGAAATGGTTACTTCTCTGGAAGTGACCCCCTTTAGCTTAATGAAGCAGGTTTGGTGTTTTGGACAAATTGAGCAAATCCCTGGTTGTCAACGGCGGACAGGGAGAGGTAAAGGGAAGTCCCTGCAGGACCCACACTCGAATTGCGACCGACCAGAGAGGAGGATCTCCCTAATTATTATTGTATTATTATTATTGCCATTAATATTGCACCAACAGATTCCGTAGCACTTTACAATATTATTATTATTATAAAGAGGACAATTACAAGAAAACTTACAGGAACGATAGGTTGAAGAGGACCCTGCTCAAACGAGCTTACAGTCTATAGGAGGTGCGGTGTAAAACACAATTGGACAGGAAATAGCAATCAAATAAGGTAGGAGTGAAGCAAAGTTGTAGGAAAAAGTTGAGTGCTGCCCTTTAGGAGAGAGCAAGAGACAGGCATGTAAGGTAGAAGGTACTCTGGGAGGCCAAAAGCTTTCCTAAAAAGATGGGTTTTAAGACACTTCTTAAATGATTAAAGACTAGGGGAGAGTCTGATGGCGGTAGGTAGGCTATTCCACAGGAAGGGAGCAGCCCGCGAGAAGTCCTGCAAGCGTGAGTTGGCAGTACGGGTGCGAGCAGCGGACAGGAGAAGATCACGGGCAGAGCAGAAAGACCAAGAAGGGGCATACCTATGGACCGGTGAAAATATATAAGAGGGGCTAGAATTGGTCAATGCTTTATAGGTATGGGTTAGCACTTTAAATTGACTCCTATAGGATACAGGAAGCCAAAGTAAGGACTGAAAGAGGGGTGAGGTGTGAGGGCCGACTAGAGAAGGAAAATCAGTCTGGCGGCAGCATTTATTACAGACTGTGGCGGGGCAATACGTTTTTTTGGTATGCCAGAAGGAAGTTCTCGCTCCTTCTATTATATCAGAGCATTGCTGCAGGTTACCATGGCAATACTCCCATACAGTCCCTGGTGCAGGCCAGAAGTAGCTATCTGCAGTTTTGGGGTAGCAGACAAGTAGCATCTTACACTAGACACAAGTGATCAGGATTCCCCCCTTTTAGAATAGAGTTAGGGGTAAAGTCAGTATTGTGTTTGGAGAGTCTGGTGCTTAGACACAGGATTCATTTAACAATCAGGATCGATACATTAATTTATTTTGAGTCCTTTTTCTTTGGTAGCACTGGATGTGTCAAAATTATTGCAAGAAAAAAGGGAACAAAAATGTGTTTTTCACTCATTTTTAACATTGTATTCAAAGAGCTTTCTTTGAATATCCAATATGTATATTTAACATTTATAACAACACTAGTTATGGAATACAAAACATATATAATGGTGAACGTAAAACGTATATTGGGGAAAACAGAGGCATTTATGGAGACCACTCTTTACCCCTTGCTGCCATAAATTTTTCATAATATACAGTCTTCACTGTATTTTCTCTTTTGTGGGTGTGGGTAACAACTATTTTTGCAAGTTAAATGTAAAATGTAATTTAGAACAAGAGCAATGCATCTTATTTACACAAACTCATTTCTAACCATATAGTTTAAAGACTAATTTCTCTTGAGTATTAGTGCTTTGGCATTCTGTTATACACAATAGCATAGGCAGTTCCTAGAAACCAGGATGGAAAAGAGGGACAGAAGACTTTAGGCCAAAAATAGGGACTGTCTCTCCAAAATCGTGACACTTGGGAGGTATGTAACTGTATATAGACATAAAAACGGCCCAGATATACTTGTTCAACGTATTCTCCTAATAAAATACACTAAAATTAGAAAATACGCTTTTCCTATATAACAGTATAAGTTTGATAAACTAATTTACTCTAGACTGTAAGTTTTGAGCAGGGTCCTCATCAACCTATTGTTTCTGTAAGACTTTGTAATTGTCTCATTTATTGTTAAACCCTTAAGGACGGCGGTCGTACTATGCTGTCTTTGAAAGGGTGGCTCCAAAACGGCGGAGGGCGGCATAGTACGCCCAGCTGTCCTCTCGCCGTTCTGGACCCCTGTACTCACCTGGACTGGCGATCTGCAGCGATCCTGGCCCGAGACCCCAGTAGCCCCCCTGCAGCAGCTTCAGCCACCCTGGCTCTTCAGGGCCATGTGATCACCATGATCACATGGCCACAATAAAAGTCTATGGAGCTGCCTGCAGGAGGACTGTCTGAGATGTTGGTTGTCCACAGTAGGATTTCTTTGGTTGGTTGTCCACAGTAGGTAATGGGCCCAGATGTCAGGTAAAAGTATAAAAATAAATAATAATAAGTTCTAAAAATGTATGGTTAAAAGGCAGGTAGTGAGGTAGCTACAATACTTTATTTAACAACAGCGTAAAATAATTTTACCTGACATCTGGACCCATTACCTACTGTGGCCAACCAACCAAAGAAATCCTTGGTGGGGATTACACCACCCAGGCTTGATACATAGAGCGTTTAGTCTGCTCACTCTTTTTGTTTGTGATTTACCATTATTCTACTGTGTACCAAAACCAGAAGGATATCCTGCAAGTGGGGGTTGTATACCATTGCATGCTGTTTTACCTAGAGCTGGTTTTATCTCTACCACATGTGAGTTTACATCTTATCTAAGTGTTGTTTGTCTTACCACATACTACAATATTGCACTATTGGTTTGCCTCTGTTTTTGCTTCCTTTTCGTATACTGCTATTAAGCAAAGCTACCAAGAAAGTCCCATATCAGGACTAAAAGATCTATTGCCACCTTTGAGACTGTGCTGTACCATTTGGTGTTTTTTTTATTCTTTCAAAGTTTTATTGTGGACTCTTTTCATATCCTGTGTTTTTTTTATTGCTCTTATTGCTTTTATTGCTCTTATTATTATATTCTATTGTGTTTGTAATATTTTTCTTGGCGCTACCTGCATATATGAAATTAAAGCCCTGTTTCTCCTGAACAAAATGATATATAATAATTGTGGGTGCACTTAATATGAAACAGGTGAATACGCCTGAACAGACATATAGCACAAATTCCAGAATTTGTTTACGTTTTATTTTGATCCCCTTAACACGGCGGGCATTATATGCCGTCCTTTTTAGGGCAGTCCTAAACGCCGGCAGGCAGCATAGAACGTCCCCGCCGTCCTTTGGACTCACCGAGTCCCCGTCGTTCCCACGCCTTATTTATATATATAAATTATAATTATATACATATATAAAATAAAAATAATCAATATATACATTTTAAAAAATGAAAACTAAAAAATAAATAAAAATATATTTAAAAAAAATGATATACCAGTTTTAATTTGTTCTAACTGTATGTATACATATATACTGTACTGTATATACATATATATTATATTCAAAATAAATTTAGAATGACATTATATACATGTACATGTATCTATATATCTATTTATCTCTCTCTCTATATAGCTATATATAAATAAAAATAATAAAGAAATGTATATATATATATATATATTTATTTAAATTCTACAAATATATTTATATGATATTTTTACATAATCAAGTCATATTATTAATTGCAATTTGAGGGACCTGCCTGACAACCCAGGCTGAAAATACAGAGAATTTGAAATGCAAGCCCTATATTTAACCCTGTAACTTTCTAGGACACCATAAAACCTGTACATGGGGGGTACTGTTTTACTCGGGAGACTTTGCTGAGCACAAATATTAGTGTTTAAAAACAGTAAAACATATCACCTATGAAAAAAATCAGTTTTTTGCATTTTTCACAGACAAACGGTACTTTCACTGATGATATAATTGTTGTGATACATTTTACTATTTTGAAACACTAATATTTGTGTCTGAGTATCCCAGACTTATAAGGGTAAATAAGGGTATTGTGTTCGGTGAAGTCGGTGAAGTCTCCTGACTATCCCAGACTTATAAGGGTAAATAAGGGTATGTCCAGTCTTTTTTAGTAGCCACTTTTTTCAGTTTATACATATTGAAATTCGCCAGATTGGTTACATTGTCTTTGAGACCAAATGGTAGCCCAGGAAATTAGCATTCAATTTAGTTTTTTGCGTTTTTCAAACACAGACAAATATGAACGCTAAATTTCGCCAGTGTTTGTAACTAAGTGGCTACTAGAAAAGACTGGACGTAGCCCATTTGCAATACCTTGGGTTCTCTACTTTTGCAAATGGTATGCCATCATGGGGGTAATTTTCATTCCTGGGCTACCATTTGGTCTCAAAGACAACGTAACCAATCTGGCGAATTTCAATATGTATAAACTGAAAAATGTACCATGCTATATTTGACCCTGTAACTTCCCAAGACACCATAAAACTTGTACAAAGGTACTGTTTTACACGCGAGACATCGCTGAATACAAATATGTGTATTTTATTGCAGTAAAAGCAAACAGTATTATGACATTCACAGTTAAAATGTCATGTAGAACTAAAAAAAAAAAAAAAATTCCTTAATTACTCCCATTTTTTTTTTATATTTTATTCATATTAAATTATGTTTCATAGCTAAATATTTGATGTTGAACGAAAGCCCTATTTCCCCTGAACAAAATGATATATAATAAGTGTGGGTGCACATAATATGAAAGAGGTGAATTACGCCCGAACAGACATATAGCGCAAATTCCAAGTTTTGTTTTGATCACAAAGTGTACATTTGGCTCAGTCCTTAAGGGGTTAAACAGCCCCCTTTTACAATATTGTGAATAAGTTGTCGCTATATAAATACCAATAACAATAATAATAATACAGTGACTCCCACCCACCCACATACAGTATCTGAGAGCCCCTCCTGCAGACACTGACATGGGATTCTAGAGTCCACTCAGTTTACAGCACATTCTCCCTATGCGTGATCAGAAAGAAATATCTACATCTCTCCGACACTATTTTATCTCAGCCATCACAGATAACACACTGACGATCTGCGATATGGCGTTTGTACTTTTTGGGACAACCCGAAACATCACTTTTTTTTTTTTGCAACTTTGCCCAAAACCAAGATGGCCGCCGCGCACTCCCGGCTCTGGCTTTGCATGCACTGTGGCAGGACGGGAGGACGGGCAGCGCGCGTCACTGGCCGTGCGTGGTCGCGCCAGGAGTGCGTGGGCGGGGCCTGGAGTGGACGAGACAGGGAGTGAGAAGGAGAGAGACAGCCTGGGAGAGCGGGCGAGAGTGTGACAGCCTGACAGAGAGAGACAGGGCGACTTCCACCGGGGGCAGCACTCACCGCAGAGACCTCCCTCCAGTCCCAGCTCCATGGAGCCCGGGGGCCACAGCTCTGCCCGTCTGCCCTGAGGAGCGAGCTTGGCCTGCACCCCGACACTTGGAATACACTGCTTCCTGCAGCAGGTCCCCCCTCAACCAGCCAGCCCCCCCAAAACACAGCGAGACCCCCGGGACCCCAGCCTGCCGGCAGACTACCTGCCAGACCGACCCCCAACATATCTCACTGTCTGGGGGTTCTCCTCATTCTCCCCCTCACTCACTGTGACCCCAAAACTCCCTGAGCCGGGACCCCTGAGTGTGCAGCCCCCCTCCCCCCCCCCCTGTGAGAGCGGTGACCCCTTCCCTGCCCGGCCCTGGCTGACTGGCATTGGACAAGGCGGAGAGAAGACAAACCATTAAATATTTATCCAGACTCTGCCCGAGCAGGATGAACACCAACATCATGTATGCCAGCAGGAAAAGGCGAAAACCCGTCCAGAAAACGTAAGAACCCCCCCCCTTTCAAAAAATAAAAATAAAATAAATAATCTCCCCCTAAAATGATCTCTCTATCCCTGCCCTCTGTGTGTGATTGGAATGCCCTCTTGCCAGGGAGTAATGGGGTAATGCCCTGATTAAATAACTCGCACTCATTCTTTACTTCTCCGATGCTGCAGGCTTTGCTGATGCTGTCTATGGTTGTTATTAAATTAAGGATTAATTCTTTGATTGTAAGGGAATTAAGGATTGTGTGTTTGTTTCATTTTGCTTTGTTTTCATAAGAACTTCGAGTGCAACTTAAGAGTTCTCTTGTTACTGTAACACTGGGGTTGGATGTGTATTGGAAGAGTCCACGACAGTGTTAACAGTGTCTTACTTTGTATATTTACCTAACTATGTAAAACACTTCTGCTGTCGTTGTTGTCATCAATGCAACACATAGTTGTAGAATTTTACAGTAGGAAGAAGGGTTTACATAATCATGTTATGCTCGTCCTAGTTGCTTAGAAAATTGGTAATTCTAAGAGAGAGTACATGTCAAATATTTGGGTGGTCATTATTGTCCCTTTATTTTTATATTTTTTTACCGCTTTACATCGATTTTAAAAAAAAAAAATACAAGTGGCTATGCACTGAAGTTAAAGTTACGTTTTCAGGTTTGATGCAGTAAATTTGCAATGCCGGCTTTATGTATATGTTAAGCCAAATAAGTGTAATTTCATTTTGCCAAGATCATGTTGAATTCTTCATGCCTGATATTTTGTCTTGTGATACTGCAAACATTTTTACTCCACCATCAGTATCATATATGTGCATTTCATGTTTGCTGTGTGAGTATTTGTATGTCTGTGCATGGCGCATATACATAATTACATTTTTTAATTTTTATAAACTTGCTGTGGCTTTGGCCTTGCTTTCAGTAGGAAGTACTTTCATTTCTTTGCATCATGATACATCAGAGTTTCTGTGTCTGGATATGTTTTTAAATGTGTACATGCATATATTTTTCATACATGCATTTTTTTTTTGTGGTTTTGTATCCGTCGTGTTTTCTAACCCTGGAGTTGTGGTGGTCTTTATCCTTAGCAAAAAAACATAAGATTACAGTGCAACGTTTGCAGCATTTAAACAAGATGGAACGTTTGACTTTGTAAACTGGCCGTGTTCCAAAATACACTTTTATGGCAATTTTAAGATTTAATTTTGTTGTTGTAAATATGTGTTGTTATGAAAAGCCAGCATTTTAATTTATGTCCTTGTAGACTTAATACACCGCTTTGATCTAAGTTCAAGGAGATGACTTGTTGTGATGCTGCATGTGTGGTATTGTAATATGCTATGTCCTTGGAATTATGTAATGCATCCTGGTCTTTAACTCATTATTGCCTAGATGCTAGCAACACATAGCTGATCCATTTGTTGAAGAAAAGTCTTGTAAGGAATGATGTTAACTAGTATCCATCAATAAAATAGCCATTTATTTGAAAAGCAAATACATTTGGATCATAAAAGCATTATACGTGATTTATCTATGGAGAACTGGATGTATTATGAATCATCTGAGTTAAAAATTTATTTCTGGGACACATTTCAAGAAGCTTTCTAAAGTCTTGGTTTATATTCGATCTTGATTTTGACTTTTAATTTTGATACAAACACTAGGACATTTTGAGAATGTATTCTATTTTTTTTTCTCCACACCTGCTCCACCCCTTATTGTTCATATTCTTGCTCACTGTACATTTCATACTACTGCCCTATGCATTCTTGCTATCCATATGCCTTTTTTATATTTGTTTTTGATAACATTTTATTTTCTTGATTACAGAAACCACTCAATGGTTTCACACTGTTTTTACTTTTTTTTTTTTTTCTTTTCTTTCTGTAATCCTTAGTGGGAAAAAAATATATATCTTTTGTAGAAAATGTGCATTTTGCACAAAAACAAACAAACCAGTTTTAACGGACTGTATCTATACAATGCGTCGAAAATGTTGGGCATTGTTGTGGTGGCTATTGAAATTGTATTTAAGGATAATTTTAGATCTTTAAAAGGTGTTTTTTTCACTATTATAGGCAATCATGATATAATAAACAGATTTTAAAACAAGCACATAAATAATAGCACACAGAGGCATGGATGTGCACTCTTGTGATCTGGAGGTTTTTAAAATGTGTGTGTGTGTGTGTGTGTATGTATGTATGTATATACAAAAATATATATATATATAATATATAATGTGTTTTCTTTTCAATGAATACTATGTTGTACATTTTTTTTATAGGGGAAAAAAAACAACAAGTTTTTAATAATCTATTCTATATTCACAGTTTGGACGTTTTGGCCAAAATTAGCAATTCAATTTTAAGTTCAGCACAATTCCATGTTTAGTGGTTGTTTCCATATTTTTGGTGTTTATTCCATTCTCTGAAATTACAAAAAAAAAAAAAATTTTTGTGTTTTTTTTGTTGTTGTTTTATTTTTGAATAGTCTGTTTTAAATTATATTGTATTAGTTTGTTGGAATACAATATTGTACTAGTCTGGTTAATCTGAAAAAATCTAAAGCAAACTGTGCTTCTCTTGTTGCAACTAAGGATAAGTAATGTAAATAAGAGAACAATGCAGTTGTGAAATAGTTTGAGAATCTACACGCATATTTTGTCTATAGCCTAGAGATTACATCCATCTCCGCCTCTGATTTCCTACCACCACCCCATTAAACAAGGTATAGTGGCTCCTAGTCTTCAAAATATAAATTGTTTAAGGTGAAGATTCTTCCACATGGCATTTTTATTTTTAAATTCTTATTTTTTTTTATTACAAAAAACAAAACTCCAACCTGACTTTTTTTTTTTTTAAATAAACGTTTGATGAATACAAAATCATAATCGTGGAAAATGTATTTTTTTTTTTTTTTTTTTTTTTAAATGCTTGATGTCTGTGACCTCTACTGCTTCTTGTAGTACTGTATTTTCTACTTCACTTCACTAAACGGTAGTGATTTTTAAATTGGCACTTGTAGGAGGGTGCTGCCAGACTTGGGGAGTTAATGATCACAATGTATACATATCTTAGATTGGATTTAACACTGTGGTGTCTAAATATAGTTTTTTTTTTTTTGTTTTTTTTTTATACGCAGTTCTATTTTGAAGTGCATTCATTTATTTCAGCATGATGCATACTGAAATGATTTGTGGCAGTATTAAGATTCCCCCTCCTTTTAAAGATTTTATACTTTACACCGTTTTTTTTTTTTAATTTATCTGTTTTTGGTCTACCCTCAAACTGGACTGGCTATTGCTAATGGTTAAATGCAATATAATCTCTCCCTTTCTCCCATTACCTCCACTATACATAAATATTATATAATTATTACGATGTTAAACAAAAATCTGCACACCAGTCAAGCCATAAGACTTGCTTTTCCCACGGAAATCACAAATCAGCAAAGATGGTACCAGATTTTTGTTTAACATTGTATTAACTATCCACAGATTGCAGGTGGAAGGGGTTTTCAATCACAATTTTTCCCCACCATAACCTTTTTGGATTTATATAATATATATATATATATATATATATATATATATATATATATATATCTCCAATCCCCTATATTCCTTGATTGTAGCCTTCCCTAAGTTAGAAGTGTTAGGTTTCAACACTTGGCATGCCAAATATTGGTATTACATTGTGACAGGCGTATAATACGTCTTTGTTTAGGAAGATTTTGTTTTAGGAGCTGAAAGTGTGCAGTTGTAATGTGCATTTTTTTTTGTTGAGATGGTGGGAGTAGTTTTTTCTCTCTCTCTTGGGTTTGCAAGTTGGCTACTGCTTTAAATCAACGGTTTGTCGGTCTCCTTTTCAATCTGTTTGCCCTTCTGCACAGCAGTTCCCTTTCTTTCTAGTTCCTTGACATTGCACATGACATCAGTTATTGTTAGAGCCAAGGTCTTTACATTAAGTTAGCTGGGCTTGGAGTTTTAAGCATCCAATCGAGAGAGGGGAACAGCAAGCATTGCACAAAAGGCCTGTATTTATGTAAACAGCATTGTACTTCCACAGCGAGAAATAGGAAGCCACTGCAAAGAATTGTGAAATTGTTTCCACTTGAGCCAGAAGCATGCATGAAAAGCAGTGCCAACAGATTTGATTTAAATTATTTTATCTTATGGAATCAGGATGTGGGTATAAAATGAAATCCCTATGTGAAGTACAAAATCAGATGTTTGACTGCATTATAACTCCATGTGCTAACGTTGCCTAAACATATCAATCACAAAAAACACTTGGTTAAATGTTACAAACCTTATTTTATTATTTATATATATAATAAGGCTTTTTTTTTTTAATATGAATCTCTGGATTATCACAGTGTTACTATAAGGGTCCTAATGTGAATAAGGTATGCTCAATAACATGAGTTGATTTAAAAAAAAAAACAAAAAACAAATCAGTATGACATGCAGCTAACATTTAATAAAATCCATGAATTAACAAAGAGTAAATTTAATCTGCTACAGAAAAAAACAAGTACACAATTTTCAGCTGTATACATTTGGTGTACTCTGCAGAACCCTGGTAACTTCACAATCTGTGGTAACAGCTCACTTAACTATTATAGGAGGTGGGGGATCCCCAAACAAGCCAGGGTAGTGCTAGGTCATGCTCTTTAGAACTATATACCTAAAAATAACACCATGCTTTGCATACAAAATACATGTAGAAAGCAACAGAAACAAAGAAGCAAAATTTCACAAATTGTGACTATAATGCTGACTGGAAATAAAGACGTAGGCACCAAAGCATCCAGTGGTATGGAACAATGTAACCAGAGGGGAGACCACTAAATATCTGAAGTCACCGAAAGTATCAACATAGAAATAAATTGTGACTCCAAATAATAGTAAATACCGAACTAGCCTTACAAGGCTACTCCCATGCCTAAGTGAGGCGATAAAGTTACTAAACACCAATATTCATATAGACTTTATTAGTCCTGGCCCTTTTAATGCATAGGGTGTTAGTAAATCTCCCCTTAGTACCTAAGCACCGGTAAAAATGCTAAAGGGAAGTCTAGAGCAGGCTTCCCCAAACTCCGGCCCTCCAGATGTTCCTGAACTACAACTCCCTTGATCCTCAGCCCATCTATTTCATTCATAGAATCATGATCAGCAGCGCTAATAATCAAAAGTAGGACAGATACAGTCAAATAAAGAAAGCCTCTCTTCCTGTTAAACTTACTAAATAGGCATAGAAGAAAAAAATTGAAAGGAGAAACTTAAATTATAAGAAAAACGTGTGTCGCACAGTACAATGAAGTACCCGTGTGTGCAAGTTAAAATTGACCCATAGGAAAGAACCTGATGCGCGTTTCGGTCCAGTATATATGCTCCTTTGTCAGAGGCAAAAGATCTACTGAATGTGGACTCCCTTAAATCAGAGTACTGCACCCAAAGGTAATTAAGAGCCAATTGGTTCCCTGGACATCTTGAGGAGGTGTATGAGGGGGCGTGACCATCAGATGACTGGTGTCATACCTGAAGTATACCTTATTTTATATAATAGATGCCCATCACAGGGCTGTCAAATAAAAAAACTTTTTAGTTCATTTTTATATTATTTATTCAGTATGTTATTATATTTATTGTTTTTAACGTATTCATCCTCATATAGCCTATTAAGAGTTACAGAAGGTGCATGAAGGTTTCAATGACTGTCTTTGGTCAGGTTACTCTTTAGATGGACACTATAACCACCAAGAACAGTTGATCACTGAAGTGGTTTAGGTGCAGCATCCCTGTCCCACCCAGTCCTGCAGTGCAAATCCTTGCATGTTAGAAAATCTCTAACAATGATATATGCAGCCCCCTTCACCTTCAAACTATAACTCAAGCAAACCTAGGATAATGTCAATATAAATAAACAAACAGTTAACAGTTTTCACATCTGCCAAGCAACATCATTGAACCATTCTGGCTATTCAGCAAATTATCTAGTATATATTTTTTTTTGTGGGTTAGGTACGGGATGAGGGTGTTGCACTAAACCTCTATCCTTGACCGCTCCCCTTCTTTTCCATCTAGTATACCAATACATGGAGCCAAGGGTGCACTTCATATCTTAATAAACTTTACACAGTATATGGTAAACTAAATGTAAATATCGCCTCCCTATGAACAATGGGCAGAAACAAAAAAAGCAAATGTACCAAAAGACCCCAACTAAGGAGATTATAGTCAATGATCACCATAGTAAATCTAGACTTAAAGTGCCCTTAAAGGGGGCCGACCCACCAAGCAACGAGCAGTGATTCTCAATGACCCAGTATAGGATACCCGAGTAGTGAGTTCAATGGCCACAAAAATTTAAATCAAATTATACTGAGCCAAAGTACAGCCATTTTTCAAAGTAAGTTTCAAAGTGCCCCATTATGGCTACATTTAAAAGGCCAGGTAGATGCACGTACAACTAATGTATTGCAGTACATCTATCATATAGCTGAGCAGGACAGTCCCTATGTATATAGAGTTAGGATCCTAAGAACCATAAAGAGGCAGTGCTATCACACATCATACAGGATCAAGAGGCCCAAGGTGCAAAAATAAGAGTAGATAAGTGTTAATAGATCAGTGGGTAAAAAACAGACTGTACATAATTATACAAAGTTCCATATCAACAACACAGCGGAAAACAAATTCCCAGGATCTAGGGAAGCTAAATGGATACATAAATATTAACCAAAACAATAATAAATCGGTGCACGGTGCCCATATATACAGTGCCAGTCCTCAAAAGAAATCATCTAATCCGAGATGAATGAGGTGTACGAGAAGCCTTCATTAAGGCCAAATGGTGACAGTGTTTTTAATTTATAAATCCAGAAGCTCTCTCTTTGTAGGAGTTTCCTGTCCAAATCACCCTTCTGTGGCCCCAGAGTAACTTTCTCTATGCCACTTAAACGCAGTCCAGACAAGGAACCCCCATGGTAGAGTTTTAGGTGCTTGGAAATGGGGGTATCAACATGTCAGGATGGATTAGCGAAGTTGACATGCTCCAAAAGCCTCAGTTTAAATGCACAGAGTGTCTTACCCACATGTAGTTTTTGACAGCTGCACTAGAGAGGTAAATCCCCTTGTTTGGCAGTTGAAAAAGGAGAGGGTTATGAAGTTCTCTGTGTACGTAGAGTTGTAAAAGTTTGCAGAGTGTCTCTGTATGTACCTACATGCCTTACACCTCCCGCACTGGTAGGTACATACAGGGAGATCTAAGCCAAGTAGGGTCTTAACGTGACTCGGGACCAAAATGTCGCTAAGATTACGCCCCCGTCTAGCTGTCATGGAGACGTGTGCAGGGATGACCTGATGGACATGTTAATCATGATGGAGTAAGGGCCAAAACCATTCAAGTATGCCTTTGACTGCATACCATCCAGCATCAAAGTTACCTACACATCTGATCGGTTCTCTAGTTGGTATGGTATGCAGAGGTTCCTTTAGAAGGTCCGACCTATCCGGTAGGAGTGTGTGTGGATATCTGTGAAGTAGGCGCTTATACAATTTGGAAACAACAGTAGTACAATAGCAGCTACCACCAAAATAGGAACCCTTCGTCCTAATACAAAGTAACAAATAACAAAATAAACACCATAACCTCACACAGTGGGAAAATGGTGCTCAAAAGTGGAGCGCTTAAATCGTGCACTTACCCCTCGAGGTTTTAAAGAGGAGTGTACAACTGGGATGGAATCCTAAATGGGTATATAAGGTAAAAAATATAGGGTAGTACTGTATAACAGACGTACTTATTGAATATTTAACAAGAACGCACTCACGTGGTTCAGAGCCTATGGATGACCGGCTCTGATCTTGTATGCAGACGTGTACTTTAAGGCGACACACACCTTTCTTGTATAAAACACAACCTCAGAAAGGGGAACAAAAACGGAGAAAGCAGGGAAGCCAGGCCAACCCTGGTGTAGATACCTTTGATATATTCAATTCATAAATTGCTAATGCAAGTAGTTGCTCACCTTCTAAAGAGCCTATAACTCGGCTCCCAGCGTGTGCACAGGTATATCAATACAGGGTGATATTAGCCCTTCTTAGTAGCAGAAAGTGGAGTTCCTTCAAACCGGCTCGTAATAAAATATTTATTCAAGTATAAAATACATACAAATAATGCCGGTGTCGGTCCTCCGTCCAAAACGCGTTTCACTGATTGGATTCAGCTTTCTCAATTGGTAATACATTCTCTGCTACATACGGTTTAAATAACTCACACGTTCACACCATTGGTGCGCCAGGCCGATATTCTAGCCAATCGCTAGTTGTAGTTACCTCGCCTGCCAGGTGATGTTAGTAGTGCGTAATCTGTCCCCCTTGTGATGACATCACGCACCATACGCCGTGCGGATGACATCACATATGGGACGCTAGTCCTACGTTCTTCTGAATCCGGAAATGGAAATCCTAGCCGGTCGCAATTTCTTCATTAGATGGTCCTTAATGTTATGTTCAAAAGTCCGGTTTCTTTATACAGAAGGTGGCCATCTTAGTTACTGGCAAAGTCCTTTTAACAATGTAGACATGCAAAGAACAGCTCATTCCCAGATATTGAAATGGAGTATGAAAAAAATGGGAAATAGTGATAGAAATTACCATAATGTGGAAAAATAATAATTTTAAAATAAATTTAAAAAAATGCATAAATGTATATACATATAATATTTTCTAAAAATAGCTAACCTTCTATATATAATGCGATCCATATAATGGTATTGAAGGACGACCTCGAGCTAGTATATATTCATACAAAAGCTAAGTCATTAATAAAAATACAATAACATTGTTCCAATAGTATATAATAGTATTGTTATAGTCTGGCATTACGCCTACTATCGAATACCAACAAATATATATATATGTGTAGTGCACTACACATGCACGGCTAAAAAATAGTACAAATAAACAAAGAATTAAATTATAAAAAGTGACATAGCTCGAAGTCGTCATTCAATCCATACGGTTGCATAGTCTCTAGACCAAAAACCCATTTCATTTCTGCTCTTCCTATGGCCTTAATTAAATCACCTCCCCTCCAGTTGGTGTTAATTTTTTGTATTCCTAAGAAATCTATACCACTTGGGTCACAGTTATGGTGATCTCTAAAATGCAGGGACACACTCTGTTTATCAAAGCCTTTTTTCACATTTCGCACATGCTCCTGTATTCTGGTCTTTAATGCTCTTGTGGTTCTTCCAACATACACTAAACCACAAGGGCATTTTATCATATATATGATTTTAGTAGAATGGCATGTAATCAACTCCTTGATTTTAAATTTTCTTGTGTTATCTCTAGGATGTTGGAAGTCTCTTATAACACGCTTCTTGCTATTTGTATTCTTACAGGCCGTGCAGGAGCCACATCCATAAAACCCAGGTGTTTCATTAAAGTATTGTTTCATTTGTATTTTAGGAGGAATGTGATTATGGACTAGATTGCTTTTTAAACTTGGTATACCCCTGTATGTGATCCTTGGTTGTTCTGGTAGTAAAGGGTAGAGGGTAGGGTCATCCCTCAGAATTGGCCAATGCCTTCTAATTATTTTTTGTAATTGTCTATTGTCGCTATTAAAATCACAAATAAAATTAAAATCAAAACTCTGAAAATCTACCTTAGTGTTCCTTTCCTTATACCGTATTAGTTCCAATCTATTTGTTTGTTCTACTTCTTCGTAAGCTTTGTTTAAAAGGGTCTGCTGGTAGCCCTTTTGTTTGAAATCATTAATTATCCTAACTGATTGTTCCTGAAATGTGTCCTTGTCCGTGCAGTTACGCTTTACCCTCAAAAGTTGTGCCTTTGGGGCGTTGAGCAGCCACGGGGAAAAATGACAGCTTGTTCCCCCTATATAGCTGTTGACATCAACTTTTTTAAAAAAGGTGCACGTCTTTAATGTGTTATCCTCTACGTATATTTTAAGATCAAGAAATTCAACTGAATTTTTACTGTAATTACAGCTTGGTTTAATCCCCCAATTATTGTTGTTTAAATGTAATAAAAAATGGTTCAAGGATTCCTCACTCCCTTTCCAAATAAAGAAAATATCATCTATGTAACGGCGATAGGTCACGAGGCTCGCGCCCCATTCATGGCCCTGGTAAACAAACTCTTGTTCCCAAAATGCCATGAATAAGTTTGCATAACTGGGCGCGAACCTCGTGCCCATCGCCGTCCCACAGGTCTGTAAATAAAATTGATCCCCAAACCAAAAATAATTGTGCGTCAGTATCCATTTAATGCCCTCTATGATAAATTCAATCTGTGTTTCCAAGAAATCGTTTGACCTCTCCAAAAAATATCTTGTAGCCTTGCATCCCAAGTCATGGGAAATGATCGTATACAGCGAACTAACGTCCGCTGTAACTAAAAAATAGTCAACATCCCACGAGATAGTGTGCAGAATCTGAAGGATATTTATCGTATCCTTCAGATAACTTGGGCATGTGTTGACTATCGGTTGGAGGCATCTATCGATATATTGTGATAATTTCCCTGAAATGGAACCGATGCCGGAGACTATAGGTCTCCCTGGTGGTTTGTTACTGTTTTTATGTAATTTTGGTAAGTAGTAAAAAACTGGGATCTTAGGGAATGGAACATCTAAAAATTTGTGTTCTTTTTGGTTAAGCACATTCAGTGATTTACCCTTTTCCACTAACTGATTATAGCTTACTTTAATTTCCCTAGTTGGGTCTTTCGTTAATTTACTGTACGTTGTAGAGTCACTCAGTAGTCTCTGGGCTTCCTCAATGTAATCTTCTATGTCCAATATAACAATCCCCCCACCCTTGTCTGCCGGTTTAATTATTAAGGAGTGATCCTCTCTTAGTTCTTTCAAGGCATGTTTCTCTTTTGGGTTAAGATTATATTCGCATGTTTTTGGTTTTTTGATTTTGTTCACGTCTCTCATGACAAGTTTTTCAAAAGTGGTCATCTCATTCGAGACACACCACTTAGGAAAAAATGTAGATCTTTCCTTGAGATCCGTGTGTATTATCCCAGGTTCTTGTGTCATTACTTGATTGGTCTGAATTGGATTCTTTTGAAAGAATTTTTTGAGACATAATTTTCTCTTAAATCTATTTAGATCTAGGAAGATACTGAATTTATCAATTGGTTTTGTGGGTACAAATTTCAATCCTTTCTTTAATATTTCCATTTGGGGTTCAGTTAGTTTTCGTTTCGAGAGGTTGAAAATTCCACTCTGTGTGGTTGTTTGTCTCTCTTTTCTTTTTTGTATAAGTATGCCTCCTCTATTTCCCCTTCTTCTACACTCCGTTGCCTCTTCATATGGGAGGTCCGGTAAGTGTTGGAGCTTTTGTGACGCTCTCTCATTTGTCCGAACCAAAAATCCTCATCATTTGAGATTGATGTTAGGGGTTGGAACCTATTTGTGACACTACGCCTACTATCAGTTATTTTAGATTTGTGGACGTTAGTGTCCCTTTCAATGTTCCCATTTAGGGTCCTCGTTCTTGGGGATTTACATTTGTTTATTGGGGATCTTGGATGTTTCCTCCTTACCACTCTTTCCCAGTGATCATTATTGATTACTGGTGATTTTGGTCTAGGGGGTGATCTCCTTGGAGTTTTATCAATTGGTTGTTTATGATGGTTATTGTATGATGGGGGTTCCCTGAATGATTCTCTACTCCTAACTCTTGGATTATACCGAGTTCGTGATCTATTTCTACCTCTCCATTCCCCCTGATCATATCTTTCATAAATTTTGGACCTATCTTGATTTTTAGAAAATGTTCTCACTTGATCCTTTGCGTAGTCTTCTTTATCTCTCAAATACTTCCTTCTTTTTATTTCTATCACGTTTTTCTCTAATCGCTCCAAATTGTTTTGAATTTCATTGATCGTGTTAGAATATTGATCTGGTGTCATATGTTCCACTAGGAATTTTCTTAATTCATCAATTTCTGTATCTAATTTTTGTAGGGTGTTGGTCCTTCTTTTTATAATCAAGCTCATCATGCCGAATGAGAAGCTTTCTAATAAATCCGTCCACTCTTGAATAAAATCACTTTCTTCCTGATCAAAAGAGGGACTTTTCATAAACCTTAGGCCTCTCGGGGTGATTTGTTCCCTCTTATATTTCTCTAATGTGGCAATCTCCCATTTAATTTTAATCTCTCTTCCTAACGTTTTTTCTAGTTTAAAACAGGAATTGCGTATTTTGATTTTTACCTCAAATTCATTACTACCCCTTGTTGTTATGGAGTTATTAAATAACGTGTCGATATCCTGTCCATATCTAGACCTTTTGTCAAACAAAGACATAATAAATTGAGCAGCTCTCACAGATTTGAAGGGAAATAGAAAAGTAGAAAATGTGTGGATATCTGTGAAGTAGGCGCTTATACAATTTGGAAACAACAGTAGTACAATAGCAGCTACCACCAAAATAGGAACCCTTCGTCCTAATACAAAGTAACAAATAA
This sequence comes from Pelobates fuscus, assembly GCF_036172605.1. Taxonomy (NCBI): domain Eukaryota; kingdom Metazoa; phylum Chordata; class Amphibia; order Anura; family Pelobatidae; genus Pelobates; species Pelobates fuscus. The sequence continues at coordinate 328,277,734 of NC_086320.1, read as the reverse complement.
CAAAATAAACACCATAACCTCACACAGTGGGAAAATGGTGCTCAAAAGTGGGATTCCATCCCAGTTGTACACTCCTCTTTAAAACCTCGAGGGGTAAGTGCACGATTTAAGCGCTCCACTTTTGAGCACCATTTTCCCACTGTGTGAGGTTATGGTGTTTATTTTGTTATTTGTTACTTTGTATTAGGACGAAGGGTTCCTATTTTGGTGGTAGCTGCTATTGTACTACTGTTGTTTCCAAATTGTATAAGCGCCTACTTCACAGATATCCACACATTTTCTACTTTTCTATTTCCCTTCAAATCTGTGAGAGCTGCTCAATTTATTATGTCTTTGTTTGACAAAAGGTCTAGATATGGACAGGATATCGACACGTTATTTAATAACTCCATAACAACAAGGGGTAGTAATGAATTTGAGGTAAAAATCAAAATACGCAATTCCTGTTTTAAACTAGAAAAAACGTTAGGAAGAGAGATTAAAATTAAATGGGAGATTGCCACATTAGAGAAATATAAGAGGGAACAAATCACCCCGAGAGGCCTAAGGTTTATGAAAAGTCCCTCTTTTGATCAGGAAGAAAGTGATTTTATTCAAGAGTGGACGGATTTATTAGAAAGCTTCTCATTCGGCATGATGAGCTTGATTATAAAAAGAAGGACCAACACCCTACAAAAATTAGATACAGAAATTGATGAATTAAGAAAATTCCTAGTGGAACATATGACACCAGATCAATATTCTAACACGATCAATGAAATTCAAAACAATTTGGAGCGATTAGAGAAAAACGTGATAGAAATAAAAAGAAGGAAGTATTTGAGAGATAAAGAAGACTACGCAAAGGATCAAGTGAGAACATTTTCTAAAAATCAAGATAGGTCCAAAATTTATGAAAGATATGATCAGGGGGAATGGAGAGGTAGAAATAGATCACGAACTCGGTATAATCCAAGAGTTAGGAGTAGAGAATCATTCAGGGAACCCCCATCATACAATAACCATCATAAACAACCAATTGATAAAACTCCAAGGAGATCACCCCCTAGACCAAAATCACCAGTAATCAATAATGATCACTGGGAAAGAGTGGTAAGGAGGAAACATCCAAGATCCCCAATAAACAAATGTAAATCCCCAAGAACGAGGACCCTAAATGGGAACATTGAAAGGGACACTAACGTCCACAAATCTAAAATAACTGATAGTAGGCGTAGTGTCACAAATAGGTTCCAACCCCTAACATCAATCTCAAATGATGAGGATTTTTGGTTCGGACAAATGAGAGAGCGTCACAAAAGCTCCAACACTTACCGGACCTCCCATATGAAGAGGCAACGGAGTGTAGAAGAAGGGGAAATAGAGGAGGCATACTTATACAAAAAAGAAAAGAGAGACAAACAACCACACAGAGTGGAATTTTCAACCTCTCGAAACGAAAACTAACTGAACCCCAAATGGAAATATTAAAGAAAGGATTGAAATTTGTACCCACAAAACCAATTGATAAATTCAGTATCTTCCTAGATCTAAATAGATTTAAGAGAAAATTATGTCTCAAAAAATTCTTTCAAAAGAATCCAATTCAGACCAATCAAGTAATGACACAAGAACCTGGGATAATACACACGGATCTCAAGGAAAGATCTACATTTTTTCCTAAGTGGTGTGTCTCGAATGAGATGACCACTTTTGAAAAACTTGTCATGAGAGACGTGAACAAAATCAAAAAACCAAAAACATGCGAATATAATCTTAACCCAAAAGAGAAACATGCCTTGAAAGAACTAAGAGAGGATCACTCCTTAATAATTAAACCGGCAGACAAGGGTGGGGGGATTGTTATATTGGACATAGAAGATTACATTGAGGAAGCCCAGAGACTACTGAGTGACTCTACAACGTACAGTAAATTAACGAAAGACCCAACTAGGGAAATTAAAGTAAGCTATAATCAGTTAGTGGAAAAGGGTAAATCACTGAATGTGCTTAACCAAAAAGAACACAAATTTTTAGATGTTCCATTCCCTAAGATCCCAGTTTTTTACTACTTACCAAAATTACATAAAAACAGTAACAAACCACCAGGGAGACCTATAGTCTCCGGCATCGGTTCCATTTCAGGGAAATTATCACAATATATCGATAGATGCCTCCAACCGATAGTCAACACATGCCCAAGTTATCTGAAGGATACGATAAATATCCTTCAGATTCTGCACACTATCTCGTGGGATGTTGACTATTTTTTAGTTACAGCGGACGTTAGTTCGCTGTATACGATCATTTCCCATGACTTGGGATGCAAGGCTACAAGATATTTTTTGGAGAGGTCAAACGATTTCTTGGAAACACAGATTGAATTTATCATAGAGGGCATTAAATGGATACTGACGCACAATTATTTTTGGTTTGGGGATCAATTTTATTTACAGACCTGTGGGACGGCGATGGGCACGAGGTTCGCGCCCAGTTATGCAAACTTATTCATGGCATTTTGGGAACAAGAGTTTGTTTACCAGGGCCATGAATGGGGCGCGAGCCTCGTGACCTATCGCCGTTACATAGATGATATTTTCTTTATTTGGAAAGGGAGTGAGGAATCCTTGAACCATTTTTTATTACATTTAAACAACAATAATTGGGGGATTAAACTAAGCTGTAATTACAGTAAAAATTCAGTTGAATTTCTTGATCTTAAAATATACGTAGAGGATAACACATTAAAGACGTGCACCTTTTTTAAAAAAGTTGATGTCAACAGCTATATAGGGGGAACAAGCTGTCATTTTTCCCCGTGGCTGCTCAACGCCCCAAAGGCACAACTTTTGAGGGTAAAGCGTAACTGCACGGACAAGGACACATTTCAGGAACAATCAGTTAGGATAATTAATGATTTCAAACAAAAGGGCTACCAGCAGACCCTTTTAAACAAAGCTTACGAAGAAGTAGAACAAACAAATAGATTGGAACTAATACGGTATAAGGAAAGGAACACTAAGGTAGATTTTCAGAGTTTTGATTTTAATTTTATTTGTGATTTTAATAGCGACAATAGACAATTACAAAAAATAATTAGAAGGCATTGGCCAATTCTGAGGGATGACCCTACCCTCTACCCTTTACTACCAGAACAACCAAGGATCACATACAGGGGTATACCAAGTTTAAAAAGCAATCTAGTCCATAATCACATTCCTCCTAAAATACAAATGAAACAATACTTTAATGAAACACCTGGGTTTTATGGATGTGGCTCCTGCACGGCCTGTAAGAATACAAATAGCAAGAAGCGTGTTATAAGAGACTTCCAACATCCTAGAGATAACACAAGAAAATTTAAAATCAAGGAGTTGATTACATGCCATTCTACTAAAATCATATATATGATAAAATGCCCTTGTGGTTTAGTGTATGTTGGAAGAACCACAAGAGCATTAAAGACCAGAATACAGGAGCATGTGCGAAATGTGAAAAAAGGCTTTGATAAACAGAGTGTGTCCCTGCATTTTAGAGATCACCATAACTGTGACCCAAGTGGTATAGATTTCTTAGGAATACAAAAAATTAACACCAACTGGAGGGGAGGTGATTTAATTAAGGCCATAGGAAGAGCAGAAATGAAATGGGTTTTTGGTCTAGAGACTATGCAACCGTATGGATTGAATGACGACTTCGAGCTATGTCACTTTTTATAATTTAATTCTTTGTTTATTTGTACTATTTTTTAGCCGTGCATGTGTAGTGCACTACACATATATATATATTTGTTGGTATTCGATAGTAGGCGTAATGCCAGACTATAACAATACTATTATATACTATTGGAACAATGTTATTGTATTTTTATTAATGACTTAGCTTTTGTATGAATATATACTAGCTCGAGGTCGTCCTTCAATACCATTATATGGATCGCATTATATATAGAAGGTTAGCTATTTTTAGAAAATATTATATGTATATACATTTATGCATTTTTTTAAATTTATTTTAAAATTATTATTTTTCCACATTATGGTAATTTCTATCACTATTTCCCATTTTTTTCATACTCCATTTCAATATCTGGGAATGAGCTGTTCTTTGCATGTCTACATTGTTAAAAGGACTTTGCCAGTAACTAAGATGGCCACCTTCTGTATAAAGAAACCGGACTTTTGAACATAACATTAAGGACCATCTAATGAAGAAATTGCGACCGGCTAGGATTTCCATTTCCGGATTCAGAAGAACGTAGGACTAGCGTCCCATATGTGATGTCATCCGCACGGCGTATGGTGCGTGATGTCATCACAAGGGGGACAGATTACGCACTACTAACATCACCTGGCAGGCGAGGTAACTACAACTAGCGATTGGCTAGAATATCGGCCTGGCGCACCAATGGTGTGAACGTGTGAGTTATTTAAACCGTATGTAGCAGAGAATGTATTACCAATTGAGAAAGCTGAATCCAATCAGTGAAACGCGTTTTGGACGGAGGACCGACACCGGCATTATTTGTATGTATTTTATACTTGAATAAATATTTTATTACGAGCCGGTTTGAAGGAACTCCACTTTCTGCTACTAAGAAGGGCTAATATCACCCTGTATTGATATACCTGTGCACACGCTGGGAGCCGAGTTATAGGCTCTTTAGAAGGTGAGCAACTACTTGCATTAGCAATTTATGAATTGAATATATCAAAGGTATCTACACCAGGGTTGGCCTGGCTTCCCTGCTTTCTCCGTTTTTGTTCCCCTTTCTGAGGTTGTGTTTTATACAAGAAAGGTGTGTGTCGCCTTAAAGTACACGTCTGCATACAAGATCAGAGCCGGTCATCCATAGGCTCTGAACCACGTGAGTGCGTTCTTGTTAAATATTCAATAAGTACGTCTGTTATACAGTACTACCCTATATTTTTTACCTTATATACCCATTTAGGATTCCATCCCAGTTGTACACTCCTCTTTAAAACCTCGAGGGGTAAGTGCACGATTTAAGCGCTCCACTTTTGAGCACCATTTTCCCACTGTGTGAGGTTATGGTGTTTATTTTGTTATTTGTTATCCGGTAGGAGTGCCCTTTTGTACACCGTTTTAAGGCACCTGTCCGGATAGCCTTTGCTTTTGAACTGGGATTGTAGAACCTTAGCATTAGTCTTGAAATCTTCTGAAGACCAACAATTGCGTCTTAAACGGAGGTATTGCCCTACCGGTATTCCTTTCTTCAGGGCCAGAGGTTGGTAACTACTCCTGTCCAAAAAGCTATTGGTGGCGGTAGGTTTACGGAAGAGGGTGGTAGTTAACCTATTTTCCTGATTCACATAAATGGTAGGAATCTGTTGGCGCTATATAAATGGCAATAATAATAATAATATAAAGGAAGTTAAGTGCCTGTCCTCCTATCTCAGATGTGAGTTTAAAATTTGTTATTCTGGTTCAGAATATTGACAAATTCAAGTAAGGCAATCTCAGTACCAGTCCAAATGATAAGCACATCATCAATGTAGCGTTTCCAAAGTTGGGTGTGGTTGATATAGTACACCAGTTAATTGCTGAACACTAGTTTTTTCCCACCAGCACAGGTGGAGGTCGGCATATGAGGGGGCACAAGCCATCCCCATAGCTGTCCCCCTCACCTGGTGGTAGTACTTGCCCTTGAACAGAAAATAATTATGTGCCAAGATAAACTGCATACGATTCTTAACAAACTGATTGTAAGTCTGGACAGATGGGTTCCATGTATCAAGGAATTACATCATATGGTTGAGTCCGATTTCATGTGGGATGGAACTATAAAGGACCTCAACATCCAGACTACAGAGGATGGCATTCTCTGAAACTTGTAAGTTTTCCACAACATTCATGGTTTGCTTGGTGTGTCTAAGGTATGATGGTAAGTTCTCAACTATTTCCCTTATGACCTGATCAACATAAACACTGATGTTTTGTGTCAAGTTATTTCTGCCAGAAACAATAGGTCTGCCAGTCAGTATGGATTGTTTCTTGTGAATCTTTGGGAGTGCGTAGAACGTGCCTATTGTGGGGTTGTTGATGAGCATAAAATTGTACTCATCGCTGGTTGTTATTATAGACTCGAAGGCCTCATGAAGGAGCAATTTGAGTGCCAGTTGGTATTTTCTAGTTGGATCTGCACTCAGAATATCGTAAGTGTCTGAATCCTCAACCAAGCGTAGTGACATCTAAATATATTGACTCCTATCCATTGCCACCACATTCCCTCCCTTGTCCAAGGGCTTAAATACCAATGATTAATTCTGGCTCAGTTTTTACAATGCTTTGCGTTCACTCGCATCTAGATTGCTACAAGGTTTAAGTAACATGTCACTTTTTACAATTTTGTCAATACCTGCACAGGTTAATTCGTCAAATCGATACTTAAATTCAGTCAAATGAGGAGTGTATTTACTCCTACATTTCAGTTTGGTAAATGGTGCTGCTGTTTTGTCCTGTCTATCATTATCTGTGAGGAGGTCCACTAGGGTATCCGATATTACTACATCTGAAGCTTCAAGACCAAGGTTTTTTGCATGTTTCTCATCTTTCAGGCAGTGAAACTTGTGCAAAGCAAGCTTCCTTGCGAATAGGTGTAGGACAGACCCCTACTCAAAAAACGTAATTCCGGAATGGAAAGTTCATATGAGGAGCGATTAAAAACCTGCTTACTAGAGTCATCTAATATTTTCTGCGTCTGTTGTATTGGGATCTCAAGCGGCTTCTCGTTAGAGGTGTATTTTCCTCTAGGTTCCCCTGAAAAAGAAACCCCTTTCCTTAGGATACCTTTTGGGATTTAGAGTTGTAACTGGAAGGGCATCAGGGTTTGAATCTTACTCCGAACAACTAGTCCCATACTCAGAGGTGGAAAATTGGTCAGAGTCAGTTCGTCTATTTCTCCTGGTTTTCCTGTAAACATTGCCTGTCGTAAAATCCTGGGCATCCCTATCAAATTTGGAATGTTTGCGAACTTTAATAGATGATTTACATTTTTCCACTTGGTTCTGGAGCTTACTCTCCAGGGCAGCAAAATATTTTTTCATCTTTGAATTTTTGTATCTTAAAGGGACACTATAGTCACCTGAACAACTTTAGCTTAATGAAACAGTTTTGGTATATAGAACATGCCCCTGCAGCCTCACTGCTCAATCCTCTGCCATTTAGGAGTTAAATCCCTTTGTTTATGAACCCTAGTCACACCTCCCTGCATGTGACTTGCACAGCCTTCCGTAAACACTTCCTGTAAAGAGAGCCCCATTTAGGCTTTCTTTATTGCAAGTTCTGTTTAATTAAGATTTTCTTATCCCCTGCTATGTTAATGGCTTGCTAGACCCTACAAGAGCCTCCTGTATGTGATTAAAGTTCAATTTAGAGATTGAGATACAATTATTTAAGGTAAATTACATCTGTTTGAACGTGAAACCAGTTATTTTTTTTTTTATGCAGGCTCTGTCAATCATAGCCAGGTGAGGAGTGGCTAGGGCTGCATAAACAGAAACAAAGTGATTTAACTCCTAAATGGCAGTGAATTGAGCAGTGAAATTGCAGGGGAATGATCTATACACTAAAATTGCTTTATTTAGCTAAAGTAATTTAGGTGACTAGTGTTCCTTTAACAATCTCACCCTCTTCTTCTGTAATCATCCTTTTTAATCTCCTCTTCTCAAACTTACAAAAAATGTTTGATATTTTAGTTATGGCTTATACGATTACATAAAGATGCTGTGAGGTAAGTGTACATGTATGTGATTGTAATATACACTTATGTGAAATTTAGAGGAGTAACCAACAGACTGTCTACTGGTTTCTATGCTAATTGCCTCAATATTCATAATTTAAACCACTTTTTGAAACAACACTTTTAAATCTGTGTCTTGCTTCATACGATCTGTATTGCACTCTTACTTGTGTTGGCAGCGAAAATAAATATTTTATATTAAATCTCTTCACCTGTAACATTTGAACTTTCTGTTATGGCAACAAGGAATCTTGCCTAACACTGGTCTTGAAGGTGATAAATACATTGGAAATCTGAGTGTGACATTTTTGTCACATAAATGCATGTTACTAATTATTTTTTTTTCTGCTGTGAACACAATACTTCTACTCCACCTCATGGAGAGACTGTTTTGAAAGATGATAACCTTTTATATTTTTAAGCTTAGCTTAGCACTAAGGCTTCCTGTATACAGAAGTTTTATCAAAGCAGCCCGCATGCCTGATGGTAACTCCCAGGTTGCTGATTGCAAATTTTAAGTAAAAAGCAGCAGTTTCTCTGTATATTGCAATACAGTATTTTTTGAAAGGAATAATGGCCTACATTTATAAATTATTGGAAAATATGGCCACTAAACATGTGAAAGTATGCTTTGCGTGTAGTAAAATGTGCAGTCGCACAAAATACTGTAGAATGTTGAATTGTGCTTCAAATACTCTGAAACAGACTTCGCAAGCACAAGGAACCATATCTGAGTTGTCAAAGTCTGGGAGAGCCAGACCATCTGTTGTAGAACTTAATATTGGCTAAGCATCATTGGAGTTGAAGTCTTGGTTCACCTTTTGGCCTCTTCAGGTGTAGGTTCTAACTTTTTGGAGTATTTTCTGTAGGTTGGTGCCTATGTGTGATGTCTGCTTTATAAATTCTACAAATATTTCAGTTTGTCACGCAACCTTTGTGCGGTAATTTTTTGTCTATAATAAATGAACACATTTTCAAAGTGACCTGTTACCTGCTTATGCAGTCCATATTCAGAGCATGCATAAAACAAAAAAAAACACCAAAGCTATACAGCATGCTATAACTGCAAGTAAGTACATAGTTTAGGAGTACTCTCCAAGTGTGATGCAGCCTACGCTAAAAGTACTCTGCAACCTATTCTAAGAGGACTGTCTTAGCACTGTAAAACCAATGCTAAAGGGACCCTTTAAACAAGTGTGGGAAACCTGGTTGTAATTGCTATCAAAGCGTTAACCCAAGTAATAACCAAGTAATGAAGTTGTAACTCCACGTACGACCGTTTTTATTCCAAGCTGGCTAATGTTCATTTTGTATGTATTCTATTCGCAGAGGCTCATTCATTGACTGAGTGCACTCTTTTCCGAATAATGAACTGTGGCTTAATTAATACAGTAGCCCCTTAAGTCAATTTGGCAGTGTGTGTTTCCAGTGTAAATAGTCTGCACTTGCTATTTATGTATTTTCATTAATTTGTTTGGTGTTTAGCGAATGTTTGTTCCCAACACCCTATTATATGAGAGCTTTTTTGTTTTATCTATAGAATTGGTGGAAAAGTTATTTCTCATTCGAAGGGAATTAACTGGAAACATTTGCGTTTAATTAACACAAGCCCCACAGGTGACTGGTGAGTGTGAATGGCTTTGTGTCTGTAGCACAGCAGGCTGTGCATATTAGACATAAAACATTGCCAGGTCATTAACACCCTGGTAGGCAACTTGAAGCAGGGTAGTATAAATGTAATCTGTGTAGTGACATTTTTATGTTGATTTTTAAAACCTGTTAAGTACCAAGTGAGGTTAATGAGTTGATGAACCTGTTTTCTATGTTTATATTAGAGTTAGAATGTCATGCTTGACTTTTAATTCAGTTTACACGAGAAAACCAGGATCCACGTTTTAAGCTACAGGAGCACACTACATTTTTAAAATACCACAGTGTTAGGTAGTGGTTTCTATGTTCTAACATGATTCTTCATTTTATACTGTAAGTGTGGTTTACAAAATATGGGGCAGCAGAAACAGACTATGTCAGAGACAAGGTAAGGGTTAAACTAGTAAACAAGCTCTTGATGTAGTTTGTGGACAATGAAAGGAGGCAAACTGGGAGGGCATTCCCTAGTCACCCCAAGCCGTCCCCTCCTCGTGCCACAACCATCCATTGAGAAGCAGCAGAGCATGCAGCTAGATACCATCCCCAGCCATGATCTATCTTTGTGAACTTGCAGGAAGTGTGTGTCATAGGCTTGTAATCCAATTCAAGCTTGTCTTTGCTTCCTTGAATCTATTTCATGTTCTTCAAAGTGTTAATCCTTGCATCTTTCGATAATAAGTCCTTTGTGCACTGAAAAAAAGTCATGTTGCTTCTCGCCCTATGGAACTCGTAACTTGCCTTAATCTGCTGTAAAGTAACAGAGAAGGATAATAAAAACTGCTTTTGTCACTTATAAGAGTGCATTGTGTCTTTAGGATCCTCTGTACTACCATGTCTGGTAAGGTTAAGAAGCTGTTACCCTTGACTGACAAAGCAGCAGTTACCCTTGATTAATGACACAATTCTGATACTTCAACGAAGAACAGATTTTTTTTCCCTTGAATGGCAGTGGTACAGCAATACAATCAATGCATAATTGAAATAATTCCCCAATATATTAAAAAAAGTAACAAATCTGCTTTTTGTTTTATCTTTGTCACTGAGTTTTTGACTTGGGGAAAAAAAAGGTTAAACAACTGGAACGTAAGGGTGCAACTTTAAAAATGTGAAAAAAATGATGGGGTACTTTCTTATATTGAATACTTTCTGAATTCACTGTATGTGTGCATCTGTATCTATCGATCAGCAATAAAATAACTCCTACCTTGTTTTACAGTTAGTTATGCTGCCAAGGATTAATGTCTAGCTGGCAATGGCACTTGACTAAGTTAGTTAATTTAATTTACAAAGAGTCACTTCATTTATTTACATTTTGATTTTCTGTTGCAGTTCCAACTTGGATGCAACATGCATCTGAAATAAGAATGTTCAAGCCTCACAGTTTGTATATGCATGATACTGTGATTGGCTTCCACATGGTGTCTGACAAAGCTAAGAGAGTTGAGTCTGTAGGTTTTTTTTTTCTTTTCTTTTACAGTAAATGAGTTAGTGCAATCCAAAACCTTTTTATAAAATCTTTATTCCTAAAAACTGATAGTATTAGCTTGAGGCGTTGTATGACCATCCTAGATGACTAATCACAGGTAATGGAGTAGCACTGTCTGAAGATGATGGATGCTTGTACATTGCAAAACATGGACTTTCTAAAATGATGGGAACTGCTTTTGTTTTAAGTTCCATTCATATTAATTATCCTCCTCTTTGCATAGTATCATATCCTTTTAAAGCTACAATGGTTTTAAAATAGAAAATTATTAAAGAAACAATTCAAGGCTATATTTTACCACTTTTACCTTCTCTAAAATTCTGTAATTTTTCAGTTCGGGATAAAAAAACAAACACTTGTTTTATTAATTTCAACCACTGGCAGAAGTACCATTTTGCTGAAGTAGCTTTCAGAAACATGGAGATGCAAATCATTTTCAAATAAAAACAATATCTTCTATCCTACAAACGTATGTTCAATCAGAAAATCTTCTGGGAACAAAAAAAAACCTCTTATTCACTCAATCACACAGGGTGATAAACTACTCTGTATTTGCAGCATATAGGCAAATGTTATTATCTACTTCAATTAACTTTCGTGGTTGAATCATTCAAGTACATACTTTTTTTTTCTTTTTACTTATTTTATATTTTTTCTTCCTATATTATATCAGCTTTTATACAATCACTTATGAACATATTAAGCAGTATACTTAGGTGGAATCAGGCCGGATTAATATTTGCTGCTGGGGAAATGGCAGGTTGATAAGGTGGTGGGGATAGAGAAATAAAAGTGGGAAATAATGAAGTCAAAAATCTAGTCAGAGTGGGGCTGATGAGAACGAAGACCTGAAGTTCAGTATTGTGTATTTTTAAAGACCGTCAATAATAGACCCCCCTAGCCCCCCCTTTTTTTATGTGCAATTTAAAATCTCCATTGATTGGTATTTAGTAATTATTATGTTGAGGTGCTTCTTTTTTAAACAAATGTGGGTGTTTGGGTCTGACCAATTTTGTAAACTATTTTTAACTCCCATACAACATGTCTGTTTTTAATATCATGATTATTATTTACTTTATTATTAATATAGCGCCAGCAAATTCCGTAGCGCTGTACAATATATCACTGATAACCCATCCAGGCCATTAGTCTGGTGTATTTCTCCTTTTTCTACTAATGGGAAAGGTTTATAAAGGTACTAAAAAATGTATTTCCCCCCTCCCTCCCCCCCCCCAAAAAAAGTAAATACGATACTAGACCAGCGCTAAGGCAACTTTAGTCAATCTAAATGTTATGCACTACGTCTCCCATAATGCTGTACTAAGTCTCCCTTAATCCTCTTACAAGCTGTAATGTTGGCAAACCCCGTAGTTCACAGCATCTGGAATGCTGATGGTTGCTAACCCCTGTACTAATACAAAGCAACTGCACCAAACATTGGCAAAATGTAACGTAGAATCGAGCTGCTGGTATAGAACAAACTAAATTATATATCACAGTAATTTAAAGAAAATTAAAATGGACTTACAAAATCAAATGTAATTAATATTCCATACACTGGTATTCCTACTATAATTGGAGGGGAGCTGTCCCGGGTGGTGGAAATGAAGAGCATGATGGTTTAAACTAATTTAATACAACATTTTGAGTACATAATGTGCCCTAGATGTCGTCTAGACATTAACATACTTTGCAGTCAGACAAAACAGCTGGTATTTTATGTCCTAACTAGATCCCCTTTATTTAATTATTATAGTTTTAGTTTCTTTTGTAGTTATTATGTATACATTGTTTTTTAGCCTTTAGTGAGCACAATATCTAGACACGATTCCTTACTGTTCTATTTCATATAGCAAGGTGCAATGTTCCCAGAATATGCATGCATTGCTGTCTCCCTCAAAATGTCACACACAACTTGAATTATTCGATAATGTACAAGTTATTAAATGGGGAGGGCAGCCACTTCATCTCTTTGCAGAGTCATTGTGAATGTGGCAGATAAATTTAATTTTTTTGTATCTATATGTTTGCTGGGGAAGGGAATTACCACATTGTTTGTGGATGACATAAATACAGTACAAAGAATCTATACTTTAGAACTACTTTTCAGCTGGTGTAAATGCATCTCTTGAGGGCCTCATGCGCCTTATCTAGCTTTCATTGTTTGTGTTGGTGAGAAGGATTCTGACCTTCCCAATATGGGGTGCTAGGAGATATGATGTGCTGATCCCCATAAATTGAGAGACTCTTCTCCTCCCCTTCTTAATTGCAGCCACCTGCCTTTATTATTACCCAGTTTATCCCAGCTATCACTGTAGCTGGGCAGTCATCGGCGATGTTAATGCTGGCAACTTTGTACTGCTTTGTTTAACCCTTTGGATCTCCTTAGTCTGCAGATCAGATGTGAATCTCTATCATTAAAACCTGCGAGTATACATCACATACATAGATCTTATTAGTCAAGAGATGAGAGGAGATGAGAAGTGACTCATACACCATGTATCATCATGTATCATCAAAATGTTGATGATAAACCAATAACTTAGGTAAGATTTTAGAGACTTTTCTTGGCAGAGTGTAAGATCTGGACTGCAGAAATATGTTGTAGATAATAAATATAAAATTCTTGAAAGTTGACCTTATGTTAAAACCTACTGTAATGCCATTTAGGCTGTAGTAACAACTTACTTCTCTTCGAACAGTTCCTTTCTTTACTTCTGTTTAATCCAGTAAACACTATTGAAATTCTTAGTGAGTGGAGGAGTGCAACAGAGGTAAGTAAACTCACTCCACAACACGTTGTGTTCATGGTGACTTAAAAGGCCATCAGGATTAAGTTATTATGCTGTGAGGAAGTCATGGTCTCTGTCTTACCTGAAGAGTTTAAATTGTTAACAAATGTTTTAACTCCAAACTCTGGAAGAATGTGCCAGTTCTCTCTACTCCTCTACTTCCCCTGAAGGTTTGAGGCTTCCTGATGTCCTCTGCCTATTACTAGCTCCCCATTAAGAAGAGTGGTTGGGGGAAAAATATGCACCTTTTTCAACTCACTACTCTGAATGGAGAGCTAGTTACTGGCTGAGAGCTCCAGCTGCACCTGGTCTGATGCTTCTTGATTGAAGCCCTGGACCTTGGAGGGTCCGAACAGTTGGGTGCCTTTTTCTGGAGTTTGGAGTTAAATCTGTTAAGTTTCACCCCCAAGGGAATGACTGTGTGGGACCTCCTTGCACATTTGGGCATTCTTTCAGTAGTGCCATACATGTACATAATGCCCTGTGTAGCCTAAGCTTGTTTTAAAAGTGTCCCTGGGTGTTAAAGGACACTGGCATTACATGTAAACTAATACTGTGAGCCATTTTAGGTAAAACCACTAACAGGGTTATTTACTAAAGTATGAATTAACATTTAAAGTAGTTTCAAATTTCGAATGTAACACCAAAATAGCTGAATTGATGAAAGAAAAAACAATCTCTACATCAGCTATGCTTTCAGTTCAGCATTATTAGCAACTCATAGCATAACTTTGGTAGGCAAAGAGGTAGTGCAAACATTCTGATATGTGGTCACTTTAGGTACAGATACATTGTTTACTAAAAAAACTTTTGTTATATTTTAGAAGTCTGTTTTCTATTTTTTTTTTTTTTGGTCAATCTTTGTTTTATTGAGATATTGAAGGAAAAAAAAGGAATGTTACATGTAGAAACAATATTCAAGGCATGATGTGTACAGGTTCTGTTTGTCTTTTCACAGTAGTTAGTTGATACCTTTATTTCTGTTTTCACAAAAAAAAAAATTATAAGCTATACAGACGTATCTGAGTAGTGCCTAGAATACATTTTTGAGTGAGCGGGTCTGGTTAGATATGGAAAGCTTAATTGAATAATATTTAGTCACTACAAGCTGGGTTTTAAGAGAAGGAAATAAACCACTGGTAAAATGTCAGGTAGACAACGTGCTATTTTATCAGGTGTTAGTGCGGTCATGGTTATGCAGCATGCAGAGGGGACTTTCTTCCAGAAGTGTTAAAAAATCTCGTTCAGCCTTTTGAGTGTACGCTCTATTACTTTTTCTATTACTTTGTCTGCTGGGCTGCAGGTAAGTTTGCTCCGACCTTGGAAGTTCATCCGCCATCTTGACAGGCCATCCGTCTGTGTTACACAAACTGCGATAAGCCACAAGAATCAGCCAATGTGCGTGCGTCAGGCCAGTGGGGACTGGGATAAGGGGGAGGAGGGAGATAAACGAGACCCGGGAGACGTTCCTTTAAGGGGCTTCATTACGGCAGTCGGAGGGTTAGCGAGGTGGCGGCCGTCCACCTCATCTCTCTGTCGAGTAGGCCGCAGGCTCCGGATGCTCAAGTTCCCAGCAGGGATGCACAATGTCTCAGTAAAGGTCTTCCAGGCGTAGTAGAAGTTTGGTAGAAGAACTTGGCAGTTGACATTGGGGTGAGTTTTGCTTAGTGTTATCGAAAGTAACAATATTTAAAGGTGATTATTACTATATTATAAAAGTGCTAAATTTTTTTATTCGTTTTATTCGCTTGTGATGTTTGGAAAAGTGTCACATTAATGTTTAGCTGCTACTATTGAATATTAGACTTGTACCTGTCTATTCCACTGTTAGTCTATTTAGAAGTATTGCGCCTTATATTATAGATAGTTCATCGTGTAATTTAACATGACCTGCACATGTATGTCCACTGTATTCCACCTCGTTTTATAGTATAATTTGGGATTACAGTTAGTTAGTTAAAGTTTGTTGCTTTAGCTCTCCTGCAATAAATCCTTGCGGCTCTTGCTAGGAGCTTACATGTGTGAAGATTTTTTTAAAATTTTCTTTTTAACCCCTTAAGACCGCAAAACGTTCTATGCCGTCCTTATTTAGATGGCTCTAAAATCCGCAGGGCGGCATAGAACGTCCTGCGATCTTATGTACTTACCCGGTCGCGGGCGATCGCGCTATGGGGGACTTACCTGGGAGCCCAGGGAGTCCCCCTCCGTCCTCTTCGGCCCCCAGGGCCATGTCATCGCGAGGTCCTTACGAGGACCCTGCGATCACATGGACGGCATAGCCGTTCATGTCAATGCCAGCAGGGGGAGTGCCTGTAATGACAGGTACTCCCCCTGCTGTCTGAAAAAAAATAAAAAGATGTTAAATCTGTAAAAATAACATTATATATACTTGGATCATATATATATTTATTATATATATGATCTAAGTATATATATACACACACATACACATAAATATACATACACTGTCTACATGTATTTTAATAATAATATATACATAATTATATATATATATATTATCAAAATACACGTACAATGATATTGATTAAATATATATATATAATTTTTATTATATATATTTATATATAATAAAAATAAATAAATATATAAATACAGTTCTAACTGTATTTTAAAATTAATTTATATATTGACATCAAAATACATGTAGAACGAAATAATATATATATATATATATATATATATATATATATCACTAAATATATACCTATATATAAATAAAAATAATAAAAAATTATATATATATATATATATATATATATATATATATATATATATATATATATATATATATAATAATTCTACGCATATATTTATGTAATAATTTTACTTAATTAGGTCATTTTATTAATTGCAATTAGCGGGACCTGCCTGACAACCCATGCTGAAACTATAGGGAATTTAATTTGCTAGCACTTTATTTAACCCTGTAACTTTCCAAGACACCATAAAACCTGTACATGGGGGGTACTGTTTTACTCGGAAGACTTCGCTGAACACAAATATTAGTGTTTCAAAACAGTAAAATATATTACAACGACGATATCGTCAGTGACAGTGACATTTTTTGCATTTTTCACACACAAATGGCGGTTACACTGACGATATAATTGTTGTGATACGTTTTACTGTTTTGAAACACTAATATTTGTGTTCAGCGAAGTCTCCTGAGTATAACAGTACCCCTCATGTACAGGTTTTATGGTGTTTTCAAAAGTTACAGAGTCAAATATAAGGTTTGCGTTTCAGTTTTTTCACATTAAAATTCGCCAGGTTGCCTTTCAGACCGTATGGTAGCCCAGGAATGAAAATTATCCCCATGATGGCATACCATTTGCAATAGTAGACAACCCAGGGTATTGCAAATAGGGTATGTTCGTTTTTTTTTAGTAGCCACTTAGTCACAAACACTGGCCAAAATTTGCGTTCAAATTAGTTTTTTGCATTTTCAAATATTAACACTAACTTTGGCCAGTGTTTGTGACCAAGTGGCTACTAAAAAAGACTGGACATACTCCATTTGCAATACCTTGGGTTGTCTACTTTTGCAAATGGTATGCCATCATGGGGGTAATTCTTATTTCTGGGCTACCATATGGTCTCAAAGGCAACGTAACCAATCTGGCGAATTTCAATGTGAAAAAACTGAAATATGTAACATGCTATATTTGACCCTGTAACTTCCCAAAACACCATAAAACCTGTACATAGGGGGTACTGTTTTACACGTGAGACATCGCTGAATACAAATATGGGTATGTTACTGCAGTAAAAGCAAACAGTATTATGACATTCACAGTTAGAATGTCACGTAGAACTACAAAAATTTAAAAAAATCTTTTCTCCCATTTGTGTAGTATTTTTTTTCATATTAAATTATGTTCCATACCTAAATATTTGATGTTAAACGAAAGCCCTGTTTCCCCTGAATAAAATGATATATAATAAGTGTGGGTGCATTTAATATGAAAGAGGTGAATTACGGTTGGACAGACATGTAGCGCAAATGCCAGGTTTTGTTTACGTTTTTTTTGCATCACAACTTGTACATTTGGCTGCAGTCTTAAGGGGTTAAAATGTCCTCTATTTATAATTTTGTTGTAAATCATCTGGTACATGTTAACTAGCTTCTAAGGGGTTATTTTTTACTTTGAGGAGGTAATAGGCCTTGGCAGCCTTTTAATCGCATCAGAATAAATTAAGTAAGAAGATTCTGGTTTAGAGGTGCACCCAACTTTCAAGCAGCCTCATAGCATACATTGCTGTCCAAAAATGGACACTCCAGAGTCGGTTTCACCACTTTGCTAACCTAGAGAATGTGTTAAATTCATTGATACATTGAATGCACTTATGCACCATGTACAGTGCTTCTGAATAGAAATTAATGCAAAGCCTCTTGTGGCTGTACTGTACTACCCATACTTTAGTAGGAGTCAATTAATTCCAAAGGGGGAAAAAACTCAAATGTGCAGAATGATTTATATCCATAGTATCGATCCTTTTTTTTTTTTTTTTTTTAAATTGGAAACAAATGTAAAAAGGAGGAAGACTTTGCAGACTTTTATACAAAATGTGAGACTATGCATTAAGAACACACTGCACTACAGTGTGACTCTTTAAAAACTTTTTTACATTACATGATCTGACATTTTATTTATATTGCACAAGTTTCATTAAAAATAAAAAAAATCTGAATACTGAGAAAGCAAATTTAATGAATTCTCTGAATTTAAGATAAATATCTTTTGGGTTTGGAGTTCAAAACTCAGAGATGCATATTACGGTTTGTTTTACAGCACAACTGACTGTTTTAAATAGAGATATTTTTGGATTATTGGAGCGTAGCAAATCTAATAATGTGGGAATCAGATGATTTGGGGCCATGAAGTCTGACACTGGTAATCTGAAAATTATTCAAAGCCCTGTCATAAAAAGGCTTTATGAGATTGAGGGCAAACTGGTTCTCCTGCAAGAGTTCAATGTCAATCTAATCTTTACTAAATTTCAGTAGCTAAAGTGTCACATGGCCTTCCAACAATGGATACTCAATATTGAGTGAAAAATCACACTACATAAAGAATATATGTCCAAGTTTGCAAGGTGTGAAAATAGATTCTGTCTTTATATATGTAAATTTATAAATATGTTTACAAACCATTAAAGAAATAAAGGTACACTCCAGACACCATAACAACTTTTTTATGAATTCGGAATTGAGTTGTGGTGCGAGTAGGTCCCCCAGGCATTGGCTTACCTCAAGAGTTTAAACTGTTTATGAGCAGTTTAATATCAAAATCTTGAATCTGGTGCCTGATCACTTTGCCCGGCTCTTTTTACCGCGTTCTAAGGCTTCTTAATTTAAGATGCCTATGTTTCTCATGCGTTTTTGTGAATAGAGCGTTATTGATAGACTGAGAGCGTCAGCTGACCAGCGGTCCCCAGTTCGAGATACCCGTGTTTAAACAGTTTGTCAAACGTTCAACCCCTGTGGTAAGCAGACGCCTGGGGACTTCATCGCACCATAACATTTTAATTCTGATTAAGTTGTTATGGTGCCTGTGTGTCCCTTTAATTCAACAGAAATATTAAAAAACATGACATATAAGGTTTGTGCGTTATAAGTAAATGGTAATAATCCATATTCTATTCAATTCAAATACATTTAAAGGAACTCTAAATAGAGCCCATAGATAATTAGTGTTTCTTTTTAATTCCTCATCCCTTGGTAGTTGTAATTACAACTTGAAGATCTGGTAGCTTCTTAGTGGAGGTGGTTATCTTTTCATTGCATCATGGTTTTAAAGCCCTCACTGACGGTTATTGATAAAGACAACACTGTGGCACCCATGTGATATCTGTTGTCAATCAGACCCTCTAATTTACTGAGGAACTCCCAGCTTTCAACTGTGCAGAAAGTGGAAACGTGGATTGAACTCTTTGATGCTTAGTGTCTGCTGTGCTGTGCTCAAGAGAAATGTAAGCTTAAATAGAATTTTTTTTAAATTAATTTATAAAAACAAACAAAACAATTAAACATACCTCGTCTGCCCTCAAAGTTCTTTTTTTTTTTTTCTGGTGGCTACTTTATTCATGCTTGATGGTCTTCCAAGGACCAGTCATTTTTACTATATTGGTTAGTTGTGCTGTAGATCATTTTGAAGATAAAAGGGTTTGTTGATAAAATACTTAATGTTTTACTAAATTGCAGAATTCAGGTTATAATAGCTGAGCTAATTTTGAGAATTTCTCAAACTTGACTGTTTTGGCCTTGATTTTGCAGTTGGGTTTTGATTTCACTATAATTTACTATTGAGTATGTATTTTTTTTTTTTTTTAAGATAAAGCAAGATTTGCAGCAGGTACTCTTATTTGTGTCAGCATAATGAGTAATAACTATTTAAAAGGACATTTTAAGGCTATAGTCCTAAGGCCAGGGTGACACCATGGTTGGATGGACTTGATGACTTGATGTTAATGTGGGCAGACCAAATGAGCCATTTCATCATTTTTTTTTTCCCTTTTGTCGTCTAAACGTTTTTTTTTCTAGTTTGCATATATATTTATAACTTTGTAAACTACTGTGACTGCAGCTATGTTCTCTTAAAAGGGTTAAAATCCTTGCTATCACACCATCATGTAAGCTGCACACACAAGTTTATGACTGGTGATAATCTATTCAAAATGAAATTTTTAGTGGCCACAAGAGTGTACCAGTAATTTAACTATTATATATAATAAGAGTGCTTAAAATGAATATCCTATAACAATATGCAAACATGGTTCTTCGGAAGTTTTAAATCTAGACATATACTTATAAAGATGTATTCTCAGAGTCGGTACACAAACCTTCGCCTGTGAGTCCTCATTTTATGTACCTCAGACTCCACTAACCCCAAATTGCTTCCAATTCCACAGGGCTGTGGAGTTGGTACACAAAACCTCAGACACCTCAATTTATGGTATCTATGACTCCAGTAAACCAAAATTGCTTCCGATCCTCTCCCTGGTGGCCAGTGGTTACTGCTGTTATGGGACCACTGTGTTCTTCCTGCACAGGTCCTTCATGTGCCCATTAGTGATGGCGCTGCTGGCTTACTGCAGGCGGTGCGCGAGGGAGCTGTGCAGAAAGAGCACAGTACGTAATGTGCTCTGTGCCTCCCTCGCACCCAGTCTGAATAGCGATTGGGCAACATTAAAAGTGGTTCAGGGCATGCCTGGTTTAGAGAGGAACACTCCCCCTTTCTCTCCGTCCAGAAAGGGTTTTAGCTTCAGCAATTTGTAAAAAAATAAAAATAAAAAATAATCATCACTGCATCAAAAAGAATGCCCACTGGCTGCCTGATGGCAATGGATGAATTTTACTTATTCTTTTGCCATATAGGATCTGTTTAACTTGTCCGTGCTCCGACAAGGCACATGAAAAGATGGTAATTCAGGCAATTGCTGTTCACAATACTGTTCACAAAACTTAACTTGTGTGATATGGACTGAAAGTACCTGCTGATTATTTACTGAGCAGTTCTATTCATCCTATGTAATAAGTGGAACTGCTGCAGGGAGATGAGCCATATATCCTATAAACCTTGGCTGGACAGTGTTTATGGAATAATAAAAGACCAGAATGAAAGGCCCTTTGTTTTTAGAGACGCATCTTGGTGGGGTGGGGTCTGCCATCTTGCGGCTGTGCAAGTGCTAAACTTTTATGATCTTTGAAAGTAAATATATATTTACTTTTATGTAAGCATTGGATTAATCCATGTATGTTATATCCCTTTAATACAAATAATAAATATTTTCAGGAGGGATGAGAAATTAAGGTTTTGTTTTTTTTTTACACTGATAAATTTAGACTATAAAAGGCTGATTTGGAAATGATTTGTTCCTATCACTAGGCCTTTTCATCTCTAATTCTTTTCTCGCTTCGATGACCCTTGGTTTTGGGAGCCAATTTGACTTTCTTTAATGCGCCTGATTGCAGGCACATTTTGTCCCACGCAGTGTGGACAATAACCACAAGTATTTGTATCCAGTCAGTGAAAAAAGAAACAAGCATTGCAATTACTTGTCACTTTCTCAAGTCCTGTGTTTTACTGTTTACTGTGAAAACCTTCAAAACAATGGATTGCTAATTAATATAATTCTATATTGTTATTTTAAAGCCATCACATTTGACAGTGAAAAGAAACAAAAATATTAATCGCAAGATTAGGATACATATTTTTCATCTGTAAATGTTTATTCCCTTTCTTGGAAACCATTGTACTACTTACCACACACTACTGTGTGGTAAGTAGAACAATAGTACAAGTCAAAATTTCAGTCTCACATGGGGACCTTCCTCAGGACCACTGTGGGACTGAAACTACCTGTACCATTGTACTGCTTACCAGACAGTAATGTGAATAATCCAAACACAGAGCAATAAAGGATTTTTGGATATATAAGAAATTATGAGTGCAGTCAGAACTTTACATGAGGTATGTGTGTATAGGTCATTAAAGCACCTGCCTAATATTGTGTAGGTCCCCTTCTGCTGCTAAAACAGTTTTGATGCGCCAAGGCATAGACTCCACAAGACCTCTGAATGTGTCCTGTGTACCTGGACATGTTCATTAGCAGCAAAACCAAGATGTCCTGTAAATTGCAAGGTGGGGCCTCCATGGACCGGATTTGTTGTTCCAGCACATCCCACAGATGCTCGATCGGATTGAAATCTAGGGAATTTTGAGGCCAAGGAAACAACTTCAACCCATTGTCATGTTTCTCAAACCATTCCTGAATAATTTTTGCAGGGTGCATTATCATGTTGGGAGAGGCCACTGCCATCAGGTAACCATTTCTATTAAGGTTTGTATGTTTTGATTGGGTAACTAAAATTATAGATCAGGGTGGTGCAGTAGACATTGCTTACCTCGATTTCAGTAAGGCTTTTGACACTGTTGCACATAGAAGGCTTATCAACAAACTACAATCTTTGAGTTTGGATTCCAATATTGTTGTATGGGTAAGGCAGTGGCTGAGTGACAGGCAACAGAGGGTTGTAGTCAATGGAGTATATTCGAAGCTTGGGCTTGTCACCAGTGGGGTACCTCAGGGATCTGTACTTGGACCCATTCTCTTTACTATTTTTATTAGTGATATTGCAGAAGGTCTTGATGGTAAGGTGTGTCTTTTTGCGGATGATACTAAGATATGTAACAGGGTTGATGTTCCAGGAGGGATAAGCCAAATGGAAAATGATTTAGGTAAACTAGAAAAATGGTCAGAGTTGTGGCAACTGACATTTAATGTGGATAAGTGCAAGATAATGCATCTTGGACGTAAAAACCCAAGGGCAGAGTACAGAATATTTGATAGAGTCCTAACCTCAACATCTGAGGAAAGGGATTTAGGGGTGATTATTTCTGATGACTTAAAGGTAGGCAGACAATGTAATAGAGCAGCAGGAAATGCTAGCAGAATGCTTGGTTGTATAGGGAGAGGTATTAGCAGTAGAAAGAGGGAAGTGCTCATGCCATTGTACAGAACACTGGTGAGACCTCACTTGGAGTACTGTACACAGTACTGGAGACCCTATCTTCAGAAGGATATTGATACCTTAGAGAGAGTTCAAAGAAGGGCTACTAAACTGGTTCATGGATTGCAGGATAAAACTTACCAGGAAAGGTTAAAGGATCTTAACATGTATAGCTTGGAGGAAAGACGAGACAGGGGGGATATGATAGAAACATTTAAATACATAAAGGGAATCAACACAGTAAAGGAGGAGACTATATTTAAAAGAAGAAAAACTACCACAACAAGAGGACATAGTCTTAAATTAGAGGGACAAAGGTTTAAAAATAATATCAGGAAGTATTACTTTACTGAGAGGGTAGTGGATGCATGGAATAGCCTTCCAGCTGAAGTGGTAGAGGTTAACACAGTAAAGGAGTTTAAGCATGCGTGGGATAGGCATAAGGCTATCCTAACTATAAGATAAGGCCAGGGACTAATGAAAGTATTTAGAAAACTGGGCAGACTAGATGGGCCGAATGGTTCTTATCTGCCGTCACATTCTATGTTTCTATGTTTCTATGTGGTCTGCACCAATCTCTAGATAATTGGCACGTGTCCAGGTAATATCTCCATGAATTCATAACAATGCATTTGGCAGCCTGCCTTCTTTCCTTAGTCCATCCTGCTGCCATCTCTTCACCAGGTAAATGATGCACATGCACACATCCATCCACCTGATCTAAAAGAAAATGTGATTTATCAGATCGGGCTACATTCTTCCATTGCTATATAGTCCAGTATAGATGCTCACGTCACCATTGAAGGGCGTTATGGTGGTGACAGTGGCCATCATGGGCACTCTGATTGGTCTGCTGCTACACAGCCCCATACACAGCAAACTGTAATGCACTGTGTGTTCTGACACATTTCTTTCATTACCAGCTTTACTTTTTCAACACATGAAATTCAAGAGCTGATTGTTCACTTGCTGCCTAATATATCCCACGCCTTCATAGGTGCCATTGTAATGATATAAGCAATGTTAATTACTTCACCTGTCAGTGACTTTAATGTTGTGACTGATCTGTGTGTGTGTGTGTGTATATATATATATATATGTATGTATGTATGTATATGTATATATATATATGTATATATAATATAATAAAAAAATCTGGGAATTTAGTTGGGATTGAATATAGAGATTGATTTTTTTGCTCTCACACTGTCTCTCCATTTCAATCTTCAGTTATGTGACTATACACAGAAGGGATATTCATATCTTAATTATTAGTTACATATATATGTTACAGTTAAAGTGCAGAAATCCGTTAATCTGCAGATTAACTAGGGAGATCAGTAAAAGTGCAGAAAATGATTTTGTTTCTAAAATATTTCTCACATTACCTAGGTAATCTGCAAATTACCTAGATAATCTGCACATTACCTACTAGGCTCTTGTTAAAGTGCAAAAAATTAATTCTGTCCTCCATCTCTGAGGGGCTCACAGCTCTGGAGGACACCATGGTGTGCACAGGCTGCTGTTCTGTTCATGTCTGGACCACATACCTCTTCAAACAGTTATCCCGAACTGGTAAGAAACGAGGAGCCCCCACCACCACGAGAGCGAGCGCTTCCTGCACATTATGCAGCAAAACCCTGAAATGATCTCAGCAGACGCTCTCCACTGTTCTCAATATCATCATATATTTGAATACTGTCGGAATCAGTGGTCCATGAGCAGACTCAATGAGAGAAGTATTTCTCAGACTTAGCGAGCAGCATTGTTAGTAGCCAGCCCCCTCTGAGAAGCAACAAGCCATGCGTCTATGCTTTGAGAATTTGATGGAGGGCATTGAAAGGAACTTGCTCACAAAAATAATTGAGACGGGTTCACACAGAATCTTTCTGCCTTTAGACGAGAAGTGAACGACTCTGCAGAGACTGCACTGAAAGGGTGAAACAGGTTCTGCAAGGACGTTTTTTGTAATAAATATTTCCTCTTTTACCGAGAGAAAGAAACAAACATTTTGCACTTTAACTATACGGAAGCAGTTAATGTGCACATTACCTAGGTAAAGTGCGGAAAACTAATTGATTCCGCACTTTAACGGAGCAAATCGGTTAATCTGCAGATTAACTAGGTGCTTATTTCGTGCTGATTTCTCTCTTTAACTGTAACATATATATTCTAAATGAGAGAGCAATCTTGCAGCAAAGCAAATCCCTTTTCTGTCACAGTAATTATCAGTCGACCTAGAATCTAGCGGTAAGTGGTGAAAAAAATGTACATGTTTTAATGCACAGACATAGACTGTTGGTCAAATATTTGTTGGTTAATTTTTAAAAAAAAAATACATTTGTATGGGGTAGTAAAAGCTCTGTGGAAATAAGCTGTATGTTTACATAAGACAGATTTAATGGAACACTATAGTGTCAGGAACACAAACGTATTCCTGACACTATAGAGTTTAACTATTTAGTTTTCCAGCCCCCTCTGTGCAGTAAAAAGGTGTTTAAACTCACCTTTTTTCACACAATGTGTTGGTGAATTTCAGGCAATCCAATGGTTTCCCATAGTAAAGCTTAGGGAGGCCGTGCATGCACTGTAAAATGCCACGCCGCGCCAAACGACATCTCCCATATTCTCTGAAAAGACAGTGTTTACATTTAAAAAGACTTCAGGGACAGGCTGTAGACTCCAACACCACTACATTAAGCTGTAGTGATGCTCCTGACTATTGTGTCCCTTTAAGCAACACCATTGCCTAAAAAGTTGTGAACAGATTTAAGGGAAAATCTATATTTCAAAGCATGTTAAAGAGTATTAAAGGGACATTCTAGTCACCCAGACTACTTCATCTCATTGAACTGGTCTGGGTGCAGTGTCCCTGTCTTAGTCCTTCAATGTAAATCATTGCAGTTTTTTTTTAGAAACTGCAATAATTACCTTGCAGTTTCAAAAGAAACTGGAGAAAATAAGACACTGGCTGTCAATCAGTTTTCCTATAGAAAAGTCCGTTAGATGACTTAGTAGATGGCAGAGCGACCAGACACATCAGCCCTGGAATTGAGTAAGTGACTAAACCTTTAGCTGCAGAAGGTGAGGGGGGAAGCGAGGGAGGGGACCATAGGGCACCCCTTTAATAATACCTATATTGACTTCATTGAATGCTTCCATATTTTGTACAACACAGAATTGTCCATGTTATGATGGCATGTGCTAGATAATGTTTATCAAGTGACATTCATCAACCTATTAAAGTAGTAATCCCATGCCCCTAACATGCATTGCATACTCTGCAAGTGTTGCGTATACTGAACATTTCACCTTTAGAACAAAATGTAAAATTATTGCAAAAGATCTTGTCCTGGTCCTATATAGAATAGGTCCTGTGGAAAGCATATTGGGCTTTATATCCATTTATCTATCCATGATCTTTGTCAGCCATTTCAGGGGCTGCTGAATTAACCCCTCCCCCCCCCCCCCCACCAAGGTGGACGGCTGAGGCAGAATGGAGGCGGGAGCTGAAATTTGTTTGCTCTTCATGCACTGCTCCCTTGTGCGCCCTGCAGAGATGCCAAGACCCGGAATGTGACGTCACTCTGGACCCAGCATCACCCAACCTCGCGCACCAGGGAGTAGAGCAGGAAGATCTCAGCAGCCTTATTGGACATAGCGCTGTTACTAGGTAGCTGCCTTTTCTCTGAAAAGACTGTGTTTACACTGAAAAACCTGCAGGTACAGCCTATAGACATCAGAACGACTATATTTGGCTTTAGGGATTCTGGTGACTACAGTGTCCCTTTAAGAATTCTATTTTTGTTGTTGAAAATAAAGCTTTTTTAGTTTTAAAAGAAAATTACCTCCAAACTTTTTTTTAGCTGCCTTCTTTAGTCCAAGCAAATTTGTCAAGCCCTGCTATATAGCTATCTATATATCCTAAAAAGGACAAAGCGTATCTTCTGATGAGTGGGTAGCAGCTCATTTTAACTTCGGCATAGTATGAATTATTTTACAGTATGGAGTCCACAAGATGTTGGTAACGTTTCTTAGAATGCAATTTCGAGCTACAAATTTGTTTTCGTCTCTCTATTCCTTTCTTGATAGAGCAATAGAGACACTGCAGCCCTCTGATGAAACTGAATCTATATAGTCATGTTGTTCATTCCAAATTCGAACCCATCATGTGCATGTCACATGAGGGTTTTAGATTCCATTTTACTGGTCTTGGTGAATGTGTGCCTGCTGTAGCCACATCCTCTTAGCTGACCATGTTGAACCCCAGAATTTTCTTCTAGTCTCTTCATTTACAGGTTCAATATATAGTACATTCAGAGATTTTTTTTTTTTTTTTGTGTGCCAACCATTGCTGAGGGTGGTCATTTTATTAATTGTGGCATTTCTCTCAATTAACTCTGGTCATTGTTTTATGATCTTTCATTAGCATGGTGTGTTTTGCCCTTGGTTCTACAAAAACAACCTAGACACTTGTTAGTGTTGATTCAGAGGCAAAATGTTATTTATTTGTAACAGCATTGCTTGATGATAAAGAACGAAAGCATTTAAATTGTGCATCATTTGTTTATAGCAATAATTACTGCCTCTCCTCCACATGCTACACCCTTCATTCGGATTTGCAGCATTTGATGTGACAATTAAACAAGCAAATAACAAGTTCAAGCTGTGTGTCACCTGTCCTAAGTATAGTACTAACACTAAATAGGAAGCACTAATGGTACTGATAGTTTAATTTGTTGGCACTGAATCAGCAATAGCAGGGTTATTTTGCCTTGATGTCCATGACAATGAATGCAGCAACATTGGGGATTATGCATATTTTTTTTACATCTTCTATGTTCTGGTCTTGCGCATAGGAACTGGCAACTGCTACTGCAACTTTTATGCACTAGTGTTTTTTTTTCTTGTCCCATCCTTTCTGACCCTTTTTATACTTTGGATTTATTTTTTTCTGATTATTTTATCATTGATTACATTTAACAAACAATTTATATACATTTTGGTGACAAATTTGTATTCCATAAAAAAAAGAGCCAAATGGTTTTCATGAAAATAAAAGTACAGAAGTTTGGTATAAATAGGAAAATTAAAATAATTACAAATTTAAAACAATCTTAAAAAAATTAAAATAAAAATACATATTCTCATACTCTGTCAATGTCAGCTCCCCGGGGGTCAATGTAAAATAACTGGGGATGATTATTGACTCCTGCAAGCATCTTGAATGTCTGAAACAATAGTATGACATAGTTCCTCTCTTATACAGTCTGGTTTCATGTTCTCATTGTGTGAAGGAAATATACATCAGACACTTACATTTCTGATTTCATGTAAAGACAGAACAAAGTAAATGATTTCTAACTGTATAAGGAGGAGATAATTGAGACCAAAACCAATTTTTATTTGGGGCAAAAGGGGTAAATAAGGAACAATTACCATGGAAACTGAAATAATGTTTTGTAACATTTAGCGCTTTGCTAATTGCACTCGGTTTGCACTTGGTTTTGGCTTCTAAGTATGTGTAATATTGTATTGAAAGCATACAGTTTTATAACAATGCAAATGTTTTAGCATAATGTGTTTATAGTTACAGTAAATATAGTGCTAGTTTGTAGCTGAAGACTGGTATACCCAGTACATCTGACATTCTAATTTCTGATACTGCAGTAGTAAATTGGCTTTTGACAAGACGATTACCCTGGAATTGAACTAGGCTTTGGTATATCAGATGCTGTCAAGTTCAGTGTGTTAACCCATCTGAACCATATGCTTGTGGCAATAAGTATATTGCCATCACACTGTGGGAGACACATCACATTTACTTAGGGTTTTTTATTTTATTTATTTTTCAACTTCAAGGCTTATGATGAACATGACACATATTCCACATCCTTTCAAACCTATATTTAGGTTTACATATGGTCTGTTTAATGTTTTCTGACACTCATTATTAGCCTTGAGTTTCTTTATGGGAAATATATTTATGCCCACAAGTGCAATCTTAGATTGTATCTGGGTGACAAACTGCAAGCAAGACGGATTAGTATTTCTTAGCTACTTAAATGAGTTTACAGTCTTTTAGGTGCAGATTTGCTTTTATCTTTCAAATGTGTCCAACTGAAAATGAGTTTGATTTGCTCACATATATTTTTGCTGACAGTTTCAGCCAAAGTTCTGTTTCTTTGTAACCTGGCTTTGCTGATTAATG
This sequence comes from Pelobates fuscus, assembly GCF_036172605.1. Taxonomy (NCBI): domain Eukaryota; kingdom Metazoa; phylum Chordata; class Amphibia; order Anura; family Pelobatidae; genus Pelobates; species Pelobates fuscus. Next base: position 328,248,319 of record NC_086320.1, on the reverse strand, counting down.
TATTTAATTAGCTTCACACACCTTTCAGCGTATTACATACAAATATACACAACCATAATCTTATTCCCCACCCTTTTTAGTTGTAAAAACCACTAAGCTTGTTTTATTTTATTTTTCCCATTCTGATTGGAAGTATGTGAAAAGTAATGTCCTGTAGTATGTATTTGTATGCTTGGGGCTCAAAATTAGTAGATGACTCCTCATCGAAGGAGCAGCCTAGAAGTTTACCATTTGGCACCCATGAGGAAAACTTAAAGGCCCACTCTAGTGCCAGGAAAACATACTCGTTTTCCTGGCACTAAAGTGCCCTGAGGGTGCCCCCACCCTCAGGGTCCCCCTCCCGCCCGGCTCTGGAAAGGGGAAAAGGGGTAAAACTTACCTTTTTCCAGCGCTGGGCGTGGAGATCTCTGCCTCCAATCCTCCTCCTTTCCGCCCCGTCGGCTGAATGCGCACGCCCGGCAAGAGCTGCGCGCGCATTCAGCCGGTCGCATAGGAAAGCATTTACAATGCTTTCCTATGGACGCTTGCGTGCTCTCACTGTGATTTTCACAGTGAGAATCATGCAAGCGCCTCTACTGGCTGTCAATGAGACAGCCACTAGAGGATTTGGGGGAAGGCTTAACCCATTAATAAACATAACAGTTTCTCTGAAACTGCTATGTTTATAAAAAATGGGTTAACCCTAGCTGGACCTGGCACCCAGACCACTTCATTAAGCTGAAGTGGTCTGGGTGCCTAGAGTGGTCTTTTAATGGAGCTAGCAACCTAACACCATCTCTGAAAAGGGAGTATTTAAATTTAAAGGGAGAGGGAAGTAGAAAGAGGGAAGTGCTCATGCCATTGTACAGAACACTGGTGAGACCTCACTTGGAGTATTGTACGCAGTACTGGAGACCGTATCTCTAGAATGATATTGATACCTTAGAGAGAGTTCAGAGAAGGGCTACTAAACTAGTTCATGGATTGCAGGATAAAACTTATCAGGAAAGGTTAAAGGATCTTAACATGTATAGCTTGGAGGAAAGACGAGACAGGGGGGATATGATAGAAACATTTAAATACATAAAGGGAATCAACACAGTAAAGGAGGAGACTATATTTAAAAGAAGAAAAACTACCACAACAAGAGAACATAGTCTTAAATTAGAGGGACAAAGGTTTAAAAATAATATCAGGAGGTATTACTTTACTGAGAGGGTATTGGATGCATGGAATAGTCTTCCAGCTGAAGTGGTAGAGGTTAACACAGTAAAGGAGTTTAAGCATGCGTGGGGTAGGCATAAGGCTATCCTAACTATAAGATAAGGGCAGGGACTAATGGAAGTATTTAGAAAACTGGGCAGACTAGATGGGCCGAATGGTTCTTATCTGCCGTCACATTCTATGTTTCTATGTAAAAGCCTGCAGGGACAGGCTATAGACACCACATACACTACATTAAGCTGTGGTGGTCCTGGTGATTATAGTGTCCCTTTAAGAATTGTATTCTTGTCATTGAACATAAAGCTTTGTAAGTTTAAATAAAATCTGGCTCCTAACTTTTTTTTAGCTCTTTTAGCAAATTTGTGAAGCCCTGATTTAAAGGAAGACTCCAGGCACTCAGATCACTTCGGCCCATTGGAGTGGTCTGGGTGCCAACTCCTATTACCCTTAACCTTGCACGTGTAAATATTGCAGTTTTTATAAACTGCAATAATTACATTGCAGGGTTAACTCCTCCTCTACTAGACAGCCACTAGAGGGCACTTCCTCGTTTCTAGCACAGGTTTTCTGTGCTAGAGCGTTGCTGGACATCTTCACGCTGTGTGAGGACCTCCAGCGTTGCTCAGTTCCCCATAGAAAAGCATTTTCAATGCTTTCCTATGGAGAGGTCTAATGCGCGCGCGGCATTGCCGCGCATGTGCATTAGGTCTCCCCCGGATGACGTTGGCTGGGGAGGAGCGTGGGCGGACCCGAAACCACCGCCTAGGGACATTGGCGGGGTCTCAGGTAAGTAACTGAAGGGGTTTTCACCCCTTCAGCAACATGGGATGGGTGCTGGGAGGGAAAGGGTACCTGCAGTGCCAGGAAAAAGGTTTGTTTCCTGGCACTGGAGTGTCCCTTTAAGTATATATTAGGGAGTTATCTACTAAATACATACGCATGTATATACATATGCACACATAACCAAACACACAGACCTATACACACAATCAATCACATATATGCATACACACACACACACACACACACCCCTATACAATCACATGCCTATAAACACAATCACAAAATCAGATCTATACATACATTTACATACAAATAAACATGTGATAATCAAAAAACGTAGACACACAATCACAGACATATCCACAGATCCCTTCTCCCCCCCACACACAGTCACTGACAACATAACACACAAACATCATATATACACACACACACACACACATTTAGTACTAAAGAGGTCCCCCAATCTTGCTCTAGGGCATTGATCCTCTGTCCCTGGTGGTCAGTGGTTGCTGCTGGGATCATTTCATATCCCGGCAACCGGCTCCCTGCCGGGCGTACGAGGGAACTGTCGCCCAGGGTTCCGGCATTGCGGACGACAACTGGGCCGCACTGCTGGTGGTCCCAGGCCGCGGGTTGGACATCCCTGATCTAGACTCTGCTAATGTGATTTTTTTTTTTTTTTTTTTTAATGCGATCGATACTTCTGCAAATCATGTGTGTACCCATGATACAGATATTCAACCACGAATGAGGAACTTGCACATTTATAACACCTTATTTATCAAGGCATTTTTATTTTTTATTTTTAGCTACGTAAACGGCAACCTTAGATTGTTAGACCTTTTATTTCTTTTCAAGCCTAATGTTAAATATAAAGAAATCTAATCTTTCTTCAAACAACCCACATATTGCTGTGTCATTGCCTGCATGACTGTATGACCATAGTTGCTGTCTAACTTATATATTTTTTTTTTTAAAGAAACAGACATGGGGAAAGGTTTTCACATACACTGAACTGCTCTTTTCTCCCAGCCCCAATCTCATAAATTGTGTGGAACCCTAAAAACGTCCATGTTACTTAAACTCTGAAGTTAACTATTACATGAAAACATCAAGCTCCATTAACAGTGCAGTTTATATTGGAAGTGACAATTTAAGAAGTCGTTTAGATGCTATTGTTCTGCTTGTTTTTTGTTTTGGTTTTTTTTTGGTGGGGGAGGGGTGTGTGTTTTTAATTTTTTTTTTATTTTGTCACTTTTGTTTTGAGAAAAAAAGTCTCATGGCCCCATAAAGCCAGTCTCTTCACCCACCAACACTGTATTGTTAAATTATATGTTCAATGTCAATCCTTGGATGGAAATGATCGTAAATTAGCTGGCATGACAAAAATAGGAGTTGGGAAGGCACCACTTTGTATCCTCAAAGTGTAGGCACCCTATGAGTGCCTACATCTCCCAACTAGTCATTTCTACCAAAAGATAAATGGGCTAGTCTCATAAGAGGGGTGGACTTAAAGCAAAGGAGCCCTTTTGAACTTGTATTTGCTTCCTTCTCACCTTTTTAGTATTTCATATTTAGGTCGCCAGATTCAAACTCTAAAATTATCAGACAAACTCTTCTTAAGTGACTACTTGGCCCCATTGTTCACTCATGAAAATATACCTCAATACAAAACTTTACATACATTCGTAGAACTCTTTCTAATGTCTTGGCTCTCTGCCAGATACCTGATGGGAATGACCAAATAAACTTTGACAAAATTATTTTCCTTTGACAGAAACATAGAATGTGACGGCAGATAAGAACCATTCGGCCCTTCTAGTATGCCAAATTTTCAAAATACTTTAATTTAGTTCCTGGCCTTATCTTATAGCTAGGATAGCCTTATGTCTATCCCACGCATGCTTAAACTCCTTTACTGTGTTAACCTCTACCACTTCAGCTGGAAGGCTATTCAATGCATCCACAACCCTCTCAGTAAAGTAATACTTCTTGATATTATTTTTAAACCTTTGTCCCTCTAATTTAAGACTGTCCTCCTGTTGTGGTAGTTATTCTTCTTTTAAATATAGTCTCCTTCTTTAGTGTGTTGATTAATTTTATTGTACAGCACCACGGAATTTGCTGGCGCTATATAAATAATAAAATAATAATGTATTTAAATGTTTCTATCATACACCCCCCCCCCCCCGTTTCATCTTTCCTTCAAGCTATGCATGTTAAGATCCTTTAATCTTTCCTTGTAAGTTTTATCCTGCAATCCATTAACCAGTTTTAGTAGCCCTTCTCTCTGAACTCTCTCTAATGTATCAATATCCTTCTGAAGATACGGTCTCCAGTACTGCGTACAATACTCCAAGTGAGGTCTCACCAGTGTTCTGTACAATGGCATGAGCACTTTTCTCTTTCTACTGCTAATACCTCTCCCTATACAGCCAAGCATTCTGCTAGCATTTACTGCTGCTCTATCACATTGTCTGCCTACCTTCAAGTCATCAGAAATAATTACCGGTACTCCTAAATCCCTTTCCTCAGATGTTGAGGTTAGGACTCTATCAAATATTCTGTACTCTGCCCTTGGGTTTTTATGTCTTGCACTTATCCATATTAAATGTCAGTTGCCACAGCTCTGACCATTTTTCTAGTTTACCTAAATCATTTGCCATTTGGCTTATCCCTCCTAGAACAACAACCATGTTGCAAATTTTAGTATCATTAACAAAAAAACATACCTTAACATCAAGACCTTGTGCAATATCACTAATAAAAATATTAAATAGAATGGGTCCAAGTACAGATCTCTGAGGTACCCCACTGGTAACTAAACCTTGCTTCGGTTATACTCCATTGACTGGTGGACGATCAATGCATCCTTTTGGAGCTATCCTACTTTCCTATCTATCCATCCAATATCCCATCCCCATCCATCATACCCCATCCCCATCCATCATATCCCACCCACCTATCCATCAATTTCCTCTACTCTCTTGATAGGTTTACTAAAACTGATATAAATGTAGCTTTTTTGTGATGGGTGCTCGTTTTGTCTTTTTATAAACTAACAAAGCTTTATTTTCGAACAATAAAAATAAATTTTTTAAAGGGAAACAATAGTCACCAGTCTATAGCCTGTCCCTGCAGTCTTTTCAATTTTACTGTGAAAATACATAAGGCAGAAACCTGGTGGGGGGAGCTGTGATCGTCGCTTGTCGCAACTTTGGAGTTAAACAGTTTGAGAATAGTTTAACCCCTGAAGGTAAGAGTACCTCCAGGGGCCTCCTGGCACCACTTATACTGGCATACTTGCAAAGACAGAATATTCAAGGATATAATCTTTCAATGTAGGGTAATAACTGCTTGATTCAAGGATAAATCTGACTGCCATTCTGGGGTCAAAAAGGAATTTTTTGTCCTAGCTTGTTGCAAAATTGTGCTTCAAACTGGGTTTTTTTTTTTTTTTGCCTTTTGGATCAACAGCAAAAAACAAATGTGAGGAAGGCTGAACTTGATGGACGCAAGTCTCTTTTCAGCTATCTAACTATGTAACTATGTAACCATGACAACTAGATTTAGTTGAAGTGTTTTTGGTGCCTGGAGTGTTCCTTTAAGGGGTTAAAGTCCTTGTGATTTGTTGGTTCCAGTTATGTCACTTTTCCTAAGAATACCAATTGTTTTCTGCTTATTGTATATTTTCCCTTTCCTTCTCTGCGTTCTTTCTAAACTCTTGCATTATTATGTGGATATAAAACTGGTGGTAGTCTAGATAATGGTTGATAAATAATTTGGTTCATGCAACAGAATATTTTAGTTTTAAATATGTTTCCTGGCAAATTAGGCTTTTATACTTTTTATAAAGAGTTGGTGAAACCACATTTTATATAAACATGTGCACAGGTGACATGCATAATTCACTGTGGTTATAAACCTCTAACTTGTCTCGGATTTAAGATGAGTAATCCATACTCCCTCTTTCGACTGTACAAATATTTGTATGGTGGGCGCAAAACTTGTCGCTAAGTCTGTGTGGTTGACCGCTTGGCCGAATGCTCTGCACAAACTCACTCTCAAAACTCTGAATGGGGCTGACTGTAAACCTTGAACTGAATAGCTATGGCTGTTCAGCATTCAGCTCTTTTGAAATTACAAATCCTGTAAACTCCTTCTTTTTTAAAAATAATTCACAGATCGTCTGACATGTATATTTGTTACTTTGCAGGGCAAAACCAGCAGAAGAAGGTGTGAAGTCAAACCCATCCAAGAGGCACCGGGACCGCCTGAACACGGAACTTGATAGATTAGCCAGCCTTTTGCCCTTCCCACAGGACATCATATCCAAACTTGACAAGCTTTCTGTACTGAGACTCAGTGTTAGTTTTCTCAGGGCAAAGGGCTTTTTTGAAGGTAAGATCAAATAAATATAGAATACATTCATCAAATTCCAGTGCTTTATTAGGTATTAATGGCTTATAAACTGTAAGAGCTCTGTCCAAGCAAAGCATCATTAATATTATTATTGTTGTTTATATAGTGCAAACCTATTACACAGTGCTTTACAATTATAAAATATGTATTTTTGACTATTCACATTCAGAATATTAAGAGACAAGAGGTGAAGAAGGCCCTGCTAAAGCAAACTTGCAATCTGTGAGGAAGGGGTAAAGAAACGACTAGAGTAAGAAATGCATGTCTGAGGGGAGGAGGGCTTGATGGATAAGATGCCTGTGTCAAAATAGCCAGGTAAAAGTAGTGAGTAAATAACCAAACAGTGGAAGGAGATCGTGAGCTGAGCTATACAAGCGAGGGAACTGAGGGGCGATTGGAATTAGAGAAGCGACACTCAGGTAGATAATAGACTTTCCTAAAGAGGTGCGTTTTCCATGATGCTTTAAAGGACTTGAGGCTAGGGGAGAATTTGATGGTATGGATCTGTGGCTTCCTAGGTCATTTAATATATTGTTATCCCTATATTTAATAAATATGTTTTTATGCAAATGGACATTTCCGTTTGTATAGAATTTCCATTTCTGCCTGTAAGTGTTATTTGAAATGTAGTTTTTGCCATCCAGAAATGTGTAATTGGCAAAAGTAATTGCAGGAGCATATCCTGAAGTATCCTGCTTTAAGGCAGACACTGGCAATCTGCTTGCTCTGTACTAAGTTCCCTGTGATTCTCTGTATTTAACTTATCCCTAGATATACCAGGAAGTACAAAGTACAGTAAAATATAGTCCCCCCCTGCCTCATGATAAGCTTCATTATCATATATTTTATTACCCTATTGACAATGCTGTAACAGTGTTGTGTTGTATTGTATTGATCAGATGAGTTTGGATCAACTTATGGTTACTGGCTAAGCTGCAAACATCCGTTGAGGCTCCTTTTTTGATATCCAGACAGGTGTAAATTTGCACATACAGAAGTTGTTTCTTACCAACCCCTATGCATTCACATATTAAGGTTCTTTTTCTCTTAGTACAAAGTATATTAGTCGGTGCTGCTCTTGTCTTCAATGTGTGAAAAATGAAGGGTGCCGCTAAAATGCGCCTGGTACACAGAATTAGTGTCTGAGACCAGTTTATTAAGATGTATTCTACGGACTTTCATGCACTTTCATTAACCCATTTTTAGATGTTCACTCATCCTTTTCAGAGATATGGTAAAGTTTTTGACCTGAGTAGAGGACCTGGCCAGTTTTACTCAAGGCACATGAAATAAAAAGAAACATTTTGTTTGGTGTATCTAAATTGCAACTATTCACTAAGAGGGTGCATTGCTGTGGGTGGTGAGATATTACAGTCACATATAATGTGATTATTTGAGTAGAAGTCAGGCCTGAAAATAAAAGCTGATGGTGCTTGAAGGTGCTTTTTGTGTGAGGTTTGTTTTCTTTTGAGGTGGTCATAGTGCCAGATGTGCCCTTGTACCCTCCCTGACTAATTTAATTAACTGTTTTAGTACAAGATGACAACTAGCCTGAGTACAGTGGGGTGTAGTGGTTATGGTGCTTGGAGTATTCCTTTTAAAGGGCATGTATTTACTTCATCCTCTCTATTTTGGTTTAGACTGTAGCATGAGTCTTTTGCTTTTTGATTGGCTGCTCATTCTGTGAGCCAAATCTCTGTTATCCTTAATTTAACTGGAACAGACTTAGACATCCATAAATGCCCACAGGAACTGTAACATATGAGTTGCTAAGCTGTCATAACGTACACACTAAGAGCACAATGACAACAAATTCTCTTTGATCAAGGTACGGTAGGAGGCCAGCCACCTTGCTAGTAGTTCCTTGTATGTGCAGCAATTTTCATATGTTGCTGCAAGTATAAGCTATCTCTTTACCAGGGATGTTCCAATGTGCGTTAATCTTCGCTGAGGCCAGAACTGCGGCTGCGCCTTTTAAAAGTTCTTAGACCTTGAATGTCCCCTTTCCCTTAGTTTACCTTCGCTTAGGCCAGAACTGCGGCTGTGCCTTTTAAAAGTTCTTAGACCTTGAATGTCCCCTTTCCCTTCGTGTAAGAATTTGAGAGGCAATCCATGATGGGATGTTATTTATTTACATCCCATCATGTAAATAACGGGATTCAGTGTGCCCCAAATTGTCTTCTTCCCAGCTTTAAATACATGTATTTACTATTTAAAGAGTATTAGCAGTTTAAATAATATTGTTCAAATATCCCTTAGTTAACCGTCAAAAATATTGTTTACAGAATATGCAAAGATGGTCCTGCTCAAACAAGCTTACGGTTCTTTGGTTCAATGGTCAAATACTGTGACTGCCCTGAATCCATTGTGTCCCTTGTCAAATAAAGGGTACCGGCTGCAGTTACAAGCTAGAGTTAATAATAAAAAAAAATAATGCTATAAGTGCAGACTTTGTTACCACCATTAACAGCCTGTCATTCCTGCCTAGATTGTATATGGCAGATGCATCGCTGCACTCGTATTTGTGGTCTCTCAAATCTAACAGGAAGTTTAGTTTAGCATTTTCCCTCATAGAAAGGAATGAGATCCACACACATGCCAGTGCAACTACGAGCAGTATCACAGCATAAAAAAAAAAAAAAAAAAAGAAGCCGCACATTCAGAGGTTCCATTCAGTTTTCCTTCTTTTGTTTAAGCCTATTGGATCCAGCTCATGTCTGCATTGTACACAAATGTGCTTTAGCAATCCTCTTATTCCTTTCAATTATAGATCAGAGATTGGTTTAAAAAATGTCGTCTGCAATTTTTTTTTATTTACAAAGCCGCTGTTTAGGAAGATGCCAGAATTCTATGCAGTACATGCTGAGGAGCACACACATCTCTTTATAGATTTTGGTCTGTGTTTCTTTTGGTTTCGACAGTTATAAATATAATGGGTTGCTAAAAGCATCAGGTTACTTTGCAGCGATGAACATTTTGAGAACAGTGTATCATATAAACAAACTCACACAAAATGTAATGAGGTCTATACTCTTGTGGCTTAATGCCCTTGGGGCACATTGGGTAATTATTATTTATGGAAAGTTGCAGTGACTTTTGAAGGCTTAGGTAACTTTGTTGATGCAACTTGTTTACCAGCTACGCATTTCACCTATTCGTCAGCTGTATTGTGAGTTTAATCACAGTGATTGTTCCCTTATGACTGGCCTGCCAGGCCAAATGCCAGCTAGTCGAATGACACTATTTATGTAAATTAGTTAATGCAATTTTGTAAAATTTGACGAGGTGGGGGGCGCGGTTGGGGATGGGGATATATAAAACTCTGCTTGGCATTCCACCAAATTGTAGAAATATGGAATATGGTACCTCTTGCCTGGGTGCAGATATTCCACGTTGAAGGATGTAACAACAAAAAAAAAATAGGATACACTCGCAGTTCTTCAATTAAAGGGGACTGGTGTATTTATTGAGAAAAAGCAATCAAATGTTCATCATTACTGTGGGCAAAACAATCAAGGCCATTGTAGAAAATTAGGCAATCAAATTTTACATGGTTAAAAATAGCCTTGCTCTCCCTTTAAAACTAGTTCAAGGTGATACATTTTGTGTGGTAACCTAGGAGAAAAGCTAAATAAAGTGATACTCACCTGACATTTCCCTTGTGAGCACTGCCTTCTTCTTTCCGGAGACCTTCGTAGAACCTCTTGCTCAAAGCTGTGGTAATTGACAATCGATTGAATTTGCCAACCTACAACTTGATGACTATAATGTTCCTACTTTATATTATGGTACAGTTTGACAACACGACTATTTCATAAAGATCTTATCTGTATGTGAAACACTCAGAAGTGGCAGAGCTGCTTTAAGAGGCATGTGGTAACCTCTTATTACGTGTCCATTTTAATTCTTCTATAGGTAGTTACAGGAAGCTTTGAAACCAACAATGTAGGCTGTATTCTTTTGCTGGGAGTACTTGGGGGAAACATTATGTCCCCCAACAAAATAAGCTTTACCTTGATATTTACAGGGACAGCTTGATGTAGTGGTTCTGGTGTCTATACCATGTCCCTGCAGATTTTTAAATGCAAATGCCTCCTTCAGAGGCTCGCCCAATGCCTCCCCCAGAGGCTTGCAGTTGCCAATATTGCGGGCGGCGAGGGAGAGCCGTCCTCTGAGCTCTTCCTGCTCAGCTCCCTCGCATGCTCAGAGGTGTTGCTGGAGACGGAATATGACGTCATTCCGGCTCCCAGCATCAGTCATCGGCGCACGAGGGAGCTGAGCAGAAAGATTACAGCTCCCCCGTGCCTGCAGTGACCGGCCCATCCACTCTGCTGCACAGGAGCCCAGCAGCTTCCAGACAGCCCAGGAGGCAGCAGCAACCAGCCCAGCAGCCACACTGGACCCCAAGGAAAGAATCCACTCCAGCTCTCCCAAAGGTAGAGAGGCTGGGTGGATTTAAATTAATACATTAAATAATTTGTGAGTGTGTTAGGCAATGTTTGTGAGTGTGAATCTGTCAGTATCAGGGTGTGTATGAGAAAACAGGGGGCTGGCTGCACTCGCCTGAATGTGCTGCTGGGAGCCAATTTATACAATAAAAACAGAAAATCCACTGCACTCCATTATCCCCTAAACAGCAACTTCAGTGCTGACAGATTTTTTTTTTTTTTAAACACCTAATCCAGGCAAAAAATGTGAGTTTAGTTACATTATATGATCATACATTGCATAAGACTGCCACAACATCAATGTACCCCATCTTTGACAGGTCCAACACTTCCAGCCTAGTGTCTGCTTCATGAGCTACTTACTTGGGGAAAAAAATTCCATTTAGAGTTCTCTGCGGTACAAGGCTAAATAGGGTCCTGGGATGAGGCACCTGTAACAGGGAGGGATGCAAGCCAAGGAGTTGGCTAGATTCATTATTTTGTACCCCAATAGGGACCTCTCCAAGGAGATTTTTCCCATTATTTATTTTCTTTATTATATTTGTGAGTGTGTGTCTGTTAGTGATGGAGGTGTGTATGTCTGTGAGTAAGTGTGCTTGTCTGTCCGTGAATGTATGTCTGGTGAGTGAATGAGTGTCTGTGTCTGTCAGTGTAAGTCTGCCAGTGAATGTGTGGGTGTCCGTCAGGTTATCTGTCAGTGAGTGTGAGTCTGTATGTGTGTTTCTGAGTGATTGTGTGTGTCTGTCAGTATGTCAAATCAGTGAGGATGTGTGTGTCAAATCAGTTAGTGTGTTTTTGCCAGTATATGTGTATCTCACAGTGTGTGCCTGTCACTGAGTGGCGGTGTCAGTGTGTCTCTGTCAGTCAAAGTGCGTGTTGGTCTTAAATAGGAAGAGGTGCGGCCTTGACATGAAGGGGTGGACCAAATTTAGATTGGCGGGGATGCCTGAGATTAGTCACACATAGTGCAGCACAAATCCAAAATACACCACTGCTCTAGTGGTGCTTCCTATCTCAGTGCTGCAGTGTCTGCAGCACAAATGTTCAATGTCTCCACGCTCTGCATGACGGCAGTGAATGCTCACCATAGATATACATTGATTCAATGCATCTCTATGAGGAGATTCTGATTGGGCTACACAAGGTTTTGCTGTGCATGCGCAATAGCCTCCCAATGCTTTCCTAAGTGAAAGCATTCGATTGTTTGAGATTGCCAAGATTGAATATAGCCATGGAGGCGGGGCCAGCCACACAGAAACCTGCACAGTGATGGAATAAACATCAGTTTCTAAAACCTTTTAACTTCACTCTGAGGGGGGCAGGGAACCTAAATATCTATTCCAGCACTATAGTTTTAGGAATACTGGTATATATTCCTAAAACTTTAGTATTCTTAATTTGTCAGTTTGTGTTTCAACGGAGTCATCAGTTCTGCATATTGTTAAAAATGTAGTTTGGACTAAAATGAGGCCCTCTGTGAATAACAGGATGTGAATTGGGGAGGGGGGGGGGGGGGGGGAATTCCTCAGGAAAGTAAAATCTAACTGTACAATCATATCATCTGGATTGGAAGGAAGCCCAGATTTCTCCCAGTAACAATAGATAGCTCTTTGGATAAAAACATAAAATCTGAGTTTAAATAAGTTGAAGGTCTTTGTTTTAATGCTTTAATCCTTAACTGCCCACAAAATGACCACTGAGTAATTACAGTTCATGCAGTTTCAGCACACCCAAATACTGACTGCTAGTTACATTTTATTAAAAGGAACAACTAGGGAAAACTACATAGATTTTTAAGTAGGCTCTCTTAGCACCTTCTCACGTGGTGCTAATTATTGGCAACAATTTGATAAAGAAACATTCTGTCATTTTAAGTTACCCCAGCGTGTGTTACATACCTGCCAATTGTATCTATTTAGAAAGGATTGTCCCTATTTTCGATCCTAATGTCCCTCTTTTATTGGGAGCTAATATTGTTTTTGTGTCTGTCGGAGCTCCACAGCAATAATACTCACAGTAATGTGTTTTTAAAATACAATAAATGTGTTTAGAAATCTGTCTGTGTGAATAAGATACATTGTTCTTGTTCTCAATTGCATTTTAGTTGCTTTTTTTTTTTTTTTTTTTTTTTAACAAGTCACCTAAAATTTCTGAGAACCGATCAAACACTGGCCCCACCAATATAATTAAGGGGACCCTATTGTGCCAGGTATACAAAGCTGTATTCCTGGCTCCGTCTGCATCCCACTCCTCCACCCGTCCTGGTGGATAAATGGTTAAAAAAAAAACAAAAAAACAGGATTGCCGGGCTTGTAATGGGTCCTGGGAGGTATTATCGGCAATATCGGTATCTATATTGGCCGATACCGATATTGCCGAAAATACTGAATATCGGCCGATTATATTGGTAAAACCGATAATCGGTCGATCCCTAATGTATGGTTATGTTACTGGGGGAAGTTATGATATTCACTTGATCTTACATATATTGTGTTTGGTTAATGTGTATACATCATATTAATCCTAAGTGACTTTTTATATTTGTGTAAGACATTCATTCTTATATAGTCAAATAATCAGAAATGTCTAAGCGGCTTTTGAATGTTTGCTTATGTACATCAAACACACCTTGCTGCTTGTTAATTTTCACACAAAAACAAAACATAAAATTACTTGGATTAACGGAGTTCTACTAATGCTTAAAAAATAATGCTGTTTATGATTTTTTTTGTGTGATTTTTATTTAACAATTTACCAGTTTTGCTAAGATTACAGAAATATAAATGATTGTGGTACCAGCAGTGTGCTGGGAAAGGCAAGTAAGATTGAAGGACTTTGGCGGAGAAACCATTTTCTATCTATATCCTTCCACTCACCCAGTTGCCTCCTAGCTACAGCCTCTAGAGGATATATGACCTGGTTTTCTTTCTCCTGCTGAGAGCAATGAAACAGACTGCTGCTGGTGTTTCCAAGCTTTTCAAGTACAGTCCAAATATTTATCAATGAAAGCTTCATTTCTCGGTGGTACACTTAAAACCTTTATTTATCTGCTACTTTCTCTCGTGTATAATAGAGAAGACCTGGCAGGTTTTATCCCTTTCTGTTAAATGTTTTATTTATAGTGTGTGATAAATCATTCACACTAGTTAAGGTTTATAATAAATTGCAAAATGGCATGTGATATGAAGTGTGTGTGTCTGTCTGTATGTCTCTCCCTCCCAGCCATTCTGGTGCTGTCGTAAGATCATGGGTAAAATGTTTTCTATGATAATTTGTATGTTTAGTATACATTTGAACATCTGTAATTGCAAGTACGCTAAAATACTGGAGCCTGTTAATAATTTGTTTTATTGCTACACCAATAAATTATAAGACATTGGGTGTGTTCTGTTCCTTAAATAATTACAGCATTTTAATGACGAACACAAATGTAAAGGCTTGGCCTGCAGTTGTGCGAGGGGCATGGTACCTATTTAAACCCCCCCTACTCACCTTCCTCCATCCCGTACGTTTTTAGCGACTCGCATGTCCCCACCCTCCACTCCCTCTATCTATACTTTCATTACTACTCATGGGTGGGCCCTCTTTTATTACAGGCCTACCACGACGTTGGTTCCGGCACACCTCAACAGACTTATTTTCCTTTTACTTCCTATACGGCCTTATTTGCCCCCTCACACAACTGTAATTTCTCGACCTATCGTTGTTTGCTTGTACTGCACTTTTAAAAGGATGTGCAAACTGCAGCAGTGGGGATGTCAAGAGGCATTTTAAGGAGGCAGTTCTAGCACAATCCACTGGAATTGTATAAACTCAATCCTGTTTGTGTATGAGTTTGCATTCATGTCTAGTGACATGGGCTACACATCCACGCTCTTCTTAATGCTTTCTATTCACAACCCAAAAGTATTGTGTTACTGTGCGCACAATATTTTGGAATCACACACATACATCTGCAGCCCATTTGCTTGCATGTGTTCTTATTTGTAGTTTATATAATTATACCAGCCACACAGAAGCATGACAGTATTCTAAAATGAGATCCTTACATCTTTTACCAAATCAACCATTTTTATAAATGCATGTTCTTTGAAACATGAGCCACAGAAGTTCTTGACGTCCAGACTGCATGCTGCCTTCAGGAGCTATTGAAATGTTTATTTGTACATCATTGCTGTGTGTTAAAGGAACAATCCAAGTACTCTAATCACTGCAGCACACTGTAGTGGTTATGGTACCGGGAGTTCCATGACATTTGACATTTGTAAGTTATCTAATAGTTTTGAACAATTTGACTTTTTAACGGGGGATCTGCTTGTCTCCGTACTCCTCTTTGTCTCTGTTGGTAGGAAAGCCAGAAGACCCTGCTTATGAGCTTTTGTAAGCGCTACAGAAACTAGCTGTGCAGTCTGTTGTGTAGACAGTGAGTGGCACCCTGCAGACTCCCTATAAGAAGCCAAACTGTTCTACAACTTTTTAACTACTTACATTATGGGGTTACCAAGGGCGTTCCTGGCACCACAACCTTTAAATCTGCTGTAGTGGGTATAGTGCATAAAATGTTTGTTTAAAGTAATTTCACAGTAGGTTTGTCACTGTGATGACTTCACTCTAACACTGCTTCACATATAAAATCAAACTATCTGTTTTGCGCAAAGCACAGTTTAGAAAAAAGTGCCCTTCAAAGTCCTGGAACCACCAGATATTCTAACATATTTGCTATTTCGGTATTTTACCCTACGGTTATTACAGTGTATTTTACTCAGTGTGGTAACTCAGGGTCATTTACCATGGGAAGTTGTGGACAGCACTGATAGCAGCTTCTATAAAGAAACACTATAGTCAACAGAACAACTACAGCTTAATGTAGTTGTTCTAGTGAGTATAGTCGGTCTCTGCAGGCTTTTTTATGTAAACATTGCCTTTTCAGAGAAAATGCAGCGTTTCCATTACTGACTAGTAACATCTCTAGTGACAATCACTCAGGCGACCACTAGAGGTACTTCCTGTGTCAGTGCTGCATAGTGTGTATTAACATATATTATTTGTGCAAGCATAAGATCCACATTGGACAAGTAGCGATCAATATCCCTTGTGAATGCCTAAAGAAAAGGCAAAACGTACCACGACTGATATGGTATATTTGGAGGAAATAAACTTGTTTGTTTTGTTTTGTTTTTTTTAAGTAATGGAAACGCTGCATTTTCTCTGAAAAGGCATTATTTCAATAGTATTCATTGTGGTGCTGATGATCAATACTAAAGCCTTTTTATCTTTCCCAATAACTTGTATGTTTTACCAGTATGCAATTGTGTGTTTTTTTTCTTCTTTTTGTTCTGTTTTGTTATTCCCTTGATGTAATTTGATATTATGCCATTTTTAGAAAAAAAACGTAGTGAGAAAAATATTTTAAAAAGCATTATTGTCATACCAAAAGGTAACAAACATGACTGGTATTTAATGGCAATAGAAAATGTCTGAGTAGATCGGAATTTGTCATAATGTGTCATCGTTTTTTTTCATATACATAAAATGCCCTAACCAGAAGTGCTCCAAGCTGTAAGTTACATTATGATTTCCTCTATTACTTTGCACCCTCTGTGGACAGTAGAGCGGCTAATTGATTTTGGTCTTGGCTTTGACATCCAGGTGTTGGCTGACCTCCTATTTTATATATATATATATATATATATATATATATATATATATATATATATATATATAACAAAAAAAAGTCCTATCTATAGTTCGTCTCAGAATCCCTTGTTACAACTTCTGGGTCTAAGCACATCCCAAAATGTTTTATAGAAATATATACCATTGTTCAGAAATACTCATAGAATGTAGTGCTGGAGGAGCACTTTGTTCTGTGAACCGGAAACCCTGAATGATTGTGTCTTGGGAGTGCTTTTAAAAGACGCAAAGAATATGGAATTATTGGCCTCAATGCACAATACATTTTACTTGCTTCACAATTGGCTTAGTGTTCTTTGTAGAGAGATTCTCATAGACCAGTCATCAAATAAGAAAAAAAATGTAGCCAAACAAAAACGAGCTTCGTTCTGGCATCAATCAGCATGCACCGGTATGTCTTTCTCTCTATAGAAGGCAATTACAGAGAATGCTTTGTTTAACATTCCTCCTCCTTATACAGTAAACTCAAGTCGAGGCATGTTGAGCCCTGCTCTCATTACTGGACTTTCGTTATCTCAAGGGTCAGTGAAGAACAGAATAATTAACAAGTTTGTATGCATTTTAAGATGTTTGTCTGCCATACATATTTTCACTTCCTCATTGAGGCAAGCCTGGGGCATGAAATATAGCAAGCAAATGTGTCATGGCCCCTTAATTATCATGGGAATAACGGTCAATATGCAGTGGGAAGTAAATTGTGTTTTTTTCAAGAAATTATACATGTGCTATGCAGTGGTCATTTTAACGGGTAATTGAGAAGGCACATTTAAATACATTTTAAAGTCTATGCAATACCATATTTGCTTAATGTACACCTATAGATATACACAAACATTTGGGAAGTATGCTTAAGTCCCTTCTCTTTGCAAAAGCAAAGAAAAAGAGTGTAATTGAGATATATAATAATCATGGCCATTTATTTGCTGATTTGGTCTCTGAGAGTCTGAGCTAAATGTGTTGAAGACCCCTTTAGGCTATTTTAGAACACATTCTTCTTAATCAGAACAAAAGAAATATGACTTATACCATGCTCGTATCCCTTGTTTAGACCTAGCTGTTAGTTGATTTTCTAGTGCTGTGTTTGATTTTTTTTTTAGCTACTAGTCAATTTCTCACACTATTGTGATAGTCCTATTTAGTTAGGCTTTTGTACCCACTACTTTGAAACACCAATCATTTTTTTTAATTTTTTTTTTGTTACCCTCACAAATTATATTTTGTTTCATTTTGTTCAGTAGATCATGTACTTTTAGGAAAAACTAAAATCAACATATTAATTGGAGCCATCAAAAATGCAAACAAATATTTTTGTTGAAATTTTCCATAGTCTGCTTGATGAACAATAGTCATTATTTTAATAAATACTTCAAAAATACCCATTATGCTTTTACGCTTTTACGCTTAATCATTTCAGCTACTCAAATGCAAACTACAGTATTCTAAAGTTTGTAATCTTGCGTTTTGACAACTACAAGATCAGTGCTTTATTTTTGGTTATTGTGTACCTATTTATGCAGAAAATGCATGCTTGAAAATTAAAAATGGCATATTTTAAATTGCACAACATTTTGATTTCACAACAGGTGAAGTGAAGCATTATAATAAAATATGCAAGATCTAACCCTCGTCCAAACTCTGTTAGTAGGGCTCAAATATGAAATCCTAAACCAGTAGCCAGGCTTTAAAAGTTACTTGCCACTGCAAGCCTTGGAGGGTCCATATCACACTCACTAGGGATAAATTTCCATTTGCCGGGGCCAGATTTTTACTCACCAATGGCTAGTGGTAATTTGGAATTTTGATTCCTACCCTTGCTTTTTGAGAAAAGTAGCATTGATAATAAAACACACAAAATAAGCATATGCAGACATAAGACAACCTGTTTTGAAAGTAGAGAATTTCTGCTGTCGAATAAGGGATCTCATGATTAGATGTTTTGGGGGGGCTACAGGGAGCTTCCCCAACCACCATGATTTTGTTACTTATGCTTATGGTATTATCAGGTGATCATGTCTGCCATTGTGATTGCCTGTTAACTATATTGTCTGATAACTAAATAGCATATGGCCTTATGGCCCCTCTTTTGCAAGTGAGATGCCACATGTGTAGGGCTGAACGTACGAACAGTAATCAGGTAGATGGATAATTGCAATTCAAATTTAGCAATCACTCTCTACTTATAGAGACATGAGACTTTATCATTTAAGAAAGTATAATAAATCTCTCTTATATGGGGTGTTATGTGCAGGTAATGTATCCTGTTTTTAGGTGGACGATTGCCATTTTTATGGCAGTTGCCTACCTATGACTGGGTAGTGTAACCCCACACTGGTACGGAAAAGAGAGATTTCATGTTTAAACTTCATTTATTGTACGTTCTGTTTAATTTTAAATTTCTTATCTCCTGCTCTGTTAATTGCTTGCTAAACTCTGCAGGAGCCTCTTGTATGTAATCAAAATTTAATTTACAGAGCAGGAGATATAAACTTCCAAAGTAAGTTACATCTGATTGAAAATTAAACCATATTGTTTTCATGTAGGCTTTGCCAGTCACAGGCTGGGGAGGTGTGGCTAGGACTGCATAAACCGAAACAAAAGTGATTTAATTCCAAATTGGCAGTGAAACTTCTATATAGGCATGATCTATACACAAAAACTGATTGAATAAGCTAAAGTTGTTATGGTGACTATAGTGTCCCTTTAATAGTAAGATATGCTTAACTGCATCCATAATTCAATTTGTGAGTGACTTCAGTGGACGGAAATGGGTGTATCCATGTAAACCTGTCCATAGAAACACAAATTCTGGTTCAATAAAACTGTCACTAAGAGTTTATATAAAATAAGCACACGCCTTCCCTCCCCCAACTTAACAAAGCCTCTAAATCACTGGGGACACTTGAACCAGTAATTAAGCTACAGGTGCTGGAAGAGATCTATGTGTATATTTAACCAGCTAAAGAAATGTAATTTTTTATTTGTTTTTAACATGTATAAACTTATCTATGTAATTTTAAACTAGCAATGCACAACACATAGACTAAAGAATTGCTTCCTGAAGGGAAGACAGATTTTTTTTTTTTTTTTTAAACACGAGATTCGTGAATCAGCAGCTTAATCTAAGCTCAAGGACAAATATAAATCTAAAGGGACGATAATCATTTATTTTAAAATGTCTTGGATGTATAAACCATGCATACATATTATATTTTTATTTCATAGGAGTAGTATTTTTATGCTTGTGGGTGGGTCAGTTGGTGGTTTAAGAAATATTTAGTTTTTATTTAGTATTTTTCCATCAATTATAGAGAGCCTTATGACAAGTAATTAGTAATTTATAAACCGTATTGTAAGCTGTGTTTGTTTTTTTTTTTTTTAACGTTACTATGTTTCTGTACCCCTTTCTTTTTTCATATGAGCACCTTGTGTGTTTTGATTTTTGTTATTAAATGCTTTGTTGTTTTTAATTCTAATTTATTGCTTTGTTGTTTTTAATTCTAATTTATGAAAGCGGTAAAATTGTGTTAAATTGTTACTAGGTTATTTTTAACCTTCCAGACCTTATTAATGCTGATAAATCTAAGAGCCTGCATTCAGGATAGTGTGACACATCTGCTAGCATATGTTTCTTTTCCCAAGTTTTCACATATTCTCTTACTTGTTCTAGTTCATTTATTTGGATATTTCCAAGAATTATGGGTTTACCGCACATGTTGTAGGGCCGCAATGAGTCACCCAAGTGATCTTCCATTCAGCATGGTGAAGTCCATTTGAAGGTCGAGGTTAACCCAGTAGCCTAGGCCAACGATGACTAAACCCTCATTATCTCCAGCTGTTGTGGACCCATGCCTTGCTAAACATCATGAGAACCCTGGTCCACAGCAGCTGGAATGTAAAGGTCACTCATCATTTGAGAAGTAATTTCCCCTTCGTTTCCCAGAGCAGCCTATAAATTGTGTATAAAAGTCCACATGTTCAGCTTGGTTTTGTTTGAGTTTTTAGTGCCAGTGTGGGGGTGCTTTTAAAGACCTACATTAGCACTTGGTGAAATAGTCAAAAAGGTTATGCAAACAGAAATACAGTATAAAAGCTTTTTTTACTCATTGTGTGATGGAAGAATAAAACTCATGACTCCCACTACAGCTATTTAATATTAAAGTCCTTGTAGTGCATGGGTGGGTAAAGGTTATATTGCTCACTTTAATTTGTTTTAGCTTTTCGACATTTCCTCAAACCCCAACCCATCTTTCCATGTCTCACCCTTATTTTCCCAGTAGTTACTGGATCTTCCACTAGAATAGAATGTGTTAAACGTAGAATATATGTACTAAAACACACAACTTGAAGTATACAGTGCTGAGTTGTTTATTGTATGATGTGTAAAGGAGAGATATGAGCTGTAATACAAACAGACTGTATGCACTGCAAGCTGTGTCCTCGTTGCACAACACGCCCTTAAAACTACTTTTGAGTCAGCAGTATCTCGATGCCATTTCCTTTGGTGGTGTATTAGATTCTCATGCAGCAAAAAAAACAACAACAAAAAACTGAATGAAGCCATGAACTAGGTTGTAAAAGTATTGGTTCATCATCTGTTTGTTTATAACCTATAAATTATGGATCCCTACGTTACGCCTACTCCTTTGTTTCTTTGTAAAAGGGACGGTTTCCTTTTTAGCTTATACCTTTTTCACTAAACACCGATCTGTAGCAAGTTAAAGTCCAAATGAATTCGACCTAAATTAGCCAAGCAGTGACGATAGCAATCCATGCTTCAATGTTGCAATTCAGATGTTCATTTGCTACAATTCAGACTTTCGTGAATAATTCTGATTTTTTTGCAAACATACTTTGTTGTGCTGCACTGTACATTGTTAATCTGTTGTAGGTCTCATGTTACATCATACAGGTAAGCATAGTATTTTCTGGTCGAGCACATGGACTAAAGCGAGATCCTTTCCATGCTCGGTGATGACTTTATTTTGTTCATTTCCTCAGGCTCTTGTAGTTTTCATTGTGATGTTCTAACACTGTGTGATCTTAAAGGAAGCGGGTGTGTTTCACTTTGATTCAGAAATAGAAAAGGATATTTACGAATATACTATATAAAGAACGGGAAGCTGTGATGCTATAGGTTACTTTGTAACCTTGGCAAGGTTAGCTGCTGCATATAATGTAGGTCGAGTGAAATCAGTGGAGTAGAACAACACATCTATTATTTATAGAACACAACTGATGAAATCTCTAGGTCTAAAGGTATTTTTTATATATCATTCCATATTCAGAGAGATGTAGCTTTTTTTTTTTTTTAAATATAAGTCTTGCTAAACATAAACAAATTAAATTGATTCCTTCCTAATTGAGCAATCAAGGTCACACTGGGCATTGCTGGCTGTCAGTCTTTAGAACTGTAACCAGGGTGAAAATGCAATGATGATGTTTTAATGGATGCCCCCTCACACAGACCTATATATTTGAAGATGTACCCATCTTTACCAATACATTTAAAACTGAGTTGTCTCATTACATTTTCTTTTCATAAATCATTTTCAAACAGTGATGCAAATTAGGCTTACATGCAGACTTGCAATTTCTCACAATCACAGTTATTGTTAAATAATTTAGAAAAAGTTAATCAACAAATTGGAATCTGAGCTTCAAACAAATGAGCTCTTAACTCCCAGCATTCCATTAGGCAGGGAGAAGAAAAGGTTACATAGAATGTGACGGCACATAAGAACCATTCGGCCCATCTCATCTGCCCAATTTTCTAAATACTTTTATTATTCCCTGGCCTTATCTTATAGCTAGGATAGGTTGCTTGACTCGCCAGATAATGCAAGTACCATTTGCGCTGTCCATATGAGCTATACACCATAAAATGTAGTTCATGCATGCAGGGCCGGTGCAAAGATTTTTGGGTACACAGGCGAAGATGATTTTGCGCTCCTGCTCCCCTCCTTTCTCTCCCCCCCTCCCCCTCCCCCACAAAAAAAAGCATCTTCAACAGTGTACCTCTTAACCTGGCTTTTGTTTCTTATCCCCCTTTAGTGTATCTTATCCCCTATTTTTCCCTATTGTGTCTTACACCTCCATTGTGTATCTTACAATCCCCCTTTGTGTGTCTCCTCTCCCAGTCCCATTGTGTCTTTTACCCTTACCAGCTCCTTTGTGTGTATCTTTTACCCCCATCCCGTCTCTCTTCCCCAGCCCCTCTGTCTTTTTCCTCTTCTCCAGTCTCTGTGTCTTTCACCCCCAGCCCATTTGTATTTCCACCCCCAGGCCAATCTGTGTCTTTCTTCCCCCTCATGTCCCCCTGTGTATCTTTCTCTTCTCTCAGGCCCCTGTGTGCCACTCTCCGCTCCATGTCCCTTAGTGTTCCCCCCATGTCTCTTAGTGTTCCCCTCCATGTCCCTTAGTGTTCCCCTCCCCTCCATGTCCCTAAGTGTTCCCCTCCCCTCTATGTTCCTTAGTGTTCCTCTCCCCTCTGTCCCTTAGTGTTCCTCTCCCCTCTATGTCCCTTAGTGTTCCTCTCCCCTCTATGTCCCTTAGTGTTCCTCTCCCCTCTATGTCCCTTAGTGTTCCTCTCCCCTCTATGTCCCTTAGTGTTCCTCTCCCCTCTATGTCCCTTAATGTTCCTCTCCCCTCTGTCCCTTAATGTTCCTCTCCCCTCTGTCCCTTAATGTTCCTCTCCCCTCTGTCCCTTAGTGTTCCTCTCCCCTCTGTCCCTTAGTGTTCCTCTCCCCTCTGTCCCTTAGTGTTCCTCTCCCCTCTATGTCCCTTAGTGTTCCTCTCCCCTCCCTCTCATGTCCCTTAGTGTTACTCTCCCCCTCCCCTGTCCCTTAGTGTTACTCTCCCCCATCCCCTGTCCCTTAGTGTTACTCTCCCCCATCCCCTGTCCCTTAGTGTTGCTCTCCCCCATCCCCTGTCCCTTAGTGTTGCTCTCTCCCATCCCCTGTCCCTTAGTGTTACTCTCCCCTCCCATCCCCTGTCCCTTAGTGTTACTCTCCCCTCCCATCCCCTGTCCCTTAGTGTTAGTCTCCACACCCATCCCCTGTCCCTTAGTGTTACTCTCCCTCCCATCCCCTGTCCCTTAGTGTTACTCTCCCTCCCATCCCCTGTCCCTTAGTGTTACTCTCCCTCCCATCCCCTGTCCCTTAGTGTTACTCTCCCTCCCATCCCCTGTCCCTTAGTGTTACTCTCCCTCCCATCCCCTGTCCCTTAGTGTTACTCTCCCTCCCATCCCCTGTCCCTTAGTGTTACTCTCCCTCCCATCCCCTGTCCCTTAGTGTTACTCTCCCTCCCATCCCCTGTCCCTTAGTGTTAGTCTCCACACCCATCCCCTGTCCCTTAGTGTCCCCCCCCCCCCTCCCTCCTTACCTGTCTCTTAGTCTTGGTGTTCTTCTCCCCTGCCCCTTAGTGTTATTTTTCCATTCCCTCCCCTGTCCCTTAGTGTTCCTCTCCCCCCCCCCTTCCTGACCTGTCTCTTAGTGCCCCCAATTCTCCTTAATGTTTCTTCCCCCCCACCCCTTAGTGTTCCTCTCCCCTCTCTCTTAGTGGTCCCCCACCTGGGGTCAAAACACGATGACTAAAACTAAATTTAAATTTGGTGCCAAAATGCACACTGCACAGAGGGGCAAAACAGGGTTTAACTAAACCCATTAGATTTTAGTTGCGTTGATCAAAATCTGCTGAAATTTTAGTCGACTAAAATCAGACTAAAACAATTCAGATGACTAAAATACGACTAAAACGAAAAGTTTTTAGTCAAAAGACGATGACAAACTAAATTGAAAATTGCCACCAAAATGAACACTAGATACAGATACATAAAACAATTGTTAACATATAAAACATATCTAAATGAATAAAGACTAAGTAACTGACAAAAACGGTCAGTTGTGATTTAAAAAAATAAAAAATAAAAAAAATATATATAGATATACACATACATATTTTTCTCTTATTTTCCTTTAGCTCTAAGGAGGAAAGCTGTGTAAATCACAGCCTGGGATGGTGTTGCTCAGGCTGCATAAACAAAGTGACCACTCCTAAGTGGCAGATAATTTAGCAGTCAGACTGCGCAGGTCTGATTTATAAACCAAAACCACTTCATTAAGCTAATAATGTTTTTTAGTGCTTAGTGTTCCTTTAAGCTATTTTGTACAGGCAGCTCATCAAAGCTACTTTTTTTGCCATTGTTCTCCTCATTTGCACTGTGTGCTCTTGCTGTGCCTGGAAATACTGGATTGTGATGTTACTTGTTTTTAACTGGCTTTTAATTTAAACTTCAAATAAAATGGAGCCTCACGCGACAGAATAGTTAGAACAACTCAATTGAGTTTCTGTATGTTATTCAATGTTGTAATTTCCAGAAAACTCCTTTTCACTTTAAATTGGTTCTACGTCCTGTTTATCATGACTGGTGCAATTTAAAAAAAAATTATGTAGGTAAAATGCAAAGCAAGAAGTTTACGTAATGAGAAGAAGGCTTTTATGTAAACAATAATATCTGCAAGCCAGTTTCTTAATTTTATTATCATACTGACACAATCAAAGCACAATAAGTTATAGCTTTTGAGCTATTGTTAAATCTTAAGCCATGTTTGAGAAGGTCATGAACGTATCAGGCCAGAAAATACAACGATGCAAAAAGCATATAATGTAGCAAAACATGAGTGTGAAGTGTGTGAACAGATCAATGCACATTAGAAATAGATTTATCCATTCAAGTCTTCGATCTATTAATCTCTTTTTGAGGGTCACGGACTGAAAGCATTTACTAATTAATAGGAAATTATAAACTACACCCATTTCTTTCTTTAGGGAACAGAGTTTCGGGCTTTGTGCCAAATGGGTAGTCACGTTCCGACACAAAATCGCTAATATCTCCGTATAGGCAGCTCTTCAAACTGAAATGTTGCACATACAAATTGCTTGCACCATGACCACTTCTAAACGCATAAGTGGTCATGGTGGTTGGAATAACCCTTAAATTATTCACACTATACATGTAAAGTCTATAATTATAATACTTTTGTGGGTCATCTCATTGAAGTGGTCTGGGTGCATTATCACTGTCCCTTAAAGGGACACTCCAGGCACCCAGAACACTTCTGCCCATTGGAGTGGTCTGGGTGCCAACTCCCACTACTCCTAACCCTGCAACTGTAATTATTGCAGTTCTTTGATAAACTGCAATAATTACATTGCAGGATTAACTCCACCTCTAGTGGCTGTCTACTAGACAGCCACTAGAGGTCACTTCCTGATTTCTAGCAAGGATTTTCCTTGCTAGAGCGTCGCTGGACGTCCTCACGCTGTGTGAGGACCTCCAGCGTAGCTCATTTCCCCATAGGAAAGCATTGAAATTCATTTTCAATGCTTTCCTATGGGGATACCTAATGCGCATGCGCGGCATTAGGTCTCCTCGGCTGGTGGGCGGGATCAGTCTCGCCCACCGGCCGACGGAATCAGAAGGAGGAGCGGCGCGGAGGAGGAGACAGCGACGAGGGACATCATCGCTGCCTCAGGTAAGTGACTGAAGTGGTTTTCACCCCTTCAGTAACTGGGGATTGGGGGGTGGGAGGGAGATGGTGCCTCCAGTGCCAGGAAAACGGATTGGATGGTACTCACGCTGTGGATGAGAACTTACATTGTCAAGCAAAACCCCATAGAAAAAGCAATGGGCAAGGCCTAATGCGCATGAGATGCTCATTGTGCATTAGGTTACCCTATCGGATCATAGCGGAAGAGGAGCATGACACATTAGCGCTAAAATCAGGTAAGTGAAAGAAAGGTGTTTTTTTTTTTTTTTTTTAAACTGTTTCATAAATGGGACGTACAAAGGGGGGGTGGGGTGCGCATTGGGATACTTAAGTGTCCTATTCAAGTCGTTGACCTTTAAATCTTTTTATTCCTTAAGTATTCTTTAAAATGGCTAATTTAGCTCACAATGTTGTCGTCTTGGTTTGTAATAAAAAGAAAATATAAAGTATCTGTTATACATGAATGATTTTTTTTTTGTCTACCTCCCTGCAGGCATGGTGGTTAAACCTATTACACTATTTACCTTTCAGCAAAGCCGTAAATAATGTTAAATTGTTTTCTTATGCACATAGATGTCACTTTTAATAAAACTGTTCCTTCGTCAGGACTTTTATAATTAATAAAACCTTATTTTAGACATAAACCGAGATTACAGTTGTTAGTTGACTGTTTTGCTATCAAACTCTTAAAGAGATTCACATAACACGCAATATGTCATATCAAATTACATTTCTAAAACTGACCAATGAAATAGTAGTTGGCTCAGATAAGGGGGCTTCTTTAAAAATATAATCCTGAGGGGTAGTGATAATTCAAAAGGAAATGTGCCATGTCATTTTATATTTAAAATATTGTGAAATATCAAGTAAACAAAAGCTTGGAGCTATACAGCCAAATGAGTACATGCCTTGTACCTTTCATTAAAATTAGTTAGGGAGCATATTCAGAGATGTTTGGTTGAGTTTATGTGGTTTTTAGGTGTAGTAAATAGGTGAAGTACTTATATTTTATTGGAAATGTCATGGCATAAATACCTCTTGGAGATATTCTCAGGGTTATCCTCAAAAAACTGATTTGCAAATAATTCATAAAAATGTACATTTTAGCCTGAATTGGAAAAGCTTGCAGCTCTGTCAACTTTGGTGGAGATAGGGTATGTCATTTAACAGATCCTGGGTTCTAAAGCAGATTGACTGCTTACAGTGTGAGGCAGGTGGGCAGGCACCAGGGCCCTCCTGACACCATAACCACTACGGAGTGTGTTCCTTTAAATTCTCTGGTCAAGTCGTAGTTTAGTTATTCTGTTGCTAACAAATTACTTCCATGTAGTAGATAAGCTGCACCAAACTGAAAAGGTTGTGTTATTTCTTACAAATAAGTTATTAAATTGTAACAACTAAAGAATGTCGTTTTCATTCACTTTCTATGAACAAGTACAGCTTAAAGTAGTGGTTATTTTGCAAAGGGCCTGTGGGTATCATCTCCACAGTAAAAATAAAATCTAGAGATCTCATGACCCCTGCATTTTGTCCCCTCTGCTGTGGCTTGGCTAGGGCAGATATGATCTGTGTATTATTGCAGTTATTAGTAACATAATTTAGCAGTGTATGAATCATATACGAATGATTACTCAAAGCAAACTTGCGTGATTAATCTAGAACAGATTCATTGACCTTTTGACTTTTTTTATGAAGAAGTTTATTTTATTTTATATTTTGGGAGGGGGGTGGGGGTTGTGTAAACTGCTCTCACACGAACAACCTGGTTGGCATACATTTCAAAGATGTTTCTAATGTTGGTATAACTCTGTTCCAAACTACCTTTTTGAAAAACCTTGTTTGCATACCACATGGGTATGCTGAAGTTTATTCTACAGCTATACTGTATTTGAACAGAACACATAAGTAATGCACATAAATTGGTTTAGTTGTTGATCCAGTTTGTTGCAGGAAAAGCTTGCTTCTTTTTTTAACCCTTTTAGTGGACAAATGTATGGGTGCAGAGTAGTTATCACACTAACAGACATTTTTTTTTTATAGCTATTTTTGTGTTGGGTCATTTATTTTATTATAGAAGCATCCCCTCCCCTGCCCCCCTCCCCCCCCCCTTCACACACCCCTCCCCACCACACACAAAAATACAACACTTTAACAGAGTTCCCCCATGCTGCATGAACACAAACTGAGACAAAGTAAGATTTCAAGCTGTAACTCAAACCCAGCCATTTAGGATTAATATCAAGTATCCGTTTTATCGTGTCTTATCTGCCATTGCTAATTAGGTGAGCTAGATTTTACCATAATAAACAGTTTGACAAAAAATGATGGACTACGCCCACAGGTGTAGGTAGCAGTGTTTAAAATACACTGATCTGATTGCCCATTTAATGTAAAAAAACATTGTACATTACATTTTTACTATTTTACTGTTGCAATATTTTACAAATAGATAATTTTACTTTAACTGCCATAAATGTTATAATTGATTTATATAGTTCCAACAAATTGTGTGGCAGTGATCTTTCCTAAGCTTCCTTGAAACCAAAGCACATCTGGTTAATATATGGGGCTGTACGTCTGTGAATCCAGGTTAATACATTTTTATGAAATGATTTTGGACAACATTGTTTTTTTTACAGCGAGTGCAGCATGCCGCTGGAAGTGTAGTGGGTTGCAAAATCCATCTAGATTCCCTAAAGTCTTAAATAATTGATTGTGTTGATACAACAATATTAAGAGTCTTTCATTCCTACAAGCCCCTACTGCACATCTTTTAAGTGATTCTGAACACACAGTTGTACCCAGCTTTTTAGATGATGACAGGCTGTGCAGAATAACACTGTGGTTTTAACACACATTTCTCAATCATTATTATGGAAAGGATTATCTGCTTTCTCACAAAAGTCATTGGATCACAATGCGGAATTAAAGGGAAACTCCAGTGCCAGGAAAACAATCCGTTTTCCTGGCACTGGAGGGTCCCTCTCCCTCCCACCCCCAATCCCCGGTTACTGAAGGGGTGAAAACCCCTTCAGTCACTTACCTCAGGCAGCGACATGTCCCACGTCGCTGCCTGCTCCTCCCCCGCCGCTCCACCTTCTTCCTCTGTCGGCCGGTGGGAGAGACTGATCCTGCCCACCGGCCGAGGAGTCCCAATGCGCATGCGCGGCAATGCCGCGCATGCGCATTGGCACACCCCATAGGAAAGCATTGAAAATGAATTTCAATGCTTCCCTATGTGGAATAGAGCGACGCTGGAGGTCCTCACACAGCGTGAGGACGTCCAGCGACGCTCTAGCACAGATAATCTGTGCTAGGGACCAGGAAGTTCCCTCTAGTGGCTGTCTACTAGACAGCCACTAGGGGAGGACTTAACCCTGCAAGGCAATTATTGCAGTTTATAAAAAACTGCAATAAATACACTTGCAGGGTTAAGGGTAGTGGGAGTTAGCACCCAGACCACTCCAATGAGCAGAAGTGGTCTGGGTGCCTGGAGTGTCCCTTTAAGTGTTTTTATTCAAAGCACTTCTAGAAATGTTACATCTGTATGGAGGAATGTTTATTATACAAAAGTGCACACCAAACTGTTTAGAATAGGTAGGTTTTAGTTGATTTGTATTGTAATAAGCCTAGGTATTCTAATCTTTCCAAGGTACTGGAGTTCCTTGGCAAAAATATAGATTTTAATCAGCAGAGATAGAAAAGTGAAGTTCATATCGGGAACAGCAAAAGCGCTAGAGAATTTATTATACATGTACAACACCAAATTCTAGGGACATCGACAAACCTAGTGTCAGGCAACAAAGGAACATTCGACACACATGAAATCTGAGTTTTTCTGCTTTTATTGATTCACTAAATGTTTTCTATCAAGACGTTGAATGCAGAGAATATTGAAAAGAATGTCATTGTAGTATATAGGCGGTGTGGGCATGCTGTACCAACAGTACCCTTTCCATATCTGCAAGCAAACGTTTGTATGATGTAGTTTGTCTCCTTTTTTCTGCTTCTACTAGCCTTAGAAGACTGGACTTGGGAAAACACACTCCATTCACACACCAGTTTTAAGATTAATCCTTTTCCATATTCAGTTTTTGGTTTTATTTAGCATTTACTTTCCATTCTCTTTCTCTGATTGCATGCATTTCAACTGTGACTCAACAGGAATGGAATACCGTATGTATACGAGAGTATAAGCCGAGGCCCCTAATTTTACCCCAAAAAACTGGGAAAAACTTATTGACTCACGTATAAGACTAGGGTGGGAAATGCAGCAGCTACTGGTAAATTTCTAAATAAAATTAGAGCCTAAAAAAATTATATTGAATATTTATTTACAGTGTGTGTGTGTGTATATAATGAATGCAGTGTGTGCATGAGTGCAGTGTGTGTGTGCAGTGTGTGTGTGTGTGTGATGCAGAGCCTTGGTGGGGTGTGGGCATTTTTATTATTTTTTAATTATTCTAATTTTAATATTAATTTTTTTTTATTTTTTTTTACATTTTATTATTATTAATATTGTATTATTAAATTTTTATTTATTTTTTCATGCCCCCTCCCTGCTTGATACATGGCAGGGAGGGGTGCTCTCACTCCCTGGTGGTCCAGTGGCATTGGCAGTTCAGTGGAGGGGGCTGGCAGAGAGCGCTTACCTCTCCTGCAGCTCCTGTCAGCTCCCTCCTCCTCCGCGCCGGTCCGGTCAGCTCCCCTGTCAGCTCCCAGTGTAAGTCTCGCGGCCGCTATTACCCCACGGCTCTCGCGAGACTTACACTGGGAGCTGACCGGCGTGGAGGAGGAGGGAGCTGACAGGAGCTGCAGGAGAGGTAAGTAAGAGCTTCCTGCCAGCCCCCCTCCTACACAGCCCCCTGTCTGTATTATGGCAATGTAAATTGCCATAATACAGACATTGACTCGAGTATAAGTCGAGTTGGGGTTTTTCAGCACAAAAAATGTGCTGAAAAACTCGACTTATACTCGAGTATATACGGTATGTACATAGTGCAGCTATTTAGCCAAAGTCTGTAAAACAAACAAAATTCCAATTTGTTAATGAAAGTTCCTCATGAGAAATAGATTTAGTTTATTTTATAAAACATTTTATAGTATATTAGAGGTTAATACTGTCAGAAAAGTACTGCCATATAAAAACAAAAGGTTGAATTGGTCAATGGGCATAGAGATTGAATACATTTGATGAGTTAAAGTAAGATGCATGTCTCCTTACATATGCAAATTGTAAAATTCAGGATTAAAATATATATCCTCCCCAAGAAAGTATTTCCTTTCTTAATTACCTAGTTCTAGAATGTCCAGCATCATGTGTGGCCGTTTTGTCAGTAAGTTTTTTTTTGCAACTTAGATTGCAGCCACTTTGTAAAATAAATATCTGATTCCTGTTAATATTTCTTAAGTTTGTCCGTGAAATATTTGTTTTTATTGTTCTTTGGTTATGAAAGAAGGTTTTGCTTGGAGAATGTAGGTGGTCCTTTGCAATGTTTTTATAAGGTTTTAGGAAAAAAGTTGAAAGAGGGTAATTTGGTTGTGCATTACACTGCGTTTTTTTTTTTTTTTTTTTTTTTTTTTTTAGTAAGCCAAAAGGTCTTTTATAAATATACTTTAAAAATCGATATGGAAGTTTGAAGTGTACCTGACATACCTACTGTCATGGCATCATATTTTAGAGCTTACATAGATCTGTATATTATGCAGATATTAAATATTCTTCCATATGTTTGCTTTATACCTGCTATTTGCATATCTGTTAAAGGGGGGAAAAAGGGCAAGCATATCCACCTTAGGGCGCATGGGCACCTCTTCTCCCTTGTGTAACTCTGAGATTGGCATCCTATAATCCCAATAGTTGGGCTAGCTGCTAAGAAGTATTGTGAGCCACACTTCACAATAGGGTTCGTCAGAGCCGAGTCCTCTTTTCACTTCTGAGTAGCAACATAATCAAAAGTTTAATAATAAATGTAATATAATCAAAAACTACACGAGGTACATCTACTAGCAGAATAACCTTATAAGGACCAAGTGGTGGACTGTGCTACCATCACAATCTTGTGTCTGTGTTACCCCAGGACAAAATGGAATGTTATTTAGCTTTCTCAACTTTTATCAAGAACCTTTAGAGTGTAATTGGAGTAGGCCATTCCATTTTGGAATTGGATTATTAAAGGGGGTTACTCCAACATCTTTGACTACCACTGCTTTTAGAAGTGGTCATGGAGGAAGGAATCTGCATGTAAAGTGTCTGCTTGAAAGGCTGCACATACAGAGATTTTTATGCTGAAGCCAGTTGCACCTCTGGCACACGTGACTTCGGCAGTGCATATCTATGTTCCAGACTGTCTAATTTCAATTCTGTGCAAATTTTACACCTGTCATTGGTGTGCTCTGTTTGCTGATGACAGATGTTAGCAGCGCCTACTCTTGCAGGCAAAGATGTGAGCACACATACAAGGGGAAGCTTCTTTGCTACATCTTCTCAAATTGTGTAATACCAAAAAGCACTTCAACTGTTAACCCCTTAAGGACCAAACTTCTGGAATAAAAGGGAATCATGACATGTCACACATGTCATTTGTCCTTAAGGGGTTAAATAAGTGCTAAAGTGAAAGTTCATAAATTATGTATATAAAGCCAGGGGAAAAAAGTATTTGATCCCCTGCTGATTTTGAACGTTTGTCCACAGACAAATAAATAAATCTGTGGTGGGTGTATTTTAACAGTGAGAGAAAGAATAACAAAAAATAAAATGAGAAAAACGCATGTCCAAAAAAGTTATAAATTGATTTGCATGTCAATGAGTGAAATAAGTAAAGACTAATGAGAGAAAGATCCTATCTAAAAGGAGAAAGGATCCACTCCCACTGAAATTACCCCCAAGTTACTACATTCAAAGTTAATGGCAATGATAGAAACATTGATATATGATACTGATATTCTAAATAGAGAACCAAAACTACTATATACATATAGTTTCACGTACATTGAACTTTACCTATTGCCTATAGAATGTAAGCTCGTTTGAGCAGGGTCCTCTTCAACCTATTGTTCCTGTAAGTTTATTTGTAATTGTCCTATTTATAGTTAAATCCCCCTCTCATAATATTGTAAAGCGCTACGGAATCTGTTGGCGCTATATAAATGGCAATAATAATAATAATAATACCTGGAGCCTGTGAAAAGTGAGATCACGAAAATTGATTCAAGATCTCTAGATTTTCATCCTAGAGACAACTTGTCTAAGAACAGTTGGCATTGAGATCTCTTAAAGAGGATGACAATCTGGATATTAAACCTGCCGATAAGGGAGGTAATTTGGTTCTAATGAACTCAGGTG
The DNA here is from genome assembly GCF_036172605.1 of Pelobates fuscus. NCBI lineage: Eukaryota > Metazoa > Chordata > Amphibia > Anura > Pelobatidae > Pelobates > Pelobates fuscus. Next base: position 328,214,873 of record NC_086320.1, on the reverse strand, counting down.
ACTACATCAAGATGGTCCAGAGGGTGTTCGAACATACGGTGATCTAAGATCAGACCCTACAAACTAATTTCTCCAAAGATACAAGGAGATTCTAGATGAAGGCCGCAGTGGAGGGTTGCTGTCGGGTGACTAGTGTGAGTTTATCTTAAATCGTCACCCTAGAATAGCAACCTCCTACTGCCTGCCTAAAGTCCACAAGAACTTGGAGAATCCACCAGGCCCCCCTATTGTCTCTGGAGTGGTCAATTCAACCCAGCAATGGAACATATGCATAAATAGGATTCTGAGACCATTTGTAAGAAGCTACCTTCATACATACAAGACACCAAACAGGCTCTGACCTTCCTCTCTGATGTAAAGTACCGAAAAAATCCAACTTGTGCAGCCTTGACGTGGAATCCTTGTATTCCTCCATCACGCATGACAGGGGTGTGAAAAATGTGAAGCACTTCTTAAGTCACAGAGTCACAACATTTCTGTTGAGGCTCCTGGGGTTTATCCTGTCACACAACTATTTTCTTTCTCATAATAAGTTCTACCACCAACTAAGGGGCACGGCGATGGGAACAGTCTGTGCCCCTTCATATGCCAACCCTCACCTGGGCTGGTGGGAATAACACATTATTGAGTCAAATCTTCTGGCCCAATACATGTCTAAAGTATACCTATGATGTCGTTACATCGACTATGTTATAGTTGTGTGGCAGGGTACCCAGAGGCCAAAACCAATGCCAAAACACTCTATTATAGGCTCTTTCAGACATCTGTTAGGATATATGAAAGAGCCTTGGAGTCTGATAGGAATGATCTTTTATTGGACCGCCCCCCTTTTGAGAGTGCCAAAAATAAAACAATCCAGATGGTTGCAACATATGATGTGGAATGGAATAAGGTCACACAATCTATCCAAAGATTCTGGCAGTTATTAACAAACTATAGCCACTTGATGGAGGTCCTTGGCCCACAAGTGAACATTACGGCACGTAGAGGCAGAAACTTTAGGGACATTCTAATTCCAAGCTATTTTCAACCTAAAGTACAATCCTAGATACTTGGCTGGGCACTCCCCGCGTGGCACCTAGAGATGTGTGAGATGCGTAGCATGCAAGTATATCAAACGTGATTCGAAGAATGTGGCGAACCGTGTGGAACATCAAACCTTTAGGATTACTAATTTCTTCAATTGCAACACTGCAGGCTTAGTTTATTTACTTACCTGTAAATGCAATATAATAACAACAAAGTATTTAACCAGGAAAGGTACATTCAGATTACTCTGGTTTCCAAGATGTGACCTTAGCCCAACATCCAGGGGTTGTTACTATCACCCAATTTAATGGTACTCAATATGAAGTATGTTGGTAAAACTTTCCGCCCATTCAAGGAGAGAATCAAAGAGCATGTGAGGTCTCCCAAGTATAGAATTGAAACACCTATTTCCAGACATCTTAAAGGGAGTGCTCCTAATCTCAGCTCGCTACCTGTATAAAAATACACCTGTTCACAGACGCAATCAATCAGATTCCAAGCTGTCCACTGATGTCAGGGACAAGATTGTAGACCTACACAAGGCTGGAATGGGCTACAAGACCAAGCAGCTTGATGAGAAGGTGACAACAGTTGGTGTGATTATTTGCAAATGCAAGAAACACAAAATAACGGTCAGTCTCCCTCGGTCGGTTGCCCCATGCAAGATCTCACCTCGTGGTGTTTCAATGATCATGAGAACAGTGAGGAATCATCCCAGAACTACACAGGGGAATCTTGTTAATGATCTCAAGGCAGCTGGGACCATAGTCACCAAGAACACAATTGGTAACACACTACACCATGAAGGACTGAAATCCTGCAGCACCCGCTCAAGAAAGCACATGTACAGCCCCGCCTGAAATTTGCCAATGAACATCTGGATGATTCATAGGAGAAATGGGTGAAAGTGTTGTGGTCAGATGAGACCAAAATCAATCTCTTTGGCATCAACTCAACTTGCCCTGTTTGGAGGAGGAGGAATGCTGCCTATGACTCCAAGAACATCATCCCCACCATCAAACACGTAGGTGGAAACATTATGCTTTGGGGATGTTTTTCTTCTAAGGGGACAGGACAACTGCATTGCCTCAAAGGGACGATGGACGGGGCCATGTACCGTCAAATCTTGGGTGAGAACCTCCTTCCCTCAGCCAGGGCATTCAAAATGGGTCGTGGATTGGTATTCCAGCATGACAATGACCCAAAACACACAGCCATGGCAACAAAGTAGTGGCTCAAGAAAAAGCACATTAAGGTCCTGGAGTGTCCTAGCCAGTCTCCAGACCTTAATCCCATAGAAAATCTGTGGAGGAAGTTGAAGGTTCGAGTTGCCAAACGTCAGCCTCGAAACTTGGAGAGGATCTGCAAAGCGGAGTGGGACAAAATCCCTCCCGAGATGTGTGCAAACCTGGTGGCCAACATAAGAAACGTCTGACCTCTGTGATTGCCAACAATGGTTTTGCCAACAAATACGAAGTTGAAGGGGTCAAATACTTATTTCACTTATTGACATGCAAATCAACGTATAACTTTTTTTACATGCGTTTTTCTTTTTTCTTTTTTTTTTTTTTTGTTCTGTCTCTCACTGTTAAAATACACCTAACATTAGAATTATAGATTGATCATTTATTTGTCAGTGGGCAAACGTTCAAAATCAGCAAAAAAACTTTTCTCCCTCACTGTAGCTGCATACACTTAATATTTGAAAAAGTGTTATTCTACAACATGCACTAATCGATTTGCAAATTAAGTGCACAATGTCATTATATACTTATAAGATCACATTTAAAAATGCATTTCTGCATAAATAACACACTTAAAGTGCAACATTTTTGTATAATACACCCAAAGCCAATATTCCCTAATGGATATCCCAGAGCCATTTTAGCCCAGTTCTGTGTATAAACTGCACAAAGATGAGAGGGGCCAACCCCACAAAAGGACATTCACAGCAATTCTGCAGCAGTTTGACAATGAGAAGGGAAGACCAGGCAAGGCTCCAAGATCCATATACCATCTAATATATTTATTGTACAAAACCCTTAGATAGAATCCATGTGAGTTTAATGGACGTGCTCCCAACTTGCTCACTTATAGGACAAAATAATCTTTAAAACATTTTTTTAAAAGACCACTCCAAATACTCTAACCACTTATGTTGCTTGATATGGTTAGCAGCCCGTTGTTCCTACATTTCATCTTATTAGTGAGTGCCTTGTGTTTACCACCATACTTTAACCCCATCATGAAAGTATTGCTTTCCACTAATCTTTTATATAGTTTAGGTGATTTAATGGATTTGTACAGGTGAAATCTTGGTATGCAAGAATTTGTAAATCAGTTGTGCAGACTGGTATTGAAGACACTGGGCTAGCCATAATCCTCTGAAAACCCACAGTCTCTTCTTGGTCTTTTTTTTTTTTTTGTCTTTTTTCTTTTTTTTTTGTGGGCTATTTTTTTCTCTCCCAATTTTATCTCTGTGAAACACTGCTAAACTTTCTGCACTTCACATATAAAATTTGTGACATTCATTGTTTATTTCACTGTCTAAAATTATTTAGTTTATCATTTATCTGGATATTGTTAACTTTAACATTTTCAAATTAGTTGCTGCTTAAGCTGCTTTGCTACTAAAAGGACACTACAGTAAACTGTAGTAAATATGCTACATTCAGTAGTGTTTGACGCAAGGAGTTTTTGACAGAAACCAGGGTCTGTACCCGAAGAGAGTGAGTGGTTTGACCAAAACAGTCCCGTCTCCAAACACCTACAGTCCATTCCCTCTGTTGCATTAAAAATAATGCAGAGGATTATATACAGATCTATTCAAATGGTGATGATTGATTCTGACTACTGTGGACACAGCACTAGCAGTCTGCCAATTCAATTCACATCTGGATAGATTAAATGTATAAAATGTTGCTTCTCCTTTTTGATCTGGGTAAGCATCACAGGGAAGGCTTATCCACATTATGACCTTTCTGATATGTCACTGGATTAAGGATTATTTAAAGGAGCACTATAGTGTCAGGAACACAAACATGTATTCCTGACCCTATAGTGTTAAAACCACTATGTAGCCCCCTTGGCATCCTTTGCCTCCCTAAAGATAGTAAAATCTTACTTGTATTCAAGTCTGAAGCTGCTGCCTGTGAACTTCCTCTGACATCATCGGAAGTGGTGGCCTGATCCAATCACTATGCTCCCCCATATGATTGGCTCAGACTGCAAAGAGGCAGATCAGGGGCAGAGCCAGCATGATTAAAACACAACCCTGGCAAATCAGCATCTCCTAATAGAGATGAACAGAATCAATGAATCTCTATGAGTAAAGTTCAGTGTCTGCATGCAGAGGGAGGAGACACTAAATGTTTGGATGCATTTTAGGCAGCCATGACCCAGGAAGGATCTCTAACAGCCATCTGAGGAGTGGCCAGTGAAGTTATCACTAGGCTGTAATGTAAACACTGCATTTTCTCTGAAAAGACAGTGTTTACAGCAAAAAGCCTGAAGGTAATGATTCTACTCACCAGAATAAATTCAACAAGCTGTAGTTGTTCTGATTACTATAGTGTCTCTTTAAGTAGAACAGGTATTTAGTGTATGTCCGTAAACCATATTTGTTTTAGACTAAACCTTGTAGCATATCAATCCAAATGGAGACTGATAGCCCATATTTGATCATCACTACATTTTGTACTGGTTTAACACCTGGCAAAGTATTACTCTATTAAATTATTGATTTAATTGTCTAGACCAGGAGCCTATGAGTTTTACTTATTTATGGCTCTCTTTAATGTGCCTTTTGACAGCACTGCATTTCCTCATAAATCCTACATAGCTTAATTTTTTAGTAAGGCTGTATCATATCTTGCATCAAAAGAGTGTCTTCACCTTGCTACCTGTGCATGTGAAAATCCATATAATGACTCACCAGTTAAAGGAATGTGCAAAATATAATAAATATGGTGCAGAAGTGCTCTATGTAAAACAAACAAGTACATAAATAAAACATTTAAACTCTGAGCAGCTACCACACTGTAATGTGTAATTCTCCAATAACACACCAAAATAAAAATACTCTAAAAATAAAAAAACACATTTGAATGCTCTACATAGAGTGCAGTTAATATAATGTGATATCACTTCTAGAAAATATTACTTATCTTATATTAAAATGTTTCATATAATCCTGTGTGTGTACCTTTAAGAGACACTAGATATACAAAATGGTGTAACACCTCAGTTGATGCACTGTGTATTGTTCAGCACCATACTACCTCTTTTAGATATGCAGGAACTAGATGGCCGGCCAATAAAATTAAAAGTATATAATTTAGTGAGACAGTAACACTAAAATAAATTAAAATAAATCTCACATCTATTCCAAGCTTCCGGAAATGCGTTCCGCTGGTATGGTTGCCTCCGTCTTGTGACGATAAAGTGGCATTCCGTATTTATTCCCTTTTAATTATGAGTCAATTGAATTAGGCAATGGTCGAGAGCGCCTCTCCCACAGCTATTGAGAGTGCGCTGTGTTCCAAACCTCTTCCTTTTTTTTTTTTTATTTAACTTCTTCTGCGACATCATATCTGATATTCCGTGTGTGCTGCTCATCATCTTTAAGCTAGCCTTGTCACCTTCCAACATATTGGTAGGTGTTCCACAGGTCATAAATGTGGTAAGCTCTCCTACTACTTTCGGGTGATGAATGCAAAACATCTTTAATTTCCATAAAACAAGTATGAAGTAGGTATATTATTATTACTATTATTGATGATCTGAACTTATTTTTTTACAATATTCATTAAACTGAACCCTCTTTCACAACATGCGGTTAAGACAGGCAATACAGACACTATAGACAACTAGTTTCCCAAAACTGGAAATCTGTCTGTGTTGGAGAGTGCCAAAACCAGAAGATCACTCAGTTTCTTCCCTTTGCCAAGGACTTTAAATTCATACCACTCATTGTGAATTGCATGCATACATTTGTCATGCATTTCATGCAGTTAGTTGTTTCTGGAAATGACAAGCCAATGCTGTAATCTCATTAGTCCCATAGTCTTGTAATGCTGTGCCCGATGACCAGGCAAAGGTATCAAACACTGCTGTGGGAACGTTCAATATTCCTCGGAGTCAGAAATCACTTTTCCAGATATTGAACACCATACTGAATCAATTTGTCTTTTTAATGCTGGATCGAAGAAGTTGCAGTATGGCTGAGTCCATGCAACTGTATGTTTTGATACAGTCCTTTAAGTGATGTTCCACTGATAAATGTCTTCATGATCTTTGAGGAAAAAGTTTGAGGATGGCTATTTTGGGGAAAATGATTATGAAGATGGATAAAAGGAATTAATAAGGGAATAGGCTAGCTAGAAGAACATTATCACTTTTTTTCAAGTTAACAACAAAAAATTATTAAAAAAACAAATCTGGTCAAAGAAGTTTGTGTTTTTTAGATAAACAGTAGTGGGGCAATAGTGACATCGGGCACTATACAGAGTCAGGTGGCAGATTCCATGAGGAGATAAGCACAATAACATCACCAATACAAAATACTTTGATATCATAGCAAGGTAACCTCATATATCAATTTAAATTCTATTTGAGAACACACATATTATTATTTGTATTATTGCTATATTGTTTTTTTTTTTTATAATTACTATATTATATTGTATTAATTATTACTATAATTTATATTAATGATTACATTATTTTATTATAACTATTACTGTCATTATTATTACTACTGCTGCTATTATTATTGCTGCCATTATTACTATTACTGCTGCTATTATTATTACTGCCATTATAATGGTTACTCCCAATACAAATGTATTGTGGAAATGGGGCATTGAATAAAAAAAAAGTATAATGTAAATAGACTTACCTAGATATTGCTGTTCTACCACTGCTTTTGAAATCGCTGTTTTACACTCCTCCAGAAGTCGATGTTCTACCACTCCTTAACGCAAGTTATTTGATGATAGAGCACTCTCAATAACATGATTGCGCATGTGCGAAGCACGTTATGTCAGGCAGAGTCACATCTTAAAGCCCCAACATTTGATCTTCACAGAGAGCATGGGCAGGCCAAAAATAGAACAGCAGGCTTGGGTATTTGCCAGCACCTTTGAAAACGGCTGGCAAATACCCAAGCGCCAGGGCCAAATATTGCCATGGTGACCTGGCGCCTGGGATTTGTCGAGCCCTGTCATATACTATATTTCCTTATACTATTTAAAATATATATATTTTTGATTTTTAATTTAAGAGCTATGAAACTTTTTAAAACTAAACATTCTAGATTTTTTTTTCTTAAATGGTATTTTAATTGTAATGCTAGTCATATTGGTTTAGAAATATTATTTTATTAAGATCATAAGTGTCTACCTTTTATAGAGTTTATTATTTCTATTTTATATACAGATATAATTTTAATATAATTAACATTTTCTAGAAGTGATATCACATTATATTTATTGCACTCTATATAGCGCTACCCTGTTGTTGTTGTTTTTCTTCATAGAGTTTAAGGAATGTGCTTATTGTATTGATATTATGGTTTCCTCTTGCAATCGATCAGAAATGCAACCAATTGCTGTTGATGCCTCGTTTCCTCAGAAGTGAAGTGCAAAAGCACATTCTCATAATTGGCAGATATAACAGTTTCTCTTTGCAAGTGGTTTAATCCATTGCTCATGCTGTTTCTCTCCTCTTGTTGCAGTCACTAGTAATTCAACATTATTTCATGATGTTTCACATATTTTTCTGTGTAATTAGAAAGGTCTGTTAATTAAATGTGATTGTTACACATGCCAGTCGATTGGCTCTTTGTGAACAGCTGCTCTAATCACAGTTTTATTCCTGTATTTTGTTAAGCCAGACTATTTTTTTTTTTTTTGTATCCCGCAGTTGCACTACAAGCATCTAAGAAAGACGGCAATGGGATTAATGACAGTCGCAGAGCAATAAAACCAGGAGAAGATTTGCGTTTATTGGAAGGAGAACTTTTGTTACAGGTGGGTTATTATCCTCCCCTATATTTAAAGCACAAACAAGCACTAACTCGTCCAGAAGCCATGTGCATAAAAAAATAAAACAGAGCTTGCATGCACAGAAACAAGACCGAAGCTCTCTGCTTGTAAAAGCTTTGAATGTAAAGATAAGCATGTGAGAAAAAAAACTTGTGTATGGTGTACTTAAGTGTGTCACCATAAAGATGCTATTCTTGTCAATACAGACTATTGAAATTATTTGCATGCTGTAGTGAATTGGCCTGTAAGTTAAAAAAAAACGGTGAATTGTGGCTGTCCAATCACATTCACAGTGCAGCTCATTGAGACATCTTTGCAAGGCAGGTGATCTGGACAATTGCTGCCTCTTGAGTAAGTAACAGGACTGATTGTCTTTGTGACAGCCAGCGGGATGTAACAAGGTTAATGTATGTAAGTACCAATTTATATTGAAATCTGCACTTTTTGTGAAATGAAGAGATGCATTCTTCACATATAAAGTACTTCATCAAGCATGGGAATTTAATCAATGAATACTTTAGTGGTTGAAAAACTATTTGGACAGCAGAGGTAGCTCCCCCCACCCATATGAGCATTTTTCTTTGCATATATTCTATGGTTTAGTTTTTATTTTGTTACATTTTATGTTTAACAAATAGGTTTGTTGTTTTTTGTTTGTTTGTTTTTTTAAACTGAATTAGAAATAGTAGAGATTTGACCTGGAAAAGTAGGCAAGTTCCTTTAAACAATTTTTACTGTATTTCTGTTTTGTCTCAAAATGTGTCTGGTCCAGTATCAAAGATTCTGTGTTTAGTGAATAAAATAACACAGATTGTTACATGATTGCCCCTTGGATCAGCATACTTTTCGTATTGTGGTATGCCTGATTATGTCCTACATTAGCATGCCATTTGATACTATGTTATTGCTGGCAGATGGAGAACTCGGTTTACATTTTCTCACTCCAAACCCGCACGCGTAGTCTGCATGTATAAAGAATTGGGAAGAAAAAGTCTTGAATATGTTGTCTTGATGTAATTTTTTTTTAAGGGTTATTTAGTACATTGGAATTCATGTGCAAATTAGAGTAATATACTAGGAACATAGGTATCTGGTTGTGTAACAAAATACTAGTTTGAGGTTCTATGTGTATTTTTCCTTTTTATGCCAAGATTATAATTTATTTTTATAGCGCCAACAAATTACGCAGTTCTGAATTTGCTGAGTAAAGGATATATTAATATAAACTTTAGTTTGACACACAGAAACAAATAATACAGTATGTTTTGGAAGCCTTCACTGCAAGTTTATTTTCTAATTGTACAGCGCTACGTAATTTGCTGACGCTGTATAAATAATAAAATAATAATAATAAAATCAAGGCTTGGTTTCCGAAGGTGACAACATTCTTTTCTTCTGATTAGAAAATAGGGGCCATAAATGCACGTGCAACTTTAATGCAGACTTCAAAGCAATCCATGCACACTTCTCAATACTATATTAACCAGTGACACTTGGATGACATAATAAAGTTGCATTTTGAATAAAATGGAACATTTAGAAAACGACATGTGATCACTAGTGCGGTGATGATTAACCTCGCTGACCAGTGTACCTACGGTCAGCTGTTGTTCTACACCAATCAGAGAACAATCAGTGTATATGATTATTTATAAGGAGATATCAAAGTACTTTACAGATGTTGTTTTTTTTTTTTTTTTGCTTTTCAAAACTTACGATTTTATACAGTATGGTAATTTGACCTTTAAATGTAAGTGTTTCAGAAAAGCTATTTTTAGATGCCCTTTTTCCATCTATTTAGCTGTAAAAATATTGGTTTAGTGCATGAACATAAAGCATCTCTAATTTAACCTTTAATCTTCCCTAAGAAAGTGCATTATTTGCAGTGCCACAAAGGCTTGTAATTGTTAATTTTACAGTTTTGTTTTGTTTTTGTAATTTTATGCATTTAGTCCACTTCAGCAATCAAGTGGATGCAGTCCATCGAATTTTGTTTTTTTCATTATGTATCCAATATATTTACATTTGATGGGTTCGGTCAGTAGTGCAAGCTGTATGCATGTGCACCCTTAAAGGGACACTCCAGGCACCCAGACCACTTCTTCCCATTGGAGTGGTCTGGGTGCCAACTCCCACTACCCTTAACCCTGCAAGTGTAATTATTGCAGTTTTTTATAAACTGCAATAATTACCTTGCAGGGTTAACTCCACCTCTAGTGGCTGTCTACTACACAGCCACTAGAGGGCACTTCCAGGTTCCTAGCACAGTTAACCTGTGCTAGAGCATCGCTGGACGTCCTCACGCTGTGTGAGGACCTCCAGCGTCACTCAAATCCCCATAGGAAAGCATTGAAATTAATTTTCAATGCTTTCCTATGGGGAGACCTAATGCGCATGCACGGCATTGCCGCACATGCGCATTAGGTCTCCTCGGTCGGTGGGCGGGATCAGTCTCGCCCACCGGCCGATGCAATGGAGAGGAGCGTCGCGGAGGAGGAGACAGCGGCAAGGGACATCGCCGCTGCCTCACGTAAGTGACTGAAGGGGTTTTCAGGGGTGATGTTTGGCTCTGCAGGGGGGCATGGGAGGACACTATAGGGTCAGGAATACATGTTTGTGTTCTTTTAACTTTATTGGTTTCATTTTTCCTTTATTTAGGGAAAAAACTTGAAATTGCAGTAATGAAAATTCGGTATTGGTTGTGGCAATAAAAGTCCTATTAAGAGCAAGTTGGACACTAGACTGAATCTAAACATGCATTTTTTTTTTTTAATTAAACATTTAAAAAAAAAAATCTAAATTTAGAAAAAAAAATGTTCTTGGAGATATAATTCCCATTATGAAATGCTCCTGCATAGATGTCCTCAAATATGATTTTAAGTTTCCCAATGTTGAAAATAACCACTTAACATCAACATCTGTTAGTGGCAGTTATGTAATCTAGCATTTGTAACATTTCATACAACCTCGGGATATAGGAGAATTTTCTTTATCTGTCAGTTTTAATGAATGGTAAACTTTTTTTTATTTTTAGTGTATTTGGAAAAAAATAATTAATTCAGGGTTAATTACGGTAGTCATTAAAGTGCATTAGCGTGTTTAAATTAGTAAATTTTATACATACCGTATGTACCGTAGTTTTTGTTTTGTTTTTTGTATTTTTGAAAATAGATGTTCCTGTGCTGAGTAATCTTTTTGTTTTATACTTATGGGATGTGCCTCTGTTTATTTAATAGAGCTGTGATAGGGTTATGTGTATGTTCTACTGTCAATCAGTGTACACCACCTGTTCGTTTCAAAATAAACCACATTAACTTATCCTTTTCATGATTTTTTTTTTTATTTTAACATGTTTAGATAGTGCTATGTGTGCTCAATGGGATTTTTTTGCATTTCATTCCCCCTTAAAATACTATTTAAGACTATTTGATGTTGGAGTTACTTACGACTGCACAGCCATGCAAATAAAGAACAGCCTCAGTTTGTCACTTCTTCACCAAATTTTACAGTTGGCACTATGCAGCTAAATAAGTAACCTTGTCTTTATATTTGCAAAACCACATTAGTCTGACAGTCAGTTGATGAAGTGTGAGTTATCAGTCCAGAGTACACATTCCAAAGCTCTAGTGGTGGACAGCATTGCACCTCACCAACAAGCACATGACTGCACACTAAGTGAGTTTGCTGTTGCTCCTAAGCTATTAAGATTAATTTCGTGTGGCTTGAAAAGTACATTTGTTCCTCATAAGGCAATTTGCCTTTGCTTGCAAAGAATTTCTAAATGATTTTAATGCTGCCTGCCTAGTTAGTGTTACTTGGTTCTGTTTTGTGAACTTGCATGGCCTGCCGCTTAACAGTGGAGCTATTATAATTACTAAATATTTCGCAATAATGGCAGACATTTGAATAAATGATGTATTTGAAAAGGAACTGCCTATGACGATTCATCAGTCACTGAACTCTACAGTACAGATATTTTAATGAGGAACAATGGTTGTGGCTAAAGTAGCTGTAGACATTTAATTACAGTGGGCGTCCACTTAAAGTGGTGGACCAGATTAATTATGATAGGAAACTGAGACTGGGAAGGAGACATTGATTGAAAGGCTTTGGCTGATGGGCAGCATTTTTTTTTTTTTTTTTTTATGTTCTTTAGTGTTTAAAAATAATACGTGACTAATACAGCTTTGCTTAACGTGCAAAAAGTTAAAGTTTTTTTTTTGTTGTTGTTTTTTTTTTTGGGGTGGGGGGTGGTTTAGTGGGACTGCAGTTTTAAATAACAGCAAAGATTTGTAAAGCTACAATTCTTTAAATGTATTAATTATAGAACACTGTCACCAAATGTTATGCTGGTTTTAAACCTTGTTTTCCATACATTAGCAGATTACTAAACATTCTTTGCCAAATCCTAAACTATATTCCAAGGGCAGTTTACATCCGGGCAGGAAAATTATTTTCAAATGTAGGAACCAGCGAGTTTCTTTTATCTATATCAAAGTGCACTGTATGTTCTGGATCAGGATCAAAATTGATCCTCCCCCTTCTCCCCCTTGTATACCGTACGGTGTCATAAATACCGTTATGTTTCCTATGCACATTAATAAGTGAATGGGGGTCAAAGTCCGCAGCTGAGAACGAAATAGTAATATGTGGCCCCTGAGCTACGATAGATATTTCTAAGTTTTTCGCCCTCCACAATCACACTGTGTGTATCTAGCCTATAGATATAGATATAGATAGATATACACACGCCTTCAAGTTCTTTCATTACTCCAATAGATCAGGGTAGTGCAGTAGACATTGCTTACCTAGATTTCAGTAAGGCTTTTGACACTGTTGCACATAGAAGTCTTATCAATAAACTGCAATATTTAAGTTTGAATTCCAATATTGTTGAATGGGTAAGGCAGTGGCTGAGTGACAGGCAACAGAGGGTTGTAGTCAATGGAGTATATTCGAAGCAGGGATCTGAACTTGGACCCATTCTCTTTAATGTTTTTATTAGTGATATTGCAGAAGGTCTTGATGGTAATGTATGTCTTTTTGCTGATGATACTAAGATATGTAACAGGGTTGATGTTCCAGGAGGAATAAGCCAAATGGCTAATGATTTAGGTAAACTAGAAAAATGGTCAGAGTTGTGGCAACTGACATTTAATGTGGATAAGTGCAAGATAATGCATCTTGGATGTAAAAACCCAAGGGCACAGTACAGAATATTTGATAGAGTCCTAACCTCAACATCTGAGGAAAGGGATTTAGGGGTAATTATTTAAGATGACTTAAAGGTAGGTAGACAATGTAATAGAGCAGCAGGAAATGCCAGCAGCATGCTTGGTTGTATTGGGAGAGGTATTAGCAGTAGAAAGAGGGAAGTGCTCATGCCATTGTACAGAACACTGGTGAGACCTAACTTGGAGTATTGTACGCAGTACTTGAGACCGTATCTTCAGAAGGATATTAATACCTTAGAGAGAGTTCAGAGAAGGCCTACTAAACTGGTTCATGGATTGCAGGATAAAACTTACAGGAAAGGTTAAAGGATCTTAACATGTATAGCTTGGTGGAAAGACGAGATGGGGGGATATGATAGAAACATTTAAATACATAAAGGGAATCAACACAGTAAAGGAGGAGACTATATTTAAAAGAAGAAAAACTACCACAACAAGAGGACATAGTCTTAAATTAGAGGGGCAAAGGTTTTAAAATATCAGGAAGCATTACTTTACTTATAGGGTAGTGGATGCATGGAATAGCCTTCCAGCTGAAGTGGTAGATGTTAATACAGTGAAGGAGTTTAAGCATGCGTGGGATAGACATAAGGCTATCTTAGATATGAGACTAATGAAAGTATTTTAGAAAATTGGGCAGACTAGATGGGCCGAATGGTTCTTAACTGCCGTCACATTCTATGTTTCTATTTAGAGTTTGAATAGCACTCAAATTACAATATAGCAGCAAGGGTGCAATGCCAAACACTGTTTTGTGTGTATACGACTGTATGTATACCTCTTTAAGCTTATAATTAAGACTCTTAACTTTACGAAATGTTACTACCTAGATAGCATGCTCAGAACATTACCATGAACTTCCAATGATGCTGGTTAGGAATGCAGTGTCCGAATGGTTCAGCCTTCCTTCTCAGCGATCAAAAAAAAAGCAAGGCTTGATAAAGACGGCTTACCAGATGAAATGCTGTTGTTTGGTATCTTAGTGTGTTCCGTGGATGCTTACTGCTGTATCTCTAGTACCTGTTCTGGCATTGCTTATATTAACATTATTCTGCAAGTTAATTTAAAGCATGTATACATTAATTTACCGTACTGATTGTTTAACCCCTTAAGGACCAGGGCTCGAGTCCTGCAGGAACGCGTGGGAACAGCGTTCCTGCACTTTTTTCACAGCAGGAACGATGTTCCCCCTGCAGGCACTCAGGGGGCGGCAAAAATGCCGCCCCCAAATGCCCTGTGTTCCCCCTGTCATGGGGGGGCCACCTGATTGCCTGTGTCTGTCAGTGTGTTTGTGTGTGTCTCTCTGTCAATGAATGAGTGTGTGTCAGTGAATGTGTGTGTGTGTGTCAAATCAGTGACGTCTGTGTGTTTGTCACTGAGTGTGTGTGTTACTGTCAGTGTGTATCTGCCAGTGTGGGTGTCTGTCAGAGAGTGTGCTTAGAGGGACACTATAGGCACCCAGACAACTTCAGCTCATTGAAGTGGTCTGGGTGCAGTGTCCCAGTCCACTTAAACCTGCAAGTGTAATTATTACGGTTTCTCAGAAACTGCAATAATTACCTTGAGGGGTAACTCCACCTCTAGTGGCTGTCTATCAGACAGCCACTAGAGGGACTTTTGGGTGGTTAGGTGACCAAAAGTCGTGCATGAGGACCCTGTGCATGAGGACATCCAGCATCTGCTAAATACCCATAGGATTTTAACCCCATCAGTGTCGAGTGGGGGAGGGGAGGACATGAGGGAGGAGGGGGCACTACAGGGAATTATAGTGCCAGGAAAACAGCTTTGTTTTCCTGGCACTATAGTATTTCTTTAAAAGGAGCAGGAAAAGGTGGAGTCTAAGAGGAAGGGGTGGGTTCCTAATCAGGAAGCAGTGCGCCCTTGACAGGAAGGGGTGGTAAATTTAGATTAGGGGGTGCTCAGGTATAGTCATGCCTAGGGCAGCACAAAATTAAAATACACCACTGTGTGAGTGTCTGAGTATGTGTGTGCGTCTGTGAGTGTCTGAGTGCATGTGTGTGTCTGTGAGTGTATGTGTGTGCACGCGTTTATATATGCATACGAGTGGGGTTTATTTTGATGGGGGGGAGTTCCCACACTTTTTTCCCCAGGACTTGACCCCTGTTAAGGACCCATGACATGTGTGACATGTCATGATTCCCTTTTATTAGAGAAGTTTGGTCCTTAAGGGGTTAATATGTGCTTGTACCTTTTTGTTTTTCCGTTTTCTCCCTGGTAACTCCCTGCAAATGTGCTTGTTGCCATGCTGGCATTTTGCAGAGGTTCAATGTTTGGCACATATCCTGGTGTATTCTGTTCTTTTCTTTTTCCTGCCTATTCTTAACTGAACTCAGTGAAATCTTCCCTCAATGTCTCTTCCCCGCTCTGACCTTTTAATTTCTTTTTGTTATTATCTATAAGTGGCAACATGTATGGTCTTATTATGTGACTCTCTCCTTCAGTGATTAATAAAACATTTAATTAAAACACTTTAGCCCCTTAAGCTGGAGACAATTGTCCAAAAGTTCCGAACCAAAACAAAACCTAGAATTTAAACTAGATGTCTGTTTAACCATAACTGACCTCTTCCATATTAAGTGTTCCCACACTTGTATATTATTTTGTTCAGGAGGAACAGGGCTTTCGTTTCACATCAAATTTTTATATATGGAACACAATTTAATATGAATAAAATAAAAAAGTGTGAGAAATTATTGAGAATGCTGTTTTCCTTATGGCATTTTAACTGCATCAAACTACTGCTGGCTTTCACTGAAATGAAACACATTTGCATATGTACAACAATGAATCCCCTCCTCCCCCCCCTCTCTTCCCTCCTCCCTGGCCCCATGTACAGCTTTCATAGCGTTTTGGAAAGTTACAGGGTCAAATAAACAACTTGCCCATTTCAGTTTTTACACACAAAATCTGCCAGATTGGTTTGTTGGGCCTATGATGCCTTTGAGACCTTATGGCAGCCCAGGAATGTGAATTAACCCCATCATGGCATACCATTTGCAGATGTAGGCAACCCAGGGTATTCAAAATGGGGTGTGGGCAGTCTGTTTTTTTTTTAGTAGTCACAGACCTGATCAAAAATCATGTGATCGTGCTGTCAGGCAGCCATCCTGATCATTTTTGGCAAGGAGGGACACGTATACTGGCTGCAGGGAGGGCCTAATTGCTATGGTTTTTATGCTGCCCTAACGTTGCTAAAGCCCTCCCTTTATAGGACAGCAAAGGGATTTGCGAATATCCTCTAAAGTTTGTTGTCTTGTGTTTTTTTTTTTTTTTTTTATTCCGTAATCAATTTTAATATTGTTTTAAGATTTTTAGTAGCAGAAGAAACATTGTGACAGGTGGGAACTAGATTGAACGGAAGAGGAATGCTACCCTTTAGGCTAGTTTGAGAGTAGTTTGGTTTTCCAGTTAGCACCTTTTTGCCTATCCTGAGGGAACATAGTAATAATGTCTGCAGAGAGAAAGATATATTTCTAAGAGTGATGATGATAAATGATTCTGCTCCACTTAGAATAAAATGCAGACATTGGATGTCTATTATTTTCTTTAGGGTCTGGCATAAAAAAAAAAATTATATATATATATATATATATCTACAATTGTCACTTTTACCAGAACAGATTAAATGTACCTACATGGCAATTTGCATAATAGAACAAAATATAATATTTAGTTTTTCTCTCTCACTCTATCAATGCAAGAATAAAAACAAAATCTAATAACTTTCCTTTGTGATATTCTTTTATAAAGTTGCCAAAGTTTTAAAAGACAAGAAGTTGAATAATGGGACATCTTGTGGGAGATTTACAAACTATGACATTATGAATCTTAACTGGAGCATTTTCAGGTCCCCTCTTACCTCCAAGTTGTGTGTTGCTTTGAAGGATAGCGACCGTTCCTGTGGTCCTAGTTTGCTTCTTAATACTTGGGGAATGATGCAGCCTGCACATCTCATATGACCCCTGCACTTTTTGTGACTGCTACTGATGATCAGTCACCAAAATGAGAGAGGCCTATAGCTGATCTAAATGATGTGTACCAGTTGGGCACATTATGATATGTCTAATGACAACTGAAGCCTTTATGGACCCCAATATTAATAGCAATGGTTTCTTGTTATTTCTAGGGAAGTCTTTTTGTTTATTTTTTATTTTTTATTTATGCAGGATAAGTGAAACGTTAATAAAAAACAGGCATTACAACGCTATTTTGAAAACACACGTGTGTATTCTTGATCTAGCAGTGCAGATTATTTGCTCAATTACTGTTTTTATTTTTATTTTTTTCTTCCTTTTTGCTAGTACACAATCCTGAAAGATCACACACCATTATTTTGTATGCACAGCACAGTTTTTCCATGTTTATTTTATGTGCAGAGTTAGTTGCTTTGTCAATATATATCTCATAAAAGTAAGTGTTGAGTAAAAGCAGTGATCTATAAATGTTTAATTTCTCATTATGGAAGAAAAATTGTCATTAGTTTAATTGCTGGCCTTTAGGTTGTCTGTAGCAAGAGCTTTTGCTCTTTCTTGTCTGTATCTCATTAAAGGGGCAACTTCAGTTTCTTTTAAAGTAGATTTTGGCAGCGTTTTATATTGGCTAATCTCGATGTACATTTAATAGAGTCTGTTTTTTGAGTTTTTTTTTTTTGTTTGTTTTGTTTTTATATTTTAATATGATCACAGTTATAATAAGGCTTTGTTGGAAAACAATAACATTTTTAGTGCACAATGTTTCCTAAATAAATAATATGCCTGGAACATTTTATTCAAATTATAAAAAAAAGAAAATAGAGCTTGATTTAGCCTAAAATTTAGCCTAAAATGTGCAGTAAGCATTATTATAGTAAACAGATGTACCAAAAGAAGCGGTCTTTTTTCATTTGGGACATGATTTACGTGGTCTCATAGACTAATTGGAGATATCTAAGGAAGAGAAATTGAAGAAGTTCTGAATGTGGATCACTTAGCATACCTCCCAACATTGGAAGAATTTAAATTGGGAGGGAGGTAGCTTGTGTGTGTATTGGTGAGAAACCTTTTTCCTAAATGTATCACATAAATAAAAAAATAAAAAAAAAAGACAATTGGAAATTAAAACTAATAGAACCATGCACAGCAGATAAATTGTGAATGATTGAAACTGGTTGGAACTGTAAGAGTGAGATAATTAAGTAATTGGGTAATAATTATGGTGGGTGTGTGTATGTACCTATCCAAAAAAGAGCATACTCGCTGGTCTTTTTAATTGCAGGACAACTATTAATCCATATACTTACACAGGTTGATGTTTCAGTCCTGCGTGTTTATAATATATTTATCCTACTATGCTTTTAAACACATAACCCAGTTTTCCTGGCACTATAGGGTCAATAGGTACCCCCCACCCTCAGGGCTCCCCTCCCGCTGGGCTGAAGGGGTTAAAACCCCTTCAGCCACTTACCTGTCTCCAGCGCTGGGTTCCCTCTGTGCTAGGGAAATCTCCACCCCCTGCCGACGTCAGATCCTATTACTCAATGCTTTGCTATGGACGTCCAGCTTCTTCTTGCGCCTCTTGCGGCTGTCAGTAAGATTGAGTGACTGGCACTCAATCTCACTGTGCACCCACCCCCTGCCAGTCACCCAATCTAGCGCCCCCCTGTGCCGGTGCGCCGTAAGGTGGCTGCTTGTGCCGCCTTATGGATGCGCTGGCCCACTCATTCATTATCGGTATTGCCGGAGATTATCGGCCAATACCAATACTTACAAAAAAATATGAATATTGGTTGATTATATCGGCAAAACCGATAATCGGTCGATCCCTAATAAATATAATAACAATGCAGTGATCTGCTAGTATAGGCAGACTCGACTTGCATCCAAGTAATTTGCAACTATCAATTCTTGAGCAGTACCTACTTCTTTATACTTTCTTGATGTTCTAGAAGTTATGATATATGTCTGAGATATAATCTCCTATATATGAAGGTGACTTCTTCCTAGTTTTCACCTCATCTAGCAATGTCATAGTGTATACTCTAGCTTATGTTTTTATGTTCATGATCATTTTTAGAAATTTGTGAAATACCCAAAACATTTATTAGAAACCTCTCCTTATATATGTTATGTTTTCATATGTAAAAATTCAGCTTTACGTATATTATTTAGACATGGATCATTTTTTACTGGAATCTCAATTTAAGTGAGAATAAACTTTTCTCCGGATGTCTATTGATTAGTAGAAACATTTTTGTAAAAACATTTTTTTCAGTGTTTTAAAATTGTTTCCCATGTTTGGAAACAGTTTAAAGTAACTATGCTGTGTTACAGTATATTTTTGTCTAACTGAAATGGAATAGTTAAACTGCTCGGCATATTTTGGCTTCTGTTGAAGCCTCTTACTGGAAGTTAATCTGAACATTTAGACATCCTGCCAATTTATACATGTTTTGTTATCAACAAGGCCATGTTGATTGTAAATGCAGATACGTTTAGTTACCGTAGGTAGATTTTGTAACTTATCACAAAGAAGCCGTTTTTTTCTACTTTTTGTTTATCAAGCAAATGATACTTTGTTCCTGCAGAGTCACCAAAATCAGTTTTGTAAAACTGTTCTTTAAATGCATTGATTTTACGGTTTTCAACTCCTTTGTAGAGTGTCTTAGAATGTTCTATAAAAAACCATGACCACTATTTAGTATTTTCCTTTCTCTATTTTAATTTTATTACATTTGTATAACATTTCTAACCGTATGGGAAAAGGACATCTACAAAATCACTTGCCAGTTCTTTCCGTGATAGATCACATTCATGATCCCATTTAAATATATAAAAAAATTCAAATTTACAGTTGACTGCTACTAATGAGTGATATGTGATAACAATGCATGGTAGAATAGTATAATCCAGTGTCCTTGAAATTTGGGATTATAGCACTGTAAATTTAACCTTAACGGCTTTTTACCTTCTGAGAATGATAGACGTTGCAGTGCCCAGCTTGACTGTTTTCTCTAACCACATAGATTAAATTAATGTGTTTTGTAATCACACTATTAAAGTATTGCTGAAGCCATGCTCAACAACATTTTATATTTGTACTATCCTAGCAACCTACTTTTCTATCCTACCTTACCTTTTTTGTCACTATACCCCATTCCCTCTAGCATGTAAACTCATTGAGCAGGGCCCTCCTGTGTGTCCACAGTAATATTAATAATATACATTAGAGGTCAATTAGCAAAGCATGACATTCTGAAAATTGGTGC
The DNA here is from genome assembly GCF_036172605.1 of Pelobates fuscus. NCBI lineage: Eukaryota > Metazoa > Chordata > Amphibia > Anura > Pelobatidae > Pelobates > Pelobates fuscus. The sequence continues at coordinate 328,194,300 of NC_086320.1, read as the reverse complement.
AGTGTTCTAAAATTCGGTCAATGTAAATGGATGCCAATGAAATCCGTAGGCACTTTCCCTTCGTGGTTTCTCACACCTTTGGTTTTTTTTTTTTTATACATCACTTTAGTATCAAGGTAAAATTAATCTTTTATTTGTAGTATTTATTTTGTAAACCTTGTTTATTTCAGACTGGCTATGCCAGACTTTTTAAACTATTCAATCCATAATTTAGAGAGATGGTAAGCTACAACCACGTGTCCTTGTATGAATAGAACTTTTTTTCAATTTTTGTTATTTTTACATTGGCTGTTTATACATATGCAATACATTAAAATGAAATGGGACAATTCCATTCTGGAGTGTTTGTTTAAAGTGAAGTTTTCTTAATAGACTAACATTAAAGGTATTTCGCATGATTTTAGATGCATTATATATGTAATTCATTAAAAATTGATGACCATTTCCTGCATATTGTGTCCCTTTTAAAGAGAATTGATCTAATCCACCTTCAGGGCTCACAGTCTATCATTGTAAACATTTCTCAGACAGGAGAGAGGAAATATTAATTTACATGATGCACTACAACGGCGTACAACAAATTATGATATAAACATATAGCACTAGAATAGATAAGCCGTTTGTGATTTGCTGTTAACTTGACTAAGTTTTTAAATTGCAGATTGATTGGTGTACCTTTTTATAATATTCCTGATGTCCGTGCCCACTTCTTCATGTAATCCACAATCTAGGTTTGCCTGGTAGGCTGATATTAACCTTTATCATATTATGTGATATGTTTAACCTTGTGTAATGCTAACTATATGTATTCCTGAATATGCACTATAACATGTAATGTTTTGTGGTGCTTTACATATAATTAGTGACTAGTTTGTTGTAGTATTTTGTTTGTTGTACTATTCTATAAATATATAGGTATATATCATTGTGTAGTGGGATTTTTAGATATGCTGTTCTCTGACCATACTTGTTAAATGTTTGCCTTTTCCCGATGATACCTCGATCAATAATAGGTTGATGGTTCAGAGGTTCTCTTGTTCATATTCTGCTGAGAGATTGAGCTCAGTAGGAGCGTGGTACCTTCATAGACGTGTTAAGTTGTTTTAAAGGGGAGTAGTCGGTCTACCTCAGTAAACAGGGAATCCTGTTTATGAGAGTATGTCTGACGAGGTGAAGCCGCTAGGTTTGTGTTGGCATTCAATAGTAATGGGATGTTATGAAAAGGAAGGCCAAAGAAAATGATTGCTGTGGATTAGGTAGGGGAAGACTGCAAAATCAGTCAGTGAATTTGCATCAAGTAAATGTCAAACATTTTGATTCTGAAGAGGTTTATATACTAAAACATTTGATCATTCTGTGCATCTGAATGCTCTGGCAAATCTAATTAACCAGACTTTCAAATTGGAAAAATATTCAATTCTAGTAGAAAGTGCATTGAATTGTAAGGTGGATCATAATGTTAGAAAGCAGAAATATGCAAAATAATATTGCCAGGAACATAAACTTAAAAAAAGTGTTACCAGTAGGGCTTGCCTTAAAATCTGCATTTGCACATTTAAATTTGATTATTTTACTATTTCAGGCTCTGAACGGGTTTGTGTTGGTTGTTGCATCAGATGGCCTCGTCTTCTTTTCTTCTTCCACCATCCAAGATTATTTGGGATTTCAGCAAGTATGTATTTTTTTTTATCGCTGCAATTGATGTAAATAGTAATCTTATTTTGTGGAAGGTTGTGATTTAGGTATAGATTTATCTAAATCAGTTTTTATTATTTGCTAGATTAATATTATAGACTTGTTATCAGACCCATATTGGGCTCAATTATAATTGCATTAAATAAGATTTAGTACTAGGGCTCTTAAAAAAAAAAAAAAAAAATGCCCCCTATTTGAACCTGTGTGTAGTGTCTATTGATTTATTAGATAAAGATGGAAACATGTCAAAAAAAGACAAATCTACCGATCTGGTATATGAATGAACACTGGAGTAAAGGAAGGGAACAACACAATAAACACAATAAACATATTGTCTATCATAATACGGACCAGCAATGATCCAAGTTGCTGGCACAGCTAATTGGTATTTATGGTGTATGTATCTGAGCAATATACAGTTCCGATACATAGAACTCTCCTTCATTTGCCATTTGCTACTCCCAAGCAAGAGGACATTTGGAAGACTGTTAAAACACAATTTTAGTTTAGATGTAGATGCCTATAGATGCTTAATAGCACAGTTAAATGGCAGATTTTAGTGGGGCATCAGACTGTTGGAATTATGAAGATAAACTTGAATTGTTGCCTGGAGTGCCCTTCAATTGCACTGCTTCATTAAAACTCTTTCAGACTTAGCCCACAGTTTTACATATCATCAACGTATCTAAACTGTTATTAAACAAACTCATTTATTCCCTTTAATTTGCCTTCAAGAATGTCCTGTGCCCTATTATTTTTCCAGCACGATGTCCAAGCTTTGAAAAAAAAAGTTGCGTGTGAAGTTCTAATTAAATACTATGACTTTGATTACTTTGGTATTTCCTCAGTATCAGCTGGCACAAATGGTGGTTTTAGATGCCAAGTGAAACAGAGGAGGGATTTTTTATTTTGTTTTGTTTTGTAATTTTGTTAGACTGCTTCAGTAAAAGGAGTAATTTAACAGCCTGTATTCGTATTGCATATGGCTGTAGTTTCAGCATAACCATCCAGACTGTAGGATCTACTACATAAATTAAAAAATAGATCTTCTTTTATATATATATATATATATATATATATTTATATATATATATTTATATATATATATATATATATATATATATATATATATATATATATATATAATTTATAGAAGACTATGATCTGCTGGAGGGTGGGGGACATTTGCTTTTAATGCAATTACTCAGTAAGTAAAGGTAAACGGGCATTAAGTACTTATTATAAACCCTACATATAACACCACAGTACCAACACTTATTTGTGAAAATCCCCAGTTACTTAAAACCCACCTTTCTTGTTTGTAAAACAATAATCAAGCCTTTTTGTGCTTCATATTCTTTTTTACGTTTAAATAAATGTTCTGCTTGCGATGTATAGTTTTTCTATTATCTTAGCCTTAGTTCACAAAATGTTTTGTTGATCGCTGTGACAAATATAAACCAGTGTAAATAGTAAATAAATAGAATAGAAATTGGCCCTATTTATAACATTTAGTGATACAGTATTTAGCTATTCTCTTTTAGAGTTTAATAGAAACTTCTGTAAAAGTTAGAAAGTAATTATACCTGTACAGAAAACATAAGCTCAATTTCTTCATTCTGTGCCAAAGCTAGGTTCTAAATGTACAACTCAGCATGTAAAGAATGTTCTCCAACTCATGGTGCCACCTTGAGTATTGCACCATCAAACATGCTGTAAACTCATTCCCTAAAACGTGTTGGCAACCTTTGGCACTTTAGATGCGTTGGACTACATCTCCCATAATTCTCTTACAGCCATAATGCTGGCAATTCATCAAGGGAGATGTAGTTCACAACAACTGGGATGCTGAAGGTTGCCTACCCCAGCTCCAAACCATTAACAGATATGTTTGTTTCTTTGATCAACCTGTTGATAACCGTTACACAGGGCCAACATATCCTGCAGCACCTTAAATTATAGAGGATATTTAGAAATGAAGAAGGCCATGCTCAATGAGTTTGAGGATTCGAGGTAGGCAGATATACAATAGTTTGTTAGATGACTTGCTCTTGGATTAAACATGGTCTGACCTGACTTTAAACCTTGGTATCCCAGTTTTAAGGCAGTGACTTAACCACTGCTCTAACTAGCCGATTTGTGTGAACTACAGGTTTCACAGGAGAATGGATGAATCCAATGAGGTTACACTGCAGTTTATCAATCCATTAAATTTGGTTGATTCACCCTGGCAAATTAATTATACGTCAGGTAATCAATTTAAAATGGTGTTACAAGGACTAGATTGATTTTCTGCCCAACTGTAGTATCTCTAGACCACGGCTCCCCCAGAACCAATGGATAATCATTAACCTGCAATTTAAAGGTGTGGTTTCCACTTTCATGTACATTGCATAGACTTTTTAAATTAGCCTATCGATTTGATTTTCACAACAATTTTTATTTCTCCTTGAACTAGTCTGATGTTATACACCAAAGCGTATTTGAACTGATTCACACAGAGGACCGGGTTGAATTTCAGCGTCAGCTTCACTGGGCTTTGGATCCAGTTCAGCCGTCTGATTCCAACCAGAGATCTCATGGTAAGTATCCAGGCCGAATTATAACCAATGCTATTACATGTGCTGAACAGATTTTTTATTTTCATTTCTAATATGGCAAATACAGGGCACTATACATTATGTATCTGTCCGTTTTAAATTAGCAAAGTACTTTAGCATGTACTGCATGAAAAAGTTTAGGTCATGGAATCTTTTTACATTTGGTTAGAATGTTCAAAGTATGCCGATGTCACACTCTGTGTGCATGCATTGCTGCTGCATGAGAAGCAGTGGGTTGGTGGATTGTGGCAATTGCAATGCATTTGCTACATACATGCTACATTTTTATTAGAATCATGGGAAAGGTAGTTGACAAATCTCCAGGACTGTGTTCGCTGTTACTGTTCTAGACCATTTGTCATTGTTAAATTGCAGGAGTAAAAATGTGCCGATTAATGAAAATGTGGTAATGGTAACATTTCACAAACTTTATTCCTTTGCATGTATTATTTTACTTTATTTTTAACACATTTCTAGAAGTTTAAAGGTTTACATCAAAGTACAAATAATTACATTTGATAGATTCAAATACAGTCACGTTTTAGGTTTAATCTCTAAATTAGGTAACCTGAACTAAATGTAATTGTACTGTGAAGCAAATAACCGAAGAAAAGGCACTTAGTCCTTAAAAAAAAATGTCATGCTTATTGTGTACCATCTTCTGGTATTCCAGACTAAGTAGCTCATATGGAAAGTAGCTATAAAGAAAATGCCAGATATTTTTAAAAACTAAAAAGGTTTCGAGCACTTCAATCCCACAGAACTCTCATGCAAACTGGATCAGTATGCACAGTTTATATTCAATGGGCTGGGTGAGACCAGACCTTCAAATATAATTGGAGTGATCCCTGGCCTTTAGCTCATCCATGAGGTTAGTATCGCTGATATTATGTTGAACAAGGATGACGATCAGTGTTCTTCCATAACTCGGCAAGAGTCCACCTTCCCAACATAATTAGGAAATGTTGGGGGGGGGGGGGGGGGATTGGGATAGGGAGAGCTATAAATATGGCATCTTCATGGCAAAAGAGAGGGCTGATCTGTGAATTCAGAACATGGTTGATAAAGAAGTATGATTGTCATACGCAATGCTAAGCAGCAAGATACTATGGCGAAGATTAAAATGTCAAGTTTTTGAAGATCAAGCTTAAATATGTTGAGATTTCAATATTGTGTGCAACTTTTTTTCCCCCCCCTTTCTTTGCAGATGATGACTTTTCAATGGTAACATCCTGTTACAAACCAGAGCAACTACCTCCAGAGAATTCATCTTTCATGGAAAGGAATTTTGTCTGCAGGTTAAGATGTCTTCTGGATAATTCTTCTGGATTTTTGGTAGGTGACTACTGTTTTGCTAATTCAGGCCTTGAGTGGCCAGTCCTTGACTTTAACCAGAAAATAATATAACTATTTTATAGTGGCTAAACTGTTCTGAATATATGTTTCCAATGTTAGTATAGGTTTCCAGTTTCCTTATATATGTGTTACTACTTTAGTTCAACATGTGTTATGATGTATTAAAAGTAGATTCCTATTTGATTGTAAAAACAGAAGACAATATTTATTCCCTTATTTAGGAGTTTACCACAAAAGGCCTTACTTAAACTGTTATTCACTAAATGAGTAAATTGGCAGGAATTGTTTGGGAAATATATGTTATGAACCAATGTTAGAATTGGATACATTGTTTATTTAGTGTTATATGTCCCACCTACGAGTTATTAAATATATCTAGGGTAATTGTTATTCATTGTTTTAGCTGGAATTTTTTTATTAAAGGTGTATATATATATTTTTTTTTATAGGAAGGTTCTTTTGTTTCCTCTTATTTGTGGAGCGTACATGTTATATATATTTTAGTTAGTTTTTCAATTGGCAGGAATACAAAATTAATTTCTCCAAGTCAGTCATATTAGTTTGTCTGTTTGAATTTTGAAATTCACTTTGAATACACATTGAGTTCACAATAATTCAAACTCTATTTTTTTTTATGTAACTTATTTTTATAGATGTAAATTTTCTTACTGAAATGTGAATGTTGGCAGTTTTCTTCAATTGTTTTTGTATTTTCTCAAATGTGTATTTTAGGAGGAAATAAACTTGCATTTCTCCTATAGAATTATTTTTTTTTATTTTTTTTAGAGAGCAAAGCAAAACATGCAGTTAAAAGCATTCCACACAAGTTAGGTGTAAAGTGTAGATCGGGTATTGTTATGCAGAATAAATTTTTTTTTAATCTTAATTTGTTTTTAATAAAACCTACGTTTCATTTTTTCCCTCCAAAATATTGATAAATCTATTATCACCAATATATCATAATGGTGTAATTACTAACACACAAAATAAATTCCTGTATCCATGAAACAGTGAAAAAAAAACCTTAGTCACATACCCCATTCTAGTGCTGGGTCAGCGCTCCGCCTCCTCCTATGTCATCCGATGGGGAGGGAGAAGCTAATGTACATGCGCGGCCAGCTCATTTTGCACTTCCCATAGGAAAGGATTGCTTCCTATGGGGATTTCACAAAGTTGGATGTCCTCATTCCACCCTGGATTGTCTCTTTAATATGAAGGACTTCACAAGAAGAACTATTTGGAAGACCTATGAAATGTTCGCTGTTGATTGCTAGTACAAGACATCTTTTGAGTAGCGTCAGACATACTTGAGAACCTCTCAGAACCAGATTGAGATTTGCTTTAGTTGCGACAAAAAACATATATACTTAAATAATAAGCTGTTTATCAACTACTTCTGGTTGTTCTCTAACCATATTTTATTATCATTCTTCAGGCTATGAATTTTCAAGGCCGTCTAAAGTTTCTTCATGGACAGAATAAGAAAGGGAAAGATGGGTCTCTAATCCCCCCTCAGCTTGCACTCTTTGCACTGGCAACACCACTGCAGTCTCCCTCCATCCTGGAGATCCGAACCAAAAACTTCATTTTCAGAACAAAGCACAAACTAGACTTCACACCTATCGGATGTGATACAAAGTAAGGACCATATTTTAATGTTTTCTTCATCCTCTTAACTTGCCTTTTTTAAAAATTTCTGTCATCGTTAAACCTATTCACCATCATATACCTTTTTAAGACTTGTCTATACCTGATTTTTAATAATTTTTTAATATTTACAGCTTTTTTTTTATAAAAATGAAATAGGAGGTTATCACCAAATTGTTGGCACAGAGCCATATATTATTTCCTGCACAATCTGCAATTGCCTATACCCGTTTTTAAAATATTTATAGCTTTTTTTTTTATCAAAAAAATGAAAAAAGTGGTTTTCACCTAATTTTTGGCACACTGCCGTTATTTAACGGTTTCCTGTGCAAACAACAAGTTTTGGAATCACATTTTCTGCATTTTTTTTCTTTTTATTTCTTTATTTTCATTAGGAATCGTTACTAAAATCATTTTAAAAATGTCTGCTTCCACAGTGTAAAAAAAAACAAAAAAAAACTGAAATTTTCAAGTGGTAAACTTACTATGATAAAAATATTTTTTTTTTACTGTTTAAGTGTTGTTGTCCTGTTACTCGGTGAGATGCAAATAGATTTTATATATTTCTGCCTATTATTATTTTTTAATCTTTTTTTGTTTTTATTAAGTATCTTTTCCAAAATGGGTCTGAGCATGAATACAATTCGTTGATGGTGCACATTGCCAGCAAACCATGTTACCATTGTGTATCTGCCGATGCCTCCAATTAACTTGGTACAATTCCAATGTTCTGATTATTCATTACATCATTGTTTTGGGCCTCAATCATCATTGGCTCTCCATGCACCTCCCCACCTCTTTAATGTAAAATGGGAACATTTTACTTTAAAAATGGATTATAATTGTTTTTTTTTTTTTGTGTGTTCCATTTGCAGAGGAAGTATAGTGCTTGGATATACAGAAGCCGAGTTATGTGTGAGAGGAACTGGCTATCAGTTCATTCATGCGGCAGATATGCTTTATTGTGCCGAGAATCATGTGAGAAGTAAGTAAGGAGCTCTCAATCTGATTTGTTGATTTCAAATCTGATGACTGTAAAGTATCTAAAGATGTATATATGTTATGTTACATTGTATTTGTACTACAGTAGATGCAGCAGACCAGTCTTTTGCAGGTTTGTTTTTAACATACTTGGATGTTATGTCAAAATGAATTCTAAAACCTTGCATTATATTTTTTTATTAGTTTATACCTAGTCCAAAACTGTCAACCTTGGCACTGGTATCTTTTCTGTGTAGCTTCTGTTAGCGCCTTTTCCCAGAGATGAAGGCAACACGTGTATCACAAATGCATGTGCAATAACACAGGTCATTAAGAAATTAGATGTCCACCTTGTTAAAGGCAAAAGAAAATATTTGGTTCTTGTAGACTTTTTGTTAAGACTTAGTGAAAACCAACTGTATTTGATTTCGACTTAATCCATCAAGAACAAATTGAAGGGGCAATATTGCCATACGGTAAGTGTAGCATTTATTGCAGCTAATGGCGAACAACATTTCTCTCTTGATCAGGTGTGCCTTGAGGGACACTATAGTCACTGTAACTGCTTCATCTCATTGAAATGGTTTTTGTATCTGGAGTCTCACGGCACCATCCTTTCATTCAGCAATAAATCTTAATGGTTTAATGCTACACAAGAGTCACTTGCAGTCCATCCACTCTGTGCTGCTTGGAGTAATGAGGCACCATTAGCTGGAACAGCAATGGGTGGCTGTAATTGAATACTTTCAGACTATCACAATGCCCATTGCTGGTATGAATTGGTATGGCTAGAGGTAAGTGTGTAATCTCCACCATAGGCACACCTCTAATGAGGGCTTCTGGGTGGCCAGGGGCCCAGTGTTAAATTGTTCAAAAATGGTTTAGCACTGAATGGAGGATGCCAGGGATGCCAGGCACTATAACCAATTCTGTGAGATGAAAGGTTATAGTTCCAGCAGTTGTCTTTTTAAGACCTAGTGTCAAAAGTTAGGCCATAGCACAGGAGTTTTATTGACTCTGCATTAAGCATATGGTCCCAGATTTTCATTTTATTAGAACTGCTAATAAGCTGGGGGAGCACAGAATTAGTATGAGTGTGGTTGAGAAAAGATTGCGATGTTCCGTGGACCGTGGTAGATGAAATGTTGCCTACTGTTTAATGCAGGAGGAGTAAAATGGGAACATTTGATGTTTGGCTGTGTATTTTATTTATTGATTTGGGCTGAAAAAAAACAAAGTAATATGAGCGGTTCATTGGAGCAGGAGTAGACGGTTATGAAGTTGTGGTGAGATGGAAATTTAAACACAATATGTGCAATCTTTTATTACTAGGAATAAGGAAAGTTTAGGAGAACATATAGTTGTGCAGGAATGAAAGGGGTTCTGGGAGATGGTTAATAGATGTTTATTTTTCTAGCACTCATTAGCAATACCATCCATTTTTTACTAGGTAAGTTTTAAATGGGAACACATTTCAACAAACGTATTGCAAGTAAAATGACACCATATTTTTCAGTATTTGCCTTCAGTGAATTCCAGCAGATGTCAACTGCTCCTCTTTTCTCTTTCCCCTAACCCAAGTGTTTTGTTTTTTTTTCTTTGTGGATTATGTTTTTGTTACAATATTTTGGATAGTGATAATTCTGTTGTAATTGTGAACCTCCCATACAAAATACTGTTATTGAATATGGCTGTTCTTTTAATCAAACTGAATAATTGCTTACCAAGTGAATACTGTTTAAAAGGTTACTTTATGTTTAAAAAAACATGCCCATCTAATATTAATAGACTAATATAAACAGTTATTGACATATTTACAAATGTGCTATGGTATTCGGCCAATAATGGTGGAGTGTCCCCAACAAATGGGGAAATGGTAGAGGAACTTACTTGCCATCAATATTATCAAGACTAAATGTGAAATGCTGCTATAACGATTAAGACATGTTTGATTACTGGTGGGATTATACGGTTTGTTTTTTTAAAGACAATATTGTCTACTTCCTAGCAAATGAAAATAAAATTTGAGCTAAAATACTTTGTTCTTCTATTATTATTATTATTATTATTATTATTATTATTATTATTATTATTTTTTTAGTGATCAAGACTGGAGAAAGTGGCATGACTATATTCAGATTGCTTACTAAAGAAAGTGGATGGGCCTGGGTTCAAGCAAATGCACGCCTTGTCTACAAAAATGGACGGCCAGATTATATAATTGCAACACAAAGACCTCTTTCGTAAGTGATGTTTTTAAATAAAGAAACAGCCTGATATTTGTGCTTGGAGAACTGTGTGCTTTCATGCAAATTGCTAGCTTACCACTAAGACTAAAAAATGAAAAAAATTGCATTACATGTAAATGCAATGCAAACTTGTGTATTCTATTGTAAGATACTGATCTGAGCTCCTATTCGTGTTGTCAGTGTATTATGGTAAGATTTGATTAGAAATATCAGCATGCCGTTAATGGCAGATACCTTTTTAAAACTGAAAGCTTTTAGCTTAAAATCAGTGATTCACAGCTGTTTGTGTCTTTTTTGATGTTATTAATATAGCAAGCATACTTGCCTATGGCTGCTGAAATCCATGTTTATTCAGAAATATCAGACATCATAGTAATGTTTAGCCATAAATAGTTTGCATGCATATAAAAATAGAATTAACCCATGAGGGTGGTTGACAAACCTCACTATGGAGACCTGCATAAACACAGTTGTTGGTCAGCATCTTTGCTCAGTAAGTGTTATACTGGGGAAGAATTAGATTTAAGGTCTAGTACAAAGGCACATTAATACTCCATTCATAGTTTTTAAAAAGCCAAATATCATAGAGTGCATTTTTAGTTAAAAGTTTATTTATCTGGGGACTATGCATCCAAGTCTAGACACACCATTGTCTGTCCTCCAGGAAACCATGCATTCTCTTGCATTTGATATGATATATTTTTTAGTGCATTTTAAAGGCAGTTCTCTTTCTAAGTTCTCTTGATAAATTGACCAATTTTTTTGTAGGAGAAGAAAGGGGCAGCCTCCTGGCCACTGATCCAAAAATGGATGGGGTTTGTTAGTAACAGATAGTAGCCATATATCTATATGGATAAACAGTAACCGTCTTTAAGACACACTGAGGTCAGACAAAAACTTTATATCATGCACATTGGGATGTTGTCTGTTGAGTTTATTTGGGGTTCCCACTGCTCATGAGCAATCACAGACATTTATGGCTTCTGATACTTTACTGAGCACAGAAAGCAAGACGTTCACATCTGTTTTACACTATAAAAGCAAGACCGTAAAAAGGGGCATGTAAGAGACGCTGAGGACAGACAAAATATTTCTATTGCAAAGCTGTACAAAAGAAGCACAATAGTTTTCTCCATGTTGGTATCAATTCATATAGTGTCCTCCTATATTTTCTTTTTCAGAGAGGAAGAAGGAGCAGAACACTTAAGAAAGCGAACCTCACAGCTGCCTTTCATTTTTGCAACTGGCGAGGCAGTTTTATATGAGTCTTCCTTTCCTTTACAAGGAATCATAGATCCCGCTCAAAATAAAAAGGGTTCTTCAGTCAAAGGACATGCGTCTGCCAAAGTTGAATACAGTGAGGTTAAATCTTCCTCTCTCCTGGCTGCCGTGCTTAGACAGGATGAATCTGTGTACATTTGTCCACCAGCTCCAAACACTTTTTCCTTTGAAGCCTTATATACAGACACCAGAAATGAACTAAGCAATAACGTTACCAGTGGCTGGCAAGATAATTGTATACCAGTAGCCAATAATCATCTTAAAAGGGAGGATCCCTCATGTTCCCAGGTTAAGGATGTAACCCACACTTCTGAACAGATGGACAAGAATAATGAGATTTATAACATTATGAGCAGCCTTGGCATTGATTTTAATGATTTGGAGATGATCCAACAAGACGATGCGTTTTTTAGGAATGAATTTGAGTATCCGGATTTAGGTGACATTGACGTGGCAGATGAAATTCTGACTTATGTTCAAGAATCTCTAAATAGAAAATCAGACTGCATGTTTGTGAACAATCTTCAGCAAATGCCTTGTGTACCAGACCCACCAACCATGACACACGTGGAACCTTTGGATGCACCACAAATGCATCAGCAGAAGCCAAATCAAATGATGCCACAACAGCTGTGTCAAAAAATGAAGCATATGCAAGTCAATGGCTTGCTTACAAACTGGAACTCTGTAAACAGCTCCCCTCTGTCATACCAAGTACAACAGCCAGAGCAATATATTTCAAGTATGGAAACTGTGGCACAAGACTTTTACAAACCTGAACTGAACAGTGCTCCTTTTACTTGCAAGCAGGAATACATGCCTTATCAGGAGCCAATGCCCATAGTGCCACTGCCCACGAACCTTACACAGATGGACTTTGACCTTGGAAATGTTGAAAGGCCAGCATATCCTGCATCTTCAAACATGGATGGCTTTCTGGAATGTTTAACACAGACCCCTGAAATCCAGGATTGTGGGTTAAACGCACAGACTGTTTTGATGACTCCTCAGCCTTGTTATTCTGGTGCTGTGTCCCTTTATCAGTGCCTATCGGAACCTCAGCCATCCTGTCTGAACCCAATGCAGTATAACGCTGTGATACCATCTCAGCAACAGTTATTAAACAAAGTAAGTTGCTCTATAAAAATAATAATCTAGATATGTGTATATTCAAGTGCCTTAATGAATGTTAAAATGTTGGCATGTGCACGTTTATTTAATGTATTTCTCTTCACAGAAGTGTGTGCATCCATTTGTTTACTTTCTGACTTCTTGATATCACTTTATCCTCTAGTGGTTTGTTTTATATTAATTAAAAAAAAAAATTTAAGAAGCATAAACTTTGTTTTTTTTATCAAATCAAATTCTGAAACAATTCAATAAAACAGCTACTATGCATACATAATTTTTTTTTAAACAAATGTAAAAGCAATTATGCAAGCGCTTAGTAGATCCATCCTTAATGAACAAAATTGTCAGGGTTCGGCAAGTGCCCGTTCATATGACTAATGCAGAAGATATTACCCTTCAGTGTCCAAACATACAAATAAATCTGGCATGTACAGTTAAAGCTAGCAACAGCCTTCAATGAAGAAGCAGTGTTATAAAAACTTCAGTCCCGCAATTTTGTATCCGATTTTCGGCAGGCGCAGATATGTCCCAGTACATTTTGCAAATGTGAGTATGCACCGGTTTGGTTTACCACCAGGCACTATCCCTGGAATTAAGGTTTAATTCCAGTCGGCATCCTCCAGTTTTCCATGCTTCCACTTCGGCTCCACAAGATTACATTTTCTGCAGCATATCAAAAAGCTTGTGATACTGTCCTGCGCATAGATAATTTCCCCTTTCAATGCCTGAGTGCTCTTGCATGTGCCTGAGGCATCATGAGATGCAACACAGAAATGCAGTGGAAGTAAGGATGTCATTTTTTTGTTTGTTTTGTTTTTTTACTTGCCTCTGTCGCTTTGTTCACCCCACATTGAAAAATTGTTTACTGGAGGTAATGGGTTGTTACAATAAGTTCCAAAAAAAGGTGTTTGTGTTTTTGTTCACTCCACCAGCTTGTTTCCTGCCATTGATATGGTGCCTCTGCTTGAAAATTAAATACTGTATGCCATTTATTTCACTTATGTACCAAAAAAAAAAAAATCACAGCATACAAGGCCATCTCTCCTGTCAAGCTTGAATCACTTTGTAATTAGACATCACGCACAAGCATATTTCATTAAGCAGCTGTTTAAATCATCACAAACAAAACACCTCCCTGTTTAGCATGTCATGTGAGTAAACGTTTATGCTGAAAATTGTTTTAATTTTTTTGCTTGATTTATAGTGGTATAATATATAATTTGCATATTTTGTAACCTGTTCATTTTGTTTTGTTTCCTGTGATGACTTTTAAAGATCAAAGTAAAATATTATAGTTTTGATAAAAATGTTTTACATGATAAAACCAGAAAGTTACAGAACCAGTTACTTGTGGTTGATAAGCTTCTGTGAAATATGATCGAGCGAGGACAAAGTTGGTGATTTCTTGGCAAAAAATGGCAGTGCTTTGCTTCTGTGGTTAAGACCAAACATGTCTTCTCTGTTCAGTTGCAAACAATATTAATATAATTATGTGTAACGCTTTAAGGACTAAATGATAACATATAACCTTGACAGCATTATGAGAATCACACGGCACATCTTTTCTAGTCTTTGAGGTTTATTCACAAAACACCGACTTCTAATGAGTTAAATTGCAAAGTTTGGTCAAAAATAGCGCATTTGATCTGGGTATTATTCCTTCCGTAAGTAAAGTGAATCTACTCTCTATAAAATAATCATTACTAGTAAAAAAAACAACCAATTTGAATAGCATTTTAGTGTTCAAATGCAAATTTACCATTGGTGAATACAGATTTGTTCCCTTTTGCATACTACTATACTACTGATATTCAAACTCTAAAGTTCCTCGTGTAGTTGATTTTCTTTGACTGTCATCATATAATGGGATTTGCACAACCACTTATTATAAAAAATTGGGAGAATATGTTGGAATATGCATACATCCACTCAAAAGAATAAATAGGCACATGTATTCTGAAGTGTTTCGGCAGGCTACAATAGTCAACTGATCCTCATCTTCCCTCACAATCTGTATCTATGGCTACAAACTTTTCTAATCTTATATCTGTCAATATTGTATGACTTTATGTAAGAATTGGGCAGTTGTGGTATAATTTAGTGGCCTCTCATGCAAAAACATTATCGTCAAAATTTTCCATCAAAATTATAATTCTGCATTCTTCTTGCAGACCAGTCATATGCAACTAGCCAGGCCTTAACTTACTAGTCACTGCAAGATTGGGATGTATTTGTACTCATCAGGGCAACATTTTCACTCTCCAAATGCTAATTGAAATTGTGAGTCATGTATGTATATGCCTCTCAAAAAATTTAATAAAAATTACGGTTATGCATATCCTGCATTTCTCAAGTTGGACCTTGAGGAGTCCTCCTTGGGCACAAAAACTCAATAAATCACGTTTCCACAACTATCCCAGAGTTCCCAGCTTGATATGCAAATGAGCACAGACGGGCATCGTGTTTCAGACTTCATTCTGCAGATACCCTTAGTAATGGATACTGGTTTAAACACCGCTTTAAAAAAAAAAGTGAAAGAAAAATATATTAAATTACTTCAGAAAACACAAATATATGAAGGAATAAATATATTTAACCAAACCAAAAGGTATTCATTATAGAAAACCATTGCATAGGTGAATATACATAACTCATCTCTACTGGAGCAGCAAAGAAAGAGGAAGGAGATTGGGGAATCGTTCACTATATAGATTATGCTGGATGCTGATTGGCTACTGAGTTCCATTTCAGTTACTGTTTTTTGTCTTATTCACTAAACTTTATTGAAAAAGAATGTATTTGCTGCTGGAGTTAAGTAAAGAAAGTTAATGCATAGTACGAGCATCCTGTCTTGCTATAACATGCAAAAGGACCAGTGACCAGAAAGCAGCTATGGACCACGTGAGTCTGATCAACATGGTGCTGCTTCTGGTCTGGAAATTGAAGGCTCCCTGAGAGAAAAATTACTGTTACGCCGTATTTAAAATAGAGTATATTGCTAGTATATGCAGAAATGCAGTAGGACATCTGAAACACAATGCATTACTGTGCTCATCAGCATATCAAGCTGGGAACTCTGGGATAGTTGTGGAAACATTAGTCCTCGTGTTTCTGAGCCCAAGGAGTGATATTTAGTGATATGAAGGGAGAGGAGCTAGGGAGACAAACTATGCAAAATAACCACTCTGTTTATTTCTCTTAATTCCCTCTCCTTCCATATATGTTTTGGGAGAGAAGGTTTAAATTCTGCTA
Organism: Pelobates fuscus; assembly: GCF_036172605.1. Taxonomy (NCBI): domain Eukaryota; kingdom Metazoa; phylum Chordata; class Amphibia; order Anura; family Pelobatidae; genus Pelobates; species Pelobates fuscus. The sequence goes on along the minus strand of NC_086320.1, from coordinate 328,178,108 downwards.
CTAATATGCAACAGGTCCTTGGCATGTATGTCTCAATGCTGTCTTCTGATCAGGACCCCAGTGCCACCATGCTTTACAGTGCTGGATTTGGATTTAGGATCTTCCTATTATTTCAAAATAAAAATCAAAAGTTATGTGTTCTTTGTGAAATTATGCAGTATGTGTTCTAGAAATGTAAAAAAAAAGACTTCTAACGTGAACTTTTTTCCTTTTCTTTTTTTCCTTCCCCCCTCCCCTCCCCCCCCCCCCCCCCCCCCCCCCCCTCCCCTCATTTTACAGTTCCAAAATGGTTTTAGTGCTGGAAGTGTGAATGAAGCTTACACAGCACCCATCGATGTGGTTAACAGTACTCAGACTTCTACACACATACCATCCCACCTTCACCACCATCCTGCAGATTCCAAATGTTACCCTGACTTACCATCGAGCGGATACATGTAAATAGATGTGCGGAGGGCAGCATTGGTGCATGCTCTTATGTGTTGTTTTTCTGTTGGCCTCAATAAACAAAGACTCCAAGTTGAAAAATGCTTTAAAGTAACATTGCAACCTAAAAAGTTTATTTAGACTATTTGCACTTTGTAGGCCACAGAAGTCTACGGCTTACACGTTGGACAGGGCTGGCCGGTTTTTGGCTGCATCTTATGAAATCATGCTTTGGAGAAACAGAGCTCTTCTTATCCCTTTCTGAGAAAAACAAAAGATATGTAATATTTTAAGTGAAATTACAGTCAAATGTATTTTTACAGTTTTCTTGTGTATCATATCAAGCAGCAACATAAGATAAGGCAAACAATCCTTTTATTTAACCCTTCACTGCTGTACAATTTTATATTGAAACATTAGAGCACTTAAGGCCTTAACTACAATGGCGCATTGTAAGTTTTATTATATTTTGATCATTTTTTTTCCCCCCATTACACAGTATCTTGTTGAATATGTCACAAGCTTCCTTATTGTCAGTCATCAATATTACAGGCAATAATTATATATATCGGGAGGGAGAAGGGAGAGATCTTCTTAAATAGTGGAATACTGATAACATTTATTATCCATTATAATTATTATTACTTTTTTATCTGATTTCCCCATTAATAATTATTAGCTTGAAATTACAAAGAAAAAAAAAAGTCTGCATTAACTTAATTTAACAAGATTGAATGTTAAAGTGGCAGTCCTATTTCCTTTTCTTGTCGTTAATTGTTTTGGGGTTTGTTTGTTTTTTAGTTTTTTTTTGGCATTCTCAAACCTAGATCATGCAAAGAGCATCATTAGTCTGTGATGAATATAAAAAGATATTAACTGGAATGATCAATTATAACTGTTCCCAACACCTAGTTAGCATTATCTCATTTACCCTGACTTGGTAACACTCATTTTATATTCTGTAACTTTACCATATTATCCAGGTGTTACATTTAATCTGTAGGTAATTCTATCAGCATATTTTTTGGCTGTAACACAACTTCAGACAGGTTAGTTGGAACAGAGAGTTTGTCGAAACAACTTATTTACTGTTTAGAAAGTGACCTTTGCAAAGGGCAAATCAATACATAGAAATTTCATTATGTAAACATTTTTGATAATGTCAAACATTTTGCTCCTAGCACCTAACTTTCGGGGGATTTAATACAGGTCTCATTAAATGAAGCCATCTCTCTCTCAAAGAAAAAAAAAAGTAAAATTTTATACCTTACTGCTAAACTATTCCGGTTTTCTACTACTCCTTTTTAAAATACCCGTGTGTCAGGTAAATTGATACTTTATTTGAAAATCTAATTTTACTGTATTTTTCTTATGAGTTATTATACAAATCCTGAAGATGACCAAAAGCATAGAGAAACACATTTTGTTTGTGTTGACAGCAGTGTGTGTGTATATATTTAATCTCAGGACTTAAAAAATCCCAGGTGCCAGGTTGCCATGATGACTAGGAATTTTGTCCTGGTGCGTCCCCCTCCCCTTGTGAGCAAGAAGAGCAAAGCAACTCCACACTGGAGCCTAGGGAAAGGATCCAGTCCAGCTTTCCCAAAGGTAGGGAGGCTGGGTTGACATAAATGAATACAAATTATAATTTGTGTGTGTATGTGACTGTCTGTGAGGGGGTGTCTGGCGGTCTGGCTGTGAGGGGGTGTCTGGCGGTCTGGCTGTGAGGGGGTGTGTCTGGCGGTCTGGCTGTGAGGGGGTGTGTCTGGCGGTCTGGCTGTGAGGGGGTGTGTCTGGCGGTCTGGCTGTGAGGGGGTGTGTCTGGCGGTCTGGCTGTGAGGGGGTGTGTCTGGCGGTCTGGCTGTGAGGGGGTGTGTCTGGCGGTCTGGCTGTGAGGGGGTGTGTCTGGCGGTCTGGCTGTGAGGGGGCGTCTGGCTGTGATGGGGTTTCTGACGGTCTCTCTTATGGAAAAGGTCTTTTTACTCACTTTTTTCGCACGCTGTACCAGTCTTGCTGCAACTGGTCTGCCTCCATGGATGAGATAATCAATCTTGATGATCTCAGCCTATTACATGCTTTCCTGCAGGAAACATTGGGCGGATATTGAACATTTGCAGCATAACTCTGTGCTGTGCTAATCAGCATCTCCTCATATAGATGCATGGAATCAATGTATCTCTTTGGGATACGTACAGCGCCTCCATGCAGTGCATGGAGACACTGAATGTGCAGCACTGGATCTGGAAGCACTTCTAGTGACCATCTGCTTGTCTACCACTAGATGTGTTCCTAGGCAACAAAGTAGACACTGCCTTTTCTCTGAAAAGTCAGTGTTTACATTGAATGACTGCAGGGACAGGCTGTAGACACCAGAAAAACTACATTAAGCTGTAGTGGTTCTGGTGCCTATTGTGTCCCTTTAAGATCTGTTATTTTTTTCTCATTGAAAATAAAGCTTTGTTAGTTTAAAAAAACAAAACAAAACTGGCTCCTAACTTTTTACCTGGCGCCAAGATTCAAACACATTTGTCAAGCTTTGGCAAAAAAATATATATATATATCCCATTACTCCAAGTACTTTTAAAGTATTTGAACAAATGTGTGCCATGTAGTTCGGTAGTGGTGACCTCATTTTATCGGCTTACTGTTCTTAAAAGTCTGAAAGCATGGGCTAGGTGCTTAGAGTTCCCTGAAGAAAATAATTCCTACGTAAATAGATATTATCAAAATTATTCTGTAGACTAGCGTGTTCATTTTATTATATATGTTTGACTACCTTTTGCATGTGAATAATGTCCTGTACAAAGCTAATAATCCACATTTGTACAAGGCTAGCTATGTGCGCAAAATCCACCTGCAATTTTTTTTATCGTAATGACAGATCACGTTGTGCATTTACCAATTACGTTTGTTTGAATGCCAGTGGGATTTGTAGCACCATGTGTTCTGTTTCCCAGTGGCATATAAAAAGAAAAAATCTTAAGTCTTGTGAAAAGCACTGCCACTTTAACTGTGCAACATTTTTTTTTCTCCCTCTACTACTGGATATGAATTTATAGTATTTATGTTCCTAACTTTTACATTCTTTTAAGGTCAGAATTTGCTACATTACACCACGTGCATTTCCATTTGCCATACACTTCCTTGTAAATATGGGTTCACAAAGCGGTGGATATTTTTTTTCCTATTGCCATCACAGCTTGAAAGGTGACTTTTGGGTAAAACACCACAGGTGTTTATATACTCCTTCGTGACCTTGGGTACTCTGGGGACATAAGGATAATACTTGGCAAAGTAATGGTTGACCTTTGTCTGGCTGAGAATCACCAGAGATGCAGCCCACAATATCTATATTTGTAAGAGTTTAGTTATCATTTACATGTATAAAATATACACACATAGACACCTAGGAATGGAGTGTTCTTTTAAACTCAAAAATCATCCCCACTTCCACGCTGTACAGGAGTCTGCATGGCTCAATCTGTAAAGTGCAGCTGAGTAGCAGGTAGGAGGAGTAGTTATTGAAGGCACTGCACTTATATTGGGTTATATTCAAAACTTGTTTTGGCCAGACAGTTATTCTTACTGTACATGAGTAGTATGCCCCGTACACTACTGGTTGCATTCTGTTGTCATTTTGAGAATCTGCATTCCCGAAAATATTAGGTGATTCCTTACAGACTCAACCAGAGTATATTTGACTGTTTTAATTATTATTTTAATTTTATACTTGCTGCATTTTTTAAATTGGTATTTGGTTTTACATGAACTAATTTTAGGTGTGGCAAGTCAAGGGACACCTTCTAGTTTCTAATAACCAACCAACCATCCATAATTCTAAATCTATTGAGATGACCCTAACCATTCATTCTAATGTTATAACTTTACATGCAAGCCACACAACCCATGGTAACATATACTTGGTTCTACAACATTCTAAAATGTTTGCTGAGTTTTGAGAAGGTTTGTACAACTCTTTTATTCAAGAAAGTTAAGTTTATTAGGGAAGACTAGAAAATATATATATTTTTTTTTAAGTTGAGACATAAGAGACAGTCTTAACTTGTATAATGCTGCAAAACATTTATCTATTTTTTTTCTCTAAAAACTATTGATAATTACCAAGCAAGCAGCTAATTATTTCGCCAAACACTATACATATATACACATTTAGTTGATTCCTGGAGAATCTCTTTAATGTGTAAACTGTTTAGACCACCTTGTTCAAACAGTGGGGATGTACCGCGAAGGTACAATTTTGGGTCCTAGTCCATGGAAGTAAAAAAACTTTGCTAATTATTCTTAGATTCATTTTTTTGTGTATTTTTCATTGCTGAGTGCAATAGAAATGTCAGTTTTTGTTTTTTTGTTTTTTTCCTGTTCCACATTCTACATCCTTTCTTGTTAATCATGTGTTGTTTGTCTGTTTACTTCTAATACCGAAGTGTGTTCTTAATGAATATCTAAACATACACAATAAAAGCTATTGTCTCCTTGGAGATGCTTATAAAATTGCCCAAACATTTTACAGATTGTAGACAAGCTGTATATTGTATATAAGCTGTAAAGTGAAAATATTTTGTTACCATAATGACTAGTTTGAGTCTTATACACACAAGCAACAGTCTAGGGCGCACGGTGTTATGCAAAATAATACATGTATTCACCTAATAGTTACGTGACACTAGTACATTTAAAAAGGCTTAATTTCACTTTAAAGATCTTTCTAGCTGTGACCGCATTTACACAGATTTATACGAAATCATACAAAATCTAAAGATCTATGTAAATTTCTCTTAAAGGGACTCTCCAGTGCCAGGAAAACATATCCGGTTTCCTGGCACTGCAGGACACTGCAGTGCCCCTCTCCCTCCCACCCCCCATCCTGTGTTGCTGAAGGGGTTAAAATCCCCTCAGTGACTTACCTGAACCCAGCACCGATGTCCCTCAGCATGGCCACGCGCGTGCTTTAGACCTCCCCATAGGAAAGCATTGTTCAATGCTTTCCTATGGGGATTTCATTGACGCTGGAGGTCCTCATGCATAGCGTGAGGACGTCCAGCGTCGTTTGAAAAACACTTTCTAAGTGTTCTAAGAACACGGAAGTTCCTCTAGTGGCTGTCTGATAGCCACTAGAGGATGACTTAACCCTGCAAGCTATTTATTGCAATTTATAAAAACCTGCAATAATTACACTTGCAAGGTTTAAGGGTGGTGGGAGTTGGCACCCAGACCACTCCAATGGGCAGAAGTGGTCTGGGTGCCCGGAGTGTCCCTTTAAACTATTTTTGTTTTTGTGGCATACTTTTTAAAAAAAATGATAAGAAAGCATGGCTTTGGCTTTTATTTTAAAGCGGGACTTTCACTTTCCATTTTTTTTTTTTTTTTAATATGTTTTCTTAACCCCTTGTATCTGGATATGAGTTTGTGAAGTCTTAAAATAGGAAATTAAATGTGGAAATCCACATTGCTGTATTTTCTAACTGACTCCCTGTCTGATATATATATATATATATATATATTATTATTATAAAATCTTTCCTTCTAATGAACATAGTTGATGGAACAGTAAGAGCAAAAACAATATTTTTTTTTTTCCTTGACTGTGCCTCGACTAAACTGGAATTTTATGTCCGCTTTGTTAAATCTTTTATCACATGAAAAAAAAAAAAGAAGCTTCAGACACTCACTTGGATCAAGTTAAGAGCAGTTTTATTGGATCATAATGCACAGAGCAATGTTTCAACCTTAAAGGAACACTCCACTGCCCAAATACAAAATAAATAAAAATCACTATTTAATAGATACATCTCAAATGAAAACTTGCATACATTTATTTATAAAAAAATTTGTTGGGTGTATATCTAAAAACGGCTTGCAAAACCTGCAGTTCTCTTGTCAGCTGTTTTTACAAACCCTCCCTTTGCAACCACACCAAGACTTTATGTGGCTGTCAAATCATAGACTTCCAAATGCAGCTCAATTAGAAGTCTTTGCAAGTCAGGAGCTCTGAGCGCTTGTTACCTCTTGTGTTTTGCTCCACTGAGCTAATGAAACCAAAAAGTAACAGGACCGGTTGTCTACTTGAAAACCGAAAGGGTATAACCATTGTTATTTATAAAAGTGCCAATTTCTATTTAAATCTGCACTTTTTGCAAAATGAAAATAAGGGGACACACTCTTCGCACATAAAGCATTTCAGCCAACTAAAGTACTTTAGGCACCTGCAGTGTCCCTTTAACAAAGGTCTTTGTCAAGGTAACAACATTTGCTGGCACTGCTTTAGCAAAGCATCCAGTGGCTCTTGGAAAATGAGCGCGGTCCTTTCTTTCTCCAATAAGTAAAATGAATAACACAAGTTATGGATGATTTTCAATGGGTTTTTTTTGATGGTGTAATTTCCAGAGAAATTACAATTCCCCTTTTAAATATAAACAGTGTGCCCAAAGTAATTAATGTTTCCATATGGATGGATGTTTTAATCATTTATGTCAAATATGTATTTTTTTTTTTTACCTCTCTATAAAACAGGGTTAAAAGTAACATGTTGGATCATGTCAGTGATGTTTTCTGACACGGATTATCTCATGCTTACTTATTCTTTTTTTTTTGTATTATTATTATTATTATTGTTATTCTTTTTTGGTGTGTCTGATTGATTGGCAAGTATGGCATTAATATAGTCACAATCTCTCCAAGGAATGGTGGGTTTAATGCAGACTACAACAACCCGTGCCTTATCTTGTGTTAACGACTTTTAGAGTCATATTGGTAGGCTATTGCTCCTACTCCACCCTCTGACAGTCCAAGGGTTAAATAATCATTTAAGTCCTATGTCTGACTCTATGCTATGATTTTCAACATGTTCACCTACCCTTTCATCAAGTATGGCATATGCATTAGGGTTTACTTGTACAGTAGAAAACTAAACAGTATTGATTTTTTTTATTTTTTTTGTAGTGTCATAAAATTTTAAACTTTTTTCTTTTATTGTTAAAGCAGTCTATTATAGCATAATTTTTTTTTAAAAAAAAAATGGGAATCCTCACGAAAAGTTGCACTTAAATAGGAGTCCTTGCTTGCTTAGATTGAAGGATTGCCTGGTCGCATTTTGTTTGCATAACCTTCCTATTAAATTAGATGCTTTCAAGTTTAATTTGTTGTGTTTTTAGACACTGTTCAGTGATGTTTGTCATGGGACATTTAATGTTGCTCAGTTTAAGGCCTGTTACACTAAATATTTTCAAATGCAAGATAGTTATTCATTATATGGCTGCCTATATTACGCAATGTGAAATAGTTATTGTAAAAAAGAGAAAAGAGAGTAAAGACTGCGAGTCCTTGAGAAGGTTATCAGATGTGCTTCTCAATTTTAAATACGATCTTTTCCCATGTAGAAGAAATACAACTCTAATGTTCTTGACAATCAAATGTTTTATAATGTACAATCAGAGTTCTGAAGAATTTATATACACAGTGAAGGCTGCTTTGAGTTACTGGCGTGTTAATTGTTACATGTTATTATACCTGCTGAATTATAGTCTGTTTTCATTGTTTTATTTTATGAAAAACAAACCATAAACACATTTTATATGTTCATATATTGTTGCATAGAACTTTTGTGATCTCAAGGCTTATCTAACACCAGGTTGTTTCCATATTTCTGTTTGTTCATACAGGTCTTGTTAATCACAAAAATAGTAAAAAAAAAAAAAAAAAAAAAAATTGAAATAAAAAAAAATGCTTTGTATATTTTTTTTTCTTTTTTTTTTTTTAATCGATGAGAATTATTTGAAATGTAGATGCACCAAAGTTTGGTGTGAAATGTTATTTTAAAATAAAACAAAAGTACAAAAAAAAAGTTTTTTTGGGTACATGTTAAAATAATGATGTATGAGTGTTCTGTAAGTTATATGTAATGAACAAAAGCAGCTTCCTATGTAAAAAAAAAAAAAAATTATATAATTCTGAATTTCTTTTTTATTTGCCATTGTTTGGCAGAAATGGAAATATTTCAGAGTAAGAATTTGTGTTCTGTGTAATTCAAAATGAAGCAGAAAACAAAGAAAAAAAAATGTCACCTTTGTGTTTTATATTGTTTAATAAAAGACAATCATATGGACTGGAATGAATTCACTTTAAGAAAACTACACAGCATCATGTTTTCATTATCCATGTAATACATGCATCCATCCACATATGCATTGTGCTAGCAAACCAAGCATTACTGAATTTCTTTGATTTACTGCGAAATGTTATGGCATAGCATTCAGAAATTATCATGGAAAATATGTAAAAGTTGTAAAAATAGAATTTCTTAAATATACAGCTACATTTTGACATGTAAGTTCTCTCTTTTGGTTAACATTAGTTTTAAGACAGTATTTGCAAAAAAATCACAAACATTTTTTGTAATTTTTTTGTAAAATTTTAATGGAGGTTAAGAAAATCAAATGTACTTTATAACCGTAACAGCCAACAATTTTGTATGATTGGTGTACCATTGTTTACTTTTATTTTGTTTATAGAGAATGTCAATTATTATAAAATTAGTGTATTATAGTGCCCATTCACACATTTGAATTCTGGCATAATAAAGCTATATGACAACTGTGAGGTGCACCATAACTCAGAAATTAGAACTATGGAGATAATTATCCCTAAAAGAGCCTAGGGCAACATTTCACTTGCTGATATACAAATGTTTTATGAAAAACATATATCAGGGCTTAAGAAATTTCTCTTAAACTGAAGTGCTAGGACCACAAGTGAAAGGGACACTCTAGGCTCTGTAACTATGTATTCTCATTAATTTGGTTATGGTGCATGGGGTCCCATTATTGAGCAGCTTAACACTGAGCGCCCATGTCTGTCCACAGCCATGCCACCAATGGTGGCATGGCTAAGGGAGAGATTACGCTCTTCTTTATCCATACCAATTCATACTTGCAATGTGCCACTGTGATTGGCTGAAAGTTGTCAGCTGACACTCTCAGGCAGTCGCAGACACCCATTGATTCTCAGGATAATGCACGCTCATTTTCTTCCGTATCAGTGGCATGATGCTGAGGACTGTCATTTAGATTTAAACTACAAAAGAAAATTAAAAAAAAATCAACACTGCGTGGAAGGACCGTAAGAGGGCACTCAAGGCACTTTAACCACTTTGGTGAAAAGTGGCTACAGTGTCCATTTTAGAGATGATCAACATTTTCAACAGTGACACATACATACCATATCCTCACACCTCAACACACTCTCTCACGCATACCTAATTGAACCTCATTTTCAGTCATGCCATATCAGCCTCTCGTATGCATAAATGTAAAACTATCCACAAGCCTCTGCACGTACATTCATGTAGTTCGGCAGTAACCTATAAACGCCTATAAATACATATATACATACAGATGTTAACACACTTGTGCATGTGCATACATATATAGTTTGCTAGTTACCTATACTTACATTCACATATGCAGACCTTTTATATAGACATTTATGCACTATACCTGAAATTGTGGAGAATTGACAGGGGTATTTAAAATTTACAACCAAACTGAAAGAATTCTAAAACTCTTCTATTTTCCAGCTAGTCTAGTAAATAGCTCCCTCTGACTCCTCCTGTTTGTTGATTGAACCTCTCTATTCATACTAAGGTAAAGCAGCAAGTAAATTACCATAAAGTTGTGCTTGTATTTTGACCTGATTTTTGTTGAAATAAGTAGCAGTTGAAGGGAAGGGATCTGGGAAGTTGGCAGGCTTCCAAAGCAAACTCAGGAAAGCTAAGGACTAGAGAAGTAAAGCCACTTTCCTTTGTTTGTTAAGCCTTACGCAGAGGGATGTTATACAAGACCTGAAATGCTGGCTTTTAGTATGTAGTTTTATTTTCTGAATCTTTTTTGCCTTCCTTGTGCCAGTCGCAGTTAGAAAAGAAAAATTATAACTACACTGCTCAAAAAAATAAAGGGAACACAAAAATAACATATCTTAGATCTGAATGAATTAAATATTCTTCTGAAATACTTTGTTCTTTACATAGTTGAATGTGCTGACAACAAAATCACAGAAACAAAGGGGCACCGAAATGCTAGGTTCCCAAAGGGGGGAACTAGAGTGTGTCTGCAGGACTCAGTAGGGGGTAACCCTTGTATATGTACAAAAATAGAAAAGTATAGGCGTATTCCCTAGCTTAGCAAGCTTCGGGAGCGCCAGGAGGGGGAGTACTGCAGCTGTTGTACTGCTTTAAATAATGGTCTAAAATATTTTAATCGAGGGTATCATTCAAAATATGATCCCAAATGAAAAAATAAATGAACAAATAAAACTTAATGTACCGCCACCATTATAAACACACTGGGGTGGGTCTGTACACTAAATCAGTAACATACATTGAACCTGGTGCTGTAGCAGGGATAATCCAGTTGCTAGTGTTAAGTAATGCACTAGAGACTTGTATCCCTTAGCATCAGACTGTAGAGAGACCTATTTGTGAAGAGGAAATAGGTGACTTGATCCCAAGTAACCACTACTAGGAAACACAGTATCCCTGTATAGCTAGAGGGACACAGAGTTGCCGCCTGTCCTGCTAGGGATACAGTGTTATACCCCAACAGTAGGGCAAAATGACTGGTTGCAGTGGATTGCTCCAATTACAGTGCGGACTCCATGAGCCTGCTGCAGGAAAGAAAAGATAACTCCTCTTATAACAGCCCAAATCCTATCGAAGGCTGACAGGACTAACTTGCTGCAGTGCTTGCCCCTTCTTTTTTAGGAGCTATGGTGAGTCCGCTGTGGAAGGAAAAAGATTTCTACACTGTTCAGTAGTCAGATACTGATATTAGAAAGCTCTAACATCGGTTAGCCGAGGCATCGACCCACTACCCTCACCCAGTGATCACATCAATACGTGCTAGTGAATTAAAAGAAAAGGTAACGACCTAACGTCCGTTTCGGCGCTACTTAAGCGCCTTTGTCAAAGGTGAACCGGCTCCTGTGCCTTGCTGGGTTTAAATGCCCAGACCGGCAGTGTAAGTGCCCAATCCCGGCGCTGGGCGTGTCATGCCTCTTTGCGCCAAAATTCCGTGTGGTCCGTCATTGGTCCGTGTGTCCGCCCACGTGGGTGTCAGCAGGGCGGGTCTGCGGGCGTAGGGAGAGTGTCAGTCATCGGCTGACTGAAGGAAAGCTCCTCCCCCATGTGTAAACGGTTTGTACGGTTTAACCCTTTATGCCACCTCCAAAGCCTGGTTTAACCCCCTAAATACACGGAATCATGGGTTACAAACCCATAGTCAGTGGAGGCTGAAGCCAATCACTTTACGTGTACCGAAGAGTCCTGTATTGGATTTAAGGAATGTAGGACTGCAAGCACCCTTACTGGTGTATAGCAGAAATCATGCTCCAATAAGGGGAAAGAGAAAGGATACGGCTCCCTCATTCATCATAGATTTGTGCCGTGTTTTTGGCACTGTTATTATAGTAGACCTGCGTGTTGCTGAACCCTGTGAATAGTATTGGCAGACCTCTTACCTATAGAGGATGGGATGCGAACAGAGGTTACCTTATAACATACAGGGTGGGAAGGATCCTACGGTAAAGATAAGTAATCACTTATATTCCTAAGGGACCCAACCAGGATCAACGGTGGAGGGGGGGGGGGGGGTACCAGGACTGGAGGTGTGGTGGAATGGGTGATGGGCGGTCACTCAGAATGCTGGCACATAGGTATCTGTTAAATCACTCTTCACTTGTACAGCAAGAAATATCTGTTGACAAAAAGGCCTAAGTTAAAGACTGGACAACACAAATCTATATACATATATACACAGTGGGGGTAGTCATCAATCAATAAATGGGGTGAAGGTAAAGCCTTCATTGAGGCCTTTGGGGGCTAATGTGTCGAATTTGTAAATCCAATAACATTCCCTTCTTTTAAGGGTCTGATCTAAATCTCTCCCCCTTTTGCCCAGTTGGATTTTTTCTATTCCCGCAAACTTAATACATTTAGGGGTGTCCATGTGGTTGGTTCTAATGTGTCTGGCAACTGACGTGTCTCTGTTAGATGTTACAGAGTGGACATGTTCCATAATGCGTCGCTTAAATGGGCGTATAGTTTTGCCCACATATTTCATGCCACACTTACACGTGAGTAAGTAGACCATTCCCTGGGTATTACAGTTGAAGAACTGTTTTATGGGAATCTCCACCGAGTTGTTGTGGTTGGTAAGGGTTTTTGACCCTTTGGCTATGTATGTACATGCAACACACTTCCCACATTGGTACGTGCCGTGTATGGTCAACCATGTGGTGTTTGTTTTTTTTAGGGGTGGAGAGGTAACTGGGTACAAGCATCTCTTTTATATTTTTGCCTCTTTTCGCTGTAATAGACACCTTAGTGGAGATGGTGTCCTTCAGATGTGGATCTTGTGTCAAGAGAGGCCAAAAACGGCCCATTACTTTCTTTACCTCATTCCATCCAGCATCATAGTTAGCTACACACCTGATTAGTTTCTTTGAGTCCTGTTTGGGCTCATCCTTGAGTAGATCATCGCGAGTACTGTTGAGTGCCCGCTGGTAGGCATGCTTTAGGCAGCGATTTGGATATCCTCTTTGTTTGAATCTAAGTCTCAATTCGGTTGCTTTTAGTTTGAAATCCTCGATACCCGAGCAATTTCTCCTCAATCAGAGATACTGGCCCACCGGAATCCCTCTTTTGAGTGGAGTAGGGTGGTGGCTCTCCCATCTTAGCATGCTATTGGTAGAGGTGGGTTTACGGTATAAGGTGGTTTCAATCACCCGGTCCTTAGTTATCCTGAATGTGCAGTCCAAAAAGTTGAGTGCCTGGTCTCCAAACGCCATAGTGAGTCGGAGATTCAGATTGTTCCTGTTGAGAATCTCAACAAAGGTCTCAAAGTGTGATTGGGTACCTGTCCAAATAATGAGGATGTCGTCTATGTACCTTTTCCACAAAAAGATAGTCAGTAAAGTCGGTGTTTTGCTCGGTGAATACCTTCTCACTCTCCCACCATCCCAGGTGCAGGTTGGCGTATGATGGGGCACAAGATGTCCCCATCGCAGTCCCCTGCACCTGATGGTAATATTTGCTTTGGAAGATGAAAAAGTTATGTGTGAGAATAAATCTCAATAGGTCGAGCACAAAGGTAGTGTGCGTATTGTGTTCGACACCCCTTTTCTTCAGAAAATATCCAATGTGATCCAAACCACTCGCATGTGGGATGGAGGAGTATAAGGCCTCCACGTCAAGACTGCATAGGGTTGCACCTCTGGGTACTGTGACCGATGTTAGGCATTTTAGCGTATCCTTTGTGTCTTTTAGGTACGAAGGTAGGTTTTCTACAAAAGGACGTAAGATCCTATCCACATAAATGCTGCCTTTGCTAGTAAAACTGTTTGTCCCTGAGACAATAGGTCTTGCAGTCAGGGTTTGTTGTTGCTTGTGAATTTTTGGCAGGCAGTAAAACGTGGAAATTGTCGGATTTTTGATGTAGATACCCCCGTATTCGTCCTTTGACAGTATACCGTTGTCAAAGGCTTGATCCAGCAGGGTTTTGTAATCCCTCTGGTATCTCGCAGATGGGTCTGTGGTTAGTAGCCTATAGGTCTTGTCGTCATTTAGGATAGTTTCAACCATTTCTATATAGTGTTGTCTGTTTAGGAGGACAATGTTACCGCCTTTATCGGCAGGTTTGATTATGATTTTGTCATTGTCCTTTAGTTCACACAGGGCTTTCCATTCTCTACCAGAGAGGTTGCCTCTTGGTTGTGCTGCCAGCATGTCTGTGTTGATTGTTTTGATCATACTTGTAGTGGAATCAATGAATGTATCTATGTTCTTAAACTCCCTGAGATTGGGCGTGAACTTGCTTCTCTGACACAAGTCAGTGTATGGTGCTGTGGAGGTAGTATCATTGTCTTCCAGCAAGGACACTAATTCCTGTAGACACTGATACTCTCTACCATTAAACCCAAGTTCTTTCGCTCTTTTATCATCTTTGAGTTTAAAGAATTTATGGAGGGCTAATTTCCTCCCAAACAAGTTAATGTCTTTGATCCATTCAAAGTGATTGAAAGGAGGGGTTGGGACAAAAGATAGCCCCCTCATCAGTACTTTAATTTGATTGGGAGTTAGGGTGAAATCTGACAGATTGACTATTCTCATATTGTCTTCTAATAACGTTTGCGTGCCCTTCCTCTGTAGCGAGTCTGTCTTTGGGTTTGAACTTCCCCCTCTCGGGGGGGCTGTCCTAAAAAAGCCACCCCTTTCTTTAGGATGCCTTTCTTGGACTGCGGATTCATATTCCCTGTTGGATTAGTCACCTGTTCGCTATCAGTGTCAGATGTCTCGTAGTCTGATGTCATATATTGATCAGAGTCAGCTCTTGTTGTTTTTTTAAAACGTCTGTACACCCTTCCCTTTTTATAGTCATCATTGTCCCTAATAAACTTGCCATGTTTGCGGCTTTTAACATTATTTTGGTATTTATTCAGGTTTTGTTGTAATCGTTGTTCCTGGACAGTAAATGAGGGATCGTCTTTACAGCCCTGTGTCCCCTCAACTGCTAGGTTTACTTTTTCATTCACAGTTTTTAACCTTTCTGATTCAAATCGGAGCAATATATCCATAAATTTGTTAGAGCAAGTGTTTGCTGCCTCTTCCCATTCCTTCAAGAGGGCTGGGTCATCTATTTCTAAGTTGGGGGTGGTCTGAATCCTCAATCCTCTTGGGATCATTGATTTGCTTAAATATTTTTGTAGTGAGGTCACTTCCCAACCTAGCCTAATCTGCTGTTTGCAGAGGTTTGATAGAGTTCTAAATTTGGCATTGATGTTATCCTGCTCCGGTAGATAGGTCATATCTTTGTCAGAGAACACCGAATCTATATCCGTACACCACTGATTGGACTCCTTAAGTTGGGAGAGAAAATTAGTCATGATGACTCTCCATTGCTATAAGTGGATATGATCGCACACTCTAAGGGTATTAAAACCTCTAATATTAGATAAACATAGAAACAAAGGGGCACCGAAATGCTAGGTTCCCAAAGGGGGGAACTAGAGTGTGTCTGCAGGACTCAGTAGGGGGTAACCCTTGTATATATACAAAAATAGAAAAGTATAGGCGTATTCCCTAGCTTAGCAAGCTTCGGGAGCGCCAGGAGGGGGAGTACTGCAGCTGTTGTACTGCTTTAAATAATGTTCTAAAATATTTTAATCGAGGGTATCATTAAAAATATGATCCCAAATGAAAAAATAAATGAACAAATAAAACTTAATGTACCGCCACCATTATAAACACACTGGGGTGGGTCTGTACACTAAATCAGTAACATACATTGAACCTGGTGCTGTAGCAGGGATAATCCAGTTGCTAGTGTTAAGTAATTCACTAGAGACTTGTATCCCTTAGCATCAGACTGTAGAGAGACCTATTTGTGAAGAGGAAATAGGTGACTTGATCCCAAGTAACCACTACTAGGAAACACAGTATCCCTGTATAGCTAGAGGGACACAGAGTTGCCGCCTGTCCTGCTAGGGATACAGTGTTATACCCCAACAGTAGGGCAAAATGACTGGTTGCAGTGGATTGCTCCAATTACAGTGCGGACTCCATGAGCCTGCTGCAGGAAAGAAAAGATAACCAGGACTGGAGGTGTGGTGGAATGGGTGATGGGCGGTCACTCAGAATGCTGGCACATAGGTATCCGGTAAATCACTCTTCACTTGTACAGCAAGAAATATCTGTTGACAAAAAGGCCTAAGTTAAAGACTGGACAACACAAATCTATATACATATATACACAGTGGGGGTAGTCATCAATCAATAAATGGGGTGAAGGTAAAGCCTTCATTGAGGCCTTTGGGGGCTAATGTGTCGAATTTGTAAATCCAATAACATTCCCTTCTTTTAAGGGTCTGATCTAAATCTCCCCCCCTTTTGCCCAGTTGGATTTTTTCTATTCCCGCAAACTTAATACATTTAGGGGTGTCCATGTGGTTGGTTCTAATGTGTCTGGCAACTGACGTGTCTCTGTTAGATGTTACAGAGTGGACATGTTCCATAATGCGTCGCTTAAATGGGCGTATAGTTTTGCCCACATATTTCATGCCACACTTACACGTGAGTAAGTAGACCATTCCCTGGGTATTACAGTTGAAGAACTGTTTTATGGGAATCTCCACCGAGTTGTTGTGGTTGGTAAGGGTTTTTGACCCTTTGGCTATGTATGTACATGCAACACACTTCCCACATTGGTACGTGCCGTGTATGGTCAACCATGTGGTGTTTGTTTTTTTTAGGGGTGGAGAGGTAACTGGGTACAAGCATCTCTTTTATATTTTTGCCTCTTTTCGCTGTAATAGACACCTTAGTGGAGATGGTGTCCTTCAGAACAAAATCACACAAAAATAAAAAAATGGAAATCCAATTTTTCAACCCATGGAGGTCTGGATTTGGAGTCACAGGGTGATCCAACTTTGATGTAATGTCCTTAGAACAAGTCAAAATGAGGCTCAGTAGTGTGTGGTCTCCATGTGCCTGTATAACCTCCCAACAACGCATGCTTCTGATGAGGTGGCAGATGGTCTCCTGAGGGATCTCCTCCCAGACCTGGACTAAAGCACCTGCCAACTCATGGACAGTCTGTGGTGCAACTTGACGTTGTTGGATAGAGCGAGACATGATGTCCCAGATGTGCTCAATTGGATTCAGGTCTGGGGAACGGGCTGGCCAGTCCATAGCATCAATGCCTTCGTCTTGACACACTCCAGCCACATTAGGTCTAGCATTGTCTTGCATTACGAGGAACCCAGGGCCAACCGCACCAGCATATGGTCTCACAAGGGGTCTGAGGATCTCATCTTGGTACCTAATGGCAGTCAGGCTACCTCTGGCGAGCACATGGAGGGCTGTGCGGCCCCCCCAAAGAAATGCCACCCCACACCGTTACTGACCCACTGTCAAACCGGTCATGCTGGAGGATGTTGCAGGCAGCAGAACATTCTCCACGGCGTCTCCAGACTCTCACGTCTGTCACATGTGCTCAGTGTGAACCTGTTTTCATCTGTGAAGAGTACAGGGCGCCAATGGCGAATTTGCCAATCTTGGTGTTCTCTGGCAAATGCCAAACGTCCTGCACGGTGTTGGGCTGTAAGCACAAACCCCACCTGTGGACGTCGGGCCCTCATACCACCCTCATGGAGTCTGTTTCTGACTGTTTGAGCAGACACATGCACATTTATGGCCTGCTGGAGGTCATTTTGCAGGGCTCTGGCAGTGCTCCTCCTGTTCCTCCTTGCACAAAGGCGGAGGTAGCGGTCCTGCTGCTGCTGTGTTGTTGCCCTTCTACGGCCTCCTCCACGTCTCCTGATATTCTGGCCTGTCTCCTGGTAGCGCCTCCATGCTCTGGACATTACGCTGACAGACACAGCAAACCTTCTTGCCACAGCTCGCATTGATGTGCCATCCTGGATGAGCTGCACTACCTGAGCCACTTGTGTGGGTTGTAGACTCCGTCTCATGCTACCACTAGAGTGAAAGCACCGCCAGCATTCAAAAGTGACCAAAACATCAGCCAGGAAGCATAGGAACTGAGAAGTAGTCTGTGGTCACCACCTGCAGAACCACTCCTTTATTGGGGTTGTTTTGCTAATTGCCTATAATTTCCACCTGTTGTCTATCCCATTTGCACAACAGCATGTGAAATTGATTGTCACTCAGTGTTGCTTCCTAAGTGCACAGTTTGATTTCACAGAAGTGTGATTGACTTGGAGTTGCATTGTGTTGTTTAAGTGTTCCCTTTATTTTTTTTGAGCAGTGTATATAAATGTAACCCTTAAAGGAACACTATAGTCACCAAAATAACTTTAGCTTAATGAAGCAGTTTTTGTGTATAGATCATGCCTCTGCAGTAGCAATGCTCAATTCACTGCTATTTATGAGCTTGAAATCCACCAATCAAAGTGCTCGGTGTCATTTTACACAGCGAGGGAAAGTTCTTTGGAATTTTCCCACGCTGTGTAATTTGACTCATAACTCTCTGATTGGTTACTTAATCCACCAATCAGAGAGTTATGAGTCAAATTACACAGCGTGGGAAACTTCCAAAGAACTTTCCCACGCTGTGTAAAATGACACAGAGCACTCTGGTGGATTTCAAACCAACCAATCATAGTGCTGTGACCAGGGGCGTATTAGCCGCGAGGCAAAGAAGGCATTTGCCTTGGGCGGCATTTTCCAGGGGGCGGCAAAAAAAGCCGCCCCCCAAATGCCCAAGGCAAATGTCTTGTTAGCCTTGCGGCTAACTGACATGCCGGCGGGCTGCTGGGCGATCAGGCGGCACTGCCTGGCGGGCGGGCGGCGAGGGAGCACTTCCCCTGAGCTGTCTGCTCAGCTCCCTCGCCAGCCGCAGAGTGAGGCTGGGAGGCGGAGCCGGAATATGACGTCATATTCCGGCTCCCAGCCTCACTCTGAGGCGCGCGAGGGAGCTGAGCAGACAGCTCAGGGGAAGTGCTCCCTCGCCGGCCGGCCGCCCGCCCGCCAGGCAGTGCCGCCCGATCGCCCAGCAGCCACTGGACCACCAGGGAAGAAGAGACACCCCCCCTCCCCAGCATTCCCAAAGGTAAGGAGGCTGGGGGGGGGGGTTTAAATAAAAAAAAAAAATGTGTTAAAAATAAATTTTAAAAAAATGTGTTAAAAATAAATAAATAAAAAATGTGTTAAAAATAAATAAATAAAAAATGTGTTAAAAATAAATAAAAAAAATGTGTTAAAAATAAATTTAAAAAAGTGTTAAAAATAAATAAAAAAAAAATGTGTTAAAAATAAATTTAAAAAAATGTGTTAATGTGGGTGGGTGAGTGTGTGTCTGTGTCTGTTAGTGTGTGTGTCTGTTAGTGTGTGTCTGTGTCTGTTAGTGTGTCTGTGTCTGTTAGTGTGTGTGTCAGTGTGTGTGTGTGTGTCTGTTAGTGTGTGTGTGTCTGTTAGTGTGTGTGTCAGTGTGTGTCTGTTAGTGTTTGTGTCTGTTAGTGTTTGTGTCTGTTAGTGTTTGTGTCTGTTAGTGTTTGTGTGTCTGACTGTGTGTGTATGTTAGTGAGTGTGTATGTTAGTGAGTGTGTATGTCTGTTAGTGAGTGTGTATGTCTGCTAGTGTGTGTCTGCTAGTGTGTGTCTGCTAGTGTGTGTCTGTTAGTGTGTGTCTGTTAGTGAGTGTGTTTGTCTGTTACTGAGTGTGAGTGTGTCTGTTAGTGTGTGTGTGTTTCTGTTAGCTAGTGTATGCGTATCTGTCAGTGAATGTGTGTGTGTGTGTATTTAGAATGCGGGGCGGGGGGAAAGGTTGGGTGGGGGTGGCGCAGGGGGAGGGGTGGTGTGGGGGGGGGGCGCCTGAGTTTTGTCCTGCCTAGGGCAGCACAAAACCAGGATACACCACTGGCTGTGACAGGTAAATGTAGAGACTTACCTGTCAGAGCACTCTGATTGGATGGCTTAAACCCACCAATCAGAGTGCTCTGAGCCTAATTACAGGGCGGGGCAAGGCTTTATAAGCCTTGCCCCGCCCTGCAGAGCTCAGTCTGCGCGGAGCCCTCCTTGGGTGAAGATGGATTATTTGTTTTTGTGCTCTTTTTTTGTTGTTTTTTTAAGTGCGTTGGTTATTATGTTTTTTTATTTGGTGTATAACCTTGTGTTATAGCCCTATTCAGGGTTAAGTATGTAGGGATTTATAAAACACCCCTTCATGTCTCATTAGAGATGTTTACACTTTGTCTGATACCAGCAAAGTTTATTGTATGTGTAGAAGCCCTATAAAGGGTTAAATGTGAAAGGGTTTATAAAATACCCCTTCCTGTCTCACTGGAGATTCTTGGCTGATATCAGCATATCTAATGGCTAGTGTAGGAACTCGCCTATTGAGGCTTGCCTTGACGTGGCAGGTGAGCTTATATATTCAAATGGCCATTGGAATAAAACTAAAGAGCCTCCATTTTGTTTAAATGTACATGGGGATTTAGGCCAGAGCGCAGGTAACGTTCTTTGTTTTTATTGGTGTATATTGGTTTTGCGCTGCACTAGGCATGACTAAACTCAGTCAACCCCCAAATCTAAATTTGTCCCACCCCTTCCTGTCAAGGCTGCACCTCTTCCTGTTTAAGACCAACACGGACTTTGACTGACACTCCCTCCCTGATACATACTGACACTGACAGTCATTGGCACACATACTGTTTAACCAACACATACTTTCATTGACAGGCACACACTCTCAGATATACACACTCAGACACACATTAACTCACTCACAAACATTGACAGACACACACACACACACACACATTTACTGACAGACACAAACACTGACTTATACACATTTTCTCATATACTCACAAATGTTTTTTTCAATTTAAGTCAACCAGGTCTCCCTACTTTTAGCAGAGCTGGAGTTATATTTTTTTTTTCCTGGTGTCCAGAGTGGCTGCTGGGCAGGCGTGCAATTGAGGTGGTGAGTGAGCTGTAATCTTCTTGCTCTGCTCCCTCGCACTCCACTTGATGCCATTGCTGAAGTGACATCATATTACCAGGGCCGGTGCTAGGATTTTTGACTACACAGGCGAAGATGCATTTTGACGCCCCACCCCACGCCTCTCCCAAAAAAATAAACAATGCATCTTCACCTCTGTGTCTCGTAGCCCCCTTTTGAATTTCTTAGCCCCCATTAGTGTTGCATATCCAACCTCTTCAATGTCTTACCCCTTTGGCCCCTTTGTGCCCTTTAGTGTGTCTCCTACAACCCCTCTTATGTATTTCTTACTTCCCCGCCAGCCCATTTCTGTCTCTTTCTTCCCCTCAGCCCCTATCTATCTCTCTTTTTTTCCCACATAGACATGGATACAGGCAAAAATACATACATGCACAAATACACAAACATACAGACACACAACCATACAAGCACACAGACATAATTATTCAGGCACACAGTCACAAAGATATACAGACACACAGTCATAAAAGGCACACAATCAAACAAACACAGTCATACAATCTACACATACAGGTACATTGTCGTGCAAACACAGACATACATTCATACAGACACAGGCACACACAGAAATACAGACACAGACATAAAGAAACAGAGAGGCATATAGAGACATACATACACAATGATACAGACAGACATATACACACACACACTGAGACATACACACACACACACACTGACACAGATATACACACACACTGACAGACATATACACACACACACACTGACACAGATATACACACACACACTGACACAGATATACACACACACACTGACAGACATATACACACACACACACTGACAGACAGACATATACACACAAACACTGACAGACATATACACACATACACACTGACAGACAGACAGACACACACTGACAGACAGACACACACTGACAGACAGACACACACTGACAGACAGACACACACTGACAGACATACACACACTGACAGACATACACACACACACACTGACAGACATACACACACACACTGACAGACAGACATACACACACACTGACAGACAGACAGACATACACAGACAGACAGACAGACATACACAGACAGACAGACAGACATACAGACAGACACACACACACACTGACAGACAGACATACAGACATACACACACTGACAGACAGGTTCAGGAGGGAGGGTGGCTTACCTGGGATCCAAAGTGCTGCCTGAGGTAGTTGGGAGTTGGAGGAGCTGGTCCTGCCCAGCCCCCCTCCTCTCTGCTCTCTTCTTGGGGGGACTTCCTCCCATGCTGAAGTGAGGGGCCGGCGGTAGCTCTGCCCCTGCTGGGCGCCAGCCGCGCTGTGTGCTACAGAGGGAGCAGGGATATGACGTGTTCATATCCCCGCCCCCTCCACACAGTCCGCGGCACTTCCGGCTTGCGCTCGGTCACGCTACAAGAAGTGACCGGCAGGAGAGGGGAGCTGTGCGCTTCCCAACCTCCTGCTGGTCACCCGGACTTTTGCGCCCCCCGGGCCGGTGCGCCCTAAGGCGGCCGCCTGAGCCGCCTTATGGACGCGCCGGCCCTGCATATTACGGCTCCCGCCATCACAGCAGGGCATCAGCACTCCCTTGCCGCTACAAAACAATGAGCTGCCCGCTGGGGGCTTAACAAGGCTAGCATCTGCCGGGGTGTCTTAAAAGTGCCATACAAGGAAATGCCCTGTTAGCCTCGCAGGAAATACAGCACTGCACACACAGGCTATAACACTTTTCATGTTTTAATTAAAAGAAATTGGTCAACATTTTTCCATTATTTAAACAAGTAACCCTGGTGCAATTAAGAATTAAGCGGTTCTTTTTCTGTTTATATCCATTCACTGTTGGTTCAAAGAAATGTGTTAAACATAATTTCTTATACATTCAGAATAGATAATGGATTAAATATCAAAATTATTCTGATTGTCTGTCAATTTAATAAAATGTTGACTTGTTTCTTGTGAGCTCTACAAAGTTCCTAAATAATATTAAACCGGTTACGTTTCTTCCGAGACCTTTGATGTTAAGTGATTTATATCTAAGGATGCAAGAAAATGCCTGAAGTCAAGCATTTACAACTAGTTCTTGGATGACTTGAAGTTAAGACTCGCCACACCTGTATAATTTTGAGAATTCTAATTCTTGATGGAATGTATAGTACTTACCTAAATGTATCTCTTTTTTTTTGTTGTTGAGGGGTTTCCGTTTTACACTGTCACCAGAAAGTATTAATATATTTACTTTTTATTTATTAAACAACACTTATCAGTTAAAGTATCTATTTGCTTACTTACCGGTAATTTATATATATATATATACACCCATCTTCTTTGTCATCCTTCATTGGCCATGCTTTAAGCTGCAGTAATATCTGGGGCCTCCTGCAGTGGTAGACTGGATGTGGCACGGGTTTCCCGGGGACCCAGGTAAGTTAGCAAACATTGCCCAGCAGGCTGTAGTGGTTATGGTTATTAGAGTGTTCCTTTATGGAACATTCTGATTATGTTGAGCCTAGTAGTGTGACATATTTGCAGTCCATTATCTAATATTGCAACTCCCATTATGAGCATTGTGACAGTTCCTGTTCAAAACGATTTGTGGGGACAATATGGCAGACCTAAAAAGGTTGTAGGGAATACCGAGGAGGTTTCGTGTGTTTTGTGTTTTAAAGCACTATGTCAAATATGCTTGACAAGACAAGTTGAAAAAAATCAACAATAAATAAAATTTAAACAAATTAAAACTGTTGATAACGGAAATTAGCATGAGGAATGAAAGGTCTGATGCATTTCATGAGTTACAGATCTGAAAACCCACATTTTTTTTTTAGCTCTGGGAAGGAAGAAGGATGAAATACACATAACTGCCATATGAAAGGATAACTGCTTTTGAAAGGCATGCAGATGGATAGCATTGTTATGTTTACAATGTGGCACATTCACCCTGGCTTCTAATGCTTCTCTACAAAAAAAAAAACATTCTATTGGATTGGAGATCTTCAGTATGGTTGATGCTACAGTGGGTGGAAAAGAGCAGAGGAAGGGACCCTCTCACCACTGTATTTGAGGTATGGTAAAGTAACACTCGAAACACCATAACTACTAGAGCAAGCTGTAGTGGTTATAGTGTCAGGAATCTCCAATGCCCTCCCATTGTAAGTAGTCAAACCTTTAAGAACATTTTGTCTTTTTTACCTGGAGTCCATCGGACATTGCTCTCCACCTCCACTACTTTCTACAGAGTGCCATAAGTTGACCGTGCAGAGCTTAACTTTTTTGGCTAAAAATGATCTGCTAATGTTCTCAGTCCATAAGCTAGTCCTACTCCTGCATTGGAGATTCCTGCTCTGCTGGAAGTAGTGGAGGTGGGGAGGGGAGATCGGCAGACCACAGCTATATAGTTGACCATTTACAATGTATAAATTTATAGAACTGGAATGTTCATTTAATTATTTGTCTCCAAGTAGTTCAATGTTCCAGCTATCGAAACCGTACAAGACAGAAAAAAATGCCAGTGGAAAAGTCTTTTGTAAAACTGACTTGAACATTGTAGTTTATTTTTTTTTCTCTCTTTTTTTGCTTGAAGTATGTTGCAGAATGTTTTAGCCGTGAATTTTCTGTTTTCTCTAACCCTTTGCATTCTGTTTTGCATGTTCATTGATGTGATTACATGCAGCAAAGGGTAGAATGTGTTGCAGATGTAAACCTGTGTACATGGTTATAGATTTTGGTCAAAATAAAACCATTGCTTGGCCTATGACTAAGCTCTGCTCAAGCGAAATGTGTTGGGCATTTCCCTTCCTCATACACCTACTTTTTCCTTCTTTGTAGTTTTATGCGCATACATTTAATTGAATAAAATAAATATAAATCTGCCTCACCTAATTAAGCAATGATTTTGGTATAGAAACATTTGATGAATACTAAACAAAAAAAAACCTTACAAAGAAGTTTACTAAAGAGAGATTATTTGAGAAATAATAAGTTAAATTCAAAATAAAGGTCAAAATAGAAGAGATGGAAAAATAACCCAAGTCGGCTATGCTTCCATTTCAGCTAGTTTTAATTTGAAATTCACTTATGAATTCCCGAACGTTCTCACTTTAATAAATAACCAGCTTTTCTGAATATTAAAAAAAACGCCCTTTGAGATAATCATTCTGATCCTCCAGTATGTAAAGTCTACTGCAGTCTTTTGGCAGAGATATAGCATTTCATGCTGTTTCTTGGCAGATATACAACATTTTATGCTGGTTAAATAAGATGTTAAAGCTTGGCCAAGAGTCCAGTTAGATATTTTCTCAATAGCGAAAGAATGTTATGAAATCAAGATGATTTTTTTTAATATATATACATATATATTTCTAGCACACTAAAAAAAACAAAAAGCCAGCGAGGAAAATCCACGAGAGTGAAATTTATGTAGTGTTTATAGATTAATAAGAAAATGATTTTAGTCTTACTGCCTGAGGGTTTATTGAATCAATTTTTATTATTTAATGTGACCATACCTTGGCTATGGATCACTATTCTCTGAATATTTCTTACTGATGTCTTAATGTAGTGGTTTTGGTGCCCTGATGCTTTCTAGCACTGTGGAAAATGTAAGCATTGTATTTGTGAGAAATGCCACTGTTTATGTTTGTCTATTATGACTCTCGTGGCTATAATCAAAGAGCCACTATAGGCCCTTCCTAAGTGAAAACTATACAAAATTTACAGTTTTCACGTTCAGAGTTATGTCTCTGAACACCGGTATGTCTTCACATAGAGAAGCATTATAATGCTTCTCTTTTATAAAAATCCTATATAATTAAATTCTTGTCAATGTCTAATGCATGTTGTAAACAATGTTTGTCTTTCTAATTTACAAGCAAAACCTATGAAGCTGATTTTTCTTGTCATAGTGAAAACATTTTTTGTCATTGTTCTGTAGTTACACGTTTTAGGTGCTCGCTCCCCGAACCAAAGACAATCAATGCAAACATTAGGATAAAAGGACACCGTTGAGAAAATCTCCAAGTTGGTAATGAGTTTTTGTGATTATTTGTTTCCCAGTTGGTCTTACTTAGCCTTAATAATGCAAGCTGGAGTAGTGCATTTTTCACAATTCTAATATTACGCACTAGAAGCAAGCTGCTACGAATTTTGATCTAACAGGAAAAATTCACTAAATTTGTTATTTTCAAATCTTCCTCAGCGCTCACCACTCCCTCATTGCATCTTGGAAGTTTACTTTAAACTATTTGTGAGTTACCAACCATCCTGTTAACTAAACCAAATTAAAGGACAAGAAGAACAATATAATGACCAATTTAAAAAGACTACTCTTAGGAACATTAAAAGAAAAACAAATGGGTATGGTTTGATCATTTTTGTCCAATAATATATCAGAGACTGGCAGACACCCAGTGGCTGTGTTCATCTATCCTGTATCGGTGGGGACATGCTGTCTCATCTTGTAGCAGGTCAATTAAAGCCTTCACAGAACACATTCCCACTCAGACCCACCCCCTTGTCCAACAATGCATCCTCTTCACAGTTACCACTTTGTTTAGTTCAAGCAAAAGTAAATACTGGGGGTTGCAGCCACTTGTTTCTTGACCTTATTCTTTATTATTTTGCAGTGTATTAATAATTCCAAGCCTACACAAGAACATAAACACTACCCAAGGCATTACGTCTGAGTCTGCATTCTTGTTCATGTCAAACTTCCTGAGACTATTATAAAGCTTGGTGCATAGTTTGACCAAAATAGGAATGAATAAATTTTTGTTTAGCAAAATGGCTACTCAAATGATTTACCTGCATCTTGTATCAGTTTGTCACGTCTACTGTAAAATGTATCTGTTAAACTTTACATGACTGTTAAAAGGATTGAGGGTCTTGTAAAATAACCAGTTGGGGTTGATTATTTTCATATTAAGAGTGGCACAGAGTCATATTATCACCTCATAGGTATCTGTAGTAATAGAAATCTTTTATCACCTCCTATACCTCCCAACATTGGGAGGCATGTAATTGGGTCAGATGGGGCATTGCTAGTGACGTAATTTATGTTCCTGGTGACAATAACAATGGACAGCTCTACACAGGAAAGGGGTGTTCCCAGCAACTGAAGGGGGCATGTCAGCCTATCACCAAGCACATCCGGCTGACAGACAGCCTCCTATTCAGCAACCAATATGCAGAACTATTCACAGAGCGCTGGTGAACTGCTCTCTGCATACTCCTAGTACTCGCTGCACTTGAGTACAACTCAACACCCTTCACTCCTCAGTGAAGCAGCTGTCATTAGTGCTTTTGTTAAAATGAAAATAAATAAATAATGGCAATAAAATGTGCGTATATAATGCTATATGTGACACTCCAGACACACAGGCACCTACTGGAAAAATCACACCCTGAGCGAGAAGATATTGAACACTACTTCTTCAACTCCATGTGATAGAGTTGTAGAAGTAGTGTTCAATATCCTCTCTAGTGTTCAATAGTTCTCCGCTTTATTCTTTACCTTCTCTGTTGCCACCATTTTGTGATTTAATTGCCCTCATACATCCCATACTTTGCACCCATCTCCCTCTCTTCTGTATTCCCATTTCCCCACTCCTTTTATCTTCTATTTTAGACCTCATTACCCCTCCTGCACCTTCAAATTCCACTCCCACCTTCTCTTGCTTCCTTTTCTCTTGCTCTTGTCAACAAGGCACATCTCCCCTGACCCTTTCACTGCTCTTGTTTATTGTCTTCACCTTAGGAACTTCTTTTACATTACACGCATTCCCTCTGGATCCAACTCTGCTCCCCCATTTCTTTGCACTCACTGGAATGCTTGCTCTGTCTTTAGCATTGCCATATCAGCTTTCATTCATGGCCTCCCCCTCCCTCCTACTATGGGTCCCAACTGAAACTTGTCTCTACCCCTCTGACTGTACTACCTCTGCATCCCTATCTTATGATGGCATAATATATGCCTCTGCCAGACTCAGATACATTATGTTCAACAACTCTCGCAACTCACACCTCTGTCAATCTCTGCACTGGTTTCCTGTTTCATTTAGGATTTGGTTAAAAGTTATGCTTACTTACAAAGCTCTCCATAACTAGTCCTTCTTACATCCATCTGTCATCATTAGATATATGCTACAGCCAGGCTCTTTGTGCCACCAAAGTCCTGTTACTATATCCTGTTCTTGCACATACCTTAGACTATCATGACTCACGTTTCCATGGCACATTTGATTATCACTAGACATGTGCAATTTGTTTCGTTCCAAATGTCAATTCGGGCAATTCAGACATTCGGAGACTTCTGAATGTCCGAATTGCTGAATTGCCGAAGTTCTGAATTGTTCGATGTGCCAAAGCACAGTATTGTCGAAGTACTAATATACCTACCCACTGGAAGAATTAAGAATGTTACACTGTATACAAGTTTAAATAAAAAGTATACAAACATAGCCAGGATTCAGCTGTACGCATTTGCAACACTTACAAGAATCAAGTAACACACATTCATTTAAAATGTAAGTTACTTAATAGCCAGTCAATGGAATGACAGGAATAAATAAGTAGATAACTCCCTAATTCCCACCGTATTAGGGAGCTATCTACTAAAAGGCTGGAAGACCTGAATTGGTGTTTCAGCCAAATTTACTAATACTAAGTAAAGATTACTTAGTATTAGTAAATTATGCCCCTACTCGCTATACTGCGAGTAGGGGTATGTCTAGTAAACAGTGAGCTGCAGGTGGTGGCCCTTAATTAGAATAAGGGGGTGGGACCTATTATCCTCCCCCCTGGCCCTGGCTCCCCGCCACCACCCCTGAGCGGTGGGTGGGGGCCCTAAATTAGAATAAGGGGGGGACCTACTGTCCTCCCTCCTGGCCCCCAACCCCTGAGTGGTGGGTGGGGGCCCTAAATACCAATGGGGGGCCTATTGTCCTCCCCTCTGACCCCCACCCCTGAGCGGTGGGTGGGGGCCCTAGATACCAATAAGGGAGGGACCTATTGTCCTCCCCCCGAGTGGTGGGCGGGGGCCCTAATTACCTATAAGGGGGGCGACCTTTTGTCCTCCCCCACAGCCCCAAAAAAGGCCAAATAAAAATCCATAATAGCCGTCGCACTTTGAAAAGAAAAAATAAATCTGAGCGCAAAAAAATTAATCCATCTTCACCCATGGAAGGCTCCACAGACTGAGCTCTGCAGGGTGGGGGGAGGCTTATAAAGCCTTGCCCCACCCTGCAATTAGGCTCAGATTACTCTGATCGGTGGGTTTAAGCCATCCAATCAGAGTGCTCTGACAGGTAAATGAAGAGACTGACAGGTAAGTCTCTATATTTACCTGTCACAGCACTCTGGTTAGCTTGAAATCCAGCCAATCAGAGTGCTCTGTGTCATTTTACACAGCGTGGGAAAGTTCTTTGGAATTTTTCACGCTGTGTAATTTGACTCATAACTCTCTAATTGGTTACTTTCAATCCACCAATCAGAGTGCTGTTATGAGTCAAATTCCAAATAGAGACTTACATGTCAGTCTCTTCATTTACCTGTAAAAGCACTCTGATTGGATGGCTTAAACCAACCAACCAGAGTGCTCTGAGCCTAATTGCAGGGCAGGGCAAGGCTTTATAAGCCTTCCCCCACCCTGCAGAAGATGGATTTTTTTTGCGCTCAGGTTTTTTGTTTTTTTTTCAAAGTGTAACGGTTATTATAGATTTTTATTTGGCCTTTTTTCGAGTTGAAAAAATAAGATTTTAGAAAAAAGAAGACATCAATTTTTTTTTTTTTTACAGGTACCTAGTTATTGGTCCCCCCTCACTATTTTTAGGGTGAGCGGGGTAGGTAGGGGATAATTTTGTTAGGAGGGGGTGACTATGGGTTTGGGGACCACTAGTCACTCTGCGGGTGGGGGGTTACATTTTTATTTAGGGCCCCCACCCGGCGCTCTGGGGTGGGGGCCGAGGGGGAGTACAATAGGTCCCCCTTATTGTTTTTTAGGCCCCCACGCACCCAATAGGTCCCCCCTTTAGTTTAAAAGCCCCCACTCGCTCGGCACAGGTGGGGGCTCGGGAGGGGGCCTGTTTAATAGTTCACTGTTTAATAGTCATGTCCCTACTCACAGTTTAGCGAGTAGGGGCAGATTATTTACTAATACTCAGTAATCTTTACTTAGTATTAGTAAATTTGGCTGAAAGACCAATTTAGGTCTTTTAGCATTTTGGTAGATAACTCACTAATGCCGTGGGAATTAGGGAGTTATCTACCAAGCGGCTGCAAGAGAAGTCCCGAAATGGCGAAGTTCCGAAATTCCGAAGTTCCAAATTTCGGAATGCTGAACCGAACCGAATATTTTCCCCATGCACATCCCTAATTATCACCATCTCTATAGTCCTTCAAAAAAAATAATCCCTAAAACGCCACCAGCTCTCCTCTTAACTTCTCATCCCTTATAACTTACCTCTGCCATCTACAATCTGTTCTCTCCTCCAGAACACCCATCCCATCCTTCAGGTACATAAAGATCATGTTATTTCCTTTGTGTATTTGTCACAACTCCTTCTAAATTGTAAGCTTGATTGGGAAGGTCCCTCTTCACCTACTGTTCCCATATGTCACAGATGTTATGTTAGAAAACCAAAAGCAATAATGTTTGTTTTGTTTACATATTGTACAGTACTGTGGAATACCATAGCTCTGTATAAATAATTGCAATTGTCATTGACATTTCTAGGCATTTTTTACCACTGCATGTTGACTCCATTCACTAGTACTTAAAGAGTCCATTGTATCAGGCAGTAGGCACTATTGTTTTCAGTTTTTGCAGATTGCTCATTGTTTTGAAGATGCTCATTGTGTTGTAATAAAGGCTAAACTCGATGGAAGTATTTCAGCCTTTATAACAAGGGAACTATGGAATAACAAGGTCGTAGAATGTATAGTTTATCATATTGGAACGTACCAAATTCAGGGAGTCAAGTCATAGGGGTCAGGAGATATAAGAGTATTCCAGATAAATACAATCATTCTTATTAATATATCTCCCTCTTAACAAGGCAAATCACCATAACCGCTTGCAGTAGGTACTGCCTAATTAAAGTGAAAAGTTCATCCAGTTGGTGTATCTCATAGACATTTGCATGGTGTTTTCCTTTTAAGGTAGAATAATAATAATGAAAATAATATCTCAGCAGATATGAGTTTACCTTAAGGACCAAACTTGGGGAATAAAAGGGAATCACGACATGTCACACATGTCATTTAAGGGGTTAAAAAGATTAAACCCTTTTTAGTAAACGATGCAGTAACTTAATTGTGAGTTCTATTCTCTTTATTTGTAATGTGCAATTTCCTACACACATTTTCTTTCATATAGTTTTGTTTGTACATACCGGTAATTATTTTTATGAATTTGTGATGTTCTGCTTCTTAAGCCTCTTCCTCTTTCTCCTCATGCTCCATAGGTCAGTGATGCTACAAGTACTGAGTTAGTCACAATCCTACTCAACTGTGCTTACAATTCTAATGGAAATTATAAATTTGAATGCAAAAAAAAGTCAAACATACAATTAAAGGCTTTCCTATGGAGCAGAGACATACTTCAAAATATGCTTTAAATATAATTCCTACGCTGGGCATCAGGAAATCACCAGAGAATTTTGAATTTTAGCGGGAAAAAAATAGCAAATAAAACCTAAATAAATAAATCTTCTGGAAACATTTGAGATCTTTTCCAATGTTACCATTTTGGTTGAGAATTTACAATTCCCATTTTATTAAATAACCCTGTAAGTCCTGCAGGTATGAAAGCATGTCCATAGTGTGATAACAGATAAGATGAGCAAAGATGTTTAGCATCATTAAACAAGCATGCCATTTTGATATAGACATGAATATTAATAAAGTTTCCTATATTCACAAGATGAGCCGTAATGACTTTGTGCAAAATATTCTCAGCTCTAGGAGAAAACCAGCAAAAGTAATTGTATTTACATAGTTTAAGTTTTGATGTTTTAGACCAGTGTTTCCCAATTGGGTTCCGCCGTGATTTCGACAAACAAAATGGCTGCCGCAATGTTATCGCTTAACAGGGGCCCGGTCGGGTGCCACAGCCCTTTAAGAGTAGTATCAGCTGAATGGGAGGAAGTGATAGCACTTCCTCCCAGCTTCACAGAGTTGCTGCCGCGCGGTAGGGAAGAAGGAGGCTGGGTGGAGGCTGGAGATGGCTGCCCAGAGAGGGAGCAGCATTGATGGCAGAGGAGAGGCTGAAGTGAGCATGCAGCAGCTCTCTCCATTCAGCCTCAACCAACATCACCAGGACCACAAGCAAGCCACCCTCCTGAACACACAAGGTAAGTTAACAGGAGGGTGGCTCTGATGTATGTCATGTTGTGTGTGTGTGTGTGTGTGTATGTGCCAGTGTATATATGTGTCACAGTGTATGTCATTGTGTGTGTGTGCCAGTGTGTGTGTATGTATGTGCTAGTGTACATCAGTGTGTTTGTATGTGCCTGTGTGTGTGTATCTGAGTGTAAGTCAGTGTGTATATATGACAGTGTATGTATCTGTGTGTCAAGGTGGGTGTGCGTGTCAATGTGTATATCTGAGTGTGTGTATGTGCCAGTGTGTGTATCTGTGGGTGCAAGTGTGTATATGTCACTGTGTGTATCTGAGTGTGTGTATTTGTGTGTCAATGTGTGTGTATAAGTCACTGCGTGCATCTGAGTATGTGTATGTGTGCGTATATGTCAGTATGTGTGTATCGGTGTGTATGTATGTGCCAGTGTGTGTATCTGATGGTCAAGGTGTGTGTGTATGTGTCACTGTGTGCATCTGAGTGTGTGTGTGTGTGTACATGACTGTGTGTATCTGTGAATGTCCCAGTGTGTGTATGTGTCAAGGTGTGTGTGTATGTGCCACCGTATGAGCCAGTGTGTATATCTCTGTGTGTATATGTCAGTATGTCTGTATCAGTGTGTTTGTATGTGCCAGTGTGTGTTCTCTGTGTGTGTGTATATGTCACTGTGTGTATCTAAGTGTGTGTATTGGGGTGTGTGTGTATGTGCCAGTGTGTGTATCTGTGTCTCAAGGTCTGTGCATATGTCAAGGTGTGTATAGTGTGTATATAAATGTGTGTCTGTGTATGTTATGTACGTACGTATGTAGGTACATATGTACGTATGTGGCAGTATATGTGTATACATCTGAGCAATCAAACACCAACACAACATGCAAACATACCCCACATGCAAACATACCCCTGCAAACACAAACATTACATACAAAAACATCCCTGAATTCAAATGTCAAATTTATATGCAAACACTCAAACACACCCTTCACTCAAACACCAATACTACACTCAAATGTACATCTGCATTTAAAAGCCAACACTACATCCAAACACACCCCTGCAAACAAATGCAAACATTACATAAAAACACATCCCTGCACGCAAATGCAAACATTATATGCTAACACACCCTTGTATCAAAACGCTAACAATATGTACAAACACAAACTGTACACTCAAAAGCACACCTGCTCCTAAGTACTACTATCTGTTTACTATCTGCGCTACGGCGCCCTAACATTTTTGGGGTTCCACATTGTTAGTACATTATGTTAAAGGGTTCCATGGGAAAAATTAATTGAGAACCCCTATTTTAGACTTTCATGGTGCCCATAGTTCCTTTCCATGAGCTGTTTATTTAGTCTCAAACAGCTGTGGAACATATATTATTGTCAGGTAACATTTAAAGGGACGCTATAGGCACCCAGACCACTTTAGATCATTGAAGTGGTCTAGGTGCAGTATCCCAGGTCCCTTAACCCTGCACAGGTAATTATTGCAGTTTTTAATAAACTGCAATAAGTACCTTTGAGGGTTAACTTCACTTCTAGTGACTGTCTACTACGCAGCCACCTGAGGGACTTCTGTTTCTTTAGGCGACTTTTGGTCACCTAACTGGCACTAGATGTTATCACACAATGTATAAGGACGTCCAGCGTCACCAAAAACCCCATAGGAAATGCGAGCACAGCCATATCCGTGCATGTGCATTAGGTCTCCCCCTGTCAACTGACATCGGTGGGGAAGGAGCGGAGGATGAGCCAGAACCGATTGATATCGGCACCGGTATTAGGTAAGTGACAGAAGGTTTTTTGTTCACTGCTTCTGCACCATGGGGTTGGGGAGGGGGCACTATATGGAGCTATAGTGTTCCTGTTACTATTTTATACCTTTGATGACTTTTATATTTGGATGTAAAACAGGGTACCATCCTGTAATGACAGGTTATTGATAAGGCTAGAATAATTATGTATTTCTAGAATATGTATACAAAATCTGTACGTACTTAGTAGCGGTACATTTATTCGTTGGATCTATGCAGGAATAATTGTTATACACAACTCCGAAAATTCTACTGAACTGTGGACGTTTTTGATCAATTTAAAAAAAAAAAGAAATCTAGTTTATTTTTAGCATAGTTTACTTTCAAGATAATCAGAAATATGTCTCCAGCTGTGTCAATACAGCGAATTTATATTCAATCCAGATGTTAATCTTGTGAGGCATATTGCTCCAGTGCTAAAATATTCAATGTATAGGGAGCTACATGTGTACTGTCCTCTTTCTTTCACTTTAACTGCGTTTGTTCATTTAAGCTGGGTTCAATTTACTTTGATGATGTCTAGTAAATAATTTCTGTGTTGCTTTTATTCCATCTAAATTACTATGTCATTACACCATGTATTTTAAAAGAACCCAATTAACTAATGTAGCTTTGGTGAATACATTTTCCGACCATTCTCGTTTTTATTGTAAATGTCGTCCAGTTTCCTATGACATGTTTCATGAGGTTTAATTTACTTGTCTTCAAAGAAACCACATGCATTTTATGAACGCTTTGATGGCATAGTGCTCACATAGCTTAATTAAATATAATGTAGTTATAGTGGACCTCTCATACAAGTGTATACTCTTCTGGTCTTTGGTCTTCTTTCCAATGGCTGTTGAATAATATGGAAATCGCAAAATGTCTAATTCTATATCCACTGATATAGCTACAAAATTATTCTTTAACCTCTTAAGGACACATGACATGTGTGACATGTCATGATTCCCTTTTATTCCAGAAGTTTGGTCCGTAAGGGGTTAAAGGGACACTATAGGCACCCAGACCACTTGATCTTATTGAAGTGGTCTGGGTGCGCTGTTCCTGTCCCTTGACCCTGGAGCTGCAAACATTGCAGTTTTAGAGAAATCCCTGGCTCTAGAGCAGGGATAGGTAACCTTCGGCTCTCCAGATGTTGTGTACTGCATCCCCCATAGTGCTCTTACACCCATAATGCTGGCAAAGCATCATGGGAGGTGTAGTCCAAAACATCTGGAGTGCCGAAGGTTGCCTATGCCTGCTCTAGAGGAATGGCTAGAGCAGAGATTACACTTTTCCTTCTAGACATACCAATTTATAACAGCAATGGGCATTGTGATAGGCCAAAAGTGGTCATGTGGCATTCTTAGCCAATTACAGTCATCCATTTCTGCTCAGGCTAATGCTTCCTCATTAGCCCAAGCAGTACAGAGGGATGGGATGCTGGGAACTCTCGTTTAACATTAAAATATTAAAAACTGGTAAACAGTCAAGGGATTCCATATACTATAAACTAGACATGTGCACCAGTGAAATTTTCGTTTTCTGTGGATGATTTTGTACTAAATAAAAATGTAATTCGTCCATTACAAATTTAGTCGGTACACCATTCTTTTTTTGGACTAAATTCGTTAAAAAATAATTTGTATTCGTCCATTAGGACGAAAATAGCACTGCGCATGCGCCAAAAAACAAAGAGGCAGCCGACAGCACTACCAGCTCCCTCCTCGTAATAAATCTTAATTCCAACCCCCTCCTCCCCCGCAGGATAGTGGGGGTCACTATTATATTAATAAAAGGGAGGTTAAATCCGCCTGCAGGCCCCTACTTGCATAAAATATCACACTTATCATTAGGTATCTTCTTTTCTTTTCTTTCTTCAGCCCTAAAAAGGCCAAATAAAAATCCATAATTGTCCTGTCGAAAAAAGCGCAAAAAAAACAGGCAAAAAAAACTCCCGAGGCTTAAAAAAATAATCCATCTTCACCCAGCGGGGACACCGCGCAGAATGAGTTCCACTGTGTAATTGGGGAGGGAGGGGGGGCTGGGGGATTGACTAGGGGCTTGGAGACCCCTAATCACTTTATTATTTGCGGTCCCCACCCGCCGCTTATGGGGTAGGGGCATTAGGTCCCCCATTATTTAATTATTTAAGGTCCCCACCCGCTGCTCATGGGTGGGGACCTGGGGGGGACATTAGGTCATGGGTGGGGACTTGGGGGGGACATTAGGTCCCCCCCATTATTTATTTATTTAGGAACCCCATCTGCTGCTTATGGGTGGGGACCAGGGGGGACATTATGTCCCCCCCTTAAATTAATTAGGGTCCCCACCCGCCGCTCATGGATGGGGACCAGGTGGGACATAGTCATAGTCACAAAGTCATAGTCAGCTGCCCAGTCACTAGTAGTTTTAAATGACAACGAGCGGCCACTTCCTGCTCGCTTTTTAGGCTACATGTCCCTACTCGCCATAGGGACCCCCATACTGATTTATAGTCCGTTTTAAATGATAGAGATCAGCCACTGGCTGCTTGCTGTTTGGCGACATGTCCCTAACCGCGGCATGCGGGAGGATTTAACTTACCTTTTATTAATATAGGGGTTATAGTGACCCCCATAGGTTTTAATGTGGGGGGGGGGGGGGATTGGAATTAATATTTATTTCAAGGCGGAAGCTGTTAGCGCTGTCGGTTCTCTTCTTGTTTTTTTTTTTTGTGCCTGAGCAGTGTTATTTTTTCCATGATGTGGGAGTTAATTCCCCTGCAGCACGGAGTCTATTAAAAAAAAAAAATGAAATGAAAAGGTAATGCATTCGGCATTTGCCCTTCCCTTTCGTTTATATTTCATATGTAGGGCTTTTGTTTACTTGTAGTAAACAAATACGAAAAAAACTGAATTTTCGGATGAAATCGTATTCGTATGAAAACGAATGCACATATCTACTATAAACACTTCAATGAAGCAGTTACAGTGCCAACAGTATCCCTTTAGTACTATAAATTAGCAGGATCTTTTACACTGTTCAACCACAATATTAAAACCATTGACAGATGAAATAAATAATATTGATTATATCGTTACAATGGCACTTGTCAAGAAGTGGGATGATTTAGGCAGTTCTTGAACTTCATGTCTCAGAAGCAGGAAGAATGGGCAAGCAAAAAGATCTGAGTGACTTTGACAAGGGCCAAATAGAGATGGCTAAAGGGCTGGGTCAGAACATTTTCAAAACGCCAAGTATTGTGGGATGTTCTTGGAATACAGTGGTTACTACTAACCAAAAGTGGTGCAAGGAAGGACAACCAATGAACTGGCATCAGGGTCATGATCACCAAACGTTCATTTATACATGTGGGGAGCGAAGGCTAGCATACCGAAAGAGCTACTGTAGCTCAAATGATTGAAAAATGTAATGCTGGCTATTACAGAAATGTGTCAGAACGTACAGTTTATCACAGTTTGCTGCTTATGGGGTTGTGTAGCTGCAGACCAGTAGTGATGTCCCGAATGGTTCCCTGGCGAATAGTTCCTGGCAAACATAGCGTGTTCGCGTTCGCCACGGATGGCGAACATATGCGATGTTCGGTCCGCCCCCTATTCGTCATCATTGAGTAAACTTTGACCCTGTACATCACAGTCAGCAGACCCTCCCACCTCCTAGACAGCATACAATTTAGATTAATTCTGAAGCAGCATTCTTTTTTTGAGTGAGTATATAGCAGTACATTGTTGTGAAAGATGGCTGTCATGTTTAGGGTGTAGCTTGCACGTCAGAGGCAGCTCTCTAATTAGGCGGTTTAGGCGGTCAGTTTTCCACACAGACACAATTATTCAGGCACACAGTCACAAAGATATATAGGCACACAGTCATAAAAGGCACACAATCAACAAACACAGTCATACAATCTACACATACAGGTACATTGTCGTGCAAACACAGACATACATTCATACAGACACAGGCACACACAGAAATACAGACACAGACATAAAGAAACAGAGAGGCATATAGAGACATACATACACAATGATACAGACAGACATACACACACACACACACACACACTGACAGACAGACATACACACACACACACACACACACACACTGACAGACAGACATACACACACACACACACACACACACACTGACAGACATATACACACACACTGAGACATATACACACACACACTGAGACATATACACACACTGATAGACAGATATACACATACACTAACTGACATACATATACACACAAACACTGACAGACATATACACTCACACACACACACTGACAGACACACACACTGACAGACAGGCACACACACACACACACTGACAGACACACACACTGACAGACAGACAGACAGACACACACACTGACAGACAGACAGACACACACACTGACAGACAGGCACACTGACATAAATACACACACACTGACAGACCCATACACACACACTGACAGACAGACATACACACACTGACAGACAGACATACACACACTGACAGACAGACATACACACACTGACAGACAGACATACACACACTGACAGACATACATACACACACTGACAGACATACATACACACACTGACAGACATACACACACTGACAGACATACACACACTGACAGACATACACACACTGACAGACATACACACTGACAGACATACACTAACAGACAGACACAAACACACACACTGACAGACAGACATACACACACACACACACAGACAGACATATACACACACACTGACAGACACTGACAGACAGACATATACACACATACTGGCAGACAGACATATACACACACACTGACAGACATATACACACACACTGACAGACATATACACACACACTGACAGACAGACAGACATACACACACACTGACAGACAGACAGACATACACACACTGACAGACAGGTTCAGGAGGGTGGCTTACCTGGGATCCAAAGTGCTGCCTGAGGTAGTTGGGAGTTGGAGGAGGTGGTCCTGCCCAGCCCCCCTCCTCTCTGCTTCCTCTCTGCTCTCTTCTTGGGAGGACTTCCTCCCATGCTGACGTGAGGGGGCCGGCGGCAGCTCCGCCCCTGCTGGGCGCCAGCCGCGCTGTGTGCTACAGAGGGAGCAGGGATATGACGTGTTCATATCCCCGCCCCCTTCACACAGTCCGCGGCACTGCCGGTTTGCGCTCGGCCACGCTACAAGAAGTGACCGTCAGGAGAGGGGAGCTGTGCGCTTCCCTCCTGCCGGTCACCCAGACCTTTGCGCCCCCGGGCCGGTGCGCCCTAAGGCGCCGCCTGAGCGTCCTTATGGACGCGCCGGCCCTGGATGAACCATGTTTTTAGATCAGGTGGATGACCTGGTCCGTGTGCATTGCTTACCTGAGAAACAGATGGCAGCAGGATGCACTATGAGAAGTAGGTCGGTAGTTCTGTTCTGGGCAGGGTTTGATCTCCCAATCATCCATGAGAAATCTATTGATGTATATATTGTTTACACAAATGTTTTCAAACAGGAAAAGTTTTTTTTTTTTTTTTTTATCTTGAGAAATTATGCACACAATATTTTCTGGCTTGATAAAGCATAATTTTGTCACAAACCCTTTATTGTTCTTTTCAAACCGCTAGGAATCTTATTGTATATCTAGAAAGCACGCCTAAAATTTACAATTTTTTACATTTATTCTATTAAATAACCTGGGGGCTCAGAAGAAGAAAAAAAAAAATCAGTAGAGTATCCTTTAGTAAGATTTCAGGTTTTGATTAATGCTGTCTTGTTTCCTATATGATAAAATAGTACATTTACAGACATATAGCTTAAGGCTAAACATATGGATCTGTTTTCATTACATTGGGGTCCAGTTATAATAAAACAAACCAGATGCTTACCTAAACGTGTGTTTTTGCTTTACTAATTTCTTTAAATAGACATATTGCACAGCGTTGCAGTTTTTACATTTACATATTAACAGAATACTTCTTGGTCTACACCTCCTGCCAATCTGTAAGGATTTTTTACATGACACATAAACAATGTCATGGTAACAAAGGTTATCACGCAAGACATTGATTGAGGGCAATTTTAGAGTTTGGGAATACTGTACATATGTTAATCTCTTGCAAAACTATACAGTAAACAAGGATACATTCAGTCTCACATTATATTTTCTCGTCAATGTCATTTATCCCAGGCTGCAGGCAGTCCGCTATATTTAAATATATATAGTCATGGGAAAAAGAGAGAGCACCCTCTTAGGTAAATACAACTTCAGATGAACAACACATTATTATTATCATTGCCATTTATATAGCGCCAGATTCCGTAGCGCTTTACAATATTATTAGAGGGGGCATTCAACTTTAAATAGGACAATTACAAGAAAACTTACAGAAACGATAGGTTGAAGAGGGCCCTGCTCAAATGAGCTTATTACACCATGTCTATTAGTATACACAAAAAGATCCCACACTCTCACATGCAATCCAGGTGCTCCAGGCCCAGAGTTAGCAAATCCCAATTTAGCAGATATGACAAGCTTGACAAAGGCCTCTGTGTAGGCCATAACTTTGCTTTTTGCTCCAATAAATTAGCTTTTTGCAATATCCTGAGTGCTGGACCTGACTTTCTTCATATTACACGTCATGATTTATTTAACAAAAATAAAAGCAAAATGGAAAGGCCATGTGTGATAAACTAAGTATACTTTGTGATTCAATAGCTTGCAGGACCACCTTTAGCAGCAAAAACTTTGAAGTATTTTTCTTCTGTATGACTTTATCAGTCTCTCACATTGTTGGGGAGCTTTGGCCCACTTTTCTTTACAACGTTGCTCCAGTTCATTGAGGTTTGCTGCATTTGTTTATGCACAGGTCTTTTAAGGTACCACCACAGCATTTTAATCAGGGTTAAGTCTGGGCTTCAACTGGGCCATTGCAACACCTTGATTCTTTACTTTTTCGGTCATTTTGTTGTAGATGTGCTAGTGTGCTTGGTATCATTGTCCTGTAGCATTACCCAGTTGCACCCAAGCTTTAGCTGTCGGACAGATGGTCTTACATTTGACTCTAGAATACTTTGGAATAGAGAGGTGTTCGTAGTCAACTCAATGAATAGAAGGTTCCTGGGTCCTGTAGTCGTAAAACAAACCCAAATCATAACCCCTCCACCACCGTGTTTGTCAGTTGGTATGAGGTGTTTGTGTTGATATGCTGTGTTTGGCTTTCACCAAACGTGGCTCTGTGTATTATGGCAAAACATCTCCACTTTGGTCTTGTCTGTCCAAGGATCATTGTTCCAGAAGTCTTGTGCTTTGTTCAGATGGAACTTTGCAAACCTAAACCGTGCTGTCATGTTCTTTTTTTGAGGGAAGGGGCTTTCTCCTGCCAACCATTCCATACAAACCACACTGGTAGTGTGTCAGGGCTTACCTGGGTGTGGGAGTCCGGCAGGCAGAGAAGTATGCTCACCCTTGCAAGAAAACACAGGCCAAGGTAGTCAGGCAATAATTCACCTGACCTGTGAGTCGGTGCACGGGGGCTGTGCAGGGTAAATCCAAATCGCGGTACAGGAACAATAAACCAGGAGAATAGTCGTGGGAAGCCAAGGGTCAAAGGAAGCCAGAAGTCAGGATAATCGGAGTAACAAGCCAGAGGTCAATAATAAACTGGAGAACAGGAAACAGTAGAATGATCACCAGAGTCAAGGAACTGACACTGCCTTCTGGGAGAGGCAGTGTTATATACCTGGCTAACGAGACATCCGGCTCAGGTGTAACATGAGTGACAGGAGTAGTTCCAACGAATATCCAGCTTCTAGTACTAAATACTAGACAGGGTTAGATCCAGGAAACAGAGAAGCGGAGAGATGGCTCAGAGGTAAGCCAAAGCACCAGAGCTGCCAAGTTCCCAGGTTCGAATCCTGACATAGTGTTTGAGATGTAACTCTTGGAAACTTTTGCAATTTCTCTGAGCATTTCATGGTATGACCTTGGGGTAAATTTGGTTGAGCGTCTACTCCTGGGAAGATTGACAATTGTCTTGAATGTTTTCCACTTTTGAATATTCTTTCTCACTGTAAAATGATTGACTTTAAATTCTTTGTAAATGGCCTTAAAATCATTCTCAGTTTGATGAGCAGTAACAATTGCTTCTCTAAGATCATTGCTGATATCTTTCCTCCTTGGCATTGTGTTAACATACACCAGAATGCTTCAGACCAGCAAACTGCTAAAACTTTGACTTTTATGGAGATGGTCACACTTACTGATGATCAATTAATCAATGGCATTTGATTAGTAGTGTCTGCTACTTAGCCTCTTAATTCCTA
This sequence comes from Pelobates fuscus, assembly GCF_036172605.1. Taxonomy (NCBI): domain Eukaryota; kingdom Metazoa; phylum Chordata; class Amphibia; order Anura; family Pelobatidae; genus Pelobates; species Pelobates fuscus. Next base: position 328,135,654 of record NC_086320.1, on the reverse strand, counting down.
TGGAAGCAGTAAGGGTGTTCTTCACACTTGGCTTCCCAACGTTGGCTTTAAAGGTGTTTCTACAAGCTATTAAATCATAAGGTGTACTTCTCCTTTTATTGTATATTTTTGTTAAAAAAACAAACACAGCATATCAACATGAACACCTCATACCAACTGTTAATGACGGTTTTGGAGGGTTGATAATTTGGGCTTGTTTTGCAGCCAAAGGACCTGGGAACCATGCAGTCATTGAGTTGACCATGAACTCCTTTTGTATCAAAGTATTCTAGAGTCAAATGTGAGGCCATCTGTCCGATAGCTAAAGCTTGGCTGATATTTGGTCATGCAACAGGACAATGACCCGAAGCACACAAGCACATCTACAACAGAACGGCTGAAAAAAAAAGAATTAAGGTGTTGCAATGGCCCAGTCAAAGTCCAGACCTCAACCCAATTGAAATGCTGTGGCAGGACCATAAGAGAGCTGTGCATAATCAAATGCCAGCAAACCTCAATGAACTGAAGCAAACGTTGTAAAGAAGAGCAGGCCAAAATTCCTCCACAATGATGTGAGAGGCCGTGTTGTTCTTCATCTGAGGTTGTATTTACCTAATTATAAGACCTGCTAAAGATCAGATCAGATGATTGTTATTATGTACTGATATATAAAACCATAGAATTTAAAGAGGGCGTACTTTCTTTTTCCTATAACTTTTTATATATATATACAGTCATGGGAAATATATATACAGATAAAATACATACCACTAAAAATACAAAATAAACATCTATGCAAGTTGCCCTCTTACCTTCTTTTTACATTTTTCATCTTATTAACCCCTTAAGGACCAAACTTCTGAAATAAAAGGGAATCATGACATGTCACACATGTTATGTGTCCTTAAGGGGTTAAAGAAGTGGTTGGACATTTTCAAGGTGCAGACTTGAAGAATGGGTATCGGAAGAATCTGTCTTAGGACAAATTTGGGGCATTCTGAAATTCTACCAATAAACTGAACACTGAGTAGACACAATAACTAACTCTGAAGCAACTGAAACGCCTAATGGCTAGTCGCTTCGAGATTAGAGGTTAACTATTTGCTGGCTGGCAACACTAGCCGCCAGAGCGCAAATGGTTATTAACTATCTTTGGGAGTCACTATGACCCAAACATTAGCACAAAAAAAGGTTTTGTCTACAGAAATGAAGAAAAGAAAGAGATTCTGAAAGAGGAAGAGAAGAGGAAACTATTGGAGAAAGGTAAGTTTGAGATGACAGTTCTACTTTAATTACTTAGCAGAAACTTGCAAATTAGATCCTAATTTTCCACAAGAAATGTATTTTGTGGCTACGTTCCCTAGTGGGACAAAACACATCAGATTGCTGAGAAAAGCCTTTTGGTGACAGAAGTGCAACTGGAGACCTGAATCCCCAGCTTAAAAGGATGTACGTTTTTTGTTCTAATGTACACATGAGGGCTTTTAAGATGCTTTATCCTTCATCTCCTGTTAGCCTAAGGCTTTTGCAAGTCAGTACAATTTTTATTGTTGTATACTCATACCCAGAACAATCTGTTTTTTCCTGAATTCCTTATTTTCAATGATATAATGGGATTAAACACAGTAAAGAATTAGACATGTACACAAGACAATGATGTTTGTTTTTCTTTTCCAGTTTGTGGAGGAAAAGGAAATATGGGGGAAGGAAAAAATGGGAAGGGGTATAACCAAATGAAGTATCACAGAGGACAAAATGTCAGAAAAGCTGTAGAACCCTTAGTGATAGAATAACTAGTTACAGTACAATTGATGGAAAGTAAAAAAAAAAAGTAGAATGAATAAGTACTGACAGCTTATATATCTGAATATTGTCAGTAAGCGTAAAGGGGATCTGTCAATTATCTGTATTGTATTTTTTTTCCAGCGAGAGCGTGTATTGCTTAGGACGAGTAGAAAGAAAAACCTGAAATTAATATTTAACTCTGAACATTTGTCTCAGCAGAGAATACATAGATTTATAAGCTTAATACACTTTCATCTAAGAGTTAAAATGAGGACCTAGATTATGTAAATTTCACATTTTATCTATTTTATAGCAAGTGTTTCCATATTAACTGATCTATGTTTTTCAAAAACAATTTGTTATTTTTATTGTTATTACTATTATTATTTAACATTTTTATTGCATTTATCTAGCAAATAATGTCATATAGTTATTAGCTTGTGTTTAAACTTAGAAAAAAATCAAATCAATATTTTCCTATGGGGCTCCTGCTTCATGTGACCGAGTGTTACAAAGTCTGTGCCACGGAAGCACCTTGAGTGGTTTTCAGTATGTCAGCCACTAGAGGAGGCGTTAACGCTAAAACTGCAATATTTTACATTACAGGGTTAAGGGGACAGGGACACTGTGTCCAGACCACTTCATAAAGGGATATGATGAAGTTTGCAAGTTGTTTAACCCCTTAAGGACCAAACTTCTGGAATAAAAGGGAATCATGACATGTCACACATGTCATGTGTCCTTAAGGGGTTAAGTGAGGTTCCTTTAATTAGCTAGCTGCTTATTTACGCTATATAAGCCAAAACTCAGTAAAGGGGGAGTTTATGCTGTATGTTTGACAAAGTCAACAAAGTGGACGAAATGTGCAGACTAATATATACGGTACATTGGAGTCTATGTGGGAGCTTAACAAGTCACATTACGTTATACCACATTGCCACGTGATCCACAGGTAATATTATTATTTACACTGATACAGCCCCAACCTATTCTGCAGCACTTTACAATATTATAAAGGGGGAGATTTAACAATGGATGAGACAATTACAAAATGTTATAGGAATAATAGGTTGAGAACGACCATGCTTTGAAGGAGCTTACAACCTAGATGAGATGCAGTATCCAGACTTTCTGCGTCATTGGATTACTCCACTTGTTGTTTTCAAATTATTTTTATTAACACATTTATAAAAAAAATCAAATAAACATAATATAATTTTAAAACAGTATTATAATAAATCAAACAATATTAACTGATTAATCCTTCTTACTCGTTGGTCTTTTTTGATTTTCATTAATTTACTTATAAATCAATGTACTACTTTTCATTATATATATCCTCTTTCTGCGGTTGATCTATGATCTATTATGAATGCCATCTTTATAGCTTGTACCATCTACCTCTAATGCCTGTTTCGCCTCCTGCTTTGGTGTGTCTACCTTGTCCTGCAGTCTTAAATTGGTCACTCATCTAATTCTTAAAAAACAAACAAAAATAACCCCCACCTTTTTTTAATTGAAAGTCCACTGCATTTCAACATGTTCCAGAGTTGTCCCTGCCAACAAAGGAGTGAAACCAGCGGTTCTGGAACCGGGTACAAGGCCGGAGATTTGTGTATTGTACTGTGTTATAATGTTTTAAAAGGACACACCAACCACCTTAACCAGCGCAGCTTGGCATTTTATAAGCAAGTCAGTTGTCAAGTTATTATACTCAAAATCCTTTGTAATTTTTATTTGTGTATTGTTTCCAAAAATAACATTTCAACAAAAGGAAGGGATTTTATCAAGACATTTACCATTAGCTTTGAAGTCATTTAAAGGCACTAACATCCCTCAGTGTGGAGTTCTTAGCCTGGCAAAAATCCAGACACATAAAGGACGAGTAACTTAAAAAGAAAAAAAAAAGTTAAAAATAAAAGAAACATTGAAAAGAAATGATGACATTCCAAGCATACTCCATGAGGCCACCAGAAATGGAGGTCACACTGTCTGGGAAATTCATTGTCGCTATCACCAAGAGAGTGTAAAAATAAAACTATTTTGCATGCGTTTTGCTATATTATTGTATAGGGGGAAAAAAAGATGGACAAGGAAATACATGACAGGCGCACAGTCGGATGTGCCGGCATTTGCGCTCACCTTACCCAACCCCCATAAAGACACGGACACAGGTTATATTGTTGGAAGTATTTGTCCACAGCTTTATTAAATTATAAATAAAATAATTAAGGAATAACAAATGGGGTCATTGCCAACAAACCTTATTAAAGTTAACATCCCCCATGTACATAACATTCCCCTAGCAATGACCCCCCAATAATAACAATATATAACAATCCAAATAACATGTTAATACAGAAACTGGCCTCCCAATATGGCCACGTTTCCACCCGGTTAAATTGTAGGGGTGTACCGAGACACCGCTACTCAACATATCGATTGTAGGGGTGTACCAAGACACCACTACCCACCATATCACTTGTAGGGGTGTACCAAGACACCGCTACCCACCATATCACTTGTAGGGGTGTACCAAGACACCGCTACCCACCATATCAATTGTAGGGGTGTACCAAGACACCGCTACCCACCATATCCATTGTAAGGGTGTACTAAGACACCAGCAGACCCCCAGGTTCAGAGCCACCGACGAGCTCGAACCTACCAACCACGTGCAACACTGTCCAATCCACATTAAAACCACAGGATGCCCACTTTCTCCTCCATCTGCCCTCCGATTTAACCAGTCCATTCCCCGCCGCTGTGAAAAAACGGGAAATCGCTTAACCTAACCAAATACAGGGAGGGTGGGAGGGACAACTGACAGGTAAGCTTGATTTCTTTTACAATGGCCACTTCATAAAATGGCTGGTATAAATACACCCCTTATGGCTCCGCCCCACCCAGCATGCTAGCTGTCACTAACGTCCTGTGGTTGCTATGCCTACCTCCTGGCTCTGTCAAGGCCTATTCCTCTTAGCTGCGCTGATCCATGGGCTACATTATTGAGTTATTTAAATTAAAGAGTAAACACTTCAAACATCATAATTAAACACTAAAGTCACCAGGCCACTTCATATCAATAAAGTGGTCTGGGAGAAGTGGTCCTGTAGGTTTAACCTTTCAAAATAAAACATTTCTGTTGTTTTGCAGAAAAGTCAATGTGTGCTTGTAGTGGCTAGGTCAGTTCCTCGTCACTTACTGAGTAAACGTAACATGGCAAGGTGACATGGAGATATGATATGACTTTAGTCGGCCAGAGGCGAAACCCCCACTTTGGCTATTTTGGTCTTAATTTTGAAATTCACTTTGAATTCAAATCTGATTGTGACTGCATCTAACAAGATTTTATAGTAAAAATCCACAATCTCAGCTGTGACTGGACTTTAAAGATGAGGAGACAGTCTATGTAGAGTACTCCGCGTAAAACCTGTTACGTCAATGTAATCCTTCTTCATGCATTTGAAGATTTTGATCATGTTGGCTTTTCCCCTTCATTTATTGTGGCTCTGAACCCATTCAGGTAAGAAGTTAGTAGGACCATACTATTTTAGAGGCCTTTCTTACATTTAGTTTTTCTAAATTATTCTTGTTATTTTGAAATCAAGCTCAGATAAAATAAGAGTGTTCTAAACTACATCAGTGACAATACCCAATCGTGTTGATATAAGACTTGACATTGTATATAACTTCTTCTTGGCAGAATTAGGCTCCAGTAAGTAAAATATCAATACAATGGGGACTCAGGACACCAGAGAGACAGATATGAACATAAGAGGAACTAACTAGAAATTGTCATAGTGTGCCGGGAGAGGCAGGCACGCCGCACTTACTCACCAGGCGCTGACCACGGGAGAGTCTCCACATGGGTTGCGGCATGCAGGGTATTGGAGATACTCCCCATAGAGGTGCATTTATAAATGTTTTTTTTAAAACAGGGTCAATTGCTAAATGTATACGCAGAAATGCAGTATTAAGTATAAGACATGATGCCTGTCTCTGCTAATTTGCATTTCATTCTGTGAACTCTGGGTTAGTTGTGGAAACATGATTTGTCGAGTTTGAGTATCCAAGGAGGACTTCTCAAAGTCTAACTTTCGATATGCAGCTGAATCATAACAGTAATTGTTCTATATGCACTGTGGGGAGTTTTATTGTGTTTTGCATCTCCACAATCATTTTGGTAAATTTGAATGACAAATAGTAATATGTTATACTGCATTAAGAGTTTAATTATCTGACCCTGTTGTGACGGACCACCTGGCACCCCAACTGGGTACCTCTGCCAATCGCTGCTTCCTAGTATCCCCGAGTACTATAAGTACTCCACCAGACACCATAACCACGGTAGACCCTTAGATGCCACAGCTTGGCTGGGGTCTCGCTGTCCCTTATCACCCTGGACCAAACTCCTAGATCCAGCTCCCAGTGAGAATACCTCTCCTAAGCCAGGGAGTATAGCAGGTATAGCAATCCCAAAAGCTGCAGTGATTATAGCTCTCCAATACCCCAAACATGAGCCTAGACTTCATGAAGGGGTAAAGCGTTCTGTTTAATGGGAGCCACACACGGCCTTTTATGTCAGTCCCCATGCAACATATTCCAGGGGCATTCCCCAATGGACCTGAGAGTAGACTGTTACAAAGCCCTGTGTCTGAGAGATAATTACCTGAGCACACAAACATATAATTAAATTGTCTCTCAGATACAAAAACATACAACTTTACAAACGCCAAAAGCACCTGCAAAACACATGAAAACCCCACAAAAGTCACATCCCCTGATAGCCCCGATCTGGATGACCAACATATCCAAAAATCACCCAGATCGGTTTAGGGGTTCGGGATTTTCATGGGAGTCACATTTTTGACTGACCGTGCACATGGTCCTATGCCCAAAAGAGTTCCAGGAAATCAGGGCTAACAGTTGGTCTCTTTTGGGAATACAAAAGTATATAAAACTAGTAACCGTAAGTCTTCAGGTGTAAGTGTATTTGGTGCCCGTTGCTCCAGGTTACAAGTCTACCAAATGGGAGTCCTTCCATGCTTATGGTCGTTGAGTGTTTGAGTTACAGTTCCACGCACTCGATGACCCGACACCGATGGACACGTGCGAGGGACAAAATGGCTGCCACCATGTGTTCGCACATACAACCAACGTGAACATAATTTGTTCGAGGAACCCCATATACCGAATCACACAAGCCCAAAGGCACAAACAGAGCATTTTTAAAGTAGCTGGGCCCAGGTCTATTACAGGGGCCATAGTCCTGGGGCAGGAGGCTGGCAATCAGGCCCCTCCAGGATTCCGTGACGAGGTTTTGTTCATCACACCTGTATTAATGAAGAACTTAGAGAACACATCATTCTACAAGATAAGTTAATTCAATCAATTACAAGCAGCAAAATGTAGATCCTAATGTAATGCTCTTTTATTTTAACAGCTTTAATATTTGCAAAAATACTAAATTCAATAATTTTTTTCCCCGAAAGACATAAAGGTAAATGTGTCAGTGGTTTTCTTTATAAAAGCCATCATCCTGTTAAGGCATTTAGTGCCTACATCTGTGGCCAATTTATGAAATCCTGGTACGCCAAAGAAAAACACAATTATTTTTTTAAAGACTCACATTTTTGGAGAGTATCTATTGGAACTATCATTAAATCATTATTGCTCTATGGAGAGAATTTAGGCTTTCATAATAAACTGAAAACATAATTTTCCTGTCATCTTTAAATTCTATATAATGCAGAAGCAAAATCGGTCAATTGTGAGAAAGTGAATGTTCGGCTACTTATCCAAGTGTTGAATTATACTAATGGCGTAAAGTCATGTTTGTGATAGATTTTATTTTGAAGGATAAAGAGATCACTCCTACGTAAGGCACAATATTTAATCACAAACATACGTTTTGCAGCAGGAGAGACTCACGCAGCCCATTCCATTTAAGAGTGCTCTACCTTCTTCTAATTGGTTTAGAGTCAGGTGGTATATTTAGAATATGATTCTGGTATTTTATGGAGGAAATAGTGATTTTAATTTTTTTTACATTTTTATTATTGTTATTTTTAAATTATTTATTGTTATCATTTTCTAGTTTACTTAACAAGTTGAACCACTGAGGCTTCATCCTCAGCATGACTCATTCCTGGACTATAAGCTACTGATAACAGATCTATGCTATACGGATTGTCTCTGGAGGATGTGCCTTACCCACAATCTTTTCCACATTCAAAACATTCATAGACATTATTTTGTTTAATATACTCCTTCAATGAATACATATAGCATTGCTCTATGGCAAGAAACCAGCTAATAGAAATGCAAGGGGCAAAGACCCAAAATAGGGCATAAGGAAAATATTAGATATGTACACTGCAGAAGAAGTCTGTTATTCCAAAACAATTCATCTTAATTGTTTTGGTCAATTCAGTATACATCCATGTGGAGTTTTGGTTAGGATACATTTCATCCATGTGATTGTTTCAGGACGAGCCAAGAGGGGTCAAATATTGGATAGTTTACTTCTTTTTCACGCGACATTTGATTTACAGTAACCAAAAGAGGAGGAGCAGTAAAAATATATATATATTATATATTTATAGATAAATAATCCTCCTTTTTTCCTATTTTGGTCAATTCTAACTTGGACTGTGAATAAAATAAAAAATTAGAGGCGGTCCCCTAAACATCAATCATCTTTTATTGACACTGCCAATACAACCGTGAATCACAAATCAAACAGAAGCATTGTCTATTTAATTTGTTTCATTCATCTATATAGCATTGCAGAGACTGGGGATTCGGACCAACAGCCAATCGCCCACAATTCAGATGAATCGCAATTCTCTTGAAACCAAATATCCAGTCTAGAATATACATATATAGTGGCCCTTGGTTTCTTGGTTGCCAGCATATAATGAGCTAAAAACATACCTAACTTTAATGACTACATATAAGTGAATAATAAAAGGCAATATACAACAAAGAACAACAAATAATAATAAAATAAATACTACAGAATTAGATGATGCAATATACAACAAATAATAAAAGAAAATATTACACAATTAGATGATAAACACCACTATCAAAACCAGTATAAAAGTTCAAAAGCATGATATGACTACTTCTGACATTTGCACTTACTGTATATTTGTGAGTTTTGCATATGATTTTAGTGGTAATTTATTTTGTCAATATTTTTTTCAAATAATATTTTTCACATTTTCTGTTTACATGTACTATCTGTTTTGATGCACTTATACACTGTCAGTGAAACAGGTATATTTCTAATGAAAACTGTGCAGATTGGTCAGAAAAACCACGTCCGGATTCCATAGAATTTTTTTAGACAGCAAAAAAAAAAAAGTTAAGGAAATTCCAGCACAATCTCTTGCAGTTTCTGAGCAGTAGGAAAATATGACGTTTTTTTTGCCAAAGCACCCACTTCTTATAGACCTGTGCCCACTGCCCAGCAATTGTGCCATGCTCATTCTTGCTGCCCTGTACTGTTCAGCTTTGCTTTTCATTATTTTGTTTGCCAGGGAACACAATGAAAAAACATATAAATGTAAGAAAATAAAAAACGATGAAAGAATAATGTATATATATATATCAAATTAAAGATGTAGGTATCATTTAAAAATAAAACTCTTCCCTTTTTCCAAAATAAAAATCCAGTTTATACTAAATATATAGAAATATCTCTGGAAAATATGTATCGATGCAATAAAACAACTAAACTAAATGGGAATAAGGAGATGTAGTAAGTTACAAAATTACAAATATGTCTAATGTAGTATTAAAATGATAAATGATAGACATATCTAAAAAAAAATGCCCAAGATGAGAAAACACCCTAGCAAAACTATCTTAAATCAAAGAAATGGTTCAGCTTGAAATCCACATTTATGCCCCCAAGTGTTAGGGCTCAGAGCTTGTGACTCCAGCACATCTCTTGCCGGACCATTTTTTTGTTTTTTTTTTAAAGATCCTCCTCCCTCAATTGTCCGTTAATTTTCTATATCGCCATAAAAAATTATAATTTAGGATCAAAAGCGTGAAATTGTTTAACCCCTTAAGGACCAAACTTCTGGAATAAAAGGGAATCATGACGTGTCTCGCACGTCATGTGTCCTTAAGGGGTTAAAATGCATAAATACATAACGATATGTATACTGATATGTAATGTTTCTGATATGCTCTTCTACCCAAATATGGAGGATGAAGGGCCTTAGTACCTCTAATACAAAAATAATTACATAGCCAGTAAGAGTATAAATTATATTGTTTGAATGACAAGGGATTTAATTCCTAGTTTTATCATTTTTATTACTACATGAAATATCTACCAACCTTCTCTTTGTAGACAGAGTGTTCCTATAGGCTAGACAACTTGAAAAAATATTTTCTTTTTACGACTATTATTTAAAATAAATGTAACATTTTTGGTGCCTCTAAAAGCAAACCTAGGATCTAATGAATAATATCCATAAGGGACTCTTCCTGTATTAGAACGTGGCAGTTTTTAGTAATTACTTTTTTTTAACGGCCTTAGTATTACTTGAATAATCCTCAAAAACTTTGCAAAGAATATTTAGGGGCTTTCTGATAATCTAGCAAAAAATTTCTGTTTCTGTTCATATTAACAATGCTGGCAAAAGGTCTATTAATCTCAACTTCAGGGTACATCTTTTCCAAAAAAAAAAAAATCTTCTTTATCCTATCTGTCTTTTTAAGAAATTATGATCTGTAGACGTACTGTTTTGCTTGCCAGTGAAGCCTATGTGATCAGCAAGTGAGTCTTGGGTTAAAATTAATAGCCACATGGCCATTCTTGATGCCACATACTATGCAACCAGCAAGTACACCATTAGCCCACTGTGCCCAGAAAATACGTCCTAGCAACCACGACTCACACTAAATAAAATCTCATAGACTCTGCATAATAAATAGGTCTACGACAACATAAAACCCTCATTTTGTTAACCAAGCTATTAATTTTGATGAGTTTTATTTTTCCAATTATATAACGATATAAAACATTGCTAAATGTCATCTGGAAAAAGAATCAAATCATCGCAATGAAAGATATCAACAATAACAACACCAGAATAACCAGATGTATTACAACAGCAAATGCCAAATGCTTGTCAAAACATACACTTATGTCTGTTGTTAATTACAAGTGAAAATACATCTTTACGATTGCTAGTAATACATTGTAACAGCGGTGAAATGCAAGTCAGTTGCTGATCCATTGGTGACCACTGTTTGGAAAAATGTGACATTAAAAAGGTTAAAGAATTGAAAACAAGTTATGGACACACAAACACGTATATAAAATCTTTAAAAAAAAATTTACATCTAAGAATTACGTATTTAGTTTGAATGTTATTTGTAAGAATTTTGTTTGTATATGCTATTCCATTATTTATGAACATTGTTATGAAAAATAACACAGTTAACATTTATCAACATTTATTAAAACATGGTAGTTATAACTACAAAGTCAGGACAAAATAAAATATTGTGTATCAACATACAAAAATTAAATTGCGTGGACTTTTAGAGATTGCTCTACGGAGTTTACCACTCATTAGGCCCCGTGTGATCACTCATCTTCTCTCTTTCTCCTCCACCTCAACCCAGGTATTAGGCTCAACATAGGAGTTTTTAATTGGTGTATTACTAATTAGCCTCATCAGGATATGTCAGTCTTGTCAGTGTTTCTCCCCGAGGTTTGAATCCCAATACTGGCACATATTTAGTATAGTTATCACTGTACGTATCCTTTTCTTTCTAATATTGCTAGAGAACCGTGAGTGTCTTTTCTTTCAAGTTGAAGGTTCCTGTGAGACCCTTTATTTCATTCTTTATTTTTCAAGATGATAAAACTCTCAATGAACACTGATTGTGACGGAGTTCAGCACTCACTTTGAGTGTCTTCATCAAGGGTCCTTCCCTTTCAGCCCTGGATACCTGGAGTGATAATAGCTGTTATAGCATTCCCATAGGTTGAGACTTAGTGAATGATGAATAAGAACTGGTTTATTGAGAACAAGGTACAATTTTAGACACACAACGCCAACAGTGGATCCACAACTTTACGCCATTACAATACCCTAAAAACACATAAAATTACACAAATAACTCCAACATGTCTTATATCCCCGTATAGCACTGCCCCTCCTCCTATTTTAATCAAAAGAAAGATAATTTTGCACTCATGGTGTTGAATCGCTACTCGGTTAAAGTCTTAAGAGTCTTAAAGTTGATAGCACTTTGTCAAAAATAAACTGCGCAATTTACAACCACAATTTACAACCACAATTGGTTAAATAAGCTGATTTATCAAGCTCTAGTACAAGCAAATTTCAAGAGTGACATCTTCCTCTGGTGATGTCACTCCTTCTCACTGCCGGAAGACAGGCTGAGGAGAGGATTTGGGCAAAACAGGATGGGGTTACCATGCTGCCATTGGTTGCCTGTCACCAGCATGCTATGCTCAGGGCCAGCGCCACCATTAGGCGAACTAGGCATTCGCTTTGGGCGCCGGCCTGCTGGGGGTACCAACCAAGATGTTTGCTGGTGAGCTGCCCCTGTCTTAGGCCCCAGTGCTGGGCGAGCAGCTCTTGAGCCGGTCCAGCGACAGGCGAGCGACTCTTGAGCCACTCCCCGCGCTGGGCTGATCCTCCAGGCGCCCGAACATGGGGGCGCCCAGAGGGGCCCTGTCACAGGGGGCCCAGGAGGTTGCCATCTGGCCACCTCAGGGCACCCCCAATGTGGTGCTTTTAAGGAATGACAGAGCAGGCACCTGCTTACCTTGATGGCAGGTGCCTTCTCTGCCGTGAAACGCCGGAGGAGAGGGAGACATGAGGTAGGCAGCTGTGTGGACGGCGATGGAGGCTGTTCTTGCAGCTTCTCACTCCTCCCTTGCATGCCCTCTGTGATGCCGGGAGCCGGAATATGATGTAATTCCGGCTCTGGCTTACTAAATAGCGAGTTGAAGGAGTGAGAAGCTACCCCAGACTGGACCCCAGGGAAGTAGAGAAGTTGAATTTGCATTAAAAAAATACAATTGTGTGAGTCTGTGTGTCAGTGAGTGTTTGTTTGACTGTCAGTGAGTGTGTCTGTCAGTGAGTGTGTATGTGTGTGTGTCTGTCAGTGAGTGAGTGTATGTCTGTGTGTGTCTGTCAGGCAGTGAGTGTATGTCTGTGTGTCAGTGAGTGTGTGTCTGTGAGGGTTTGTCAAAATTACATACAATTGGTGGAACACACGTCTGATGATTCTATAAAGAAAAACAAAGTAACAGTGCAATATTGCCTGTATAAATAACTTAGAGATATTGTGGATATCAAGTACTTACAAACATGGAGCCAAATTATAACATATGGCTCTCATGGGTAGTGCAGAGGGATTCTTAATAGGATGTCCCATCCTTCTTCCAGCTGGTCCTTGAGTAGCCTTTAAATATTCTGGAGTAAAGATGAGATGAAAAGCTTCTCTCCCATGTAAAAAAAACTTCATTAAATGAAATAAAATAAATAGAGTGCACTGTGTGCAATAAAATAAAATAGTTGATGGTTAAAAGAAAAAAGTTTGAATAAGTCCCAATTAGTCCAATATTGGCACTGCCTGATGGCTAGTAGGTCCGATACGCGTTTCGCTCAGTCAGTATATGTTGTGGGGAGCCTCATTGGCATCCTTTAAAATATCAAAGACCCATTGAATACGAAATAGAAGAAGAGAGAGGGAACAGAGAGAAAAGAGGGAAGAAATTAATTCAGAAGGAATCTTTAACCCCACAGAACATCCTCTAACCAATGAGGTAATAAATGTCCTTTAAAAAGGCCTAAATTTTGCGCCAACTCTTGAATTAAATAAGTTCAACTTTTTTGTAGATATGAACAAATTTATAAGACAATTGTGTTTAAAAAAGTTCTTCCATAACAAGGAGGCACCAATACATATAGAACAGGAAACATACACAATTAAAGGAGAAATCTCACTTTTCCCCCCAAAATATGAAATTAAAACTTTCAAGATCATGGTTATGGGAGAAATAAATAAAGTTAAAAAAAATAAATACATTTCAATGCAACATTTCCTTACAAGAATAAAAAAGTCTTAAAAGGATTAAAATCTAGTTATAAAACCGACTGATAGTGGGGGAGGAGTAGTTGTCCTCTCAAAAATTAAATATATACAAGAATCTGAAAGAATACTCAGACAACAGCACTTACCAAAAGTTAAGCTCCAATCCAACGAGTAGAGTCAAAGAACAAATTGAGAAATTCATACAAAAGGGCCTAGACAAGGGAATACTAACGAAGAAGGAAGGTAAATACCTGTCTATTATACACCATAAGATTCCAGTGTTTTATTATCTTCCCAAAGTACACAAAACCACCCTACACCCACCAGGTCACCCATTTATATCCTCCAGAGTCTCAGAATACTTCGATACTCTATTACAGCCTATAGTAGTGAGAAATCTAGCCTATCTCAAAGACACTATCCATTTCCTACAACTTCTGTAGCCGACAATATGGGAAGAAAATAACCATCTAGTTGCCAGTGATGTTACATCCCTGTATAGCATCATTCCCCACAATGTTGGCATCAAAGCTGTGAAACATTTTTTAGTTAAATCAAATTTAAAAGAAGAACAGATGGAGTATATCATAAAAGGGATCCATCTCTGTAACGGATCACCTGGCACCCCGACTTGGTACCTCCGTTAATGGATGCTCCTAGTGCTTCCTGAGGACTCCAAGCACTCTGGCAGACACCATAATCACCGAATCCGAGAAACCTTTAAATTCTCCCAAGCGTATGAATGCTGTAGACCATTGAATAGGAACCATACGAATAGGCTTGTACTCCTAGCAGTCAACTGGAACAGCATACAATAAATCCTTCCCCCAATAATGAGACGACACATCACTTTGAGGGTAAAACAGGAACTCTGGACTGGCACATCCAGCCTGGCTTTTATTCACAATCCACAAAACATAGTGCTGCTCAGAGGGTTTTGCAGAACAACCAATAAACACATTACAACACATACAATGCAAGTACAGCAGCCAATCAGACACAATGGGACAATAGAAACACACCCAGCATATTCCTCCCCTCTGCTTAGGAGATAATTGAGTCAATTACTGTATCTACTCAATTATCTCCAAACTGAAAAGTTACACTTTTTATACATTTTTATAACTTGGTGAGTTAACATCGTACATACATAAAACTTATATTATTTTAACCAGAATAACTTAGGGACAAACATATCCAAAATTCACTTGAATAGGTTCAGGGGTTTAACGGCTAGGTCGAAGTCCTTTGTTTTCACTTGCAAGCATGGCTTTTCCTTGTCCCTGGGACAACACCCTGCTGGAGAACAATGGATCCGGGGGAGGGGAAAAGGAATTGTCCAAAAAGTTTCAGTATGTCCATACACTGTTTTTAAAAGGCCAGCACAGTACAATAAAAGTCCATTCACTGTGCTTAAAGGGCCAGTAGCCGCACAATAAAATACAATATGCCCAAATATTGCATTCAAAAGTACAACTTTACCAGGGGCCATAGTCAGCAGGTAGGAGGCGGGCAGCCAGGCCTCTCCAATGCCCAGTGGCGAGGTGGGTTCCGCCACATTTCTCCCCTTTCCCATTGAGACTATCCAGACTCCAGACCTTCAATCGGTCTGGGGCTCTGATAGTCGGTCGGCTTTTCTCACCCGGTGTAGCTGTCCCGGTGTTCTCCTGCCACATGTGTCCAGATTGAAATCCATAGT
Source organism: Pelobates fuscus (assembly GCF_036172605.1). Lineage (NCBI taxonomy): Eukaryota > Metazoa > Chordata > Amphibia > Anura > Pelobatidae > Pelobates > Pelobates fuscus. Next base: position 328,120,086 of record NC_086320.1, on the reverse strand, counting down.
CTGGTGGAAAGGTAACCAGGGTGCTCTCTCTCCTGGTTGGACAAAGCTGTTGCTGGGGAGAGGGGGTAACAGGCTCCTCTCCCTGTGACGACCTCTCTTGTAGTAGGGGAAAACAAACTGCCTTCTCTTCCAATACATTGTCCTGTTGTTGGGGGCCAGGACAGACTGTCCATATCTCCAGTGGTGCAGGTGCAGAGACTACTGTCCCATCTGCACTGTTGTGGGGCTTACTGTCTCCCCTTGGTGGGCTAGGCTGCCGCTGGGGAGGGGAAACAAGACTCTCCCCACCCGGTAAAATATTCTGCCGCTGGGGAGCAGGACTGACCATCCGTACTCCCTGTAGATTGGGCGCAGAGACCACGGTCCCATCTGCGCTGGTGAGGGGCTTAGTGTCTCCCCTTGATGGGTTACGCTGCTGCTGGGGAGAGGGGGTAACAGGCTCCTCTCCCTGCGACACCCTCTCTGGTTGTAGGGGAAAACAAACTGCCTCCCCTACCAATACATTGTCCTGTTGTTGGGGACCAGGACAGATTGTCCATATCCCCAGTGGTGCAGAGACTACGGTACCATCTGCCCTGTTGTGGGGTTTACTGTCTCCCCTTGGTGGGCCAGGCTGCCGCTGGGGAGAGGGGGTAATAAACTCCTCTCCCTTACACACTTCCAGCCGCTGGGGAGCCTGGCTGACCATCCGTACTCCCTGTAGCTTGGGCGCAGAGACCACGGTCCCATCTCCACCTGCCATCTGTGGGTCTTCCCAGGACCAGTCGATAAGGTCCCCCATTTCTGGGGCTGGTTGGGCAGTAGGAGGTACTAAATGCAGGTCTCCTGCTGGCGGGCTTAGTTGTTGGGGAGGGGGAACAAAACTCACCGCTCCCAATGGTGTACAGTCCAGAAGCCCCATCAGGTTAGAGACAGGCGGTGTCACTGGATGATATAAGTCCGCATAATTCTGTTTGATCTCCCACTGCTCTGGTGGTACTTGTGGGGTATATGGTAACTGACTGGCGCTGAACAGGTGTTGGTAATCCTGCTCCAGCTCCCATTCCTGGACAGCCAGTTCAGTCAAGTCTGGCCTTAGGTCCTCGGCCATAGGGAGATCCAGCACGGCTTCTCTGTAGTCAAATATGTCCCAAAGCCGTGACTCTGCCGCACTCCCAAAGTCTGGTTCTGCAAATGTCCCCCATAATAAGCCAGGGCCATTATAATCCTCACCCTCGGGTTTGCCAAATTTGGCCATTCCAGGCACCCGCTGAACCGCGTACCAACGTAGCGCTTGGTATGCGTCCTCGAGACCCAGTTCTCTCCATGCCAGTGAATCAAGTTGCATCACCCATTCCTCCTGAGCCTGTTCTCCCAGCATAGGTATCCGTAGGGCCACTCTGGCTTGTAATCGCTGCTCCTTGCTGGGGAGACGCTCACCTCGCCAACGCTGGACACCCTCTAGGGTTTCTTCCCACATCCCCTGTCGGGCATCCTCTCTGCATGCCAACCTGGATGCCTCTGCTATCGGCTTATCCAGTGTGACCAAGATGCTCTGTAATCTCCAGTTAAACTCCTCTTCCACCTGGAGCACTGTCCAGGGACTCGCTGGTTCTATGCCGCTCCATAATAATTCCTGTGTCTCCAGGGTGTTGTTCCTCTCACACCAGGACGCCATCCCACCGCTTGCCACCAATGTAACGGATCACCTGGCACCCCGACTTGGTACCTCCGTTAATGGATGCTCCTAGTGCTTCCTGAGGACTCCAAGCACTCTGGCAGACACCATAATCACCGAATCCGAGAAACCTTTAAATTCTCCCAAGCGTATGAATGCTGTAGACCATTGAATAGGAACCATACGAATAGGCTTGTACTCCTAGCAGTCAACTGGAACAGCATACAATAAATCCTTCCCCCAATAATGAGACGACACATCACTTTGAGGGTAAAACAGGAACTCTGGACTGGCACATCCAGCCTGGCTTTTATTCACAATCCACAAAACATAGTGCTGCTCAGAGGGTTTTGCAGAACAACCAATAAACACATTACAACACATACAATGCAAGTACAGCAGCCAATCAGACACAATGGGACAATAGAAACACACCCAGCATATTCCTCCCCTCTGCTTAGGAGATAATTGAGTCAATTACTGTATCTACTCAATTATCTCCAAACTGAAAAGTTACACTTTTTATACATTTTTATAACTTGGTGAGTTAACATCGTACATACATAAAACTTATATTATTTTAACCAGAATAACTTAGGGACAAACATATCCAAAATTCACTTGAATAGGTTCAGGGGTTTAACGGCTAGGTCGAAGTCCTTTGTTTTCACTTGCAAGCATGGCTTTTCCTTGTCCCTGGGACAACACCCTGCTGGAGAACAATGGATCCGGGGGAGGGGAAAAGGAATTGTCCAAAAAGTTTCAGTATGTCCATACACTGTTTTTAAAAGGCCAGCACAGTACAATAAAAGTCCATTCACTGTGCTTAAAGGGCCAGTAGCCGCACAATAAAATACAATATGCCCAAATATTGCATTCAAAAGTACAACTTTACCAGGGGCCATAGTCAGCAGGTAGGAGGCGGGCAGCCAGGCCTCTCCAATGCCCAGTGGCGAGGTGGGTTCCGCCACAATCTCATTTAACAAATAATTTTTTGAGGTTTCAGGATTCTTTTTACCTCCAGATCCGAGGTACGATGATGGGCACCAAATTCGCACGAGTTATGCCAACCTATTCATGACGTATTGGGAAGAGAAATTCATATTTTCTGAACATCCCTGGGAGTCGAATTTGGTGTCCTATCACCATTATATAGACAACATATTTTTAATTTGGAACGGCTCCGTTGACTTTTTAGAGATGTTGCTGTCTTTTTCAAACAAAAACGATTGGGGGTATTATCCTTACTACCACACACAGCCAAACAGACAATTTTTTAGATCTTTACATTTTTATACAAGATGAACAATGGAAGAAGTGAGAAACATTCCAAGAGAACAACTATTGGTCTACAAACAAAGACGTACCAGGAGAATGAGCACAAATTAGGCACCCTTTATATGCAATTTCAATGGGAATAATAAAAAGTGAATAGGGCAATGAATAAAATCTAGCATATTTAACAAGGTGATCCTGTTCTTAAAAATCTTTTACCCACACAACCAAAAATTATTTACAGAGGCGCTGCTCAAGAGATCTCTAGTCCATAGTAGTGAGGGCCCACAAATAACAAGACACTTTTTGAACCAGAAGAATATCTTTTATGACTGTGGTACATGCTTAACATGTAGGTCAACAAATAGTAAAAAAGACACCTAACAAACATCAAAGAACATACTAATATAGATTATACCATCAGGGATCAATTCAATCAATTCAATCAATTTTTTTGAAAGGAGTTATTATATATATTGAAGGTATTAAGCAGTATGGGTATATGGATGCATGTATTAGGCAGTGTGTGTGTATGGATGCATGTATTAGGCAGTGCGTGTTTATGGATGCATGTATTAGGCAGTGTGTGTGTATGGATGCATGTATTAGGCAGTATGTGTATATGGATGCATGTATTAGGCGGTATGTGTATATGGATGCATGTATTAGGCAGTGTGTGTGTATGGATGTAGGTATTATGCAGTATGTGTATGAATGTAGGTATTAGGCAGTGTGTGTGTATGGATGTAGGTATTAGGCAGTATGTGTATGAATGTATGTATTAGGCAGTGTGTGTGTATGGATGTAGGTATTAGGCTGTATGTGTATGAATGAATGTATTAGGCAGTGTGTGTGCATGGATGTAGGTATTAGGCAGTATGTGTATGAATGTAGGTATTAGGCAGTGTGTGTGTGTATGGATGTAGGTATTAGGCTGTATGTGTATGAATGTATGTATTAGGCAGTGTGTGTGTATGGATGTAGGTATTAGGCAGTATGTGTATGAATGAATGTATTAGGCAGTGTGTGTGCATGGATGTAGGTATTAGGCAGTATGTGTATGAATGTAGGTATTAGGGAGTGTGTGTGTATGGATGTAGGTATTAGGCTGTATGTGTATGAATGTATGTATTAGGCAGTGTGTGTGTATGGATGTAGGTATTAGGCAGTATGTGTATGAATGTAGGTATTAGGCAGTGTGTGTGTATGGATGTAGGTATTAGGCAGTATGTGTGTATGGATGTAGGTGTTTGGCAGTGTGTGTTTATGGATGTACGCATAAATTTAGGCCAAAATAGCTGATCTAGAAAAATTCTCCAATTCAGCTACAGTCACAGTTCAGCTGTTTTTGCTTAAACATTGCACTTTTAAACTCACTGCAATTCAGAGTTTAGTGAATAAACTTCTGTGAGATTGAATTTGCTTTCATGAGGGGGCGGAAAAATGTATCTTTGTTTACAGCGGCAGGAATCCTTGCACCGGCCCTGGCTATGCTTGCTGACAATTTTTATCCAGTATACACAGAATTGACTGTAGACAGCCAAGAACTCTCGTTACACCTCTGGTACCAAAGGGTTTTGACTCTGTCAGGTTTATTTACATAAATGTCAAATTTACAGTCAAAATAGAAATAATAATTATCTAGATCATCTTTCTCTTTGGCTACTTTGGTTTTAAATTCACTTTGAATTTACTTGTTGAATATAGTAAATAAGTCCACAAAAAAAAGACAAGAAATATATAACTATTTTTCATCATTTGGTTACTTGATTTAGTGTCTAATTATATCCACCCAGGGGACTTTCCATACAACGTCAAGTTATCTTGATTACTGTAATAAATATAGATACATCCACGATACTTTTAAGCTGTATGGAAAGTCCCCTGGGTGGATATAAAGTAACAAGTTGAACTGATACTTCATTACTTGATCAATTGATGGTAAATATTTACGTTTTTTTCTCTCTCTACATCTGCTACTCATTTCACGAGTCTTCACAGTGGCATGACTATGTTTCTTCGTGGGGTTTTTTTCCCCCCAAAATCACTATTCTGTAGATATATCTTCATGCATGCATTTAATTGAACATTTTTTAATTGGGATATATATATATATATAGCAACATATAAAAGAAAATCTAAATATTGAAACATCAAAATATTTTACAAAATATTACATCTTTTGGAAAGCTTTGCCAACATATTTATAAAATTATGGCTGTATTTGATACATATTGATGATCAAAGCAGTTAAAATTACTTTTTAACTCCTACACCCGTTGCATCTGCACCGGGCCCACCAGCCCATGAGGACCAGGCACTTAGAGCCACCTGATGGTAATCTTTCATCAGGGACTCGGTCAGACTGGGGGGAAGTGAATACATCTATCTGTGTGTTATTGTGTGTGTCTGTGCATCTGCATTAGTGTCATTGTATGTGTCTGTGCTTCTGCATGTATGTCATTGTGTGTGTCTGTGCATTAGCATGTGTGTCAGTGTGTGTGTCTGTGTATCGGCATGTGTGTCAGTGTGTGTTTACATATCTTTATGTGTGTTAGTGTGTATCTATGTGTATTTGTATGTGTTTCCGGATGTGTGTCTGTGTGTCTGCATGTGTGTCAGTGTGTGTATTTGTGCTTCTGTGTATGTGTATCTGTATATGTATCTGTGTAATGCGTGTCTGTATCTGTGGGTGGGTCAGTTTTTGTATCTGCATATTTAACTGTGTGTTTGTGTATCCAGATGTGTCCCAGTGTTCTTGTATATGTGTGTGTGTCAGTGTATATGTGTATGTGCATACATCTCAGCATTTAAACTCCAACACTACACACAACGACACACCTGCATACAGACACACCCTTACATTTAAAGGCAAACATGACTACAGACACACCCCTAAATACAAAGGCAAACAAGACACACAAGTAAACCATTGCTTTCAATGGTACAATACATAAAAACGCACTACACAACACTACACACAATTACACCCCTTTATTCAAACACACATACTCTTTATAAAAGCTTGCTTACTGTAATACTCTCGGGAAAATTTATTTGGAACTCAACCATAGGTGAAGTAATAAATTTGATACCGTCAATTTAAGAAAATATAATTTATTTAAATAAAGAAATTTAACTTTGGCAGTCATAAGGTTTTCAAACGCTTAATTAGCAATATAGACCTTGACTTTAAAGTTTGACAGAGCAGTGGAGATGATTCTTGTTGTAGGGAATAATACAGTCCATTTGAAAGAGACAACAACAATTGGAAATAAGGCAGATCCTGGTTGAGTAGTGGTTATAGTCCTTTAGACTCCAATAAAAATGAATAACACAAATAATGAATGAGTAATTGGCTTATGAGACTTTCAATTAGAATATGAAAATGATCCCAGAGGACAAATGTAGTATTCCCTTATCCTTCCCAAATAACTTTAGGTAAGAACCGATTGTTAATCCCAGTAACTGGAGAACTTATCTGGCATTGGGTGATGAGCATGAAAGCCCTTCCATGATAGTGTGGATTATGGTTTCTTGTGGTATGTGGAGAAAGGCAGGAATCCGAGGTGATGTCTGTTCCAAGTCAAGGAGTGAAGAGTAGAGCGTAGTCAGGATCAAGCCAGAGATGTTTGGTACACAGGAAATCGATTAGAAAGCTCCATCAGTAAATCGTCAACAAAGTAGCAAGTATGTGAGAGCACATCAAAGACAAACACATTGATTGAGCAATTTGGATGCGGTCGTGGCTTTCTTTTGAAGGAAAGCGCGTGATGTCAGAGGCATGGGTTGAAACTGATCGGCGAAACCCGGAAATCATACAGGTAATGCCAATCAGGCTTAAATCAACATGGAGGAATTCTGAGACAATATGGAGGAATACTGACACTTACATTCAAACATACAAACACTGCTCAGTGCTAAGTACAACCCTATTAAATAGGTGATCTCCAGCTGGCAATGCATTGTGGGAGTTGTTGATGGGGTGGTGCAAAGAAATTCTTGTGTCAAAGGTTTTCCAATACGTGAGCAGTTTTGGATGATGCCCACAACTAATTCACTGCAGTAAAAAGGAACCCTTGTTGTAAGGTCATGTCTGCCGGAAGATTTCTGTCTTACCATTGTGGTTCTGTAATTTATTATAGTGAGACTTGGTATATGTAAATATTGGTTGAAGAGGAAGAACCACAGTTGAATTATGTCAAAGAATGCATGAAGGGAAACATTTTCTTAATTGCCTATGCCTTGTGAGGACAAGTTGGCATTCATGATCATATTTACAAAGACACATACATCATTATTTTAGTTTTATTTGTCTTTGAGTTCTAAGTGACTATCTGCCAAAAATCATACTCATAAACCTAGTTGGTATGCTGACACACACAACACACAATGGACAAGAATTATTCATATAAAATAAACTATAAACCAATCAAATATGCCGAAAAAAATTAAACTTTAAAGTCACAATTTAGATTTTCTTTTAAGTTTGTAACCTGTACTGGAAATTTAGTATTTAAGGATCCTCCTTTGATGCAATTAATAATACACATATGAGAGTGAACACAAAATTTTATTCATGTTAAGCATTTGGTGTACAAGGTTGCACGTGTACAAGGTTTTCTATATATACATGCATTCGTATAATATGTAGCTACGTTAAAAAATGCCGTTTGGGATGTTTGGGATCTACCATTTGCCAATATTTGTAGTCTTGCATTTGTTATCTGTGTTTGTGTGTTTTTATGGAAACATGGTTATGTATGGAGTATGTGTGTGCATGTAAAGGTGTATTTGTACTGTTGCCATTGGAATGCAGTGATGTACTTGCATTTAGTGTTTGCATTTGTATGTAGGGTTTTAAATGAAGGTGGACTTTCTATGTAGTACTGGTTTTTGAAAGAAGGGGTGTTTGTATATAATTTTGGCATTTGATTGCAGGGGTGTGTTTGTATGTAATGTTGCATTTGATTGCAAAGGCGTGTTTGAATGTAGTGTTGATGTTTAAATGTTGCACATAAACACATACACTGACACATATATACATATTTACACAGATACACATACACACAGACACACATATACATACATATATACACAATGACACAAGCACACACTCAGATACACATTGACATGTACACAATTATATATGCTTAGTGACCCATACACACACACTGACATATACATACATATATGTCTTAATTTTTATATTTTTATCCACCCTCCTGTTGATATACATTTTGTATGCAGGAGGGTGGCTACCCTGTGGTCTTAAATCTGGCTGAGGTTACTTAAAGTGTGTGAGTGTCAGGCTCTCTACTTGCTCTCCACCCCTTCTGTCGGTGTTTCCTCTCTGCCTTCCCACTTAGGCTCTCTATGTAGCTGTGAGGATGTGACCTGAACTCATAGTTCCTCCCAGCATTGCTGATATGTTAAAACATGCCCATCAAGTGGCCCTAAGTGCATGGGCCACCAGAAGGGCTCACGGCTGCACTTGAGGTAGTTTCACTGCTGCTTACACTACATTACATTCATTAGATATTACATTCCACTCACATATATTAGGAACATTCCAATGCTCCAACTTGATAACCTCAGTGATATAATCTCCATTTAAGAGTTGTGTTGAATACCAAATATAACTGAGGACACCTAATATAAAAAATACTACAATGTAAAATATTAAATACTTTTAATATAACAATATTGTGACAGATATAGACTCATATGCTCCAGAGCTCCAGAGCTGACTAAGCTTAAAGGAACAACATAGGGTCAGGAACACAAACATATTCCTGACCTTATAGTGTTAAAACACCATCTAGTCTCCCACTTGCCCGCCTTGCTAAATTACCCCCCTAAATATAGTAACATTTTACCTTTATTCCAGTCTGTTGCTGCTGGTTCTGCCTCTGATCTGCCTGCTTGGCTGACATCATCAGAAGTGTTGATCAAAGTCAATCACAATGCTTTCAAATAGGAAAGCATTGGATTGGCTGATATTACTTAGGAGGCAGATCAGGGGCAGAGCCAGCACAAGCCAAGCACAGGGCAGGCCAATCAGCATCTCCTCATAGAGATGCATTAAATCATTGAATCACTATGAGGACAGTTCAGTGTCTCCATGAAGAGGGTGGAGACACTGAATCTCAGTGCTGCACAGTTTGCAGCACTGCCCCAGGAAGCACCTCTATTAGCCATATGAGGAGTGGCCAGTGGAGGTATCCCTAGGCTAATGTAAACACTTAATTTTCGAAATAAACAGTGTTTACTGCAAAAAGCCTGAAGGGAATGATTCTACTCACAAGAACAAATACAATAAGCTGTGGTTGTTCTGGTGACTAATGTCCCTTTAAAAATAGATGCATTTGTAGTATAATCATCCCACTTCAGTATGTCAGTGGCTGGAAGCGATAGGTGCACAATCAAGTCTCCATTTGTGGTAAATTTGAAACATTAAAGATACAGTACCAAGAAGTGAAATATAGTACTTACTAAGACAGGTAGGTTGCAATAGACAGAGAGGTTGTATGCATTCTGACTCAGGATGATAGCACTGGTGGCATATTGGGGTCATAGTGCTAGTCCACCCCATGTTTTGGGTAGGCATATTTTGTTGTGGCTGAGTCGCACTCTGTTCTCCTTGCAGATGTAGTTGCTGATTGCTGATTTCAGTGTCGTGAAGAAGTCCAGTGGTATGTGCCAGGGTATCGTATTGTGTTCGGCTGTTTTTAACAATCAATTCCTTTCATCACTGTTACATGGCTACTCACTTGGTTGCTATTAGTCAGCCCTTTTTGCTACTTAGTGAAGGCTATCTAAGCAGTGAGTCTCAGTTCATCCTTGCCCTTGCATTGTTTTTGGATTCCAAGAACATTTCCTGTGGTTCCTGTATTTTGCCAGGTTTGGCTCACTTCTCTTCTGGATCCTGACTTTTGGCTTTGTTCCTGACTTCACTGATCTCTGTTCTCCTGATTCCAGCTCACCTGACTACCCGCTTTGTTTCTTGACCCAGGCTCGCTCCTGGATTTTGCTTATGGACTATTTTTTTTTTTTTACCATTTTTCTATTTACTATTAATAAAGATGCTTAGCATCTTATGTTCTGTCTCTGTCTGGTTCCTGGTCCCTAACAAGGTGGGTGTGGAGAACATTATTTTATATATATTTTTAATTTTATAAAACAACTGTGTATGGTTTCAAATATTTGGAGATATATACAGTCATGGGAAAAATAATGTACACACCCTTTTTGAATTCTATGGTTTTACATATTAGGACACAATAACAATCATCTGTTCCTTAGCAAATCTTAAAATTGGGTAAATACAACAACACCACATAACCACACCATAGTTATGATTTATTTAACAAAATTAAAGACAAAACGGAGAAGCCATGTATGAAAAACTAAGTACACCCTAACTGCTTCCATAGGAATTAAAAGGTTAAATACCATACATATGCTGCTAATCAAATACAATTTACTAATTGATCATCAGCAAGTATGATCACCTCTATAAAAGCCGAAGTTTTAGGTTTTTAAAGTTAATGACAGCACAATTAGAAAATACTAAACAAGTATGGTTTGTTTGGAAGGCTTGCCATGAGAAAGCCTCTTCTCTCTAAAAAAGAATATGGCAGCACGGGTTAGGTTTGCAAAGTTGCATCTGAACATAGCACAAGACCTCTGGAATAATCTCCTTTGGACAGAAAAGACCAAAGTAGAGATGTTTGGCTATAATGCACAGTGCCACGTTTGGCAAAAACCAAACACAACATATCAGCACAAATACCTCATACCAAATGTCAAGCACAGTGGTGGATGGGTGATTATTTGGGCTTGTTTTGCAGCCACAGTCATTGAGTCATTGAGTTGACCATAAACTCCTTTATATACCAAAGTATTTCAGAGTCAAATGTGAGGCCATCTGTCCAACAGCTAAAGCTTGGCTGAAATTGGGTCATTCAACAGGACAATGATCCCAAGCCCACCAGCAAATCTCACAATAGAATGGCTGAAAAAAAGTTAGGTATTGCAATGTCCAGTTAAAGTCCACACCTCAACCCAATTGAAATTCTGTGACAGGATCTCAAGAGAGGTGCGCATAATCAAATACCAGCAAACCTCAATCAACTGAAGCAACGTTGTAAAGAAGAGTGGGTCAATATCCCTCCACAACGATGTGAGAAACCTATGAAGTCAGTCAGAAAACAATTACTTCACGTTATTGCTGCTAAAGGTGGTTCTACAAGCTATTGAATCATAAGATGTATTTAGTTTATCGCACATGGCTTCTCCATTTTGGCTTAAATTTTGTTAAATAAATCATGACACAATGTGTCATGTGCTGTCTTTCATCTGAGGTTGTATTTACCAAGGAGCAGATGATTGTTATTGTTATGTCCTTATACACTAAACAAAATTATAAACGCAACACTTTTGTTTTTGCCCCCATTTTTCATGAGCTTAAATCAAAGATCTAAGACTTTTTCTATGTACACAAAAGGCCTATTTCTATTAAATATAGTTCACAAATCTATCTAAATCTGTGTTAGTGAGCACTCCTCCTTTGCTGAGATAATCCATCCACCTCACAGGTGTGGCATATCAAGATGCTAATTAGACAGCATGATTATTGCACAGGTGTGCCTTAGGCTGGCCACAATAAAAGGCTACTCTAAAATGTGCAGTTTTACTGTATTGTAGGTGTCCGGGGGGGCTTGAAAACTAGCCAGTATCTGGCAATAATTTTGTTCAGTGTATATAAAACTGTATAATTCAAAGACAGTGGACTTTCTTTTTCCCATGACGGTATAACATCTATATATGATAAAAGAACTAACTGTTGGGTATTAGTTGACTTTGATTGTGAAGAAAATCTGTCCACAGAGTTACAGAATTTCATATCACACATTCACAGCTTGTTAGATTTAATCAATTTGCACTGTAATTCCAGACGGTATAAATAATGATTTTTCTTTCATTCTCTATGCATTGCAATATCACTCTTTTCTTTGTGTTACATGACATAAGAGCTCGAAATGTACCACCAACAAATGCCCATTGTCCGCTCTTGTTTTTTCAGTGAGACTGAACACTGTTCTCTTGTGTTTAAATCCCCAGCTTCTCTGGTTATTTGAGCCGTTTGCATTTGTTGCGTCTTGTACTTGCCATTTATTTATTTCAATAGGTCCATTTACTGCCAAGTTTTATGAAAATAAAAAAAAGAATCCAAACTCCAAAAAGATCGTATTGCTTCAGTACTGGGCGCCAGATGTGACAATGGGTTACAATGTAAAAAACACAGTTACATTTTGTATAAAGTGAGAAATGACTCAGCTGCATTTAACTAGAAAAGAACTGATTTATTAGTAGCCTAACTTACCATCAAAATATCAAATACCAGTCTGTATGGCCAAGACAATAGCTATTGACGTCTGTGCACATTAGCCGAGAAGAAGGCATTCCAAAACCATAGCATGCCTAAATGTATTGTCATAAAAATCATCCCGCTTTGTCTCTGGTAATAAAATAACAATGGAACTGGCACAGTGTTTGATTTTAGGGTTTCTCATTGCTGATTGTTCAACTAACTACATTTTGTGTCTGTGAAAAAAACACAATTAGCCTGCTCGTTGTTTAGATTTCTATAAAGAAATTCTAATTTTTTATGCTAACAATACAGATGGTTTATTGTTTTAGAAAAAAACATAACATTTATTAATATCTACTTTGCAAGTGCATATTAGTGCACAAATGCCAAATATTAAGAAATAAAACTTTAAGCCTAGCTAACTAATAAAACAGTGAATTGATTTACTTACCGTAATTCATCTTACAGAAACACAGTTTTCTATTGGGTTTCTATTTAGTCCTGTCGTATCAGGCTGCGAGAATGTAAACACCATCCTCTATGCCCTCATAAGTTGAATAGAAAGTAAAAATGTATAGCAACAACATTCAGGCACTTAGAAAGTAGGTAATGGGTCTAATGTTTATGAGTAAGGTACTATAATAGTCTGTAATGTACTCAGGGCCGGCGCCACCGTTAGGCGAACTAGGCATTCCTGTCTGGGAGAGCAGCGCTGGGAGAGCAGCTCTTGAGCTGTCCCCAGCGCCGGGTTGATCCTCAAGGCGCCCTGAAGTGGGGGCGCTGATAGGAGCCCTGTCACAGGGCGTCCCCGAACCTGTATTAGGTAAGGCAGAGCAGGCACCTGCTTACCTTGATTAATTTCCACATTGTTTCAATATTTAGGGAATCTATGTACATTCCAAAAAATACCAGGAGACCCCTTACAAATATCCACCAGTAGTATAATCTCTCTCACTCGTTGCTTTATACAAGCAATGGAAAATGTAGAGTAACAGCTTGTTGATTCAAAGAGCAATCTGGCTGCCATTTTGAAATCAATTAGGTATTTTTTATCATTGTGTGGTAACATTGAAAATTGCTTAAAATTTAATTTTTATTTATTATGTACCCACTCTGTATTTCTGTAAATATTGAGAAAATAAATAAAATTGTGCAAGTGTGATTTCATTTTAAGGTATTGCTAAAAAGTAGTCAATACTACATGAAACTTTTTTTTGGGGTTTTTTTACGTGCTAGTCATGCTATGTTCTAAATAAATGTTACGCTTAGTTTTTTATTTTATTTTTATAAATGCTCTATAGAAAAGTGTTTAAAATTTGTACCCAAAAGCAATGTACAAAAAGCCTTCTTGCCCAAACAGTTTATATTCCAGGGATAAACAAACAATGAATATTTTTTTTCCTAGACGGAAAAGAAAACGATATTAAAATAAATATTCCAGTCAAGTCTTGTGTTAATGTTCATCATCTCATATTATAATTCTTTACATATTTAGCAAATGTGCCTTTTATCTGAAATATGCTTTTAATATTTGCAGTATGTTCATTAGTAGATGACATAGTGTATATTTCTACATCAACCTAATGAGATCTTATACCGCCACCCACCTCTTTTAAACATTACTTCTATTGTTTATAACATAACAAAATATCTAGCGCAATAATCTAATAAATAAGAATATATTATAGGTCTTGTAATTTTTTTCTGGGCGAGCTATAGCATTTATAGCATTTAGTTTCACCACATTGCTCCAGAAGGTCTGCACTTACTGTTGTCCATGCAATATCCATAAAGTAAATCATAAATCATAAGGAGAGAATCTTTACTACATAAAAAGTGTAACATGACATCAAAATCGCAGGCAAACCTCATAAAAATAAGAACACATTTTTTAAAGTAGTCAAATCAGCTGACCAAGCCATAACAGTGTATGTAAGCAATCATAGTTACAGACAAGATACAATGCGGGTATGGCAATTGCTGGTTCTGCACAATTTTAAAATGTTAAATACAAGCTATAGAAGCATGTGTTGGTTAGAGTAGTAGTTTGCATACAGATAAACTTTCTAGACATGTAGACAATAAAATTAGATATATAGAGACCACCAAGTACTTGTCAAAGCTGCACCATCAGCAGAACATTAGTTGCTAGGAAATGTCACAAGAAAATGAAAACAAAACAAAACAGAACTTTTTAGCTGACATCAAACTAGTGTGCTAAAGCCGCACATAATAGGCTTCAGGAAAGTCAGTGTCATTATCTCAGCTAACTTCAACCGGGGTCCGGCTCCGCTTCCAGTTACAGATTGTTGCATGGCTCTTCCCTTGGTACTCTTCCCTTGGTCCTCTGCCTCACTGGACATGCCATTTTATCATCTGCCTTCTTTCTTGGACTTTTGAACTTACTGCTTTCACTTAGTAGAGTAGCATCTTCTGAATCAGACACTTAAGTTTGACACTGAAACTCACATTTACACCGCTCTCAGCCCTTCGGACACTTGCTTAATTTTTATAAATTTCATGCACCAGCATTGTCACACTGTCCTCAGCCAATCAACCACTCATGCCAATGTTTGGGGTTGCTCACTGATTCTGATGCACTTGCATCAATTTCTCACCAAGATATTTCAACCAGGTATAACATCATATTCACCAGTTTGAATCCAAGTCATTCTTGCCTCAAGCAATCCTAAAATGATGCAAGCCTCAATCTTTGCTCCTTTTATTTACAATTAGTTGGCAACCTGTTCAACGCACGGTGGCCATACAAACCTGATGCAAATGTAATGCAGGGCCTAGTCATATTAATCACCTCTATATTTTGGACCAGTGCCATTTTGTGGTTCACAAACTCTTAAGTGAGTTGTTCTTATTGTTTTTTCCTTGGTTCCTGACTCAGCTAGTATTCTGGTTCCTCTTAAATACAAGGGAAAGTTGTGAAGCACACCTTTAGCGATAAAGGCTGTACCTCAAGTCCAGAGAGGACCAAATTTTAATAGTAGTAAACAATAAAGAAAATGACTATGCACAGGGTTGACTAGGCACAGGGCCAAACTATCAGTAGATTTATTGGAGGAAGAGCAGCAACATATAAGTTCCTAACAGATAACTTTGTTTCTCTTCATCCAATGAATCTGCCTGCACATAGACCTGAGCCCAGTCTTTTTCTTTATAGTACTCAGGTTCCTGACATCTGGTTTCCCTGACCCGGCTCGTGTTTTGGCTTATGATTTGACTTCCCTTTATCAGCTTATATATGATCTTCCATTGCACCACACTTCACACTGGCCACACCGTTTCTTCTGGAGATGACTACTTGATTACTGGAGACCACATCAACCATCTTGCAACAGGTATGATGTGCATTTCATAGTAGGCCTCCCACACAGGCCAAGGGGAGGGGGGCAGAGGTGACTTGGTAGCAGGGCCAGATTAAGAGCCCAGTGGGCCTGGAGCTGACAATTATGATGGGCCTAATTACAGAATCTTATCGACCAAAAACACTGAAACAACCATACCTCCCAAGCGTCATGTATCTGATGGAGATGGTGTTGGAGGGAAAGGATGCAGCTATACGAAAACACATACTCTATGCTAATCTCTCTCTAATTTATGCTTTCATCTTTCAAGTAAATCCATACCCCCTAACAGTAGTGTCCAGTGAAGCAGGAAGTCAATGGGCAGGGTCAAAGGGTGTGCCGCTGATGCGAATCACGTGACCAGAACTGCGAAAAGGGGTGAACATGCCCAAAAAGGGGGCATGTTTGTCCAAAGAATTGGAAGGCCAGCCTGGCATGAATGCATGTCAGGCTGCCTGCCAATCATACAGGCTGTCCAACTAAGGGCATACTATGCAGGCAGCACCCTGAGCTTGGCATAAATGTATCAAATGATGCTCCTACTCAACGCTTTCTAAGGACTGTCCCCTAGCACTCACATGTCCACTTGTCTCCTTATCGTCTTACTAGCAGGCAGAAGTTCCTGGTATATAGTCTGGGACAGAGTAAAGGTGTATGTAGTGAGTGTAGTGTATGTAGTGAGTGTAGAAGAAAGGAGACATGCCACAGTGTTAGAGAAACCAAAGGCTGCATTACCTAAACTAATTTTATTGTCAGCCAGTCCACACAGGTTTTGTTGCCATACATCCCTCTTAAGCCTCCAAACTTAAAGAGACACTATAGTCCCCAGAACAACTACAACTTATTGTATTTGTTCTGCTACGTAGAATCATTCCCTGCAGGCTTTTTGCAGTAAACACTATCTTTTCAGAGAAAATAACTCCACTGGCCACTCCTTAGATGGTTGCTAAAGGTGCTTCCAGGGGCAGTACTGCCTAGTGTGCAGCACTGCCATTCAGTGTCTCCACCCTCTGCATGCAGACACTGAACTTTCGTCATAGAGATGCATTGAATCAATTTATCTTTATGAGGAGATGCTGATTGGCCAGGGCTATGTTTGCCTTGTGCTAGCTCTGCCCCTGATCTGCCTAGCTGACAATCTCAGCCAATCCTATGGGGAAGCATTGTAATTTGCTCAGACCATCACTTCTGATTATGTCAGCAGACAGAGTCCGTTCAGAGGCAGAGCCAGCAGCTGCAGACTTGAATACAACTAATATTTTACTATATTTAGGGAGGCAAGAGAGGGCCAGGGGGGCTAGAAGATGTTTTTTACATAATAGGGTCAGAAATACATGATTGAGTTCCTGACCCTATAGTGTTCCTTTAAGCAAGAGTAGTGAGGGTTGCCAACTTTCTTGGAAAAAAACACCAGCCTTTGTATAATTAATTAGTTATGAGTGACATCACATTATGAAAATCACAAATTCTGTAAAATCACCAACAAACTACTCACAGTTTGATTCTGCTGTATAAATGAATTTATCTCAGTTTCTCCCTGTCTCCCAGTGTCTCAGTCTCGCAAGTCTCCCCATTTCTCCCAGTGTCCCCATGTCTCAGTGTGTCCCCATGTATCACAGTGTCAGTGTCCCCATGTCACCCAGTCCCCTAGTCTCACAGTGTCCCCATGACTCAGTGTGTCCCCATGTCTAAGTGTGTCCCCATGTCACTAGGATACTAGGGGACACAGTGAGACATGGGGACACAGAGACCCGGGAACACTGGGAGACATGGGGGCACTGAGACACTTGGGGACACAATGAGACATGGGGGCACTTGTGAATACAGACATGGGGACACTGGGAGACATGGAGACACTGGGAGACATGGGGACACAGACATTTGGAGACACTGGGAGAAATGGAGACACTAAGACACTAGGGACACTAAGAGACATGGGAACACAGACACTGGGAGACTAGGGGACACTGGGAGACTAGGGGACACTGGAAGACATGGGGACACTGAGACACTAGGGACACTGGTTGGAAGACAGACACTTGGGGACACTGGGAGACATGTGGACATATACATGGGGACACTGGGAGACATGGGCACACTGGGAGACATGGGGACACAGACACTGGGAGACTTGGGGACACTCGGAGACATGGGGACACTGAGGACACTGGCTGGGATACATGGGGACACTGGGAGACATGGGGACTCTGAGTGACTAGGGACACTGGCTGGGGGACATGGGGACACTGGGAGACATGGGACAGTGTCCCTAGTGTCTCCGTGTCCCAATGTCTCAGTGATTCCCAATGTCCCTATGTCTCACAGCGTCCCCATGGGTCTCAGCGTCCCCATGTCTCACAGTATCCCCTAGTGTCTCAGTGTCCCTACGTTTTCCAGTGTCCCCAAGTATCTAAGTTTCCCCAGGTCTCCCAGTGTCCCCTAGTGTCTGTGTCCCCATGTGTCCCCGTGTTCCCATGTCTCCTTGCTGCCTTTACCCCATCCCTCACTTACTTGAGCTGTAGAGCTGCTGTCTGGACTCTCTGTGCTGTTTAGCTGCTCCCCCACGGATCAGTGAGTAGTAGAGAGAGGCAGGGATATGTTGGAACTTCCAATCCCTGCCTCTCTCCACAAACAGTGACCCATACTGGCCGGTGCAGGTATTGCAGAGTAATCTCTGTTTATACTGAGAAAAATACCTGCTTCTGTATTGCCGGTGTTACTGCAATACCGGCACGGCCAGGCAGCCTCAAATACCGGCTGTGCCAGTAAAATATCCGTCAGGTGGCAAACCTAAGAGTAGTTTGTAAAAAAAAATAATGGGCCTATTCCATGGGTCTGGGCCTGGAGCTGCAGCTCCATCAGCCCCTATGTTAATCCGGCCCTGCTTGGTAGCAATTGCCAGGATTCTGCATAGCTGCCAGTTAACTAGCTCAAACTGAATTGTTTTCATGTCACTCTCAGTCTTAATGAGATGAGTATTATTTTTTTTATTTTTTTATATTCTTTATTTTTTGTAGTGCATATGCAAAAGAGATAACACACGCATGGGGTACCCCAAAGGCAGTCCACATGCTTTTCCATAACATTTTCTATAATCAGGGGTATGTTAGTGCTAGCACTTTTTTATGGTTAGTCTGCATTTGTAGTAGTTTAGTTGCAAGATTTTAAGATTTTATAAGTGCAGGGTATAACAGACAGGCATACAGTGACATGTACTGCACTTATTGTATAATAGCACAAAACAAAATGATAAAGCAAAGACTTGTCAGGGAAGAGAGACTAGAATAGATCCATCAACAGGCTACTCTAGCTGACAATGTGATTGTGTATTAGTACCACCGGGTAGACAACAGTGTGAGAGAGATCGTGAGGCATATAAACTTAAATCATGAGGTACACTTTTTATGAAGAGCTGGGTTACTCCACAGCTCGAGCTCTGGTGAGGGCTTGTGCCTTGTGTCCATAGTCCTGCTTTCTCCAAGAGGCTGAATCGTGAGCCCTCAGGGTCTCTGTGACTCGGTTTCTCCCAGGGGTATGTGAACAGGTGTCTGGATGTCCCTCCTTGCGGGCCCCCAGCCCAGAAGAAGAGTGGGGCGCTGGTTTGGCTGATGTGATTGGTGGAGCGGCAGTGGAGGGGTAAGTACCTGACAGGCTTCGGACCTCGAAGGAGGGTGATGATCTGCTACGGTTGCTTGCTGTAGTGGGTCTGATGGCTTAGCAAGGTTGCGAGCAATGCGCTTAAATCTTTGCTCTGGAATTCTCCCTGCCGGCTAGGCAGCTCCGCCGTTGCTCTGCTGTGACCGCCTCTGTTCTTAGGCTTGTTGTAGGCGAGGCGGCCATCTTGATTTTTGCCATGCAGTCTCGGTTTTGTGTTTCCGCCGCTCAAGTGGCTTGAGTGTTCGCTGCATCCCCGGTGGGGTCCGGGATACCCCCCCCGGCCCACAGGGGGGGAGAACGGGGCCTTCGGTAGGTGCATGGGGGGTCCCGCCGGACTAAGCGCGGGAGACCGGCCGCATCTCCCGCCAGAGCCTCACGGCAGGCCGCAGTCCCAGCTGCCCAGCAGTCAGCCTCGCCGGTAGGACGGGGCTCATAATGTACACCGACGGTTGTGCTCGGGTCCCCTTTACCTTCTAGTCGCTGCTGTGTGGTGTTTTTTAGGGGGGAGAGTGTAATTTTGAGCTGGATATTAGGGTTTCACAGAGGAGCCGAGGTGCCCCACGTCCATCCAGCTCGGCGGCCAGGCCCCGCCCCCGAGATGAGTATTATTTTTGACTTGATAGCATAGAAGGTTACATCATGTATTGATCTGTATCAGGTCAGTAAAGATAATCAATGTATGTCAGACCAGGAACATCCCCTTCAACTCTTGGAACTGGAGCCAGCAGCAAGTATGATTGGTATCCAGTATGGTGAGGAGTGCACTAATACAAGCAATGGTGGGAATTTCAGTTCAGTTTTTAAAAATAAATCTAACGCTGTATGAGTTCCTGGAACTCTGTGCAGGGAGATCACATTTATCAGCAGGAGTTTTGTTGACTCTGATTTGTAATGAGAGAGCACGTGTCTCTCAGGGCTAGCCAGTCACCACAACAAAAAATTTAGAGAAAATAGCAAGTCATTAGAATGCTCAATTTCTTTTTGTGCTGAATTCTGTTTGCCACCTACATACCTCCTGTGCCGGAGCTGGCAAGATAGTGACCATTCGATTTAACAACCTGGACCTGCTCCTCAGAGCTCTCATTTTGTACCGTAAAAAAAAAACATTGTAGGAACAATCACTGCAAATGAGCAGGGACACTGCACATGTGTTCATTTCATAAGAGGACAGTATTGTTCATGCAGAAAAAATGTTCATTAATTTGCAGCACACAGATTCACCACAGGAAAGATAATAGGATTTGTCAGGCTATAAGTTAAAACTTTTATTTTGTAGAAACACAGACAGACTGCTTCCATTCGAAATAAATAATACAATTAGTCTTTGACTGATAATCCACTCTTCGCTCTGATCCATCTGTCTGCTGGAACTCAACATCTGGGCCAGATTTAACTCAAGCACTGGGGGGGGAAAATGGACAACAATTTAATACTGCTGTTAACCTTTTTAATCAACTCTAGCATATGGCAAAACACAGACACACACAGACAGACAGACAGACAAACACACACACACACACACACACAAACACATATATTTATATATCCTATGACTATGTGAACATACAAACACTTATATTTATATATCATATGACTATGTGAACATTTTAATGACACAACTGCATACTTTTATTTGTATATGTGGATATATAAATAATTGCAATGCCTGCCATTGGGTCTTGAACTCAGCAAAACTGCTTCATCTCATCCCAAATACACACCCAAACAAGTACAAAAAAGCAAATATATGTTTTTAGGCACTGTATACAATTTATATGGTTTGCAATCAAAATAACTAGGAGGCAGAAGTTAATAATTATGTTAAATGCAAAACAGTAATGTAAGGGCATATTAAGACGAAGACTACTATAGTATTGAAATAAACCCAACATGTTAGGAAGACCCTTGGTTTCTGATATGACCATTGAAAGAAGTTCCTAAAGTGTAAATTAAAAACGAGGAAGGACAGAGAAGAAAATTAGGATGAATTATATAAGTGAGCAAATGAGTATATGTATTATAACGTGGAAAGAAACTAGCTTCTGGAGGAACATCACCTTCCCAAATGGGGTCTACCAGATAAACTTAGTTAGTAATGGTTAGTAATTAAGGGTTAGTAATGGTTACATAGCCACTCTAGTGTCCCACTTCTTTGCTGCTCAGCTACAGATTCATCTACAGAGGAAAATGCTTGTTGTATATAAGTAAAAGTAGAAAGGTAAACAAATAGAAAGGTAGAAAAAGACTCTCCTGGTGAAGTTTTTGTTTATTTGACAGCAGAGATCAGAAGAACATGTTTCAAAACAACTGTACAATTCCATAGCTGTCAGTATTTTAAGAATATAAATGACAGATAATGATGACAGTGTTTTTGTAAAGTACCCCTAGGGTATTAGCAGAATACAGTTATTAGGTTAATAAAACCATCAACCCAAGGGGACTGATGAATATATAAAGACCAGGTCCTTTTTTAGTGCAACAAAAGAACATGAAACCTTTAACAACAAAACAAAAAAATAAATGAACAGGGATGAAAGGGCGGAAGTAGTGCCATAGCGGATCTGATCCATCAACTTCAATCATGCCATCTGCCGAGGTGCAGTATTCATCCCATGGAAGCCATATCTTTTCATATGAGGGCATGTAGTTTCTGACCATGGCCATGAGTTTGTCCATGAATCATGTGTCTTCGATTTTAAGCTTCATTTTGGATAAAGAGGGGGCAGCTGGTTTTAACTATTGAGCTGCCATAGTCATCCTGGCCACCAGGGTAAATTTGTTCTATTGTTTCTAAGCCTACCTAGGGAAACCATCTATAGGTCTGGACAAAAGAAAAGACCCAGGGTTTAAATCTTAAGTCAGGGTCTTAATAACAGAAGGAAGCAGTTTTCTCTTCAACGCGAGGAAGCATATAGAATGAGTGTTTTAATATATATATATTGAAAAACTATAGAATGGTACTTTACTAATGGACTCCATGAGTTCTTATGGAAACTACACAAGAGTTGTCAATTAACTACAGCTGGTCAGAACTCCACTGGAGTTTCACCCCCTGAATTATGCTGCAAAGACTTCCCGACTTATTTTCACCAATAAGTATAACAATGGGGAGGGACATTCAAAGGACTATGATTCCTATGATAAACATTAACAAGAGTGTAACGTTAAACCTTTTTGACCAGTTCTGGTGTGTAAGCTAATGTAAGTAAGTGGGCTATCCATGAACCATTGGAGGGATGCCCGCCTGCCAACGTCAAGGCAGACCCCCCCTAAGCGGGTCCTAACACTGACCCTTCAGCCTGCTTCCTTGAGCTTCTGGCAAAGATATCTCTAATGAGACAGAAAGGGGTATTTTTTATATACACCCCTTTACTTATTAACCCTTAATAGGGAACACATGGGATGGGTAGCAGCATTGTAACCAGGCTGTGTGATACAAAGTAAATACAAATACAAAAAGAGAAGTCCTGCGCTAAAGCAGCAAGGACTACAACACACATCAGCCCCAATATATAGTAAAAACCAAAGAAAAGAAAATGTTACTTGCGCTTTTTCCTTAATCCCTATGTATATTTAGACAAATGGAGGTCATTTAGTTGCTCCAATGGCCATTGGAGGGATGCCCGCCTGCCAACGTCAAGGCAGACCCCCCCTAAGCGGGTCCTAACACTGACCCTTCAGCCTGCTTCCTTGAGCTTCTGGCAAAGATATCTCTAATGAGACAGAAAGGGGTATTTTTTATATACACCCCTTTACTTATTAACCCTTAATAGGGAACACATGGGATGGGTAGCAGCATTGTAACCAGGCTGTGTGATACAAAGTAAATACAAATACAAAAAGAGAAGTCCTGCGCTAAAGCAGCAAGGACTACAACACACATCAGCCCCAATATATAGTAAAAACCAAAGAAAATGTTACTTGCGCTTTTTCCTTAATCCCTATGTATATTTAGACAAATGGAGGTCATTTAGTTGCTCCAATGGCCATTGGAGGGATGCCCGCCTGCCAACGTCAAGGCAGACCCCCCCTAAGCGGGTCCTAACACTGACCCTTCAGCCTGCTTCCTTGAGCTTCTGGCAAAGATATCTCTAATGAGACAGAAAGGGGTATTTTTTATATACACCCCTTTACTTATTAAACCTTAATAGGGAACACATGGGATGGGTAGCAGCATTGTAACCAGGCTGTGTGATACAAAGTAAATACAAATACAAAAAGAGAAGTCCTGCGCTAAAGCAGCAAGGACTACAACACACATCAGCCCCAATATATAGTAAAAACCAAAGAAAAGAAAATGTTACTTGCGCTTTTTCCTTAATCCCTATGTATATTTAGACAAATGGAGGTCATTTAGTTGCTCCAATGGCCATTGGAGGGATGCCCGCCTGCCAACGTCAAGGCAGACCCCCCCTAAGCGGGTCCTAACACTGACCCTTCAGCCTGCTTCCTTGAGCTTCTGGCAAAGATATCTCTAATGAGACAGAAAGGGGTATTTTTTATATACACCCCTTTACTTATTAACCCTTAATAGGGAACACATGGGATGGGTAGCAGCATTGTAACCAGGCTGTGTGATACAAAGTAAATACAAATACAAAAAGAGAAGTCCTGCGCTAAAGCAGCAAGGACTACAACACACATCAGCCCCAATATATAGTAAAAACCAAAGAAAAGAAAATGTTACTTGCGCTTTTTCCTTAATCCCTATGTATATTTAGACAAATGGAGGTCATTTAGTTGCTCCAATGGCCATTGGAGGGATGCCCGCCTGCCTATTAAGGGTTAATAAGTAAAGGGGTGTATATAAAAAATACCCCTTTCTGTCTCATTAGAGATATCTTTGCCAGAAGCTCAAGGAAGCAGGCTGAAGGGTCAGTGTTAGGACCCGCTTAGGGGGGGTCTGCCTTGACGTTGGCAGGCGGGCATCCCTCCAATGGCCATTGGAGCAACTAAATGACCTCCATTTGTCTAAATATACATAGGGATTAAGGAAAAAGCGCAAGTAACATTTTCTTTTCTTTGGTTTTTACTATATATTGGGGCTGATGTGTGTTGTAGTCCTTGCTGCTTTAGCGCAGGACTTCTCTTTTTGTATTTGTATTTACTTTGTATCACACAGCCTGGTTACAATGCTGCTACCCATCCCATGTGTTCCCTATTAAGGGTTAATAAGTAAACAGGTGTATATAAAAAATACCCCTTTCTGTCTCATTAGAGATATCTTTGCCAGAAGCTCAAGGAAGCAGGCTGAAGGGTCAGTGTTAGGACCCGCTTAGGGGGGGTCTGCCTTGACGTTGGCAGGCGGGCATCCCTCCAATGGCCATTGGAGCAACTAAATGACCTCCATTTGTCTAAATATACATAGGGATTAAGGAAAAAGCGCAAGTAACATTTTCTTTTCTTTGGTTTTTACTATATATTGGGGCTGATGTGTGTTGTAGTCCTTGCTGCTTTAGCGCAGGACTTCTCTTTTTGTATCCATGAACCATGCTGCCCCACATGTATGCGAACAGGAAACCAAAAACCATAATAGAAAAAACATGAAGGCACTTCTGGGTGGTAATTCTTAGTAAAGCCCTGTAAGCTGGGAGACCCAGGTGAGTGTGCTTTTTGGAAGGTCTGGGAAGAGCAGCAATGATGTTCCTTCAGACTGGATCAGAGTTTTCCCACACACTGCAGCCAGATATAAGGCTTTACCTTGAAAGTGAACAATTAGGTCCAAAATTGCTGCTGGTGGTGCATTCACTGCTCTAGGTAAGCAGAACATGCCATCTAGCTCCACTAGTTTGGCTTGTTTTGGCAGTAGGAGGTCCGCGAGGAGCCGTAGGATAAAGTGCGGTAGATCAGTGATTCCCAGTATCTTTGATATACCCCTGATTTTTAAGTTATATATCCTCCTTCTTTTTTTTTTGGTGCAATAGATTTTACAAACAGGCCCGTGGTGCCACGACAGCAGACACAGGCAGGTTAATGCAGATATGGTCGTGACATTATACAGTTGCACATTTTTATATAAGACAGATTATAAACGTTAGTGAGGTCGTTACAAATAAAACAGTTGTATCGGCATTTGCGAGATAGCCTTAGAAAAGTGATTAATGTACAGGTTATAAACTGTGCCAGTGCAGTACATGAGTGCCAGGCAGTCGGGCTCAGCTTCTCTATGTGATTGGGTGATAGGCTGCTTGAAAGCATGTTTGGTGTGTGTATTACAGCGATATGTATCTATGTAAGGCATACTGAGAGAATAGTAGCTGTATAAGAGTGGTCAAACATTAAGCATTTCTATAAGGCTTTACATTGTTGGTGAGTCTCTATTTAGAAGGCTGTAACGTGGTCTGTTCAGTGTCTGCTGTAGCAAAGGTTCTAGATGTGTACCTTTGTGGTTCCCATCTTGTGAGTCCAGTATCAACCCACACCCAACACAGGGAAATTTGTAGGAGAGGTGTTAGAGTCCCACTGGGTCACAGCTAGTTGCAGCGTCGCCATTTTCAGCGGCTGGCTTGTCAGCTCGTTGCGGTGGAGGCCTGTTCTGGTGACGCAGGTGAGTGGTGTTCACCTCTGATACTCTGGGGCCCTCCGTGGCTCAGTCGATTGTGTCATGGATCTCAGGTGCATGCCGGGTCCGTGGGGTGCTTGTGGTCTATTTTGGGCAGACCTCCTTGCGCGGTGTATCCTTGCTCGTTTATGTGCAGGCGGGAGAGGTCGCCTTTTTGCGGGTCTTCTGCGGGAGCCCGTGCATTTCTGGTAGGTATACTTGGGTTCTCTATTGGGTGGGTGCCCTGGTTCTTCAGCCTGTCGGCCTCTGCTCGCCAGTTTCGCCCAAAATGCTTCGAGTAAGGCATCGAGCTTAGCGTGTATGTGTTGCTT
Source organism: Pelobates fuscus (assembly GCF_036172605.1). Taxonomy (NCBI): domain Eukaryota; kingdom Metazoa; phylum Chordata; class Amphibia; order Anura; family Pelobatidae; genus Pelobates; species Pelobates fuscus. The sequence continues at coordinate 328,093,889 of NC_086320.1, read as the reverse complement.
TTACGTTTGACTATTGTGGGCACATGTGGCGTCCGCCATCTTGTGGGCCCGTGTAGTGAGATGTTGTCTGAGAGGTTCCCCTTGCAGTGCATGATTTAGCTCCGCTGCCTGGAGGGGTTGAACCGGGATCACCCCCACCGGTCCTGAGGGGGGGGAATGGGTATGCAGTAGTTTTGCACCTCCAGTGTAGGGGTGAGGAGAGTGGCCGTCTCCCCCCAGCCCCATCTGCCGCAGGCCGCAGCTTGCCACCTTGGCCTCTCGGTTATGGGATGCACTTGAATCCGGTATCGGATGCTTCACCAGGGAGCCCCCGACATGGGTAGCATGCCCCGGTTTCATTTCAGGCTTGCGGATTGTGGGTTTATCCCTTGTAAGTAGCTTGTATGGTGGGAGCTCCTCTACCATGCGGCTGCTCTGTTTGCAGGTCAGGCCCCGCCCCCTATATCCTCCTTTAATCTTCCTGCATGTCCTCTCTGGCATTGGTACTAAACTGTTGCTGCTGGATTTCCTTGAGTTTCCTCTCCAGTGTCCTTACCAGTGTCTGGTGTCATGAATACAGTTGGAGGACTCAAGTTGCGTAATCTTTGTTGCTGCACCCTCTATAGTGTCTTTGAATTGGGCCATATCCGCTACAATGTTCATTTGGAGCTTGGCCTTGGCCGGCCTTAGGCATTTAGACACCCTGTGCGAAAAATCTTCACAGCGCCCCCCCCCCCCCGTCATCCATGTATGCTGTTATGTTTGTGTTGTCTGTGTATGTAATAGTACGTGTGATGACTGTGTGTGATATGTATGCTATGTGTGATATTTGTAATGGGTATATTAACAGTGTGTGATATGCGTGTATTGGTTGTATGTGACACACACACACACACACACAGAGTCAGACGGCCATACACACACAGGAAGACATCCACACACACACACAGGCAGACAGTCACACACAAACACACACAGACACACACAGGCAGACAGTCACACACACACCCACAGACACACACAGGCAGACAGTCAGTCATACACACAGACACACACAGACACAGACAGTAATACACACAGACACACACACAGTCATACACACAGAGGCAGACAGTCATACACACACACACACACACACACGCAGACAGTCATACACACAGACACACACAGGCAGACAGTCAGTCATACACACAGACACACACAGACAGTAATACACACAGACACACACAGAGGCAGACAGTAATACACACAGACACACACACAGAGGCAGACAGTCATATACACACAGACACACACACACGCAGACAGTCACACACACACACACACACACACAGACACACACAGGCAGATAGTCATACACACAGAGGCAGGCAGTCATACACACAGACACACACACAGAGGCAGACAGTAATACACACAGACACAGTGGCAGACAGTCATATACACACACACACAGTCACACACACACACACACACACACACAGGCAGACAGTCATACATACACACACACACACACAGAGACACACACAGGCAGACAGTCATACACACAGACATACAGAGGCAGACAGTCATACACACACACACACACACACAGAGGCAGACAGTCATACACACAGACACACAGAGGCAGACAGTCATACACACAGGCAGAGAGTCACACTCACCTGACAATCACACAGTTACCTGTGGAGTTCATTGTTGAGGCAGTGCAGCTCCTGGTGACTGTTTGGTGGGGAAGCAGGGACTCCTTCCTGCTTCCCCTGCAGCCGTTTTCCGGCGCTTTTAGCTCCGCCCCCGCCGCACGGTAAGCTCCGCCCCCGCTGCAAATTTAAAAAAAAATATTTTTTTTTTTAAATCGGCTGTGCGGCCGCACGGCGCCCCCTGCTCCATGGCGCCCTGTGCGGCCGCACAGCTCGCACACCCCTAAGGCCGGCCCTGCCTGTATGCACTTTAGCAGAGCAGCAGTGACTGGTTCTTCTGATGCAGGGGCTTTAATTTCAGGCTTCTGGTTCGAGTGTTCTCACTTCTCCCAGATCAAAGGAGAGGTCCTCAGACTAATAGGATGATCCATCTCCGTGTAGTACTATGTTGTCCCAACGACCTTCTGTTACACCGGAATAGATCTCCGATATCATGGCCAGGTGGCCCTTTGTCGGCTTTTGTTTTTTTTATTTTTCTGACCCACGATGATCTGAGGTATCCGGACAGAGTGTTCCAATGCAGGTAGACTAAGTAATACCAAGAAAACAGCTTTTTGGGGGCAGCAAGGCTTGGCGCTCACAATAAGTGCAACTGTTCTGGTGCGCTGCAGGCACCCCCTCCCCTCCCCCCCATTTCCTTTTTTACTATTATTTCATATTATTAGTTTGAACAGTAAGTTATTATTCTTTTGTGGTAGTTTGTGAAAATAATCCCTGAACAATCACAGACAAATTCATGGTGATTCTTAGAGATTTAGGGATTTATTTTGATTCATTGCAATTTGCTTTTTATTTCCTCATTTTAGCTGTTAGTAGATACAGTGAATTCCAGCCAAAATGAACAAACATATTGCCAAATTTTGGAAACCACATTTTTGGCTGCCAATATAACGCATAGTAAATACTGTAGTATATTTTGCATAAAAATGTGCACAGTTTAGAAATTATAAATATGCCATTTATGAGATCATAACCAAATAAAATATTGTGGCATCGCATCTGTGTTAGGAGGCTTAACCATATCCCTTGAGTTTTTTAATCCTTATCTATATGTGAACAGTGTGTTGAAGATTTGAACAATGTGCTTTTGTTGGAATTGTTACATTATTTTGTAATAATATAATATGCTCAATATACACTGAACAAAATTATAAACACAACACTTTTGTTTTTGCCCCCATTTTGAGCTGAACTCAAAGATCTAAGACTTTTTCTATGTACACAAAATGCCTATTTCTCTCAAATATTGTCCACAAATCTGTCTAAATCTGTGTTAGTGAGCACTTCTCCTTTGCTGAGATAATCCATCCACCTCGCAGGTGTGGCATATCAAGATGCTGATTAGACAGCATGATTATTGCACAGGTATGCCTTAGGCTGGCCACAATGAAAGGACACTCTAAAATGTGCAGGTTTACTCCTCACTAACACAGATTTAGACAGATTTGTGAACAATATTTGAGAGAAATAGGCCTTTTATGTATATAGAAAAAGTCTTAGACCTTTGAGTTCAGCTCGTGAAAAATGGGGGCAAAAACAAAAGTGTTGTGTTTATAATTTTGTTCAGTGTATATAAACCGCTACTATAAGTAGTTGATTAAAAAAAAGTATAAATAAAATTAAGTTGACAGTTTATGTCTATTATTCATGAACGTTTATTGAGTTGAGTAGACAGTTATAATCATGGGTCATCAAACATTGCTTTGGGTGTTTGTTAAAAAATATGCTTGTTGATGCTAAAGTTATCATAAATATTAAAGATGGGAAGCTGTTAAAACAGAGAAAACAATGCAAAATATTAAACAGAAACAAGAAGGCCAAGAGAGGAAACTAGGGTGCTATCTAAATGACAAATGAGTTGTTTGGCCTCCTATCCATTAATTGTACGAGATGAAACATTCTTAGTATTAGTGAGCTTTCTTCAACTTCCATGCATACTTTTTTCTTTTCCCAATTGTGTTCAAATGATTTATAAGTACTAAATGTATTTAAAAAACCTTGGGGTGAGCATATGGGGAGAAAACGGAGGCTTTCAACCTTAGCAGCATCACCAAAGGGTTTATTTACTTAAAAAACGAATTGTAGTATACTGCAATCAAATGCAAAATGTAGACAAACACTGTTAATTTGGAGACATTGTCCAACTAAGTCATAGTCCCAATTTGGCTATAATCAGCTTATATTTTTCAATTCTGTTTTCAGATCACACTAATCCAATATTTTATCAGCTTTGGAAGTATTAATTTATTAAATATTGAATTGTGGTGGAATAAATGCAGATACACAAAATTTAGACTAAAATAGCACAGCCGTGGCTGTAGTTTAGTTAGATATTTTTTTTCGAAGCAGCTATTTTGTCCTGAATTTTGCAATTCAGTTTTCAATATACAACAGTTCACAGTTTATTGAATAAACCCCCGTTTGTGCTAAAATTTACTCTTGTGCATGGCGAGAAATTGTGATTATTTTTGATGCTCATTAAAACAAATTAAATCGAGACCATAGTTTGAAAATAAATTATGGTTCTTCAATTCATTATTTAAGGAATCTAATAGCACACCCAATATAATGGATATTAATTGATTTTTACCTTGCGTGCTGCAAGCAATTTGAGGTTTTAGATATGATTTGGTTAAAGCAAAGAAGGGTTTTATTGCCATTATCCCACTATTACAGAATTCAGTTATGATTATTTGTTTCTCATTTGTCACTCTTTAAAGTAAAATGACTTCTAAGAGTTACAATTCTTCAGTATTCTTTCTCAGTTACTTTACACTTGGAAGCATTATATAACAATGATAACATGTCTTCAGTTTAATAAATATCTATGATTTCCAAGCCATAAAATCAGAATTACCATTGTCCACGTTTTTAATTTTCTTATCAATCACACTAATGTAAAGTTTGTCCAACCAATTTATATCATTATGGTTTTAGCAATAAATAAGTGAAAGAGGTTGGACAGGTCTCTAATAATGCATATGCTCTGGCAGTCTGTAATTAATACCATTATTTACTTATATGTTTTCCTTTAACCAATCAGTACATTTTGTGGAATATTTTAGAGTTTTACAAATAATAATAATTGTGATTTTTTTTTATCCAGTACCAAAGTAAAATATAGTTGAATTCTTGAAAGGATTAGAACAGCCTATGATGTGGACGGCCTTCCAGAAACCTAAAAATAGATTGGCTTAAGAGGGATCAAACTTTGTACTTCAAATATAATTATGTTTGGGCAAAAATTCAATATAAAAAAAAAAAACCTCAACAAACACAAACCCTCACAAATTAGCAATGAATGAAAAATTCTATGTATATATTTGTCTTTAGAACCAGTCAATGTAATCACATTTGCCTAGACAACATGCATGTTTTATGGCCGTAGTATGTGTTTGTGAACTCTTTTAAGGATAACTGTATGATATATGCTTTTTATGTAGCTGTATATAATTTATATTTCTTTTATTACAGAAGTCATATACTGTAATCCGAGATACATGTTACTCTGTAGCCTTAGCTCCCTAGGACCAAGGTTACCTTTAGGATCACATAATCTATTTGTCATATATAACATATACTTGATGTGTATAAAATACAAAATGAAAAGGCAGTTTACATGAAAATACCTGCAGGGACATGCTAGAGATACCAGAACAACTACATTAAGCTATAGTTGTTCTGGTGACTATAGTGTCCCTTTAAATGCTTGCAAATATGCTATCTCATATTCCCAAACTACAACTCAGAGGGCTACACAATAAACATTCTGCCAGGGAGAAGCCATGACCCACATCACGGATAACACAGACATTGAACATCCTGCCTACAATAACACTCACCTTGGCAAAGTTGCACTACGGGCTACATTTTTGCTTTGAGCAAAATCCATGCTTTTTTCACTCAAAAAAACATGGACATTGTAACAAAAAACCTATTCAAGTTTTTTTATGGCCAAGGTATGCACACAATTTGCACTACTTAAGGAAATATTTAAAACAGTGCTAAATATTGGCACATATGTATATATATATATATATATATATTTTTTTTTTTATTTTTTTTTTTTGTTAGTTTTTTTTTTATAGCTTAGCAACAATAATATGAACAATGAATATGAATCTGGGGAAAGTGTTTGAAGTGTTCTTGCCTCCACCAGGAGTCTACAACTGGAGTGGGCGGAGGAACTGTTATTATTTATTTATATAGCACATTTAATTGCAATGTTGTTGCCCAAAGTGCTTCACAGTTACATTAAAACATACATTTATAAAAACATTAGCAGGTGTACAAAAGGCCCTGTCTATGACATCACCTGCTGCTCCAGCCTGGCACAGGTCAGAGTATTGTTGCGGTTGCCATCTTCAAACGGTCGTATTTTAAAAACTATAAATCCTACAGCAAAGGGCTTTATATTGTGAGAATCACAAGCCCCAGACCTACATTTTGATGCATAGTATGTCTCTGAAATATTATTAATGAAGGCACAGTCGCAGTTTAGAAATTGCCCTTCAAGTTTGAGCTGGATAGGGTGAAGTTTCAATGAATGTCAATGGACAGCGTAAGTTGCAAACAAATGGTCATATTGTGAAAACTATCAGGACTATGGCTTAACCGTGGACATTTCTAGTGGCAGCAGGGATAGCTGAACGTTTTAATATAAGATTTGTGTAGGTGGGCTTGAAAATGAGGGAGTGGTGGCAGTTTAGAAATCATGTCCTGATTTTTCAGCTTTTGCCAGCTCCCACTCTAGTTTTGAACATTTTGCCATTCATTCCTATGGGACCAATTTCGCCACAAGAACGTCGATATTCCGTGAACCATTTGGCGAAACGTTCCACAAGGTAATAGCAATCCGATCGGGAACAATCCGCACGTTTCGGTATATTTCTGTCTATGTAGTGTAAAAACTGTGGGAGGAGTTAGGGTGGCAAATTTGGCTATAATAAGAATAATAATAATATATATGTGAGATAACATTAAGTGGTCTTGCTATGCAAGAACACTTAATAACATTCCAAATTGTTGAAACATGCTTTTATTGGGAACATTTTCATGTTAAAAGATGTTTATTTACATGTCTGAGGAAAATGCATATTAAGTAATTCATTCATAACATCATGAGAGTTGGATATCCCAAATTAGATAGATGATTAGAAGGACATTTTTGCTCCGTACTAGAAGGGGACTGTGTTCAAAGTGCTTTAAATGTTTACTCTACTTTTTTTTTTATATGCTTCTGTGGTTCTCTCTTCTAAAGGGAAATTACCCATTCACATCAAAGAACTTAACTGATCTGACTGAACAGCAAGTTTATTGTAGCAGTAGAGCCGCTCAAGGAGACAGTCGTTTGCAATGTTACATCCATTAGCTTTTATCGTTTTAATGTTGATGAGATGATCATATCTGCACTGTTCTCTGATCTTGTGAATTCAGTCTTTGGGAATTCATGAGAAGGCACATTCAGCGAGACTCAATTTCCAAAAAAGGATTTAAATATTCCAAAACAATTCAACTGAGCCTGTGAATTTAAAACACTCCACAAACATACAGTCATCAGTAAATACAGTTGTAACTATTTCAAATCATACCCTTATAGTATCTGTCTAAAATTTAAACATTCTGTGTATGAAAAGCATGTGATTTACTTGTTTCAGTATACGTTCATAGAGGCAATGTACTAACCAGGTACAATTGGAGCAATAATTGCATAAATGTACAGTGTTTCAAAAAAGTTAAAATAAAGCATGTTGTCTCTAATTTGTTTTGATAAATAGTGAATAAAAATGCACTTAATATATATTATTTATTTATAAAATATTTTACCAGGAAAGATACATTGAGATTACTATCATTTTCAAGTATGTCCTGGTACCACAAAACATTGCACTGATACAACAGGGTACAATAAAATACAAAACCAATATTAATACACAATATTTACAAAATGTAAGATAGAACAGGTAGGAAATATATAATCAACCATGACGGATGCATTCTGTTTTGAGGTATGTAGAGAGGGATTTCTTAAAGGACTTTAGGCTTGGGGAAGTTTTGAAAGTGTGCGGGAGGTCGTTCCATAATTGCAGTTCTCTGTAGGAAAAGGAGGATCGGGCTGCTTTCTTTTTGTATTGAGGTAGACTAAATAAAGTGCTGGTACAGGATCGGAGGATATAGAAGGGGAGCTGGGGAGAGCATTCTGCTCAGGTAGGGTGGGAGCTTCCCAGAAAAGCTCTTAAACACAAGGCTGGAAAGATGTAAGGGTGCGTCTGGATTCCAGCGACAGCCAGTTTAGTTCTTTTAGCATGTCACAATGGTGGGTCCTATATTTGCATTTTAGCACAAATCGGCAGAATGAGTTATACTATGTATTACCTTTATTAATGTGGATTTGTGGTACAGATGCATATACTACATCCCCATAATCAATGACTGGCATCAGCATTTGCTGTACAATCTTTTCCTTTTCTGTAGGGCTTAGGCAGGATTTGTTTCTGTACAGGGCACCTAGTTTTGGATAAAGTTTAGATGCAAGTTTTTCTATGTGGAGGCCAAAAGATAGATTGTGGTCTAACATCATACCCAAGTATTTGAAAGAGTGGACTTCGGTCAGTGTGCTATTTGATTTTGTTTTGATGGATAGGTGGGAATTGTGTAAATGTGTAATTTAGGTACTGTTCCAAACATCATTGTGACAGTTTTGTCAGTGTTTGGGAAGAGTTTGTTTTTTGTGATCCACTTTTCTACATCTGTAAACTGGTTTTGGAGCACAGCCTCAAGCTGCAGTAGATTGGATTTGCTTGCATAGATTACTGTGTCGTTTGCATACATGTGTACATTTGAGGATTTGCAGACATTAGGCAGATTATTTATAAACTAGAAAAGCTACAATTTCTGGGGAAATTGTGTGAAGTGTTCTTGCCTCCACCAGTAGTCTACAACTGGAGTTGGCGGAGTAACTGGGTGGAGTGGCTTGAGTAACTGTTGAGTGGTTGGAGTGGGTGGAGTAACTGTGGAAAGGTTGGACTGGGCAGAGTAACTTTATGAAACATTGATTAGCTGTATTGTTGTAAAATTGTATGTTACTGTTTTTCTGTTACAGGTATAACGAATTGACTAACATGGAAATATATTTATTAAATGTGATAGTGCTCACTTTTGTGTTATCAAAACTGTAGGAATGACAGCAGTTTAGAGAATGTGTTTCATCTAGCAGCCTCTGTGTTCCGGAACACTCTGCTGGCTGCTCACACACCTGGATTCCTATGGCAACTCACTCTACAGCAAGGGCAGAGAAGAGCGGTTAAAAACAAACTGCTCCAAATTGCTCACTTCACTGGCGGTTGCCATCTTCAAACGGTCGTAGTTAAAAAAACTATAAATCCTACAGCGAAGAGCTTTATATTGTGAGAATCACAAGACCCAGACCTACATTTTGATGCATGTCTCTGAAATATTACAAATGAAGGCACAGTCGCAGTTTAGAAATTGCCCTTCAAATTTGAGGTGGCTAGAGTGGAGTTTCAATGAATGTCAATGGACGGCATGAGTTGCAAACAAATGGTAATTTTGTGAAAACTATCAGGACTATGGCTTAGCAGGGATAGCTAAACGTTTTTATATAAGATTTGTGTATGTGGGCTTGAAAATGAGGTAGTGGTGGCAGTTTAGAAATCATACCCTGATATTTCAGCTCACACTCGTTTTGAACATTCCGCCATTCATTCCTATGGGACCAATTTCGCCACAAAAACGACAAAACGTTCCACAAAGTAATAGCACACCGATCGGGAACAATCCGCACGTTTCAGTATAATACTGTCTATGTAGTGTAAAAACTGTGGGAGGAGTTAGGGTGGTAAATGTAGCTATAATAATAAGAATAATGTATATGTGAGATAATAGTAAGTGGTCTTGCCATGCAAGAACACTTAATAATGTGAATACTAGGGGGCCGAGAATGGAACCTTGGGGAACACCACAAGTGACTGGGAGAGGGAGAGAGTCGCTATTAGAAATGGACACATATTGTGAGCGATCCGATATATATGAGCGAAACCAGGTTAGCGAACAATCACCAATACCTGAGTTTTTTAGCTTGTGCAGTAGAATGTCATGGTCTTCGGTGTCAAAGGCCTTGCCAAAATCAATGAAAATAGCTCCAGTTAGATCCCCTTGTTCCATGCCAGTTTGGATGTCATTGCAAACTTTTAAGAGGGCAGTTGTAGTGGAGTGATTCGGGCGTAAACCCAATTAATCAGGGGTCAGATAGTTAGATTGTTGGTAATTCTCACATAGCTGCATATGGACGCATTTTTCGAAGCTGTTTGACAATACTGGGAGCAATGATATTGGGCAATAGTTAGAAACCAAAGTAGTGTCACCACTTTTATGGATAGACACTACGCTTGCAGTCTTCCAAAGTTTGGGTATGTATCCAGACACCAAGGATTCGTTGATTAGGGTTGTGACAGGTTTAGCATTTTTAGATTATTAAGGTGTTTTTAATGACAGTAATAGGTACAGGTCTAACATTTAACTTGTCTATATTGGGTCTTTGCAAATTTAGTGGGTCCTGATCCACATTTGTAGTTTCAGGATGCATGTCATTTATTAGCTTGGCAATCAGGGTAGTGGAGCGAATCCAGCAAATAATTGTTAAAGGCATTTGCTACATCTATGGGAAGTTGCAGGGTTTGGTTATCCACTTTGACAGTGGAAGGTTGGGAGTGGATTGGGGGAGTTAGTAAGTTATTTATGACTTTCCAAAGGTTTCTAGGATTTGATATGTTATTGTTCAGATTTTCACAGAAATATTGGGACTTGGCCAATTTTGTTTGTTTTTTGCATATATTTCGCCATTGTCTATGTGATCGTTCATAGAGCCAGTACGCTTGAATTTTGACCACAATGAATCCCGAAACTGGTACATTTGGATGAGGTCAGCTGTGATCCAGTTCATATGTGCCCCTTTTACTTTCACCTTATGCAGCGGGGCATGCAAATTCCAAACTTGTATGAGTTTGGACTGAAAAAATTCAACTGCACAGTGTAGATCTGGGATACAGTTTAGTCTTGATGTCATTCAGAAAGGATTCAAGATTACATTTTTTGAAGGACCTGGTGATTTTAACCTTGGGAGAGGATTTAGTAGCCTTTATTTTGCGCACGCAGTACACTAAGCAGTGATCACTGAAACTGTTAGGGAGAACACCGGCCTCCTGGATTCTATCAGGAGAAGTGGAGAGAATCCAATCGAGCAGGGTATGGTTAAGGCTTTTAATGTTTATGCGAGTTGGGGAGGAGATTAATTGAATTAGCTGCAAAGTCTTAAGTGAGCAAGAACTATTATTTTTTATAATTCAGCCAATCAATATTAAAATCTCCAAAGACCAACAGTTCACGTTTTGGGTTTTGAGCTATGGTTTCACTAAGGAGATGGGCTGTATCAGATAGGGAATGCACTGGGGAGCTAGGTGGGTGGTAGATTCCTGCAACAATGATTGATTTACTGCACGGGATCTCAATTGTGCCAGAAAGGAAATCAAAGGTGGCAGGAGGGCTAACGTTTTGTAAGGGGGTAAACTTTATGGAATTGTCAACATAAATGACAATGCCACCTACTCTTTTTGCTCTTTGATTTCTATGGCATGAATACCCATGTATTGCAATGGCAGAGTCAGGAATTTTTGCGGTTAGTCATGATTCAGAAAGCACAATGATTTTGGGCTTGTAATGTGAACACCATGCTTGCAGTGCATCGATTTCTGGTAGTAAGCTGCGGATATTAGAGTGCACAAAAGCTAAGCTTTTTTTAGCTGGAAGGCCTAGAAATGGAATCTGTTTGGGGACGATGGTTAGAATCTACATCATTTGCAAGGGCAAGTAACATGTGTAATAGGAATTTGGACATAATCTTAGATTGGTAGTATTGCAATTGTAGGGTTTTATACTTTTGTGGGGTGGGGGTGGGAGGACTTGATCTCAACATTCTCCACCAACACTCAGCAGATAAATTAAAGCAACAAAGCAGGCCATGATGTATGAGAATTTGGTTCTCAGATTGTGGTGAGTGTAGCTTAAGAGGGTAGTGGTAGGAGCATAACAGAAGTGTGAAGAGGGTTACAAGGAATATTAACACTGTCAAATTTGGAGCCATGAACAGGAGGTGAGGAGATGAAAACAAAAATTAATAGGTTACAAATAATGCATATATGGTGAGGAAGTAGTACTTACACTACACATTTTGCTAGGTACAGTACACATATATAATTTGCGTGATATCATATCATGTATAACCTGCAGAGAACTGGGACAAAGTGCACCTCGCTCCATTAATTATGTACATTTATTACAGCCAGTGGTGGAACTAGTGTAGAGAGGGCCCTGGTGGAAGAAATTATTTTGCAAGAGTGGCCAAAATCCATCTTCGTTAAACTTCCACAATGCTTTGCCATTAGAGATTTACTGTTTGCCCATCCTTGCAGGCAGGGCCACAATAAGACATTATGGGACCCCTAACACAGCTCAAGGTCTGGGACCCCAGGGTCCACTTCCTAATCCTGCCCACAGAATTAAACAGACACAAACATACACACTGATACAAAACAACACAGACACACACACACACACACACACACAAAGATACACACATACTGACACACACACACACACACACACATAAATACATACTAACAGACACACACACTGAAACAGAGATACACACATACAGGCATACATACTGACACACACATATTGAAACAGACAAAAACATATACAGACACACAGACATACATAGTGACACACAGACACATACTAACATACACACACACATACATACTGACATATATACAGACACATACCTAGTGACAGACATACATACATACTGGCAGGCAGACATACATACTGACATACTGTGAGGGGGGAAGTATTTGATCCCCTGCTGATTTTGAATGCTTGTTCACTGACAAAGAAACGATCAGTCTATAATTTGTAAATATGTTTTTTATTTGTGTCGTCAAAAGTTAAGCAATAGTGGGACTCGCAGGTCTCAGAAGACATATCACGGTTGATAACAGTATGAGCACCATACATTAGCATTGGCAGCAGAACGTGCGGGTATGCTCTCGGGATCGTAGGCCCACAATGTTGGAGGACACGCAGGTCCCTTATAATTTTTTAGGTTTGTACATATGATCTTTAGCTTCACCGGTTCTAATTGTTTACATATGCGTTAACTTAATCGTGGGCGTCGCAGCGGGAGACTTATCAGTCTCTGTTCAGTACCTCTGTTGCTGTTTATGTGTCAAGGTTGTTCGAGAGTGTGTGGACGATATGTTACCCTTTGTTTGGTGCGGTGTTTAGGCTTGCGGGTCTCGTGCTAGTGAGCACTATTTCCCTGTTGGTTATGGGCCTTAGCCTGCGTGAGGCTTACTCTGTATGTTAATGTTAAGCTGATATCTGGGTGTGCTTGAGTTATTGTTTTGTGTGGCCTATATCATCTACTCAGTATGTTGCTGTGTTTCGTCTGGAGTGCTAGTTCTCGTTATTATGGGTGTGGTCATTCTGTCTCTCTGTTTTTTTTGTTTTTTTTCCTTTTTCTTTCCCCTTGCCCCTCCTCTCTCCCCCCTCTTCTGCCATATTGTTGTACCCTGTTCAGTTCATAGTGTGGCTATGCTGCCCCATAAAGTTTAGGGTCTCGTGCACGTGCTCTCATGTCGCTTTGGCCCTTCACCACGTAAGGGGTTGAATGTCCCCTGGTGGTTTCCTCCCTGTGTCGCTTTTTGTAATCTCCAACTCCTTGGCCCAGTCTTCCGTCGATCCATGTATTCGTTTGCAGGTGTCCGTCTGTTTATGGTGGCATTAGTGTGAGTAGGACTGATTTTGCATTTTGTTGTGTGCCCGTAGTCCTATCGTATGGTGGCGTGGCTTCGTCATCTGTATATCTTGTCTTATGTTTCAAGTCTACTTACTGCTTATCCTTTTTCCTTGGACCTGCTGTGTGGTTTAGTAAGAGCTTTTTTTGCATGTCTGTAGTTGTTCATAGTATTTATCCATTTATTTATTTGTTATTCATTTAAAAAAAAAAAATCACTTTTTTCCTTTGCATTTCTTTTGGTTGCCCAGTGTGTGTTTCTTGTGTGTGTTGCTTCTTTGTGTGTTCCGTGGTTTTTGTGTTAGTCATGTATCTCCCTCTTTGAAATTCGTGTCTCTCTGCTCTAGTCTTGTTTCATATCTGCTTCTAGTGTGATAGCTCCCGTTTCTTCTTTACCATTATGTTATGTGTATGTGGGTATCTTCTCCCCTTGAGGGAGGGAAGAGGGGGGGGAAGGATGAAAAAAAAGGGGGGGAAGGAGGAGGGAGGGAGGGTGTCTGTCACTTGTTGTGGCGTGGCCGGGTCTCCTCTTATGCTCGCTCCTGTCTCTCCCATTTGGGTTCACTTTTTCGGTGTCATGTCTTAAGTGATATACAATATCCATGGCGTCCATAGTTCTGTGTGTTTATCTTCCCTGCCTATTGTTTCTGCTATTTTGTCTTCCGCCCTTCTTATATCTTCCACTTTATTCTTCCATTGTAATATTGTGGGTATATGTTCTTTCCTCCAGTGTAATGGTATTAGGGATTTAGCAGGTGTCTCAGGATTGACTTTTTGTAAGAGGGTATGGGTCGTTCTGTGTGGTGTATGAGGGCTTCCCCCATTGTCAGCTCTGTGGGGTCTCCTAGGATGTGTCCAATTTCCTGTTCAATATTCCCCCAGTGCGGTTTTATTTTATCACAGTCCCACCAGATGTGCTTCAAGGTTCCGGGGCCGTTTCCGCATCTCCAGCAGATGTTCGGGATTGTTGGTGTGTAGCGGTTAATCAGGGAGAGTGTGCGATACCAGTGCGTGATAAGCTTGTAGTTTACTTCCTGGTAGTAGGAGCTAGTGGAGCTTTTGTGTTGTAGTATTAATATCTTTTCCCACTGGGCATCCGAAAAGGATTCCTCCGTCCATTCCTCCCATTGCCTTTTGTATAAGGTGTTTTCCGTTCGGTGTCCTGTCAGTATGCTTTGATATATCGTGGAGACCCTCCCTTCCACCTCTGGTGTCTGTGTGCATAGGTTCTCGAACCATGTGAGATCCCTATGTATTTTGGCTCTATGTGGTAGATTGTGGTAGTAGTGAGTCAGTTGGGCGTAATGAAATTGGTGCATCAGCGTGTGTGGCCTCTCCTCTGATATTTCTCGCAGTGGTTTCACTCCTGTGTTGCTTAGAATTGCGTATATAGGTATGTATCCGTCCTGGTTATCCAGCAGCCAAGCCGTCAGTGGGAGGCTGTCGCCTAGGTTAGGGTTGTATGTGATCGGTATCAGCGGGCTGGGTTTGGGTGAGATCTGCTGTCCTTTCCTCAACGTATTCCAGTGTCTCAGGGTGTGCGTGAGAGGGGATTCCTCCCCCAATAATATCTGTGCGTCTGATTCTCTATGCCACATCAGTGTATACATTCTTTTATCAGTGGTGTCTCTCCAGAGTGTTACCCGTCGTTTGTTAGGCGTGTCCTTGTGGAGTTCCTTGAGTCTCTGCAGTACCGTTGCCTGGTGATATCGTCTGATGTCAGGTAGGGCTAGTCCCCTCCAGCATCTTGGTAGACAGAGTTTGTCGTAGCCAATACGGGGCTTCTCACCTCTCCATATGTATTGTGTGATTGCCGTTTTGAGTGTCGTGAAGAATGTTTGCGGTATCACCTGTGGAGCCGTGTGAAATATGTAGAGTAGCTTGGGTAAAACATTCATCTTTACCACTGCGATTCTCCCCAGCCAAGATATGTGGCGGTAGTGCCATCTTTTGAGGTCCCCAAGGATGGTCTTCAGTAGGGGTACGTGGTTATGGGCGTAGATGTCCTTTGCAGCGGGTGTGACCCACAGCCCGAGATATTTCATTCGGTCAGGGCACCAGTGGAATGGGAATTGCCTTTTTATCTGTGCGCATTCCTCCTCAGGAACCGTGACGTTTAAGATCTCGCATTTAGTGATGTTCAATTTGAGTCAAATACAGGCGTCTGTATGTTTTGAATTCCGACATGAGCTGTGTGGTGGAGGTTAGTGGGTTCTCGAGGAAGAATAGCATGTCATCCGCATATGCGCCCACTTTCTGTTCGTGCGTTCTATATCTGAGGCCCGTTATCCTCTCGTTTTTCCTGATGCGGTCTAGTAGCGGTTCCAGGGTGAGGGCGAATAGCAGGGGTGACAGCGGGCAGCCCTGTCTCGTGCCGTTTTTTATGTTGAAGCTGTTGGTGAGGGCCCCATTCACTCTAACTCTGGCAGTCGGTTGGTTGTAGAGCGCTGTGATCCATGTGAGCATGCCATTTCCAATACCTGTCGCGCGCAGTGTCTCCGTCATAAAGTTCCAGTCTACTCTGTCGAAGGCTTTTTCCGCGTCTGTCGACAGCAGTAGTAGCTTCGTCTGAATTTGTTTTGCTAAATGTTGTATGGCAAATAACCATAGGGTGTTGTCTCTGGCCTCACGGCCAGGTAT
The DNA here is from genome assembly GCF_036172605.1 of Pelobates fuscus. NCBI lineage: Eukaryota > Metazoa > Chordata > Amphibia > Anura > Pelobatidae > Pelobates > Pelobates fuscus. The sequence continues at coordinate 328,077,695 of NC_086320.1, read as the reverse complement.
GAAGCCCGTCTGATCTGGATGTACTAGTCTCGCCATATACGTCTGTAGTCTCTTCGCCAGGACCTTCGAAAAGAACTTGACGTCTGCATTGAGGAGTGAGATTGGGCGGTAATTTCCGACCTGTTCGGTGTTCCTGCCTGGCTTTGAGATCACCGCTATTGTCATGGCCAGGGTCTCCCTGTGGAAGGTGTTGCCTTCCCTCAGGCTGTTTAGGGCCCAGGTGAGGTGTGGTATGAGGGTGTGTCCGAATTTCTTAAGATATTTCACAGGGAAACCGTCCGGTCCCGGTGCTTTCTCTGTTTTCGCTTCTTTTAGTGCTAGTCGGATTTCCCCTTCCATGATTGGTGCTTCAAGTTCCTCTGCTTCTTCCGGCGTGAGGGCTTTCGGTTGGAAATCCCCCAAGTATTCTATCGTGTCCCTCTGTTTTGTGGCTTGTGGCGAGCCTCCTTCATCGTTGTTTATATTGTACAGTTTTGTGTAGAACCTTTTGAATTCGTCTGCGATTTCCTCCGGAAATTGTGTGGTCTTGTTGCGCGTGGTTCTTAGAGCGTGTACCTGTGCCCTGCCCTGTGTGCCTCTCAGCATCTGCGCTAGTAGTTTGCCTTCCTTGTTGGCGTGTATATAGAAGAAGGCGCGTGATCGCTGTATTGTTCTTGCATGTCTGCGTTCAAGAAGCTACGCAAGCTGCCTCCTGGTCGCTATCAGGGTTCTGTAGGTCTGTTCTTGTTGGTCTAGTTTGTGTGCTGTTTCTAAATCTGATATTTGTCTTACGAGTTCCCTGAGTTGCTGACCGCTCTCCTTCTTACGTTGGGCGGCCATGCGGATGAGGTGGCCTCTGAGCATGCTTTTATGAGCTTCCCAGATCGTCATGGGTGATATGTCGTCGGTGCTGTTCTCTTCAAAGTACTGATTTACGTGTTCTGCAATTTTCTCCTTCGTCGCCGCATCCGCCAACAAGGAATCGTTTAGCCGCCACGCTGTTCTAGCCAGTCTGAACAGGGGTGATGCCATGGTCGCCTGTGCCGCGCTGTGGTCCGACCATGTCGTGGTGAGGATGTCCGTTCTCTGTACGTACGTGAGTCCCTCTTGTTGCACTAGTATATAATCAATTCTGGAGTACCTATTGTGGACGGTGGAGTAGTATGTGTAGTCTCTTCCCTCCTGGTGGAATTTTCTCAACGTGTCCACCAGCCTCAAGTCCCTGAGGGCTTTGTGTATCGTCTTTATTGTCGCTGCTGGTATGCTGCTATGCCCCCTGGAGGTGTCTACCCTTGGATCCAGAGGGACATTAAGGTCACCTCCCAGTGCCCTCCGTGAATCGGGACAACTTTGTCAGTGTTCTCCTGAGAAAGCTGGCTTGGCCACTGTTGGGCATGTATACTGTGGCGAAGGTATATATTTTCCGCGCTATCTCACCCTTAATGAAGAGGAATCTTCCTCCTGTGTCTGTTAGCACGTCCGTTAGTGTGAATTGCAGGTGTGATGCCAGAAGGATTGCCGTTCCCGCTTTGCGTGCCGTCGGGTGGTTACTATAGTAATTTATTGGAAATGCTTTGTCTTTGAGTAATTTGTTCGTATCTGGTCTGAGATGTGTTTCTTGTAGCATGGCTACTGACACATGTTGTTGTTTAAGGCTGCGCAGAAGGTGCAACCTTTTTCCGGTATGTTAAGTCCTCTACAGTTTTGAGAGTGTACCACTAGGGGTGACGGTGTATACACCATTTGTGTGTTCCCCGTGGTTCCGTGCGGGTCAGTCCCACCGTCTCTGTCCTCAGGACAGCGAGGGTGTCGCGTGCTCTCTCCCACGGGCCAACCCGGACGCACCCCGGTAAGCTCCCCCCTGGGTTGGTACAGGTGGTCAAGGAGGGTGCGATAGGTTCAAGGGTAGGACGGAATAGTGTTTGTGTGTGTGATGTTCCCTGTCGTGTGTTGCTAGGAGATGGATGCGGTTGTTTACCCTCTCGTTGTGTCTAAGGGTCGAACGTGTCTGTTCTCCTCGCCCGCTATTGCCTTGTGTGTGTTAGATCGAGTGTTGTTCGATTGTATTCCAGCCCCCAATATTGGAAGGCACCGTGTAACTGGGTAGATAGTCAGAACCGTACCGCCGGTCTCTATTTCCGGCTGGGCGTCGGCAGTGGGTCCCCCAATGGTTAGTCTACACGGGTATTGTGTCAGGTAGTGGCCTGTATCTTGTAGTGTGTTCTAAATCTATTTTTGTTTCGTGGGTCTTCATTCCCACTGTATTTGTGGCTAAGTGGGTGCACCATGCTGTACTGTATGAGTGTCTATAGTGTAACCTTGTCAATGGGGTAATAGTCGCATTCGTCTTAACCTAGGCCTTGGTCTGCGTTCTATGAGCAGCGAGCGTGTCGTGTCATCTCCCGTAATTCCTGTCGGTCATCCTGAATGTGGTGAGGTTCGGAATGCTATTTCATTCTAGGGGGTGGTTCCTACGGAGACTAGGTTGGGGGGTTAGCTCCGTGCTAAGGGTTCTTAAGTATCTACAGTAGTATTCAGGGGGTTTGGGGGTGCTCTATGGAGTTTCTGTAGGTCTTTAAGCGTGGTTTTGGTCTTGTTTGTAACTACTTACAGGCTGTGCTGACCTGCCCCTTAGATCCTTTTTGAGTGCAGCAAGGGTATTAGTGCTGTCGGGGCATTTCATGTTGTGAGTGCCGATGTGATCTGTGGCCAGAGGCGGCTCTCTAATTAGGCGGTTTAGGCGGCCGCCTAAGGCCTCGCGCTAGAAGGGGCCTCGCAGCCGCCTAAACCGTGTAATTAGAGAGCCGCTTCAGGGCTTTCTTTCCCAGTAAAAAAATAAATAAAAATTAAATACTTTAATGCCGGTCGGTGGCCGCATCAAGATTGCCGCGGCGCCGGCGCTATTAAAAGATGAAACCCTCTCACATGGGTTTCATCCGTGCAGGAGTGAGTCCCCTCCCCTCCTCCTGCACACTTCCTGGTAATCGGCCAATCCGCGATGTCGATGACGTCACGACGCGGCGACGTCACTACGTAACCCCTCCCTGCATTCCCCCGCCTGCGGTACCAAGAAGAAGAGAGAAGAGTAGCTGCTACTGAAGAAAAGAGAGCAGAGGAGAAGAGAGAAAACTGAGAAAACAGAAGGACTCAGGAGAGCAGAGGAGAAGAGAGAAAAAGGTAAGGAGAGCAAAGGAAAATACATTACATAGAAGGGAAGGAGTGCAAAGGAAAATAAATGAAAGGGGAAGGGAAGGAGAGACAAAGAAAATAAATTAAAGGGGAGGGGAAGGAGAGCAAAATAAAATAAATTAAAGGGGAGGGGAAGGAGAGCAAAGTAAAATAAATTACAGGGGAGGGGAAGGAGAGCAAAGTAAAATCAATTAAAGGAGAGCAAAATAAAATAAATTAAAGGGGAGGGGAAGGGAAGGAGAGCAAAATAAAATAAATTAAAGGGGAGGGGAAGGAGAGCAAAGTAAAATAAATTAAAGGAGAGCAAAATAAAATAAATTAAAGGAGAGCAAAGTAAAATAAATTAAAGGAGAGCAAAATAAAATAAATTAAAGGGGAGGGGAAGGAGAGACAAAGGAAATAAATTAAAGGGGAGGGGAAGGAGAGACAAAGAAAATAAATGAAAGGGGAGGGGAAGGAGAGCAAAGTAAAATAAATTAAAGGAGAGCAAAATAAAATAAATTAAAGGAGAGCAAAATAAAATAAATGAAAGGGGAGGGGAAGGAGAGACAAAGAAAATAAATTACAGGGGAGGCGAAGGAGAGCAAAGTAAAATCAATTAAAGGAGAGCAAAATAAAATAAATTAAAGGGGAGGGGAAGGAGAGCAAAATAAAATAAATTAAAGGGGAGGGGAATGAGAGCAAAGTAAAATAAATTAAAGGAGAGCAAAATAAAATAAATTAAAGGAGAGCAAAGTAAAATAAATTAAAGGAGAGCAAAATAAAATAAATTAAAGGGGAGGGGAAGGAGAGACAAAGGAAACAAATTAAAGGGGAGGGGAAGGAGAGACAAAGAAAATAAATTAAAGGGGAGGGGAAGGAGAGCAAAGTAAAATAAATTAAAGGAGAGCAAAGTAAAATAAATTAAAGGAGAGCAAAATAAAATAAATTAAAGGAGAGCAAAGTAAAATAAATTAAAGGAGAGCAAAATAAAATAAATTAAAGGGGAGGGGAAGGAGAGACAAAGGAAATAAATTAAAGGGGAGGGGAAGGAGAGACAAAGAAAATAAATTACAGGGGAGGGGAAGGAGAGCAAAGTAAAATAAATTAAAGGAGAGCAAAATAAAATAAATTAAAGGGGAGGGGAAGGAGAGAAAAAGGAAATAAATTAAAGGGGAGGGGAAGGAGAGACAAAGGAAATAAATTAAAGGGGAGGGGAAGGAGAGACAGAAAATAAATTAAAAGGGAAGGGAAGGAGAGCAAAATAAAATAAATTAAAGGGGAGGGGAAGGAGAGACAAAGGAAATAAATTAAAGGGGAGGGGAAGGAGAGACAAAGAAAATAAATTAAAGGGGAAGGGAAGGAGAGCAAAATAAAATAAATTAAAGGGGAGGGGAAGGAGAGCAAAATAAATTAAAGGGGAGGGGAAGGAGAGACAAAGAAAATAAATTAAAGGGGAAGGGAAGGAGAGCAAAATAAAATAAATTAAAGGGGAGGGGAAGGAGAGCAAAATAAATTAAAGGGGAGGGGAAGGAGAGACAAAGAAAATAAATTACAGGGGAGGGGAAGGAGAGCAAAATAAAATAAATTAAAGGGGAGGGGAAGGAGAGCAAAATAAATTAAAGGGGAGGGGAAGGAGAGACAAAGAAAATAAATTAAAGGGGAGGGGAAGGAGAGCAAAATAAATTAAAGGGGAGGGGAAGGAGAGACAAAGAAAATAAATTACAGGGGAGGGGAAGGAGAGCAAAATAAAATAAATTAAAGGGGAGGGGAAGGAGAGCAAAATAAATTAAAGGGGAGGGGAAGGAGAGACAAAGAAAATAAATTAAAGGGGAAGGGAAGGGAAGGAGAGCAAAATAAAATAAATTAAAGGGGAGGGGAAGGGAAGGAGAGCAAAATAAAATAAATTAAAGGGGAGGGGAAGGAGAGCAAAGTAAAATAAATTAAAGGAGAGCAAAATAAAATAAATTAAAGGAGAGCAAAGTAAAATAAATTAAAGGAGAGCAAAATAAAATAAATTAAAGGGGAGGGGAAGGAGAGACAAAGGAAATAAATTAAAGGGGAGGGGAAGGAGAGACAAAGAAAATAAATGAAAGGGGAGGGGAAGGAGAGCAAAGTAAAATAAATTAAAGGAGAGCAAAATAAAATAAATTAAAGGAGAGCAAAATAAAATAAATGAAAGGGGAGGGGAAGGAGAGACAAAGAAAATAAATTACAGGGGAGGCGAAGGAGAGCAAAGTAAAATCAATTAAAGGAGAGCAAAATAAAATAAATTAAAGGGGAGGGGAAGGAGAGCAAAATAAAATAAATTAAAGGGGAGGGGAATGAGAGCAAAGTAAAATAAATTAAAGGAGAGCAAAATAAAATAAATTAAAGGAGAGCAAAGTAAAATAAATTAAAGGAGAGCAAAATAAAATAAATTAAAGGGGAGGGGAAGGAGAGACAAAGGAAACAAATTAAAGGGGAGGGGAAGGAGAGACAAAGAAAATAAATTAAAGGGGAGGGGAAGGAGAGCAAAGTAAAATAAATTAAAGGAGAGCAAAGTAAAATAAATTAAAGGAGAGCAAAATAAAATAAATTAAAGGAGAGCAAAGTAAAATAAATTAAAGGAGAGCAAAATAAAATAAATTAAAGGGGAGGGGAAGGAGAGACAAAGGAAATAAATTAAAGGGGAGGGGAAGGAGAGACAAAGAAAATAAATTACAGGGGAGGGGAAGGAGAGCAAAGTAAAATAAATTAAAGGAGAGCAAAATAAAATAAATTAAAGGGGAGGGGAAGGAGAGAAAAAGGAAATAAATTAAAGGGGAGGGGAAGGAGAGACAAAGGAAATAAATTAAAGGGGAGGGGAAGGAGAGACAGAAAATAAATTAAAGGGGAAGGGAAGGAGAGCAAAATAAAATAAATTAAAGGGGAGGGGAAGGAGAGACAAAGGAAATAAATTAAAGGGGAGGGGAAGGAGAGACAAAGAAAATAAATTAAAGGGGAAGGGAAGGAGAGCAAAATAAAATAAATTAAAGGGGAGGGGAAGGAGAGCAAAATAAATTAAAGGGGAGGGGAAGGAGAGACAAAGAAAATAAATTAAAGGGGAAGGGAAGGAGAGCAAAATAAAATAAATTAAAGGGGAGGGGAAGGAGAGCAAAATAAATTAAAGGGGAGGGGAAGGAGAGACAAAGAAAATAAATTAAAGGGGAGGGGAAGGAGAGCAAAATAAATTAAAGGGGAGGGGAAGGAGAGACAAAGAAAATAAATTAAAGGGGAGGGGAAGGAGAGCAAAATAAATTAAAGGGGAGGGGAAGGAGAGACAAAGAAAATAAATTACAGGGGAGGGGAAGGAGAGCAAAATAAATTAAAGGGGAGGGGAAGGAGAGACAAAGAAAATAAATTAAAGGGGAAGGGAAGGAGAGCAAAATAAAATAAATTAAAGGGGAGGGGAAGGAGAGCAAAATAAATTAAAGGGGAGGGGAAGGAGAGACAAAGAAAATAAATTACAGGGGAGGGGAAGGAGAGCAAAATAAAATAAATTAAAGGGGAGGGGAAGGAGAGCAAAATAAATTAAAGGGGAGGGGAAGGAGAGACAAAGAAAATAAATTAAAGGGGAGGGGAAGGAGAGCAAAATAAATTAAAGGGGAGGGGAAGGAGAGACAAAGAAAATAAATTACAGGGGAGGGGAAGGAGAGCAAAGTAAAATAAATTAAAGAAGAGCAAAATAAAATAAATTAAAGGGGAGGGGAAGGAGAGACAAAGGAAATAAATTAAAGGGGAGGGGAAGGAGAGACAAAGAAAATAAATTACAGGGGAGGGGAAGGAGAGCAAAGTAAAATAAATTAAAGGAGAGCAAAATAAAATAAATTAAAGGGGAGGGGAAGGAGAGCAAAAGAAAATAAATGAAAGGGGAGGGGAAGGAGAGCACATGGAAAATAAATTGAAGGGAAAGGGAAAGAGAACAAATGGAAAATAAATTAAAGGGGAAGGGAAGGAGAGCAAAGGAAAATAAAGAAAAGGGAAGGAGAGCAGAGCAGAAGAGAGAAAAAAGCAGGAGAGCTGTACCCCCCATCTTTCCACAGAATAATGGTGGTATATCATGACAATATTACTTAACAATATTAAATATTATTAATAATATAATAATTATATTATTTACTATAATTATATATTATCCTAATTATTATATTAATTATTATCATTAAAGGAAAACTCCAGTGCCAGGAAAACAATCGGTTTTCCTGGCACTGGAGGTACCCTCTCCCTCCCACCCCCCAATACCCGGTTACTGAAGGGGTGAAAACCCCTTCAGTCACTTACCTGAGGCAGTGACGATGTCCCTCGTCGCTGTCTCCTCCTCCGCGCCGCTCCTCCTACTGTCTCCGTCGGCCGGTGGGCGAGACTAATCCCACCCACCGGCCGAGGAGACCTAATGCGCATGCGCGGCATTAGCGCTCCCCATAGGAAAGCATTGAAAAAGATTTTCAATGCTTTCCTATGAGGAAATGAGCGACGCTGGAGGTCCTCACACAGCGTGAGGATGTCCAGCGACGCTCTAGCACAGATAATCTGTGCTATGAAGGAGGAAGTGACCTCTAGTGGCTGTCTAGTAGACAGCCACTAGAGGTGGAGCTAACCCTGCAAGGTAATTATTGCAGTTTATAAAAACTGCAATAATTACACTTGCAGGGTTAAGAGTAGTGGGAGTTGGCACCCAGACCACTCCAATGAGCAGAAGTGGTCTGGGTGCCTGGAGTGTCCCTATATTAATTGTTAAAATGTTAATATTAACAATAATATTATGATAATATGTAATATGTTATAATCACAGTATAGTATTATAGTATAGTATTGACTCCTTGACTGACATCAAAATTGAAGATCTCAGCCAATCCGATGCTTTCCTATGGGAAGGCATTGTGATTGACTGAGATCATCAGTTTAGATTATGTTAGCCAATTGGGCGGATCCGGCGCTGGCGGACTTGTGCAGCTCTAGAAATTAGGTACGTTTTTACTACATTGGGGGGGGGTGGGGGCTAAATAGTTAAACACGATAGGGTCAGGAATACACATTTGTGCTCCTGATACTGTAGTGTTCTTTTAATACACTGTTGAACTTTATTTCAACTTTATTTCAGTTTTAGGAGACATCAACAAGAATAACTAAGTAGTCAGCCACAAACCTTTTATCTATACCCAATGTTTGTGTATAGGTATTTTGTAGAATAATTTAATAACAAAAATAAGTTTGTGAATAGTGAGATTATGAGGTTTATTAATGTTTGCCTTAAAATATATAATTTATACAGTTAATTTTATTATCGGCTGCTTATTTTTTCTTTTTAGCGCGCGTGGCGCGGGGGGGTGGGCCTCATATTTGATTTTCGCCTGAGGCCTCAAAAAGTCTAGAGCCGCCTCTGTCTGTGGCATGCGTGTTGAATATACTCATCCTAATTACGTCCTGCTAAACGCCTTCCTCTCCTGTTGCGCTCCCGTCCCTCCTCCCCGTCTACCCGTCCCATTCCTATCGAGTTGCTATGATACAGAAATACATAATAATTTTTTTTTTTTGGTGGGGGTTAACATTGATTATATTGAATTGTATTGAGTGTATTTATATTGAATATATTGAACATATTGAATACAAGAGGGGGGGCAACACTGTGCATCCCCTGCCTCTCCTCCCTTCCATGTACCCGCCTGCCTCCCCGCCTCCCCCACCCCCTGCCGCTTGTTCCCAGATCCCCCTGTCTTCCCCTCCACGCCCTCAGTCTATAATTTGAATGGTATTTGTATTTTAACAGTGAGAGACAGAATAAAAAAAAATCCAGAAAAACGTGTGTCAAAAAAGTTATAAATTGATTTGCATGTCAATGAGTGGAATAAGTATTTTATCCCCTATCATTCAGCAGGATTTGTGGCTCCCATGTGTGTTTATACAGGTAAAGAGCAGAGATTAGGAGCCCTCTCTTAAAGGGAATGCTCCTAATTACCTGTATAAAAGACACCTGTCCACAGAAGCAATCAATCAATCAGATTCCAAACTCTCCACCATGGCCAAGACCAAAGAACTGTCCAAGGATGTCAGGGACACGATTGTAGACCTACACAAGGCTGGAATGGCCTACATGACCATCGCAAAGCAGCTTGGTGAGAAGGTGACAACAGTTGGTGTGATTATTCGCAAATGGAAGAAACACAAAATAACCGTCAGTCTCCCTCGGTCTGATGCTCCATGCAAGATCTCACCACATGAGAACGGTGAGGAATCAGCCCAGAACTACATTGGAGGATCTTGTTAATGATCTGAAGGCAGCTGGGACCATAATCACCATGATAACACACTATACCGAAAAGGACTGAAATCCTGCAGCGCCCACAAGGTCCCTTTGCTCAAGAAAGCACATGTATAGACCCTCCTGAAGTTTGCCAATGAACATCTGAATGATTCAGAGGAAAACTGGGTAAAAGTGTTGTGGTCAGATGAGACCAAAGTCGAGCTCTTTGGCATCAACTCAACTCACCGTGTTTGGAGGAGGAGAAATGTTGCCTATGACCCCAAGAACTCCATCCCCACCGTCAAACATGGAGGTGGAAACATTATGCTTTGGGGATGTTTTTCTGCTATGGGGACAGGACAACTGCACCACATTAAAGGGACAATGGATGAAGCCATGCACTGTAAAATCTTGGGTGAGAATCTCCTTGCCTCTGCCAGGGCATTACAAATGGGTCGTGGATTGGTATTCCAGCATGACAATGACCCAAAACACACAGCCAAGGCAACAAAGGAGTGGCTCAAGAAAAAGCACCTTAGGGTCTTGGAGTGGCCTAGCCAATCTCCAGACCTTAATCCCAGAGAATATCTCTTGAGGGAGCTGAAGGTTTCCAAATGTCAGCTTCAAAATCTTAATGAGAGGATCTGCAAAGAGGAGTGGGATAAAATCCATCCTGAGATGTGTGCAAAGCTGATGGCCAACTACAAAAAAATGCCTGACCTCTGTGATTGCCAGCAAGTACTAAGTAGAAGGGGTCAAATACTTATTTCACTCATTGATATGCAAATCAATTTATAACTTTTTAGACATGCATTTTTCTGTATTTTTTTTTGTTATTCTGTCTCTCATTGTTAAAATACACCTACCATTAAAATTATATACTGAGCATTTCTTCAAATACTTTTTTCCTTCACTGTACATTTATACAGACATACATACATACTGACATACATACATACATACTGACAGACCGACATACTGACAGACAGACATGCATACATACTCAGGGACGGTGCGTCCATAAGGTGGCACAACCGGCCGCCTTAGGGCGCACTGGCCCGGGGGGGTGCTAGATCAGAGCGAGCACTTCCTGTCAGTCCGGTCGAGTACAGGAAACTGCAGTTCCTGTGCAGTCTGCTCTGCTCAGCCACGCTACAATAAAGGTAGGAGACTTTATGGGGACCAAGGGGGGGAGAGAGAGGAGCACTAAGGGACAGGGGGAGAGGTGGTAAGGAACACTATTTAAAAGTGGAGGGGGTGGGTGGTAAGGAGCACTATGGTACAGGGGATGGGGATGGGTGGTAAGGATCACTATGGGACAGGGGAGGGGGTGGGTGGTAAGGAGCACTATGGGATGAGGGGGGTGGGTAGTAAGGAGCACTATGGGACAGGGGATGGGGGTGGGTGGTAAGGAGCACTATGGAACGAGGGGGTGGGTGGTAAGGAGCACTATGGGACAGGGGAGGGGAGTGGGGGGTAAGGAGCACTATGGGCCAGGGGAGGGGGGTAGGTGGTAAGGAACACTATGGGACAAGGGAGGGGGTGGGTGGTAAGGAGCACTATAGGACAGGGGGTGGTAAGGAGCACTATTTGACAGGGGAGGGGGGTGGTAAGGAACATTATGGGACAAGGGAGGGGGGTAAGGAACACTATTTGGCAGGGGAGGGGGGAAAGAACACTATGGGACGACGGGGTGGGTGGTAAGGAGCACTATGGGACGAGGGGTGGGTGGTAAGGAGCACTATAGGACAGGGGGTGGAGAGGGTGGTTAGGAGCACTATGGGCCAGGGGAGGGGGTAGGTGGTAGGGAACACTATGGGCCAGGGGAGGGGGTAGGTGGTAGGGAACACTATGGGACAAGGGAGGGGGTGGGTGGTAAGGAGCAGTATGGAATGGGGGGTGGGTGGTAATGAGCACTATGGGACAGGGGAGGGGAGTGGGTGATAAGGAGCACAATAGCACAGGGCAGGGGGTTGGGTGGTAAGGAGCACTATGGGACAGGGAGGGGAGTGAGTGAGAGGGGAGCACTATGGATCTGGCGTAGGGGGCGACCACTAAGGGGAATGGGGGGCACTGGGTGTTTAAATACAAAGAAAAAGTGAAAAAGACACAGAGGGGCTAGAGAAGAGGAAAAAGAGTCACAGAGGGGCTGGTGGTGAAACACACAAAGGAGCTGGTAAGAGTAAAAGAAACAAAGGGGCTGGGAGAGAAGGAGACACACAAAAGGGGTGGGGAGTAAGACACACAAAGGGGGGTTGTAAGAGATACACAAGGGAGGTGTGACACAATGGGGAAAAATAGGGGGTAAGATACACTAAAGGGGTAATACAATTAAAAAAGAGGATAAGAAACAAAAGGTGGGTTAAGGGGCACACAGGTGAAGATGCTTTTGGTTAGGTGGGTGGGTGGGTAGGCGCAAAAATTATCTTCGCCTATGTACCCAAAAATCCTTGCACCGGGCCTGTACATACTAAGAGATATACATACATACTGACTGTGACGAAACCAATCTCGCCACATTGTATTGGAGGAGCCTGGTTGCCCGCCTGCTGCCTTTGGATTATGGACCGGCAGCTAAAGGGTTAATTTTACTGTGCAGAAGGATTTATTTCTCCCTTTCTGCACAGCAGTTCGGTAGATTTCATATACCGAACAAACAGCCGTTCACCAACCTCCCCAGAGCCGTGGGAAGCCGGCCGGCGTTGTTAATTGGCCACCCAGAAGCTGGAGTGTGCCTCCTATTTACCTCCCTGAAGCTGCGGTTAACCGCAGCTTGATTGCTTGTTAACTTTGTGCCTGCTGTTACACTTTGCGGCCGCTAGGTGGCGGTGTTCTGGAGCTCCCCGGGCAGCCAGCGCTTTTCTGCCCGGCTTTCATGCACCAAAATCGGACACTTTTACGTGCAGGCACCGCTGAACCTCCAGCCCCTGGTTCTCATTCGTATGGATTTGGTGAATGCAGGGAAATTCGGTATTTTATGTTTTAGGTGAATGTTCTAACCCAGATAGCAATGCCATGGAGCCTGTTCATATAATTAAAGACTTTGGCTCCATGGCACTTAAACTGTATTCGGGTGGTCTGGGTGCCATTCACCTAATAATGTGCACTCAGACCTGAGCTATCTGGGGATATGTTACATGTCTGTGTTTTATGTATAAAATATGTCTGTATGTATTTTAACGTGATATACTGTTTCTGTGTCACCACATGCATAATGGAGTCTCTCCCTTGTCCTAGGAGATACTTGAATTACTTCATTAATTATCTCCAGGACAGAGAGGAGGAAACCAGGATGCATTGTGGGAAAGTATTGTGGCTGTGTGTACGAAAATGATACATGTCTGTCTGCTGTTTCAGTCTTCCATCTGGTCCCCTAGGGGAGTGTCCACCAGGTGGGAGACCTGCATAAATACTGGGGCAGGTAGCCCTGAATAAACAGACCACTGCTTGACCCTCAACACGGAGCCTTGTCTCGTTCTTGGGGGGATTCACTGTATGCTGCTGGAGATTGATTGCTAGGAGTGTAAGCTGATGTCTGCTTTTCCTGTTCGTCTGCTAGCAGCTATTCGTGAGGTTCCAGTTTGGAGTGCTATCTTATTCCCTGGTATGCAGTTCGGGAGTTTGATGTATTCACCTATATCCAAATTCGTGAGTTTTGGTGCTTTTACAGTAGCTGTGCCTTTTTGGGAAAAGGGGATTATCGCCTAAACTGATTTTTCCCCTTTTATGCTGAAACGGTCCGTAACACTGACATACATACTAACATACTGACACACACATCTAATTTTTCAGCCCCCCTTCTGTTTCTTACCTTTTCGTTGCAGGTGGGTGGCTGGGGCCGATGGGAGTCGGCTGCCTCTCCCCTCCTTACAGGGTCCACTCTGCCTCCTCTCTCCCACGCAGAATGAGCTGGGAGGAAGTGACCAACCGTCACTTCCTACTAGCATTTCTTGCGGTGTTGATGCAATTTTTAAATGGGTCCGGTCACGCTATTACACGACCACAGCGGGCCCTTGCAGATATAGGACCCATCAGGAGGCCCATATGCTTGGCTAAACAGTAAACTGTGTCCAGGTGGTAATTCAACTGCAAAAAAGTCAAGTCAGAAACATTGTCTACTGAGTCGCAGACGTTTTTCCAATTTTTCTGCTAAGTCCTATAGAGTTTTTTTTTTGGGGGGGGGGGGGAAATCATCTTTTAATCTTATGGTAATCATCCATTTTCCAACACTGTAGACCATGCTTTTGCTAGTAGAGCTTTAGATCTTTTGTTTCTCCTTATTAGAAAGAGGGAAAAAAAATCGAGAGGTTGTAAAGTAAGCAGATCTTGCGTTCATGTGAATAAATACAGGGAAGAAAACGAAATTCCATGGTAAAATGGAAAGTTTTGTTTTGCTAAAGTAAAACTTCCCGTAAATGAGATTTGTCATCCACTTATGTGAACCAGCATTAGCTTTCCAAACTTAAAATTACAAGAGACTCATTCTGCTACCAAAGACGCCAAGAGACTGGATGAATAACATTTGACATTTTAACATCTGGGGATTTTGAAAATTCCTTCCTCCCATTGTGGTATGCTTCTTTGGTAACATTGGCATTAAGATCAAGGACAGAAAAGAAAAACACAAAACCACAGACTTAACCATGTATGCTGTAAAATTCATTTAACCTTTGAAGTTCCAAACGGTCGAGTTATGCACTGCACCACGAGGACTTACTTTGCTTATACAAACAGCACTTCTACGGTTAAATCAAACGCACCATGGTTATATAAGGATTATTTTTACACATTATACATGTACAATTGCATGTTTTAGCTGCTCATTTAAGTGTTTAACATCTCTCGCCAGGCCTGGATAAGCTTAATGTATCACAATTCTGCCAGAATTCTAATGAAATATTATTATTTTACCCATTTATAAGGATATGCAAAGACAGGACAGCTTGCTGGAATCCAAATATTAACTGGCATATAGCAATCAGAAAGTTAGAAACAAGTATTCTTTATTGATTATTTGCAACAATAATGAGAGAGATTTAAGGTGTGATCATTTCCTCCAGGGAGAGAGCGAGCAGGCGTACATAAAAAAAAAAAAATCATATATTTAAAAAGGAGACTCGCGTTACCAGTCATTTTATGACCAATAGGAATCCAGCGATCTTTACTTCCTTTTACTCAACTGTATATGTGAGAGTGAGAGTAATGGTAATGTATTAAACTAAGCAGAGGTCATGTTAAGACTTTGGGATGGAGGTTTGTGGAGAAATGAAGCAGAGAATATCTATTTCTTCCAACATAATCCCCTTGGGACTCTAACCACTCCATCCTACCGAGGCACATCAATGGAAATGTGCTTATAAACACTATATGTTCACAGAATCTGGGGAGTGAAGTTTCTCTGTGGTATATATTTATATTTGTATATACACACAGGGACGGGAGCAAAACTATGGAGTTGGCCTGGACCAAGAGGGCTGCACTCACCCGAACATGAATACATTATAAGGGTGCTGCTGGGGCCAATTACAATGTTAGACATATTATTATTATTATTATTATCATTATTATGTTGTTATTATTATACACACAAGATACATACACACACACACATGCTTTACACTTGCTATATATACATATATATATATATATATATATGGATATAACGAGTAGCAGCTACTTTCAAAATCTTACAAGTCAAGACAGGGAGTTAATGGCCTCTAAAAGGCAGTCACCAATGACTAATGACTCCGGTTATTCTGTATATAACCAATGTTTAGTAACTGGTTTCTGACTGCTTTCACCTCTCTCACTACTCATTACCAGCTGCCCCTAACCCTAAAAACTAAACACCATCTTCTGATCTGGTGGAAAGAACTTTAAAACAGCCTTATACGTCATTAAGGAATAAATACATGTTATCCCTATAGCACTACATTGAATCCCTCAAACACATATCATAACATATTAAATATTACAATAAAGAAATACCATGAATGAATAGACTGGATGTAGAATGTAAAAAAGAATGCATTTTTTTTTTTCCAATAAGTAAAGCGAATGCTTCATTTAAATGAACAATTATATGGGGAAAAGACATAAAAGAGGACTGTGCTTTTTTGGAAGGTCTATGTCTATGTTTTCTAAGTTTATCCAGAGACTGTTCGAGATGTTGAGCCTGGAGGGTTTAGAAGTTTTGGACCAATAGTTCCAATTGGAAATTGACTGGAGATAAAAAGGTTTCAGTCAGATCCAGAAGATTTAATCTATAATTTGAATATAAAGGCGTATATTTAGTACTGGTATGTTTGGAGTTATTGCATGAGAGTTTGTAGTAGTGATTGTGATCAGGTTTGGATCTATTGCAAACATTACAAGATGAAACATATTGGACAACTGATTGGTGGAATTTGGGCCACATGAAGTGTCTGTGAAGTAGGTATAATGTATTTTTAAATCCAGGATGTCACTTTAAGCGCCTCTAATCATAAAGACATTGGTATGTACAGGAAATTATCCTTAAAGGCTCACAAGCAGGGTCCTCTACCTTTTGTATCGGTCTGTTCTTATTTTGTTTGTCTACTTCTCAATTGTACAGCGCTGCGGAATATGTTGGCGCTTTATAAATGCCAGTAATAAATAAATAAATATACTAAAGACAGTTTTGTTGTTTGACAGCAGGATTGCTGGACAATTCAGTATCCTTGTTAGGTACACTGAGTATCTTATCCATGAACCTGGATGTAATCACAATCAATTTGTCTGTAGGGATTATCAAAACAGGCCTTTCATTGAGTTCTTCTGGGTAAGGTGTTCGATAAATGGAGCCAGCCTTTCCATTACTGGATCCAGATCTGTATATAATATTAAAATTAAACAACAACAAAAAACTCCAACCAACTTATCTAGCAGATAGGGTTTTGTTGTTTCGTAGAAACGTAAGGATTTTCTGGTACATGTTGTAATAGGCTTTCAACATGTTGGATTACTTCAAGAAATGAAAGAGAATTTATTAGATCTGCTTTTACGGAGACAATTTCATCAGAGCATTTAGGGCAGGGGGCAACTCAGCATGAGGCAGTTTATCTGATTAGTAAAGGTAGTGTATGCCTAAGACCCAAGGTCTAGGTAACACAAGTGAGATACAGATCTCAGAAGCCTGCTAAAATTAATAATCTTTAATTAGGTATACTTAACCATGAACAAATAAAACAACATAAATGTGGATACTTAAAGTAAAAAATCACCCAAAACGGTGCAAGAGGAGATTGAAAGGGGCTCAGGGAGTAATGGATGAGGTATCAACTTAGGCAAAAGTGCTCTAGATGTATACTCATTACTGGGGAATGGGAGGTACCAATGTACACTTAACTACCCGGCTGAATCGTTACAGAACCAAACCCTTAAAACTGGGAAGGGAAGTAACCGCTAGTATGATACTCCAACTGTGGAGTGCAGCATAGAACCACAGAAGTGTATATTCGTATGGAGGTATAGATACAATGAGCTCTTAACAATATAACACTTCAAGGTATTGCAACAGGTAATGTTACATACTTGCTTAGAGGTCACAGGTGGATCATGTGGCCATCACAAAGTTACACTAGAGGGTACTGCAACTTATAATAGTACAGAAATATACATATGGCCACACCTTTATAGCTAGATGCAGGACAGTAACATTAAGTACTAGGTAGATAGTATAGATGTGGGATACTTAGATGTTCCCCTATTAAATATAAACGGACTCAATACTTCTTGGAACTAGCCACAGTGCTGTATGCACTGACTGGTCAAAGCAAGGCTAATAAAGTCGTATTGCACACTTAGTCTATTTTAGCTGGAATCCAACAGATAGTAGTAATAATAGTACAACTCCCTTCTTCCCTCCAAAAAAACCTCCAAACAGGCCCCAGCTCCTCTTGTCCTAATACAACACCCCTAACATAGTGAAGTGAAAAATCGTGAGGAAACCGTGATTATAAAATCATCTAAATTCTCTGCATGTCTGCCTAACGCGTTTCGGCGCTGTACAAAGCGCCTTTCTCAAAGGCTGTCATAGAAAAAGGCGCTTTGTACAGCGCCGAAACGCGTTAGGCAGACATGCAGAGAATTTAGATGATTTTATAATCACGGTTTCCTCACGATTTTTCACTTCACTATGTTAGGGGTGTTGTATTAGGACAAGAGGAGCTGGGGCCTGTTTGGAGGTTTTTTTGGAGGGAAGAAGGGAGTTGTACTATTATTACTACTATCTGTTGGATTCCAGCTAAAATAGACTAAGTGTGCAATACGACTTTATTAGCCTTGCTTTGACCAGTCAGTGCATACAGCACTGTGGCTAGTTCCAAGAAGTATTGAGTCCGTTTTTATTTTTATATTTAACAGGGGAACATCTAAGTATCCCAAATCTACACTATCTACCAGTCAGTGCATACAGCACTGGGGTTAGTTCTAAGTAGTGTTGAGTCTGTTGATATTTAATAGGGGAACATCTAAGTATCCCACATCTATACTATCTACCTAGTACTTAATGTTACTGTCCTGCATCTAGCTATAAAGGTGTGGCCATATGTATATTTCTGTACTATTATAAGTTGCAGTACCCTCTAGTGTAACTTTGTGATGGCCACATGATCCACCTGTGACCTCTAAGCAAGTATGTAACATTACCTGTTGCAATACCTTGAAGTGTTATATTGTTAAGAGCTCATTGTATCTATACCTCCATACGAATATACACTTCTGTGGTTCTATGCTGCACTCCACAGTTGGAGTATCATACTAGCGGTTACTTCCCTTCCCAGTTTTAAGGGTTTGGTTCTGTAACGATTCAGCCGGGTAGTTAAGTGTACATTGGTACCTCCCATTCCCCAGTAATGAGTATACATCTAGAGCACTTTTGCCTAAGTTGATACCTCATCCATTACTCCCTGAGCCCCTTTCAATCTCCTCTTGCACCGTTTTGGGTGATTTTTTACTTTAAGTATCCACATTTATGTTGTTTTATTTGTTCATGGTTAAGTATACCTAATTAAAGATTATTAATTTTAGCAGGCTTCTGAGATCTGTATCTCACTTGTGTTACCTAGACCTTGGGTCTTAGGCATACACTACCTTTACTGTCCTACTGTATATAATACAAGGGTTACCCCCTATTGAGATACGATCTGGACACACTTACCCTATCCCCGCAAGGGGGTACTTTCTTTTTCTTTAGTTTATCTGATTAGAAGAGGCCACTCCTGGATTGATTTCAGAGTGTTATGCCATCCCATCCCATGTCTACTGCACATCTCTGCAACTCAGCGATGTGATATTACGCTAGTCTTTTGCCTTGTTGAAGAGATCTGATAGCTGAGTCAGCAATATCTTGCTTATTCAGATCTTTACATAGAAGTGAGCATTGAGGATGGTATCATTGTTATCCAAGAAGGGTTCTCAGGATATCGGATTACTGCCTAGGAAACCATAGGAGGAACTTTGTTTTTTTCAGGAGTGCATGTTTGCAAAGAGCAATTTTTGGAACGATCTCCTGAAAGTTTTTCTGGTAGATATACAGATGGTTCAGAGATATCAGTTACGGGTCCTCTTTTGTCAGGCAGTAAAAAAACTTTCATTTCCAATCTTCCTTATATATAACACAAGAAGCTCATTAGCTATAATCTTGAAATCCTGGAAAAGTATTTACACTCTTGAGCATTAATACTTGCTGGCTCCATAGTGTGCTCAGATATTATGTTAGTATTATTTTCAGAGAGAGAGGAACATGGTAGTCACCATCACTAGGGATGGAAGACGGACACTATATGTAGGTCACCAGATTCCTCTTGTGTTTTTGTCACCCTGTGCCTAGTATTGGTGCAGGGTATGTTGAATGTATTGATTGTCTGTGCCTTCCTTCTCTCCATTTTTTCCGTTCTATTGTTTCCCCAGCAGGGCATTGTCCCAGGGACACTGCCAGACCAGTTTAAACTAGCTGCCCCATCTCTCCTCAATTTCCCGTTTGGTTCTCAGCACTTGCTATTGTCTGGCTCCATCCTTCCTTGTACTATAGTGTTCTGTTTTAAAATGTAAAAAAAAATTAAAATGGGTTTCTTGATAGAAAGCTATTTGCGCTTTATATTTGATAGCCTCTGTTAAAGCTAATCTATGTTTAAGAGGCAAATTTAATCCTTTAGTGTTAAGCGAAAATAGTGTAGTAGTCATCCTGTTCTTAGAAAAAAATAATAATAATAAACATTATATGTGTATGAATTTGTGTAGTCATGCAAGAAAAAACAAAAACATTGCTTTTGGCCCATATTTATGTAAGCAGAAAAGGTTCTTTCCTTCGCCTTCTTTTCGGTGTTTCTTCGCCTGCAATTTTTCCTACGCGACCTGATATTACTTATATTACACAACATAAAAAAAACTAAAGAAAATAAATGAAACTAGACAAAACCAGAAATATTAAACTTTATTTACAATGTTCAGATGATTCATGACTATCCTGAATATAGACAGTATTGATAAGGCTCTATTGAGCCTTGGGAGAGATAGTGATATTGAGTGATGGGTGTTGTAGCCCATAAAGAAATAAAAACAAAAACAAGCAAATAAAACACCTCTATTTCTAATAAATAGCTGATTAGAAATCTTTTATTTTACTACTTTCGCTGCTGCTTCAAACATATAGTAAGCATCAAGCTATTATTCCAGACCAAGGAGGGAAGAGGAGAAAAGAAAATAAATACATATGTAAATAATAATTTTTAACCAATTTAAAAAACGGAAATATATAAAAAATTATTTAAACTCTCACTTCCCAATACCCTTCCTAATTTGATATTGCTATATCCTCCAGCAAACTTCTCAGTTGCTAATATGAAAAATAAATAAATAAATAAAGCCTGTACCTTTTCCTAAATACGACCTGTATTAAACATTCAATATGTTTGCATCACCATAAGGATACAATGTAGCAAGATGCAGAAATTCAAATTTGTAAAGATATAGCTACAACAAAGTTGCGAGCATTCTCCTAACTAGCCCCTATGATAGAAACCATACATAGTCGCAAAATTTCATAGATACAAGATTGAAGATTTGCATAAATTCAGACTTAGAAGTCCGATTAGATTTCTTTTGTTGTTCTGCGTCTAGGAAGGCAACTGGAATTTGCCACCCTTGAAGGAGATGACTGCCATCTTTCGGGTTAAGGACTTGCCGCTCCATGCCATTGCACTTCACTATAAAACGTGTCGGATAACTCCATTTGTACATCACTTCTGCCTCTCATAATGCCTTTGTAACAGGTGCAAACCCTTTGCGCTTTTGCAATGTTGCTGCAGATAAACCCACAAATATTTTCACTCCTGCAAATTTTCCAGGTCGGTTTTCCATTTTCCTTGAAGCTTGCATAATCCGTTCTTTGGCTGTATATGTGTGTAATTTTATGATAATATCTCTAGAAATCGAGACAGGTGGATTTTTGGGCTTTGGTAAACGATGGGCCCTCTCTATTAATAGATCTGTTCTGTTAGCTCAGGAACCAATTCGTATGGTTCAAGTATTCTGTAATGCCTTGTAGGCGTATATTATCTTGATGGTCTCGATCTTCATGATCTGCTACTTCATCTGTAAGTGCCGCCAGCTTATTTTCCAGCTCAGTGTGGGATTCTGTTAAGAAGTTATGCGCCTCAATAAGCTCCTCTAGTTTCTCCTCCAGTCGGGCAGTACCAACACCTATCTCCTGGATGTCAGCCCTGATATCCCCAGCCATCTTGGCAAAGTCTATCTGGAGAGAGGTTCTGAGTATTGTAACATTTTTTGTATTGAGTGATCTGTTGCTGGTTTTATTATGGATGTTGGAGCTTGGGCCAGCAATGAGATCGATATACAGTCACTCTTATCGGAGACCAGTGAAGCCGGTGAAACAGATGACACAGATGATTCAGGCTGCTCTGAAATCATTTCTTTATCTACTTCAGCGTTTACCTGATCTTGTGAGTGCTGCATTGCTAGCACTGACATCTGTGGAGCAACCGTCTGCTTAGTCTTTTTGGAAGATTTGCGTCGCTTTCCCGGCTTTTTGGAGTTGCTGTTTGGGCTCAATATGCTCATCTGCTTGCTGCTCCTACACCTCTCCCAGAGCTACCTGCTCCCACGTTCATCGCGGTGAGTGTCTTAACCCCACCCCCCAAAAAAATTGTAACACGTTTTTCTAGAAATAATGTTCACAGTAATAGCGGAAAACACTTTCGGGGAGGTCATTATGGGGGACGACACTAACTTTTTGCTAGAAAGTACTCTAGATACTTCCTCTTTTGACATGGTCACTTAGATCATGGCTAAAAAAAAAAGCATCAATTAACTAGATGTTTAAATAATATCATTCTTCAAAATAATTTCTTGGCACCATAGCCAGTTTTACATGCCACTGAAAGAGACTATACGTTCCATTCAATGGCCCATACTTCCTATACTAGAATAGATAGGTTTTTGGTACCAAATACGCTTATGCATAAAATTCAAGGAGTCCATATTGGTTTAACCCCTTAACGCCGTTACGGCGTTCTATGCCGTCGCGGCTTTAAAGGGCTTTAGAGCCGTTGCGGCGGCATAGAACGCCGTAACGGCTGAAGCCCCCAGGAGGTAAGCTATACTTACCTCCACCGCGATCCTCTTCTGGGGTCTACCTGAGAGCCCAGGCAGCTCCCCTCCGGCAAATGAGGCCCCCGGGGGCCATGTGATCGCTCTCAAAGAGCGATCACATGGCCCCCTATAGCTGGCTATGGATCTGCCAGCAGGGGGACTGTCTAAAATATTAGAGAGTCCCCCTGCTGGTAGGTAGTGTAAAAAAAAAATTAAATACACATGTTAAAATAAAATACAAGTATTTATATATATATAATATATGTATATATATTATTTATATAATATATATACATATTATATATATGTAACGTCATACGTAATGTATTTTAATATTAATATTAGTATATATATTAGTATTAAAATACACTTAGAATGACGTTACATATATAATATGTATATATATTATATATATAATAGATCTACATATATATATTATATATATATATATACGTATAATTACAATAATAAATAAATAAAATAATAAAATAAATAAATAAAATATTGAAACAAAATTTAAAAGAAATTATATATTCATATGTAATTTCATTCTAACTGTATTTTGTTATTAATATATATATTGGAAACAGAATACACTTAGAATGACATTCTATATATATCTATCTATATATAAAATACAAATAACCGCAAATATATATAGATAGATAAATACATATAATTACATGAAAGATTACATTAGTATACACGTAGAATTTAAATACCTATAAATGCATATATATTAAAATTCTACGTGTATATTTAAGTAATTTTTTAACATAATTATGTCATTTAATTAATTAAAATTTGATTGACATGCCTGACAACACAGGGAGAAAGTGCAGAGAATTTAATTCGCAAGCACTATATTTGACCCTGTAACTCTCCAAGACACCATAAAACCTGTATATAGGGGGTACTGTTTTACTCAGGAGACTTCGCTGAACTCAAATATTAGTGTTTCAAACTGGTAAATTGTATTACAACGATGATATTTTAAGTAAAAGTGACGTTTTTTGCATTTTTTACAAACAAACGGCACTTTTATGGACTATATTATTGTTGTAATATGTTTTACTGTTTTAAAACACTAATATTTGTGATTAGTGAAGTCTCCCAAGAATAACAGTACCCCCCATGTACAGGTTTTATGGTGTTTTGGAAAGTTAGAGAGTCACATATAAGGCTCGCATTTCATTTTTTTGACATTGAAATTTGCCAGATTGGTTATGTTGCCTTTGAGACCGTATGGTAGCCCAGGAATACGAATTACCCCCATGATGGCATACCATTTGCAAAAGTAGACAACCCAAGGTATTGAAAATGGGGTATGTCCAGTCATTTTTAGTAGCCACTTAGTCACAAACACTGGCCAAATATTAGTTTTTTGCTTTTTTCACACAGAAACAAATATGAACGCTAACTTTGGCCAGTGTTTGTGACTAAGTGGCTACTAAAAAAGACTAAACATACCCCACGTTCAATACCTTGGGTTGTCTACTTTTTCAAATGGTATGCCATTATGGGGGTAATTCTCATTCCTGGGCTACCACACCGTCTCAAAGGTAACATTACAAATCTGGCAAATTTCAATTTGAAAATGGAACGTTCTATATTTGACCCTGTACCTTTCCAAAACACCATAAAACCTGTTAATGGGGGGTACTGTTGTACTCGTGAGACATCGCTGATTACAAATATGTGCATTTTGTTGCAGTAAAAAAAAAAAACAGTATTATGACATTTACAGCTAAAATGTGAGGCGGAACTACAAATTAAAAAAAAAAAATCAAATTTCTTACAGTTTTTTTTTATTTTATTCATAATAAATTGTTTCATATATAAATATTTTATATGAAATGAAAGCCCTGTTTCTCCTGAACAAAATGATATATAATAAGTGTGGGTGCATTTAATATGAAAGAGGTGAATTACGGTTGAACAGACATATAGCGCAAATTCCAGTTTCTGTTTACGTTTTGTTTTGATCAGAACGTGCACTATTGACTCCGTCCTGAAGGGGTTAATAACATGGTCAGATCACACACCAATCACACTAACTATGTCAGGACACTTTCCAAGTAAAGGGAGGGGCTCATGGCGCATGAATGATTCAATCCTTCTAAATCCAGATATAGAAACTGCAATGCGTGAAAAATTGGTTTCTTAATTTCAGATAAATAAATCCCCTGACTCTTCAATAAACACAATTTGGCAAGAACACATAGCTGTTATTAGAGGGCTTTTTTATTAAATATACCAGCTTTGCCAAAAAACTGAGAATGGAAAAATATACAACATTAATTACACAATTGACAGAACTGACACATCAAAACTAATTTAATCCATCTACTGCTATTCAGAATAAATTATATGATTTGCAAACTCAGCTGGGAGATTTAGAAACAGCTAAATCTACTTATTTATTAAGAGGACTTAAACACTGCTTTATGTGAAGGGAAATAAAGTAGGT
Source organism: Pelobates fuscus (assembly GCF_036172605.1). Lineage (NCBI taxonomy): Eukaryota > Metazoa > Chordata > Amphibia > Anura > Pelobatidae > Pelobates > Pelobates fuscus. Next base: position 328,053,183 of record NC_086320.1, on the reverse strand, counting down.
AAAGTGTTAGCTTCTCAACTCAAGGCACAGGCATCAACACCAAAAATAGCTTACATATTTGCAAGGGACAAAAGAAAAATGATGAACCCACAAGATACTGTGGAGGAGTTTGACACATTTTATAGTGGCTTATACAATCTAAAAGATAGCTCTCAAGTACTGATTCTGACTAAAGAAAAAATATAACAATACCCGTCTTCTGTGAAATTCCCTAGTTTGTCTACAAAGGAGCTAGACTCTCTCTCTAGACCAATTGAACGGCAGGAAGTAGTGCAAGGGGTGTCATGCTTGCCAGGGCACAAATCCCAAACATATAAAGAGATACTCTCCCCACATCTTACAGACCTTTTCAATAATGGCTATAACCAGGGTGCTCTACTTCAGGAGTTACTTCAGGCTCACATATCGATATTACCAAAGCCAAGTGAACCACCTATGAGTTGCCCAAATTTTCGACCTATTTCTTTGCTAAATAGCGATGTGAAGCTCTATGCTAAAATTCTGTCCAACAGATTGGCCAGGATTTTGGCACAAATCCCTCATAATGATCAGGTGGAGTTTGTGCATGGCAGGCAAGGGTTTTGAATATACTTTCCTATATGTCTAAATTGAAATTAGAGGACCTTCTCTTAGCACTAGATGCGGAGAAGGCCTTTGACAGATTAAATTGGCAATATATGGAACAGGTGTTGATAAAATATGGAATTCTATCAACTTTTATAAATGGCATTATGGCTCTCTATAATCAACTTATGGCACAAGTGTTAAATGCAGGCTTTATTTCCTCTTCCTCTAATATCACAAACCGTACAAGACAGGGGTGTCCCCTGTCCCGACTTTTTTAATAATGTCTTTAGAACCTCTAGCACAGAAAATCAGATTAAATAGAGGTATAAAGGGCATACTGATGGAATACAAAGAGTATTGCCCTTCCATGTTTGCAGATGATATCCTACTTACAGTAAGTGATCCATCCATCTCTGTGCCTAATTTACTTGTCCTAACGGAATATAGTAAAATATCATATTACAAGCTAAACAGAACAAAAACACAAGCTTTACCAGCTAGATTAAATGTTCAAAAAATACAAGATTTACAGAAGTTGTACAATTTTGACTGGAGACACACATACCGTATATTACTTATTTGAGAGTGAAAATAGCCTCATCTTTAGGTGACATTTTTAAGTTAAATTACTCTCCATTGGTAAAGAAAAGCAGAGAAGATCTAGCTAAATGCAAATCAATCAAATTATCATGGTTGGGTAAAATCAATGCACTGAAGATGGCGCTACTTCCAAAGATCCTTTATATTTTCCGGATGTTACCAGTCAAAATCCCAGTATGCTTCTGCAAAAAACGACAGACAGTGGGTAATTCGTTTGTATGGGATAAATGTAAATTTAGAGTTCCCTTGGCCCTATTACAAATATCGGTGAAGAGAGGAGGAGTGGGCATACCACATTTTGCCTACTTTCACACTTCTATTCTTGAATCAGCAGTAAAGACTGGGGCGTACCTAGAGCATTTAGCACCCGGGCGGGTCCTATTTTTGGCATCCCTCCCCACTCCCCCCCCCCCAACTTTAAAATGTAAAAAACAACCGCAATTTAAAAAAAAAAAAATTATTTAGCACTAAGCAGTGTACATGCTTTTGAATGTAAACATGTTTTTGTATGGAGTATGTTTGAGTGAACGTAGGGTGTGTGTCTGTATGTGGTGTTGGCATTTGAATGCAGGCATGCATTTTTATGTAGTGTGTGTGGTTATATATAATGGTGGAGTTTGTATATAGTGTTGATGTTGAAATGCAGGGGTGTATTTGTGTGTAGTGTTGGCGAAGATTCTGAGATGTATGCACATAGACACATAGTCACACACAGATACACAGACACACATGCAGACACAGTGGCATCTCTAGGAACAATATATAGGGGTGGGCAGATAAGATACTACAGTCCAAACTGGGGGGCACTAAAACCTTTCACTAGGGGATGGGGTAATGTGCTGCCGTTGGCTGCCTGATGCCAGCATGCAGTGCACGTTGGCATCGGTCAACAAATTTCCTTATAATTCACATTAGCCACACAGAAATTAGTTATATTCTGGTACTAAACAGAAAATCAGTAAGCAGAACAAGTATTCAGTCAGGTGGGAACATGGTTAAAGTCTGTATTCTTTTTTCACATCATCTTCCCACAAGGACAATTCATGCTGCAGTATAGATGTGAATGTAGATGGTCCACCGAAAACTAGTTCACACCTTTTACTTTCATATACTGCAGAAAAAACTTCACTCACAGTTGGAATAATGGGTGATTTCCAGTGTCAGGAGATGATGGAATCTGCTGAGATCAAAAGATGGCCTAGCATAATTTGTTTATACTTAGGCATGTTAGATGGAATTTGCTTAAAGAGACAAAGACACGAGGATAAAACTACATCGAATTTTAAAATGTGATAAATTAATTTAAGTATGCACAGCCTATAAGATTCGATTTTGGGACACGAATAGAAGATGTGGAACAATGTACCAGTGTGACCACAGTTTCTCCAACATTTATTGTTCTCACTAAGGTTTCATTTAAAGTTAAGTTTTGAAGGGGTTAGGTACCATCTATAAAAGAATTTGTAGTGAGATTCCAAATGATTTGTGCATTGAGTGATTCCTTTTAATGATAATAAGAAATTATTCCACTCCTCTACTGTGTATATCCCACCCAGCTCACTCTCCCATCTCATCATGTAATTCAATTTATCATACATGTCACCTGCAAAAATATGATAACGCGTGGAGATGCTTTGTTTCTGACCAGGATCCATTAAATAAATGTTTTCTAGTTTAGACATGTCTAATTTCAACAAGTTCAGATCCTGATCGGAAAGAGCAAAATGTTCACTAATTGTAGTCACAAGTCTCAGGCATCAATTAAACTCAATTTATATTTTTCTTTTAGTTGATCGAAAGGCAGAAGGCGATTGGAAGAAAATAAATCATCAATATGGACAATCGAATGGGAGGCCCAGTAATTTACATCCAATTTAGGTAAAGCATAACGCACTGCTCATAATGGTGCAGCCCTAGACCATATGGCATGCGGTCGAATTTTCATGAATAAAAGTTTCCACATCTTAAGGGTTAATTTAGTGGAGGGAAATAAGTGAGATACAATTTTATTTGCCTTCATCTCAAGCCATTGGGGTCTGGCATTATCTAAGTTAAATTTAAAAGCCATAGCCGCATTAGTCGTTAGTTGTGTAATAGTAGTAAATAAAAACCCATACCTCCACCAACTCTTGGTTTTTGCAAAATGGATAATGGAATCCTTCCAGATTTTTTGTTCCAAAAAAAATGAAACAAGGGCAGGGTGGATTTTCCTAAAAAAAATTATAGAGGTATAGGGAGCAGAATATAAGTATGTATATGTATGTATGTATAATTTTTTTGGAAGGAGAGTCCTTTTGACCGAATTAATTCTCCCTAACCATGAAATTTCGAGACCACACCATCGGACAAGACCTTTTCTAAATTACATCTATGTATCTTGGACAAATTATTTCACATGTTTATGCCCAGATAGGATATATATGATATATGATATATATGAATACCTTCAATCGAAATCATACATTTTCTTCATGGTGTCTAAAGCAAACCATGGTATAAAGAATTGGAGAGCTCGAGTTTTTACTGTATTTAATTTATAATATGAGATATTGCCAAATTCTTGCAGAATAGATATCAGTGGAGGTAGTGAGGTCAGATGATTTTTTAAAGCAAGTATGATGTCATCTGCAAATAGACCAATTTTATGTTCTTTATCTCCTACAGAGATGTCCTCAATGTCAACTGATTGACGTATCAATTCAGACAGAGGCTCCATCGCCAGCATGAATAAAATGGCAACAAGGGACAGCCCTGTCTTGTGCCATTGGATAATTCAAAAGTTTTAGACATGAATCCAGCCGCCGAAACTGTGGCCGTAGGTCTGCAATAAAGTGTGAACACAGCCCTGATGAAAGGAACAGGCAAGTTGAAACACGACAACACTTCACCTAAGGTAACCCCAATTAATCCTATCGAACGCCTTCTCCGCATCCAAAGATAGAAGCAAAGAGGTTGTGCAATCTAGTCTAATTTGGTGTAATGATTTTATAAACCGGTGTGTGCTATCCGGTGCCATAATAAATCTCACTTGATCATTATCAATCAATGATGGTAAAGCTGGAGATAATCTGTTTGCTAATATTTTAGAGTATATATTTGTTTCATTATTTATCAATGATATGGGATGAATGGGATGAATATTTGAGCACACAATGTGTGCTTTACCAGTCTTAGGTGATGTTATTATTTGATCATTTAAATTCTCCTCCGGCATTTCACCCAATTTCCAATAGTTGAGTTAAATATGGGATCAAAATGCCAGAGAAGGATCTATAAGAAGACATGGTAAATCAGTCAGGACCCAGGGCTTGCCAATTGGTATCATATTGATGACTTTGGCAATTTCATCTGAGGAAATAGGAGAATTTAGTCAGTCTAATTTGTCTCTAGAGATTTGCTTCAGAGGGACCCTATCCAGAAAAGAGCATATTAGATCAAATGTTGGTTGCCTAATAGTAGGATCTGACGTTCCATATCTGAAATAAAATCAGGAAAACCATGGGTATAATGCACACATTCCACCCAGGAGCCCCGATTTCAGCACTAGGGGCAGTCTCACCATGGCTTTCATTGAAGACTTGAGCTAAATTTGAAATCCACCACATAAGTGATATTTTTAATATAGTTATAACTTCACCTTTCCCAGTGATTCATGAAAAGTATGCCATATCTAAATCGTATATTTTCCAATATTTGCAATTGAAGAGTATTATTTAAACTCATGTCCTACATCATTCAGAATTACCCCCTTCCATCTCTCTTCATCAAAGGCTTTTGAAGACATTTTTAATCGTTGTAGGTTCACCCCACTTAAGACAAATGCATTGTCTCTATGTTATAGAGCCAAACTGGAAAATATACCAGATTAACAATTTAGTTTTATGACAGCATGGAGGGAGGAATGGGACCAGGCACCAATAGGGAATCAATATATTGAGTCATTGAATGCGCTAACGGGCCTTACTTCTTGTTATTCACGTATTGAGGCACATACAAAACTAGTCTATAGATGGTATATGACACCAAGCCGACTCAATAAGATATATCCCCACTTATATCCCTATTGCTGGCGTTGTGGAGAGAAAGAAGGAAATATGATTGACATTTGGTGGCAATGCAGGGTTATTAAACCTTTGTGAAAAGAGGTCTTGATTATATTGAGACTATTACATATAAAAGACATTACAGTTAATCCTCATACATGTCTTTTTTTGTTATTTCAAGATGCCACAGGCATTAAGCATGGTGGCAATAGGGGGTAAATTTGTCCTGTTGGTACAGTTAGGGAAAGTGATGGCAATTAAGTGATGGCAATTAAGTGATGGTGAAAGTTAAAAGTTTTGGAAGTAAAGTGAAAGTTTATGTGAATATGTTACCGTTATCAAGTTATGGTGGTATGCCCCTTTTAAGCTTTAAATAAACACCACGGCCTAGCCCATTGAAATAAATATAAACTGTGTCTGTGTTTATTGTGTAGTCCAAGTTATTTATGCGAAATATTGCCTACCAGACATAATACTGGACAGAGGCAGGCTTCAAAGGAGATGACAGCTATAGTAAATTTAGCAGCCAGAACCCTTACAGCAGGAAACTGGAAACAAGCCACCTGTCCCACACGTAATCAATTGATAAAATAAGACAATATTATCTATATGAATATGCAGCTGTAACATCTGCGAGAAGTCAAACCAAATTCTTAGAGGTATGGAAACCATGGTTAGACTTAAAGACATTGGAATGTTAGGGACTAGCCAAACAATTGAGCAGACATAGGTTGACAGGGAATACTGATAAGATTAGGGCTGTATAAAGCATTATGAAGGAGCACTAGAATTATTAACGGTAACAATAGTGTTATAGATATTACTATGATTATTACGGTTGTATTTTTATCTACAATATGCATCAATTCTTTGGTGTATTTTTTTATGTTTTTCATGTATTTTTTTTATTTTGTGAGGTTTATGTGTATCCCCTTCTGTCCTTTTTCTTCTCTTTGTCCCCTACATAAATAATAAAGTACAAATTTAAAAAAATATGTGTGCTATGTATATTAAGGGTAGTTGCTGTTTTTATCTTCACCAAGTGTCGTCTGGTGTTTGGGGAAAAGGGTATAATCTGCTGATGAAAAGGGTGTCCAGGGCTATAAACACAGTAGGCTGGTACAGGGTGGAAAAGGCCCTCAGTGATCCCAGTCAAGCCTTGGCGACTGGGTCTGAAGTGCTCAAGGGTCCTTGATAGCTATGAGGAAGAAGACTTAGCGGAGTATCTCGGTCAGAGTACTGGAGCTCCGTCACAGAACACAACTGCAAGTAAGATGATTTAGGGAAGTTATGAATGTAAGGCTCTTATAACTATATAAAAAAGTAAATCTGGATGGATGGATGGACTAGATTGCACTAGTGCAGTTTGCTAAGCAACTTTCATTTAGTAGACACGAAATGCGTTGCCATATAAAGCGAGAGTAAAGAAAAAGAAAGGCACTTAACATTGTGAGCTGCTTCAAGAGGTTTTAACATTACATGACATAAATGTAAATCTCATTCAAACCTGTTTTGTTTACTGTTATTCCCTTCTTCTTTTTCCTTTCTCTATCCTTTTATTGTAGATTTTGTTAGTTAGAATGTTTTAAAGAAATTCAACCTAAAAAAATGGGGTGATATCCTTGGCCCCCAAACCCAGGCACCTTTGTACTCTGGTAATTAGAAGATTATGTCCAAATGAGGAAGTATTTTCCAAACCTAGCCAACTGGACATCTGTGAGAATTGGGGGCAGGAAAGGGGCCTATCATTGCCAACTAAGATTTGAATAGCTATGAAACGTTGACGTGAAAGTAAATCTTCCACATTTTCCAAGCGTCTAAGGACAGACATTATTTTTCAGGGTACCCCAAAACAGTTTGATAAAAATGAAGGTGACAACACCGAAAAAGACTCGGCACATTAAAGCCACTACAGTGAACTGCAGTAGTTTTAGAGCTTAGAGTCCCCCTTTAACTGAGACAGTTTGCAATCATATCGCTCTGTTTACATAGCTCCCCTATTTAATAACTCCACAGATAAAATACCCCACCTAATAACATGCCTCAAGTTAAACATAGTAAAGTCAGTATATATCACTATAAAAGATGGGAATTACTTCTGGCAATGTAATAGCACATTAATTATGGGTGGTAGCAAAAAAAACATTCAGTACAAAAGAATTTCCTAATTCAATTTCATCTTTATTGGGTATGTGAAAATAAAATATAATTATTTTTTGCGTTTGTTAGCTAATGAGTTTAGGGGAAAAAAATTATTCCATTACATCTTAACTATTATGTTAAAAATGTATATAATTTTAGGACGTCAAATTTGAGTTCGGAAGCCCTTAAAAAAGAATTAGCATGTCAAGCAAACAATGCTTCTTTTACTTTTTGTGCTTTAGATGGTCATAGATTGTATTATGAAAAAGCCAATATAATTTAAATTGTCATAGAAAGTATTTCCTTTCCTCTTTAAAGTTAAATTATATTTAATCTTATTAACATGTTGGCATAGTATTTAAAGTTTAGAACAAAGAAAGGAATACATTAGATTTACTGAGAATTATTATTCTTTCCTTTCTTATATTTAGGGGTCAACATTTTGATTGTAAATGCTGTGCACAACAGACAATATATACAAGTTCCTCCTTAGTATTCAACTTGAGTAAATGGCAGAGTCAGTTCAGCAGTGCAGTGGTTTACACACCATAGAGATTGGGTTCTTAATCTGTGAGACGTGACTCCCCTGGGGAGGTCCAAAGGTGTTAGTGGGGAGGTGTGACGTTCCTCATTAACAGTTTTGTAATTGTTTTTTTTTTTTTTTTTTTTTTAAGACTATCTGATACAACTGACATAGAATTAAAATAGAGTGTCGGGAGAGAACTCACATGTACCAGAGCCCTATCACCCCTGGATTTGGGTTTGAATTACTTCACTTGAGAGGGATAGTTCCCACAGCTTTATGTCAGGAAAGGTGTCTCCATTCAGTCAGATGTATATATGATTCTCTGTGCAGTATTAGAGGAATAGAGAGGCAAGGACCCCCAATTAAGTAGTATCTAAAACAATTTATTAACATAAAAGGTTAAAGGTGGTTATGCCAGCAAATAACCCACAACTCAGCAAGCATGTGTAAAGCAAAAAAGTCACCAGTGTGCAGTCACTTCCGGGTATCGGCACTTCCCAATTACTTGACGCTCTTGGGTCCATCTCTCAATGACGTCCTCAGTGACACGTTTCGCCGACCTCCACGGGACTTCTTCCGATGACGTTCTGATATCCAGCCCATCCTTTTAAGTCCCTAGCGCCTCCCCTTTCTTCCTCCTATTAGTCGGGGGGCACGGTGTTCTTTTCAAAACATACACTTAGTCCTTCCCCCTTTTGGGGTTTCATTTGGGGGCTGACACTGATATCCATATTGATCTTACTATAAGTCCTCCTATACTTTGCACAACATATACCTCTAACCGGTAGTACTGCATATTAGCTATTACTATTTCCTGTAAAGACGAATTTTCTTTATAACTTAATTAAAGTGCCTTTCTCTCAAGTAAATTGCAGAACAACCCATATACATTTATATCACCACTAAGGGAATATTCACTGAACAACATAATCCTATGCTAAATTAACTTAAAGGGACTCTCCAGTGCCAAGAAAACAAACCCATTTTCCTGGCACTGCAGAATCCAGCAGTGCCCCTCTCCCTCCCACCCCCCATCCCATGTTGCTGAAGGGGTTAAAACCCCTTCAGTAACTTACCTGAATCCAGCACTGATGTCCCTCGGCGCTGGGTCAGGCTCCGTGCAATGGCCACGCGCACGCATTAGACCTCCCCATAGGAAAACATTATTCAATGATTTCCTATGGGGATTCTGGCAACACTGGAGGTCCTCATGCATACTTTTTGTGTTTTAAGAACCTGTAAGTCCCTCTAGTGGCTGTCTGATAGATAAAAACTGCAATAATTACACTTGCAGGGTTAAGGGTGATGGGAGTTGGCCCCCAGACCACTTCAATGGGCAGAAGTGGTCTGGGTGCCTGGAGTGTCAAGGAAAGTCTGATTCACCATTAGTAACAGGAACTTTGACTAGCCCAAAATTTTTGAAAACCAGGCATTTTTCCCCCCAAAAAATTATAACCTTTATGCTATGACAATTTAAAAATGAATTAATAAAACCTATAGTGTAATGTACAAATATTAACATGAAGAATTGTAAGGCACTTCTTCCAGAAAATAAATAAATTCATGCATTACTAATGTTATGTTACTGTATCAAGCTTCTGACTGCTCTTTTCTTAGTTCTGCTTGTTAACAGATCTTGAGGAGGATTCAAACGAATACAGGGCATTAAACTTTGAAACAAGAGATTTTAGATCAGAGTAACAGAAATAACAAACTATCGTGTCGAATAGGGAATCCGTTAATTACAGAGGCATGGAGTAACAGAAAGAGATCATTCTAAATTCTATAACTATTTGTTCAAACTCCATCTACTGACCAATTGGACAAACACTCATTGTAGAAGGTGACTAATTTTCAAACTCCAACTAAATTTATCCCAACTGCATTTATTCTGTAGTATATACACACACATGCGATGTATATTTAAGAAAAGACTTAGATTTCAGTATAATCAGGTTTTGAAAGATGGGAAGTCTTTCCTAAAAAAAAAAAAATCCAAGTCTGGATGCCTTTCGAAATAATTAGGAAATTCTTGGAAATAATTCAGTACAAATTAATGATGTCAACAGAATTGCCAACAACACCTATAATTTACTAAAAATAGGAAGGGTTAGGATGGAAGTCTCTCCGAACTGTTTATTATTCATACACCACAACCGTACGCAGTACAAGCATTACATTACTATTTGATTCTGTATCAAGCTCCTTCTTGCACCGTTTTTTCATATGGGATGCATTAAAAGCTAAGATTTACTATTATTTGTGAAAACCGCACACACTTAAACTAAATGCGGTTAAGTAGTAGAGTATAAATAATAATCTCCTTGGAGGTCTCTCTCTTTTCACAATATGCTTCAATATTTTCTTCTTAGTAGTTTTATGTCTGCACAGTTTATAATGCCATTACTAGCTAATATTTTTTATTATCATTTGTAACCAACAGCTTTTCCAACAGACTGAGAATAAAACCCATTTATTTAAAAAAGTTATTTATTTAAATAATTCTGATTTAACCGTATAGGTCAAAATGCCCTTTTTGGACACTACTGTTCCTTTTTGGGCAAGAAAAATATTATTTATGCAGGTAAAAACTCAAAACATTAGTGTAACCGCGGCTGGTTCCCTTATTTACCACTATAACGTCTTAAAGCATAGAATTTAGCAGGGCTAACCATACAGATATCTTAGCCATAATTTTACATAGTTAGTAAGAGATCCTCTATTTAACATATATAAATAATTGAGAATACAGTATAACATAAGGATTGTCTTGGAAGCAATAAAGTTTTGTCTTTTAGATATTTATTATATAAAAATATAAATATAAACATATAAAATACATTACAATAACTTAAAGCAGAGTTTATAAGATTAAACTAAATGCTTGCAAATATCATTAATAGATTAACATACCCTTCTGAACATGTCATTATGTCAGCCTTTCTGTCATTTTAAGATGGAGCAGCTTCTGTTTCCAAGTCTCTCCTCTGTGTCTTAACATTTAAAAGTACACCTATTTATACCTTAGGTGTCTTCATTTTAGGGTTACCGTAGTCATATATGAAAAAGTAACACTTCTTTTACTTTATTCATTTTGGGACCTCCCTTAATTTGGCAAAAATCCAAGGCCATAACTAAATGGTGCATACGTCATGGGGAAGTTCCCTGACTTGAGACAAGATGACATCCTAAAGTCTGAACATATTTATCTATATAGGGTTATCACAGTATATTATGTACTGAAAGAGTCGTAATAGCCTTGAAGCTTGTTTATGCATTATTGTTATTGTATTTCGTCTGGGATAAAATGGTGTAAACATATTATGCACTGAAGGTAAGTAAGAGGTTATTGTTTAAAGAAACATCTATGAAAAACAATATGTTCCATTTCTAACACCTTGTCAGTTTGCAATATCTCTTAAAGACAAAGTACACAGTTTGAGTAATACAATATTTCATTCTAAAACTTGTAATATTTGCATTTGCCCATAACATTACCATAAATGCAAGAGAAAACTCTTCATGTTCTCACTACTGTTTCTCATGATAAGGAACCAACCTAAAAGAAAATAAAATAGCTTAACACTAATCAGTAGTGGTGGCTGTGATGATGGTGGGACAGAAGGATTTGGTAAGTAAGTATACATTGTAACAATATGCAGTGGTTATGGTGCCATGAGTGCTCTGGCACTATCCCAGTGTAATTTGTAAAAAAAAAGTTGTAATTTGACTTTACAACTTAACTGTGTCCTCCAGTCACGCAAAACAGTATTCAGTCTTCTTCTGCAGGAGAAGTCGAATGTCTCCCTCTTGAGATAGCACAGCTGATACTGGACTGAGCTCATTTGCTGACAGCACTCAGTTGGCACTCTTGGACAACAAGTGTGGCCTTGCATTGAACTGTTTAGCTCATTGTGGCTGACTGGATTTTCATGCCAGGAGAACCTGGACAGGGCATGCAGTTGCAGGCATCTGACAGAAATTAGGTAGGGTAGGAAAGATAGAGGTGTATTACTCAGACAAAAAGTGTGATTGGATTTGGAGTTGTTAAAGAAGGCATTGTGAGCCGTAAACTCCACTCCAGGTTATTAAGGCTAAAGATGGGGATTCCTTGCCCATAGTAAGTCATGAGGACTTAGTTGCTGGATCCTTGCTCTTTTCCTGGTTTCTGTTTGAGAGCTGCTAGTCGCGCTCAGAGGTTGCTCCTTAAGAGGGGAGTTATGTCACGTTCTGTTCTGTTCTGCACAGATGTCTGGCCTTGGCTTCTGGTATCCAGAACCTTTTTACAATTCTTGTTTAGTTTTTCTTAGGGTTTCTGGTTTTCTATTCTATGTCTGGTTTTCTTTTTGCTGGGTTTTCTGGGTTCATTCCTTCCTTCCATTCCTGTAATTCCCAGTCTCCTGGATTCCTTTAAATGTTTGTTTTTTGTTGCCACACCCATTCCTTTGTGTTAATCCTTTTGTTTCAGTTTGTTCCTGCTTGCAGTGGTCTCATTTCCTCTGCACCTTTCTGTGCAGGTAAGTAATGTGTGTGTTTTATTGTTGTTTATTTGGTCATGCATATCTAGTTAGTTAGGACCCACCGTAATTGGAGTTCTTTGGCGCAGAGGTGGGCTGCATACATCTTGGCCATTTATGTATGTCTAAATCTCCAATGTTTATTACATATATAGTACATAGTTATGTCTCCTCTTGTTTTACCTTATATCTCTTGTCTCATTTTATTTGTCTTGTATTCCCAGTTCATGTACAGTCCTGCCATGTTCATGTCCTGTTCATGTTTCCCTCATGTATGGTGTACATGTTCTGGGTTCTGCTTTCTGTCCTGCTCCAGTTCTGGGTTCTCCTAGTCTTCTCTTGTCTTGTTTGGTGCCTATTCTAGTCTTGCCTTATTTTCTAGTACTGGATATTTATCCGCTAAGCTGCATCAGGGGTCTGGTATGTGGCCACACAAACCCTGGTGCTCAAAACTAGGGGGCGTTTGGTTACCCTGCACCAGATCCTGATTGTCCATTTCCACGCTGAGACAGGCATACAGGGGTCCCGGTCTTCGGACCGCCACCCGTAACATTAGCAAACTTACATTCTACCAGATTTTTTTCAGATTGCTTCTGAATTTAATTTATTTGAGAAATACCTCACTAATATGAATCAGCAAAATTATAGCTACTTTGTGACAACCTTAACTATAAGTGAGTTGAAGAGTTTCTGCTGTTTGCCTTAAATTTGCAATTGTAATTTCAATTTACTGTAATTCAGACTTTCTGGTCAGTTCATGGGTATGTGCACGCTTCTACCTTAACTATTTAACCAGTGCTTTATAGTGATAACAGCTCGATGCATGAGGATGTCCCATTCATGCATTTTGATAACAAAAAGCCTAGGAGTATGTCAGAAAGCCTTAACATGTATGACTCAATAGCCCTTTTCTTTAATTTTATTGTTTTTAATGTATTATTTTGAATTTTTTTTTTTTTTTTTTTTTTTAAAGATATTATTCATATAAAGCACACAACGGTGTTAACTCCAGCATAGAGTATCGATTTAAGAACTAAAAGATTAGAGGATTAAATTGACCTGTACCCGTCAGAAATAGCAGCTGCAATATTATTAATCTGCCACAAGGTGGTGTTGTTATTCCCCACCCCCCCCAATACAGTAAATTATTCACAAATGCTTGAGTAACATATGCACACAGGCATTAAATCCACAGGCAGCTCATACTTGATTTTCAATGGTGACCCAATCCATTGCTGTATGGAATTTGGTGGTCAAACCAAACAAATAAATGCACAAAATAGAGGGATAACAGCAACCATATTTAAAAAAAGAAAAATCTTTTTTATTCTCCCACGTATGGCTATTAAAATTCATTCAACATGCAGCATGCAAAGTGACAAAGTGACAGATAACAGCAGTTCACGCATTTCGTACCCCTGTACATTAACTCATGTTTCAAATACTGGGGTACGAAACGCGTGATCTTCTGTTATCTGTCACTTTGCATGCTGCATTTTGCTAAATGAAACTTAATATCCATACCTGGGAGAATATAGAAGATGTTTAAATCTTTATTTTTTTTAAATCTGGCTGCTGTTATCCATCTACTTAATGAAAATGTGATGTTTTTATAGCTTTTCTATTTTTAATATGCTATTTTATTATCCTAGTCTAAGCTTTAAATATCATCGATTCGCTTTTCTGTTTATTAGGCCCTAGCTACTCCAAACTTACCCATAACCCTGTGCATCGTACAAGGCATCACAAATCTTTCCCAGGCGATAAGTGGAAATGGAGTGACACCTTTCCCTACACTACAGAATATCTCTACCTTACCATCTCAATATGTATTTCATTACCTCCAGCTTAAAAGTACAGCGCCTATTTCACTAATGTTGGTCCAATCCCATTAAACCTAAATCGCTATCGGTATGTTATAATGTTCTCAAAATTGATCCTAGCAGCAGCAATACCAAACATGACTATATGTTACACTGGAGAGGGACTATGGGGTGGAGAAAGGTGCTGATGAGTGGATCAGGTTGCGTAATGGCCTGAAAGGCACTCCTTGGTGCTATAACCACAACACATACAGGCACACATACAATGTATCTATAGATGGTATTGGATGCCTGATAGAATACACAAAATAAATAAGGCTATCAATCCAAACTGCTGGAGGTATCTTCAGCTGACAGGAACACCTATTCAAATATGGTGGACTTACACCCTCATACAACCATTTTGTATGACTTAATCAACTCTCCATGCAAGGTGACATGGTTTTCCCTTCCTTCCCACCATCTTCTTTAACCAGTGTGCCCTCGCAATTCATGTGATCAAGGGATGTGCATGGGCAAAAAATTTGGTTCGGTTTGGCACTTCGGTTCGGGACTTCGGCACTTTGGGAATTCGGGGTTTCGGCAATTTCCTAATCCTACCCCTACTAGGGTTAGGGGTAGGGGTAGGGGTAGAGGAAGGTTTGGGGAAAGGGTTAGAGGAAGGTTGGGGTAAGGGTTAGAGGTAGAGTTAGGGGTAGGGTTAGGGGTAGGGGTAGGGGTAGAGGAAGGTTTGGGGAAAGGGTTAGAGGAAGGTTGGGGTAAGGGTTCGAGGTAGAGTTAGGGGTAGGGGTAGGGGTAGGGGTAGCGGAAGGGTTAGGGTTAGATTCCTGTCATCATTCCCTTAATTTTCCCTGCCTC
Organism: Pelobates fuscus; assembly: GCF_036172605.1. Classification (NCBI taxonomy): domain Eukaryota; kingdom Metazoa; phylum Chordata; class Amphibia; order Anura; family Pelobatidae; genus Pelobates; species Pelobates fuscus. The sequence goes on along the minus strand of NC_086320.1, from coordinate 328,038,107 downwards.
TCCTGTTTTGCCACTTTTCAGAAATCCAAAGCACTTTGGCACTTCCAAAATTTGTCACTTCGGCAATTCAGTTCGGCACTTCCGAAATTCGGCAATTCAGACATTCGGAAGTATCCGAATGTCCGAGTTGCCAAAATTCGTCCGAATTTAAATTCAGACGGAAACGAATTGCACATGTTTAATGTGATCTTAGCAGCCAAATATCTCATAGCGATAGCAAAGATCAAAGCCAGATAGCTCCCTCTATGCAGGAATTAATAGACAAATTTCATACCAATTGCTCCTATGAATTCACAGAATCTTACTGTGGGAAGGTGGAGAGGTTTTGGTCCTTGTGGCAGAAATAATATCCTAAATAACCTAGACAAATCCTCAGATCATGATAGAGAATACCTTTTCTCACAAATTTAGGGTGGACATCCTGCACCAACCACAATTTGGCGCGTGTTCCACTCAGAAGCAGACTTTGCATACTTCCTGTACAGGTAGCTAAATTGTATCAGCCCCTGTAAAACTGTACTAGTATGTGACACAATAATACAATACTCCTAGATGAGATGTGCCAAAATTGTATTCCCTGGAAATTTTCTTTGATTCTGCTTTGTTCAACTGACACACTTTGTTTATTTTTTTTATTTTTTTTCATTGATGCTCTCGTTATATACCATGTATACTGCTTGTTTGCATGACCCTTGACCTTTGTTTGCTTTTATTGAAAACTCAATAAACTTCAAATTGAAAAAAAGCCAAAAAAAGCAATGGCATATGAAAGGTCACCTGAATGAGAATTCCTTTTTTTCTTGTCTTAGCAAGGGGCAGGTTGGTCTCTTTTTGATCACACCTTCATTTGGTGAATCATTGGGTGGTTTGATATTATCCACCATTCAGCTGCCTCTAACGGAAACATTTAGTACATTGCACCAGTACTGGTGGCCCTCAGCAGATCCTTAAGATGGAATTTTCTGTAATACTTTAAGTAGCATCCAGAAGGCTTTTCCCCAATTTCTTTAGTATGCTGCTTTCATTCTTATGGCTGCAGTTATGGTTATCTTAATTTGTCGTAAATAAGTTTGAACTGTTTTGGGTACTTACTGCTGCTGTGAAGCCAAGCCGTCTTTACCAACGATGGGTGCGGTCCCCAGCTGGCCCCTGATCAGATGGGGTGGAGGGAGAACTTGGCCTGTACTGTAAGTTCTCTGCTCCTTTTACTGTATTAGAGTGTTGCCGCTGGTTACCACAGCAAAGCTCTAAAACATTTCCCAGCGCCGGCCCTTTGCGGGTGCAGACAAGCTGCATTTGCACTGGACCACCAGGATCAGGATTCCCCCTCCCTGGCCAAAAGTAATCTTTAGGGAGGGGAAAAAACTGCATTTTACTTTTATTTTTGTATTGAAATCCCTTATCTATCCCACTACACCTTCTATGTCAGACTTTATGCCCCCCACTACACCACCTAATCACCACTACCCCACTTAAACTACACCTACACCACCTAATCCCCCTGATGAGTTTCTACCCCCCACTTTCTCCCCTAATCCTCACCACGGATGGTTCTAACTCCCACCACTGCCCCTAACCCCCACAACACCCTTGAAACTGCCATTACTGCCCCTAAACCCCCACTACTGTCCATAGCTCACCACTACATCTCCTTATCTCTATCACTGCTCTTAAACCCCCCATCACTGATCCTAACCCCCCAATACCACCTCTAACCCCAACTACTGCCTCTAGCTTCAACCACTGCACCTAAACCCTCACTACTGCACCTATTCCCCAGTACTACCCCTAACCTCCACTACAGCACTTTATCTCCACACTACATCTTATAACTCCCACTTCAGCTGCTACCACCCCACTACAGCCGTTAACTCCCACTACTGCCTCTAACTCCCACTACTGCTCCTAGAGCCCAACTACTGCCCCTATCCCCCATTAGTACACCTAACCCCTCACAAAATCCCCTGTCCCCACTTCAACACTTATCCCCCACTACTGCTCCTAACTCTTACTACAGCCCTTATTCCCCACTAAAGTTCATAACCCCCACTTCATCCCTTATAACCTGCTACTACCTTTAATCTCCACTAGAGTCTCTTTTTCCTTACACTACATATTCTTATGTACACTACATAATTCCTAACACCTCCACTACAGCCACTAAACCTCATACGCATCAGTTTCCAACATCAGCCATCAGGAGGATACTAGGAATCTCAAGAGATTAAGACTATAATGGGCTGGCCACTAAAATATCCTCAGAACATCCCAGTGGTTTATTTTGTAGTGATAAAGTCCCTCTGACGGCCTTAGCAAGCAAACATATTCTGAAAAATACAGTATGGAAACTGTCTCACAAAATATTCAAATAATTTGTTCTTAAATTGGGAAAAACCCTATGCCCGATGGCCACCAGCTCCAGCAGAAATAAACTGTGCATCTATAGACCTTACATTTATTTACATCTTTCCTCATAATCCTGTAAGTATCTTAATGCTCAGAAACACTTGGAACGAACAGGATCAAGTTGTGCTACTTTCCATTTTTGCCAGAGTACTTTTTATGTCTTTTTATGTACTTTTTTATGTCTTTTTAAGTCTAGTGATGGATCTTACCCAGGACTTTACTTTTTTATAATTTTTGCATCAGGGTACTGTTCTGCAGTCCTTTACTCAGTCCTTCCAACTGAACACTCAGACAGTAATTGTCTCATGACATCTACAGGCCAGTGCCATATTCACCAACTTTGAGTGGGAGCTATTTAAACTGTTTAATTGTGTTAATCTGGTTAGGTTACTGCTGTGCCTGTGTAGGAAAAAAACAGTACCCTATTAGCTTGTATCAACTGCCCAATGTGGAGGAAGCAGGCACAGCCACATCAAATGACGCAGCCAAGCAGGACAAAATTACTACAATGAAAAGTATTTTTAAGAAGGGGGAGCATCAGCAGGAGATTTAATATGAAAAGGGAGATTTTTCAAAAAATGAAATAAAAATGTTTGTGGACCCACTCACCCATTCCACTTTTATTTTTATTTATTTTTATCATATTTATTCAATTAAAATGACTCCTGCTGCTGCTATGTTTTTTTGTTTATTTAAAAAAAAAAAAAAAAGCTGACGTATGAATGGCTAAGTGGCTCCTCAATTGCCCACTGACTTTTTCCTTAAATTTTTTTTTAAATTAATGAATTCATTTAAAAAATAATGAATTAATCAAAATAACTCATGCTGCTGCTGCTTCCCATTTTTCATTGAGAATAAACTTGCAAAAAGAGAAAGAATTAATCATCATTTGTATTTCAGCATACTAACAAGAATCTTTTTTCCCACCTGTTTGAAATTTTTACATTGCACTGCAATGCTTGGAGTTACCAACAGCGTTCAACAACAGTGCCACCACACAGATTAGTATGAGACGACCCAAAATAGAAAAAAAAATTCGGACTGTGCACAAGTATAATTGATACGAACCTATATTATAAAGTCCACACCTGCCGAATTATTAATCTTACACTATGCTGTAGTAAACTTGTACCGACAGCATTCACTCCAAATGTGCAGCAGTAAACCCCCATTCATTGCATTTAATGCTTGCATCAACAAAAAACACACAATGTGCTGTATAACTAAGTCCAAACATGGTACATTAAAGAGGCACTGTCAATAATGTTGCAGTTGGAGGTGTTATTTCACTCTTAATAGGAAACTCAAAGCTAACACTAAAAAAGATCAGATCTCCACTAGTCCTAGTAATGCTCCTGAACTAAAATTTTGTTCAGTTTTCTGGGCTCATTCTAGTTCTGCTTTCGATAACAATCACTGATTATATCAAAATTGTCCACTAGATGGCAGTCAAGCCTCACATACGCACGTAACGCACACTTCAATTATTCTTTTTTTAAATAGCATACACAGCTAGATCATATGGATAATTTTTCTAGATTACATCATCTGTCTTTTTATTTTCAGTGTATTAAAAAAAAACACGTGTCTGCAAATATTTTAATTAAATCTATTTGATTTAATAATCCATTGAATCCAATACACCTGTATTTTTAAGTTATATTCGGTAAACCAGGAGCTGAATCAATTGGGCAGTGGAATTCCACATTTTATACTGCGACTTGATAGCCTTGTATGACATAATATAATTTGTAATGGATCACTAGTTTGTGAAAACAAGCAGCAAACCCAAATATCGTCATTTATTTAACTTTCTAGTTGAGCAGAATTCTTACAAGTTACACATTCTCAGATCATGTAAAGAACCCTTGGATTATAGGTTTTTTGATGAATACCCATGAAGGTAAAATATAGACATGTGCAATTCGTTTCGGTCTGAATTTAAATTCGGGCAAATTTCGGCAATTCAGACATTTGTATGTACGAATTACCGAAATGGCGAATTTCGGAAGTGCCGAACCGAAGTGCCAAACCGAAGTGCCGAAGGGGTAGGGTTAGGCTTAGGGACTTGCCGAAGTCCCGAATTTCGGAAGTGCCGAACCGAACCGAATGTTTTGCCCATTCACATTCCTTGTAAAATACATACATCAGTTTTTCAAGGGCAAACCTTTCTGGTGACGCCACTACACAATACAGCAGTAACAATAGAAAGAAAAATCGTGCATAAAGTCATATTGCTATGTAAAGATTAATGGAACACTTCAGGCACTATGACAACCTCATCGGAATGAAGTTATTATGTTGCCAGGAGGACTAGCTACATTTACTTCACAAACTTTAGCCCCAAATTCTTGAATCCAGCACCATTTTTTTCGGCCTCTGTCCTTTCCCTTCTTTCCTACACTTGAAAGAGGAAGCCTTGGATTAAAGAGCTCCTGATTGGCTGAGATTGTCAGTCGATGCTCAAAGCCAAAAAGGCTAAGGAATGTTCATATTTTTCTCAAGCCATTTTTTTTAAATGGGGAGCAATTTATTGACTTAGGGCTCTCAGCCAATCAGTGGTGCCTTTGTCCTAGGCTTCGTCTTCCAGGAATTGGAGAGAAGGAGATGGACAGAACTAAAAAACAGTGGATTCAACACTTTGGCGTGAAAGTTTTTTGTAAAAGTCTTCTCCTTTACTCCAAATTCACATGGGATATTGGACATGGAGAAGAGCAAACATGAAACATAGTAAAAATAAAAATAGTATAAAGCAAAATTAAAAACTGTATTTTATGTTTGATTTTTGCTTTTATTCCATTTTGATGTGAATTTGGAGTCGGTGGAAGCTTGACTGGAAAATATGCTTCAGTTTTCCTGTTCCTTTTTGAGTGAATAGAGGACATTATACCTAACAGTAACAATAATAGTCTATGCATGGTTTCTTGTCATTTGATAGCTGTACATATTTGATTCTGTTATATTGCTGAAGATATTGGAGGAATTTTCTTATATAGACTGATTGGAAAATAAAAGAGGTAAAATATAATTTTATTTTCTTATTTCCAAACTGGTGATTTATGTATTATCCATGGTTGGTTGTGTATTTTTTTCAAGCAATAACAGTGTCTTCTGTCCAATTATCTGTTTAAGAAACACATTTGTTTTTCTATGTCAGTATCTTTAATATATTCCTCTGCACAAGAACTAACTGTTAAAGGATAAGCTATTGAGGCAGTCTGGAAGAAGGGCAGATAGTGTGTCTCACATGGCTCTATTAAAGAGGAGAATTGGGGGAATCAACTATCAGACTGGAGGGTCATCTAAACTTCCTGTTACTAAGTTCCCTTTCTGTCTCTTTTTATTTCCCCCTCCTGTGTATTGAGCATGTCATACTCACATTATCTATGTAGGATGTGAATACACAGACAATTTAGGCACCGTGCCAAGAAGAGCTTGACCAATGTACTGTGATAAAAAAATTCTGTTACAAATTAGTCCACTTCAGATTGGTGTTGGTGTTTAAAGTGGATCTGCCACTTTCAGTGAACTTGGCATATTTTCCAAAGACCACCTAAGGTGACATCTCCGGTTGGGGTTGTGTGGTCATGGGGTGCAGTGAAAAGTGGGTGTTACTTACCTGAAGTTCTTCCTTGCAGCTGCCACCATCTTCATCGTGGCAGATGATTCACCAAGAACTGTTTAAGTGCTGTACACTCGGGCATGTGCGAAAGTACAACACTGAGGTCTACAGAGATCTACTTGGGAGTCCCCCTAGATTATATTGCATGATGACAGAGACAATGCATGAATCACACAACCGTCACTTGTCATGGCTTTTGGAATTGGGCTAAGATTGATGTCAGAGATCCATCTTTTGTCAATTTTTGTCAACATCAGGTTTGTCCATAAGACAAGGTAGTCACTTTGCCTTTGAAAATTTTTAGTTTCAACATTAGTACTTCAAGAATATATTCTGAGAAGTGACAGAGCCACTTTAATTAACACTAGCACACATGAGCACTGTTGTTATTTTGTTTCTTTTGTTTTAGCACTAGCAATAAATATATTAATAAAAGTTGTATTTTACTCGGGAGAATTTTATACAGATTACCTCGGTCATACTTCTGGGTGAATGGTGATATAGGGTTGACTCTTTTTAATAACTGTCCTGTATTGTCTCCTTTTTATTCTGATACGGTATATGCTATCTGTTAAAAGGCACTTGGAAACCCGTAGACCCATGTCAATTGTAAAGACGTTTGGACCCATTAGCTACCAGTTAGCTACTAAAATTCTTCTGGGACTTCAATCCTTCAGTCCTGCATTACTGCCATGCTCCTGTGTGGCTACTGTGAGTACTGTACATTCATCAATGACCTCCTACAACTGCATTTCATGTCTTCACCATCTGTTTTACCTGCTGTTTAAGTTCCTAGTGACTCTATTGCTTTATGCTCCAGGGAAACATTGAGACGAGATTTATAGAAGTGTACTGTTCTAAAACGTGGTCTAAAATATGAAAAGTGGGAAAGTCACAAAAGAAACCAGTGGAACCAGCAGGCACATTGTTTTGGTGACTCTCCCCTTTTAAAAAAAAATCTCCCCACATTTTAGTAAAGAACACTTTGGTAAATCTGTGCCAGTGAGTTTCAAATCATGTCTAGAAAATCTAAAAAGCAACATTTCAATAATATATTGAAGGATATATTTTCAAGTCTATATCTGTAAAGGTAACAGAATTGTATCTATATAGGTGCCCTTATAACTGAATCTCTGACATACTGTATGTACTCTTATTGGATTTAAAGCAGTTAAGTTTCAATCTATGAAGCAGATGGTTAATGTAGGTTTTCCAGAGATGGTATTGCTATTGACATGCCTACCAGATTACAAACACATATTGTATCATCCTTACTTTCCCGGGAATTATAAATCTGTGTCTTTATCCGTGCCCTCTTTTAAATTCCGTATCCGGCAATAAACATTGTTAATAATATTTTCGTATGTCGGTAGAATAGTATCAGTCATTTTTTTTTAAGCATGAAAATATATTCTCTTTCTGTGCAAATCCCAATATTCTGAGAGGTCATTTCACAGGATTATTCAATAACGTGTTAATTTTCTGAAATCCAAAGTAAGTTTAAAATGTTAGGACAAAATAGCAAAAAAAATTTAATTGCACGTCTTGGTGAAATTTTCAGTTCAGTTTCTCTATCCTGACATTTTTATTTCAACTTGAATTCACTTTGAATTCCCAACGATTTATACTGTAGTTTAATAACCTTGTCAGGCACGCGTTATTATGATTGAATAATTATACCAGCAGTAATGGAAATCAGAACCCTTTAAAAATGAACACTTGTTTTCTGAACAGTTAATACCTGAAGCCAAACTTGTCATATGGGATGGCTGGTAAGAGGGCAGGAGGCACTTGCCCCCAATAAGATTCTGTCCCCAATGTTGCTCTATGTGGAGTATTGGATTGGCCATCACAGGGAGCCACCAAACATCACAAGAGGAGACACAGGCAGCAGCACTGAGCAAGTCTCACTCTGGATAGGTAAAGTAAAAAGATAAGTAAAAACCTTTATTTCTGCTTTTACTAAGAACAATGGGTGGAGGGGGCTAAAGCTAATATGCAACTAGGACACTACAGCATTACGAACACAGGTTTGTATTTCTAATGCTATTTCTAATACTATTGCCTTAAATTTGACGTTCACTTAATTTTTTTTTTATTTTTTTTTATTCTTTATTTTTGTTGTGCACAAGATAACAAAGAGCTTACGATACCACATCAGCATAAGCAAGCACAATAATATCCTAGCAGTATACATATATGGCATTAAGGTGGTGGCACATTTTTTTTGAAGTGTAGATTTCAACAAGCTCAACACAATCTCGTGCAGAGGTGGGTGACCGTGTAACAATTCCGTAACCCCCACCTCTGATCCGCCCAGTTTATTCACCGATTTGTCCTACTTGGAGACACGCTAGCAATGCTGGCTAGGGAGTCACCATAGCAACCACAGCACATGCTCTGTGATTCCAACAGGTGGGAGCAGAAAAACTGCCCGTGGAAGGTCTCTTGTGTTCTCTTGTGTTCTATTAAGCAATACCTCCGCATAGAGTTTATGCTGAAGAATTTATTGACGGGTGGGAGAAAAAACTATTTTAAAATGGGTTTTATTCCAATATGTACTTTGCTAGCAAAATTTCTAGCACAATGTGTAGATGAAATTTCATCTAAAAATTGTTTTGGGCAAGACAGATGCCCTTTAGAAAGAAACTCTTCGAGGAATTCCAGGTGTTTTAAAAATATGCACAGTGTAAGATTAATTTTCAAAGTACAGATGATTGAGTATATATTTGAACTTAATTACAATATTAACAACTTGACATTCAAGTTAATCATTTTCTAACATATTTTGCCACAGGATGCAGGTGCACTCAATAATTATTTCAGCTCCTTGTCTTTCCTCCTCCTAATACTGATCCTCCTCTTTCGCTCTCCCTCCAAGTTTGTGGTACCAACATCAGTCCATCCTTGCAAGCGCGCTGTCTTGGCGTCATACTTGACTCTGGTCTCACCTTTGAGCCTCACATCCAGCATGTTGCCAAATCCTGTAGATTCCATCTTAAAAACATAGCCCGCATCCGCCCCTTTCTTGCACCAGATACTACCAAGGAGCTTGTCCATGCTCTAGTAATTTCCCGCATGGATTATTGTAACCCTCTCCTGATTGGTCTCCCCAATAGCCGTACTGCACCCTTACAGTCCGTAATGAATGCTGCTGCTAGATTGATTTTCCTCTCTAGTTGTTTCTCTCACACCTCACCCCTCTGCCAGTCCTTACATTGGCTTCCTGTATGCTATAGGAGTCAATTCAAGGTACTAACTCACACCTATAAAGCACTGAACAACTCTAGCCCCTCTTATATCTCCTCACAGATCCATAGGTATGTCCCTTCTCGGTCTCTCCGTTCTGCCCGTGACCACCTCCTGTCCGTTGTCCGCACTCGTACGGCCAACTCGCGCTTGCAGGACTTCTCACGGGCGGCTCCCTTCCTATGGAATAGCCTGCCTACCGCCATCAGACTCTCCCCTAGTCTTGCATCTTTTAAGAAGTGCCTTAAAACCCATCTCTTTAGGAAAGCTTATGGCCTCCAAGACTAACCCTTACCTCACATACCTGTCTCTTGCCCTCTCCAAAAGGGCAGCCCACCTTATTTGATTGTAAATTCCTGTCCTAATGTGTTTTACACCCCACCTCCTATAGAATGTAAGCTCGTTTGAGCAGGGTCCTCTTCAACCTATTGTTCCTGTAAGTTTATTTGTAACTGTCCTATTTATAGTTAAATCCCCCTCTCATAATATTGTAAAGCGCTACGGAATCTGTTGGCGCTATATAAATGGCAATAATAAATAAATAAATAAATTACAAAGCCGAAACACTCTCCATGGAGCTTGTGATAAGCTAATTATATTAATAAAACAGGTCTTTTGGTCATATCTTTTTTTTTTTTTTTTTAATCTGGAATACAAGCTACATTTATATTTCTCATATCATATGTAACATTTGATTAGATCTATTTTCACAGAAATACGTCATTAAATAAATGCAAACTAGTGCAAAAATACAAATATATAAAACTTTTTTTTTTTTATTAATCTGTAATGTAACAACATTCTAATAAATATAACATTTCTACATTATAAATGCCAATTGCTTCCAAACTTGGGTGACATTGATTGGTTGACATTATCCGGTTAACTTGCCCCAAGCAGTCTCAGTCAATCACCGCCATCCAAGTTGGACAAAACTGCCAATGATAATGCAGACGTGTTCATTCATCATATTCATTGGGCTAAAGATGGGGCTTCCCTGGACAACGAGATGTGCCAAATATATATCGAATTGTTCCTGAATATTAAACAAGTGGATGGTGCCAATGCTTTCTACAGTAAGTTGTAGTGGCTACGTTGCTTAGAGTACCCATTTACTGTGTGCTTTGTATATTGAAATGATTGGTATATATGGGAAAGGAAGTATGCAATTACAGAGTACACAAGTTACAATGTGTCACCCTTCAATTTTATTTTATAATTTATTTTTTTGGTGTGTTTTGATGTCTTTATTCTAAATGTGGACTCGTGCGGTCCTAAATTAAGTGTCATACACAAAATGTTTTAGGATAGAGGCAGCTGAATGGTTATGGATCACTCATACATTGTAAGTATCAAGCAACATCCACATAGAACAACCAGAGCAGGAGGGAATAGCTAAGTAATAAACACGTGCCTGTGCAAACTGCAAATAGTTACATCTGCTACCCTAAAGTAATTCACAAAAAAAAGGTTTAACGCGCAGAGAAAAGTGTGTATTACAAAAAGGGCGATTCACTAAGCAGTGTATTGGCAACCTACTGGCCAAATAAATAAATAAATGACCTCTCAGTAGGTATACCTTAGTTGTTGTAGTTTTTTGGGAGGGACACTTCATTACCCAAATCCAATAAGTACATAAATAAATATCACTGTTTAGTGATTATGCATTTAATTATGCATTTGTTTTATTCGGGGTATATCTAAAAACAGTTTACAAAAGTGGCAGATTTCTTGTTTGAAGTATTTGCAAGCCCTCCCCTTCTAACTCCACCCAGAATTTATGTGGCTGTCCAATCACAGACGTCCCAATGCAGCTCTTTGCAAAGCAGGTTCACTGAGCTAAACAACCAGGAAGTAACAAGACCAGTTGTTTGATTGATTGTCAAAGGGGGGGGGGGGGGCGGGTGTAACAAGATTCATGTATAAAAGTGCAGATTTCTATTAAAATATGCACTTTTTGTAAAATGAAATAAACAGGACATGCTTTTTCAACACAGTACTTTAGGGGTCTGGAGTATTCTTTTCAACTATGATGGTAATTAGAGATTTTAAGAGTTTGACAAATCTTACCGAGTATTTACATCAACAATTCAGTTTGAGTCTATCCTTTACATAGAGATGGTGAGTTGGTGAAAGGGTCCAAACTTGGCCAAGTATCTCCATGGTGCCTGGGACCCAAGTGGCTGCCTTAAGTTACCTTGTGGTTAATACAGCTATGATATGGGGCCATTGAGAAGTCTTCAAAATGTTTTTTGCATATTCATCCACTCTTTTTAGAGGTTTTAATTCAATTCTTTTCATCATGTAATAGGTTTGACACCTCTCTGCTAACACTTCAACACCTTCAATATTATTGCTTGGTTAATCAGATTAGATCACGCAAACATGTCAGAAAACATTTTTGTTTACTCAATTAGATCCAAGAATCCAGCATTTTTCTAGTTCAGCTATTAATCTCTGCACTTACTACCCAAGTGATGATATATATTTATAAATCCACCAAATAATCTGATCAACTACAGGGTGAAAAATTTGCAAGAATGCAGAACATCAGATCTAATCTTCAGTGTACTGAATGCGTAAATATACAGTTAGATCCGTAAAAATGTTGTATGAAACAGAAACATAGAATGTGACGGCAGATAAGAACCATTCGGCCCATCTAGTCTGCCCAAATTTCCAAATACTTTCATTAGTCCCTGGCCTTATCTTATAGCCATAATAGCCCTATACCTATCTCACACATGCTTAAAGGGACACTATAGTCACCAGAACAACTACAGCTTATTAAAAAAAGAAAGAAAGGAACCGCGCCCCAAATGGTGATACTTATATAAAATATACGTACATAGGAATTGTAAACAATTCTTGTTTTTCCTCAGACATGTAAACAAAGAGAACACATCATAGTGTAATATGTTAAAAATAAGGAAAAAGTTGTGAAGTAGGTTGAAGTAGTTTGCACTCACATTTAGTAGAGCTTTCCAGGAGCTCTACCTTGATATGGCTTGGACGGAATTATCCCCGTCTAAGGATCTATGTCTCAGCGGATACTTCCAAACTTTCAATATTGGTGGTGTTTGTAAGAGAAAATAAAAAAGAGCTCCAATGGTACAGTATATACTGATAAGGTGTATAAAAGTATAAATTGAGGGTGTAGTACTCACATTTCCTAGAGCAGAAACTTGCTCTAGTGTAATCAGCTTAGGTGGTACAATCCCCACCAAGGATATGATAACCAGGAAGTGAATTATAAAAAAGGTATATGTAGCTTTAAAATATAATTTTAATAACATATAAAATAAAATGGCTATATATAACATAAAAGGGTCCCACTTTACGCGTTTGGCCCGTCAGGCTTCTTCAGAAGTGTAGCTATTTTTAACATATTACACTATGATGTGTTCTCTTTGTTTACATGTCTGAGGAAAAACAAGAATTGTTTACAATTCCTATGTACGTATATTTTATATAAGTATCACCATTTGGGGCGCGGTTCCTTTCTTTCTTTTTTGTATCCTTTTGTTACAAGGTTGGGAATCCTTGCATTAGGTACCGCAGCCCACTTTTATTGTGTTTTATTGTGTTTTGTAGTGAGCACCTATTATACCCTTGTTCATATTAACTACAGCTTATTGAATTTGTTCTGGTGAGTAGAATCATTACCTTCAGGCCTTTTGCTGTAAACACTGTCTTTTCAGAGAAAATGCAGTGTTTACATTACAGCCTAGTGATAACTTCACTGACCACTCCTCAGATAGCTGTTAGAGATCCTTGCCTAAAATGCACCCAAATATTCAGTGTCTCCACCCTCTGCATGCAGACACTGAACTTTCCTCATAGAGATGCATTGATTCAATTCATCTCTACGAGGAGATGCTGATTGGCCAGGGCTGTGTTTGAATCATGCTGGCTCTGCCCCTGATCTGCCTCTTTGTCAGTCTTAGCCAATCCTATGGGGAAACATTGCATGTTTGTGTTCCTTACTCTATAGTGCTCCTATAAACTCCTTTACTGTGTTAACCTCTACCATTTCAGCTTGAAGGCTAGTCTACGCATCCACTACCCTCTCAGTAACGTTTAGGAATTGCAACAATTTTTATACACATTCCCTTTATTTTAGGGTTCAAATGAAATTGGACAAAATAACACAATCATAGCTAAAATGTAAATTTTTAATACTTTGTCGATAATCATTTGCAGGCAATGACTGCTTGAAGTCTGGAATGTATGGACATTATTAAACGCTGTTTTCAGTTGTTTGTACGTGGGTCTTTCTGCCTTAAGTTTTGTCTTTAGCAAGCGAAATGCATGCTCGATCGGGTTGAAATAAGTTGATTGGCTCGGCCATTGCAGAATATTCCACTTCTTTGCCTTAAAAAACTCCTGGGTTGCTATTGCAGTATGTTTTGGGTCATTGTCCATCTGTAAAGTGAAACGCTGTCCAAACAACTTTTCTAAATTTAGCTAAATCTGAACAGACAATATATCCATATACACTTCAGAATTCATCTGGCTGCTTCTGTCTTCATCAATAAACACTACTAACCATGTGTCATTGGAAGCCATGCATACCCATGCCATCACACTTCCTCTACACTGTTTTTTCAGATGAAGTTGGATGCTTCGGATCATGAGCCGTTCCAAGCCTTCTCCATACCCTTTTTTCTTCCCATCATTTTGGTAAAGGCTGATGTTCGTTTCAAATGTTCAAATAATGCTGTTCCAGAACTGGGCTGAATTTTTATTAGATTTTTTTTGGCAACGTCTAATCTATTCTGATCCTTAAAATGGTTTGCACTAATATTCTACTACTCTTCATAGTAGACTTGGATAATGATAGGCCTACCTCCTGTTCTTCACTTGGCTGGATGTTGTGAATGTTTTTTTCTTTACCATGGAAAGGATCCTACGGTCATCCACCACTGTTGTTTTCCAGAGCTCACAAGTGCATTCTTTTTTATATCAGAATGTACGAAACTGTTGATTTGGCCACTGCTATTGTTCCTGCTATGTCTCTAATGGATTTTTTTTTTGCAGCGTAAGGATGGTCTGTTTCACTTGCATTGAGAGCTCTTTTGACAGCGCGTTCACAGCAACAGCTACAAATGCGAATGCCACACTTGATATCAACCCCAGACCATTTGCCTGCTTAATTAATAAAGAAAGCCCACACCTGTCCATTAAACAGCTTTTGAGTCAATTGTCCAATTACTTTTGGTCCCTTGAAAAAGAGGGAACTACATATTAGAGAGCTGTAATTCCTAAATCCTTCCTCAAATTTGGATGTGAATACCCTCAGATAAAACCCGAGAGACTACTTTAAGACCATATTTATTATATAACAGTGACTTTAATTTATTTTGGTAAACAGCCAAATTTGTCAGTGTCCAAATATTTCCAGACCTAACTTTATGCGTATCAGTATGAATTTTATATTCACATTTAAAAGGGCATTCCAGAACGCTAATCACTTTAACTTGATGCAGTGCTTTATGTGTGTTTTCATCTTACAAAAAGTGCAGATTTCAATAGGAATTATGAATGAACATTGTTACACCCCCACTGGCTGTCAATCATACAACTGGTTCTGTTACATCCTAGTTTTTTTTAGTGGAGTGGAGCTAAATCCAAGAGACAAGCAATTGCCCAGAACATCTGCTTTGCAAAGACTTCTCATTGAGTTTTATGGGAAAGTCTGTGATTGGATGACCACAGACACAGTGTGGGTCGGGTTAGAATTGGAAGACTTGCAAAGGCAAGACAAGAAATTTGCAGGTTTTGCCAGCTGTATTTAGATATAACCCAATGAAAAAATGCACAATCAAATACATGCATGTTTTCATTTGGGGTATATTATTTATTTAATGTTTATTTAGTTTATAAAATATTTTACCAGGAAGGATACATTGAGATTTATCTTGTTTTCAAGTATTTCCTGGGTATATATCCTAAACAGTGATTTTATTTACCAAGAAGTGACTATTTATTGAATAATTTTACTTTAAATATAATTTAAGTGAAATGTAAATATTATAAATCTAAACCAGCAGCTACCACAGTATAGTGTGTAATTTACCAAAACACACCAATACACAAATGTTAACAAAACATGTATAGTGGAGATGTATATATATATATATATATATATATATATATATATATATATATATATATATATATATATATATATATATATATATATATATCATGTGTGTGTAAAATAATATGTTAGTGTAACCACATCTACAAACTCTTTAAAAAATAATTTTCTTTTTAATGTGCATATATTGAAACTGTTCTGTGTATGTACCTTTAAAAAATAATACATGTACACAATAGTGTACTCACATATAAGATAAAATGGAACACACACTCTACTCTACTCACACTCTGTAAAATGTGAGTGCTCCATTTTATCTTATTATACAGTTGCAAGAAAAACCCTTTGGAATGATATGGATTTCTGCACAAATTGGTCATAAAATGTGATCTGATCATCACCTAAGTCACAACAATAGACAATCACAGTCTGCTTAAACTAATAACACACAAAGAATGAAATGTTGCCATGTTTTTATTGAACACACCATGTAAACATTCACAGTGCAGGTGGAAAAAGTATGTGAACCCTTGGATTTAATAACTGGTTGAACCTCCTTTGGCAGCAATAACTTCAGCCAAACGTTTCCTGTAGTTGCAGATCAGACGTGCACAATGGTCAGGAGTAATTCTTGACCATTCCTCTTTACAGAACTGTTTCAGTTCAGCAATATTCTTGGGATGTCTGGTGTGAATCGCTTTCTTGAGGTCATGCCACAGCATCTCAATCGCTTGAGGTCAGGACTCTGACTGGGCCACTTCAGAAGACGTATTTTCTTCTGTTTAAGCCATTCTGTTGTTGATTTACTTCTATGCTTTGGGTCATTGTCCTTTTGCAACACCCATCTTCTGTTGAGCTTCAGCTGGTAGACAGATGGCCTTAAGTTCTCCTGCAAAATGTCTTGATAAACTTGGGAATTCATTTTTCCTTCGATGAAACAATCCGTCCAGGCCCTGATGCAGCAAAGCAGCCCCAAACCATGATGCCCCCACCACCATACTTCACAGTTGGGATGAGGTTTTGATGTTGGTGTGCTGTGCCTCTTTTTCGCCACACATAGTGTTGTGTGTTTCTTCCAAACAACTCAACTTTGGTTTCCTCTGTCCACAGAATATTTTGCCAGTACTGCTGTGGAACATCCAGGTGCTCTTGTGCAAACTGTAAACGTGCAGCAATGTTTTGTTTGGACAGCAGTGGCTTCCTCTGTGGTATCCTCCCATGAAATCCATTCTTTTTTAGTGTTTTACGTATTGTAGATTGCTAACAGGGATGTTAGCATTTGCCAGTGACTTTTGTAAGTCTTTAGCTGTCACTCTAGGATTCCTCATTGAGCAGTCTGTGCTGTGCTCTTGCAGTCATCTTTACAGGACGGCCACTCCTAGGAAAAGTAGCAGCAGTGCTGAACATTCTCCATTTATAGACAATTTGTCTTACCGTGGACTGATGAACAGCAAGGCTTTTGGAGATACTTTTATAACCCTTTCCAGCTTTATGCAAGTCAACAATTCTTAATCGTAGGTCTTCTAAGAGATATTTTGTGCGAGGCATCATTAACATCAGGCAATGCTTCTTGTGAAAAGCAAACCCAGAACTGGTGTGTGTTTTTTATAGGGAAGGGCAGCTGTAACCAACACCTCCAATCTCATCTCATTGATTGGACTCCAGTTTGCTGACCTCTTACTCCAATTAGCTCTTGGAGATGTCATTAGTCTAGGGGTTCACATACTTTTTCCACCTGCACTGTGAATGTTTACATGGTGTGTTCAATGAAAACATGGCAACATTTCATTCTTTGTGTGTTATAAGCAGACTGTGATTGTCTATTGTTGCGACTTAGATGATGATCAGATCACATTTTATGACCAATTTGTGCAGAAATCATATCATACTTTTTCTTGCAACTGTATGTGTATTTAAACAAAAATATAAGAAGGCTTTACATTATTGTGTACATGTATTATATTTTGAAGGAACATATACTGAACTGTTTGAATATATGCACATAAAATACATAAGTATTTTGTAAAGAGGTTGTAGTGGTTACACTAAAATATTATTTTACACCAGCATGATATATTGCCTAAAAACCTAAAAACATATGCATGTGTATTTTAAGCAAGTAAATACTGAAATTAGTTGTTTTTAATAGTTGCTGTAAGTTCATAAGTGATAGTGACAATATAGTCCACATCCTTTGTTGAATTAGACTGGCTGATGTATGTTTTGAAGCTACGGACATGTAAGCCAGCATCAAACATTTAGCTGTAGAATAACAAGCACAGTACAAAATGAATCCAGATTGCTCTCTTGGTGATATTAGCATAGTCCAATCTATTTCTAACACTCAACAAGCCAAAATATGACAGCTTCCAAAGATGACAAACGATGTGGACTTTGGGATACCCTTTGTCTGTCAAAAGTAGTTTTAGATTACCATATCCGAAGGCCAAACCGTCAACAGGAGGAAACCGGCCAGCTAGAAAGATATATGAATTGTTTTTCATCTTCCTCAGCAGTAATACTGTGTTCTGGTATGCTTTCTAGATTGCAAGAGGCTGTTTGTAATGTCTTTTTGCAGGCATGTGTCAGTTGAGCAGATCAGACAATCTTTGTTATCCAGACCAGCATTATACGTTAAGAATGATCTGTGAGGGGGGGCGGAGCCTGAACGCCGATGAAGACGGACGTGTGAACCCTGAGCTCCCTCACCCCGAGCATTCAATCTGCCAACATCAGCGCTAAAATTCAACCATCAGCTCCTAAAAAAGAGCAATACACAACGCCAACACTACCCCCTCCACATCGGTACTATGGGCGGCAATAGAAAATGGAGAGAACACACTCCGTCGGTGGCCACGCTTTTCCGCACCTCAGAACGGGGGCGGCCATCTTTGGCCCAATCCTCACAAAGATCCGACTCAGAATCAGACGACAGCGAGGTCCCTGAAGACCCCACAGCTCCCATCACAATGGGCAATCTGCGACAACTCCTTAGGGAAACATCCGAGGACATCAAGGCCCACACGGCAGCGGAACTAGAGAAGCAAATGGCGGGCCTCAGAACTGACTTAGACGCCTTGGCCGAGCGCACCGCACAGGCCGAAACCAACATCTCAGGCCTAACTGAGGCAACTAGATCCCATGACCACGAACTACTTCTTATGCAGGACAGAATAGTCCAACTGGAGGATGGCATGGAGGATCTCAACAACAGATCCCGCAGGAGCAACATCAGAATCCGGGGCCTGCCAGAAACGGTCACCACAGAAGCCATCCTTCCAGCCGTTCAAGACATATTCTCCAACCTGTGGCCAGAAGCTACTGCCAGCGATCTCCAGATTGAGAGAGCACACCGAGCATTGCGTCCCCCCACACCGAACCTGACTAGGGATGTAATTGTAAAACTGCTCCTGTTTACCACAAAAGAAAAACTGATGACCGCGGCCCGCACGAAACCACCAGTATTTCAAGGAAACCAACTACAACTGTTCCAGGACCTAGCACCTGTCACTTTGCGCAAAAGGAGAGAACTTAAACCCCTCACAACTGCGCTAGCACAAAATGGCTGGAAATACATGTGGGGCCACCCCTTCAAATTAATGGTTCGAAAAGAGAACCGCTCCTACACCCTCCATTACCCTGCAGACATGATGGACTTCGCCGAACACATCGGGGTGCCAATTAACCCCACAACGGCCCCTACTCCCAGAGAAACGTCACGACCACCTCGCCACACCAGCGGAGGAGACACCACCTCGCAGCTCCAGTCCCAGAGAAGCCGGGCAATGCAAACTCCCAAAAAATGATCGGACCGACACTAGTCGCAAAGAGACCGGAGACGCTGAAACCTTTACCTGGACAACCCTCCTTTCAGGACTGCAGAACAGGTCTAACTCTATTGTACCCCCAAAACCTGATCCCCCCCCTCCCCCCCCCCGCATACCTGTGCACCAAGCCCCAAGGGGGATACTCACCAGCAATGGAGAGCCACACCTAAACCCGACGGAGACCATCCAAGGAGGTCCCAACCACCCCGACCCTACACGCTACTCGCCCAGCCTGGATACGAACTGGCCGCAAACGAGATCCCCAAGATGGGCCACAAGAAGAACACCCCCCCTCTCCCCCATTTCCTTCCCCCCTACCTTCTAAAACGACCAGACGGCCCAACCACGAACTGCCCGAATACCCCCCCCTTCTGTTACCTCATGGTTCACCCCAAAACTCAAGCCCAGACAGGCCTGGTCGATACACCCACAAGATCCCCAGCGAGGACATCGAGGTAACGGAGGCCAACAGAACTTGGGCCCCAGAGACGCACAGTCACTATTTTTATGTTGTATGCTTTTTATGTTGTATGCTTTATAACAGTTTTAATATGGAACTTTCTGTGTTACACGCATGCTAGAACTAATAACTATTAACTCCTAGCTTATGGACTTACCACGGGCTGCTCGCTAAACCCTGTATATGAATATTGGTAACTGTGATTTATGTGACCTGCACTGGGCTACAGGGGACTCAAAGACACCGGACTTATAGTTGGGTTAACATAGGAAACGAGATACAAGGCCTGACGCACACCGTACAAATTAGCACAAAGACGACCTGACGCAGGCAGTTCCCCCCCGACGACTTCTCTCAATGCCTTAACCACGCCCAGGGAACCCACCTCGTCCTAGAGAACCCCAGACAAACGACAACCAACCGAACCCCCTCCAAACACACCCGGAACATAGAGACCGGCACTCAGGGGAATACTTGCCTCAAACTTACGGCCCGACTACATCTAAACCCTGAAGACCCTTAGAAACTAAACCGCAGGACCGGGAGACAGCTCATACCCCAACAGTACAGATTAGAAAAACCACCCGCACCAACCAGACGTAACACATCATCGCCCTATAATCTCATTAGAGACATTATCACAAATCGACTAAGGGAACTCATAGTAACACAAACTGTTATGTATTATTAATGTAAATTGAAACGTTGAAATGTTGTAAAGTTGAAATGTTATAATTACCCTCTTGTACAACTGCTGTAACACAGGAACTGGCGCTGACCCACACATCCCATGGGCCAACTATCCACCACGGGAAGGGGACCACACGACCTCCTGCATACACCACTAGAAACGGCACCTATCCTTAAACGAGAGGAACACCGCACGAAGGAGGTACCCAAACCCGCCAAGTAAGCATCTCCAACATCCCCTTCATGACCAAAACACCTCACACCCAGCAATAAACCCCTTTCAGCATCACTTCCCTCCCCGTAGAAACCCCACTCCCCCGGAAGGAGGACAGGTACTCACCCCCGAGGTGAAGACCTGCACTCCCCACCCCTCTCATAACCCCCCGCAGACCGCACGGACAAAAACCTGAGATCCAAAGGGACATAAGCCCTGCAATACAACTGACCCACCCTATCCCCCCCCCCCCCCCACAATAGACCTAAACTGCGACAGCTCTACACACAGGAACACCTGGACCACAAGGAAGCCCATCCACAGAAAGCACACATACCGACCTAACACACAAGGGAAACTGCGCACATAAGGGACACAACCAGTACACACAAACCCATAGACTGTCCGAAAAGGGATAACGAGACAAACATAACTTCATCTAGAACCACAGGATGCTGCCACATCCACACACTATTGCTCATTTCCACATCACTACTAACCGAACACACCCACCGTAAACGCACACGCTCGGGGGAGAGAAGGCACATGATTCACCGATCCTCTAGACCCCCTCTACCTCTAAATCCGGCGCTAACACCCCACCCTTGACCTCCCACTCCCTCAGTGAGACAAGGAGACTTGCTCCGCTCCCAACACTCCTGGCATATCACCCGTAAGACCAGGACTACCAAACACACCTACCGTACTCATACTCCACTACTCAACACTCTCACCCACACCAGACACAACACCACACCACAACACCACAACACCCATCTCATCCCCCCTCACCCACACGACTCGCTCAGCCCACCCGCCTGGTCTACATACACCTGTAGTAAGAACGTTATGCCCCTAACTAAGCTCAGAGATAAGGAAGAACGGACATGGCACCACCACTGTCCTGCATTTCAATCAATTGTAAGGGCCTCAATAACCCACTCAAAAGACACCAAACGATGCGCTGGGCAAGCAGAACCCGCGCCCAAATCATCCTCCTGCAAGAAACGCACTTCCAACAAAACAAGACTTTCCCACTACTAAACCGAAACTTCAACAGATATTTCCTGGCAAACTCGACGACCAGCAAACAAAACGGGGTGGCGATCTTAATCCACAAGGCATGCCCCTTCATAACCAACAAAACAATTGCTGATCCCCAAGGGAGATATATTACAGTAGCTGGCAAAATGGGCCCCCAGAAATTTGCATTCACCTCGATCTACGCACCCACAGTCCCTTCAGCCTCATTCTGGCAGGCCCTACAGGCACATATAGCATTATTCTCCTCACACCACCACATCATAGGAGGAGACTGTAACGCCTCACCCTCCCCAGTGATAGACAGGCACAGAACGGGCCCACACCCACGAAACCGTGGACAAACAACACAACCCGACAAATTACTACAAAACTTCCTCGCACGCACCCGCCTGATAGATGTATGGAGGATCCAACACCCTAATACGCGAGATTACACATTCTACTCCCACCCTCACCGATCCCACTCGCGCATCGACTTATTCCTGATATCCCCCTCCACTCTACCCCTGATCGCTAACACATCGATAGGATCAATCACGTGGTCAGACCACGCTGAAATTTCACTCACACTGACCCCGCCAATCACCACCCGCCAATGGTCCTGGCGCCTAAACCCTACCCTACTCCATGACCCCACAATCAGAGACGCCACGTCCAAGGCCATCGCAGACTACTTCACTTTAAATACACACTCGGTCACCTCACCGGGAACCCTATGGGCGGCACATAAAACTGTGATTAGGGGCACCCTCATAAGCCAAGCCGCTCACCATAAAAAACAACGTCTAGCGAAATTAGAAAGCAACCTGAAAGAACTCCGCCAACTAGAAAACGACTTTAAAATTCATCCCACGCCAGACATATTAGCTAAAATACAACAACTCCAAACTGCAATAAAAGATTTCATGGCCACAGATACCACCAAAGCCCTCCAATGGACCCGCCAACTTTTCTACGAAAAGTCTAATAAAGCAGACACTCTCCTCGCCCACAAACTCAAAAATAGAACAGCCAGCAAAAATATCACCAAAATTAAGGCCAAGGACGGAACATCTCAAGAGTCGCCAGACAAAATAGCTACGGTATTCCAAGAATACTTTACAGACCTATATGACCACAGTCCCCACCATAGACACGACCCCACCCTCCTGACGACTAAAATCAACAAATACCTAGACTCACTCACCCTACCCTCTCTAACACCAGAAGGAGCCCACAGACTGTCAACAGAAATCACATCGGAAGAAATAGCTAAAGCACTCAAAACTCTTAAACCCAACAAATGCCCAGGCCCGGATGGGTTCACAGGCCTCTACTACAAGACCTTTACATCAGCACTTATCCCACACCTATGCAAACTCTTCAACTCATTTATGAAAGGAGACCCCATCCCCCCCGACATGCTGCGAGCAAACATATGCCTCCTACCAAAACCTGGCAAATCCCACCTTGACCCCGGACACTTTCGACCAATCTCCCTACTGAATGTAGACATGAAACTATTTACAAAAATACTAGCCGAAAGACTGAACCCCCTGCTCCCTCTCCTCATCCACCCGGACCAGGTGGGATTTATCCCACACAGACAAGCCAGCGACAACACCCGACGCACCTTTGACCTCATCTGGTACGCAAACCACAGACGCCTCCCAACCCTCCTCCTATCCCTTGACGCAGAAAAAGCCTTCGACAGACTACTCTGGCCCTTCCTTTTTGCAACACTTCAGAAATTCGACTTCCCAACACCTTTCCTTGACGCATTAGGATCCATTTACTCGTCCCCGACAGCCACCCTCCTCCTACACTCAAACACACCACACTCCTTCCCCATCAAGAACGGCACACGACAAGGATGCCCACTGTCCCCAATACTGTTTGCCCTATCGCTTGAACCACTCCTCCAGACCCTCCGATACAATCGGGAAATACAGGGAATTAACATCAAGGATGAAACATACAAGATCGCAGCATATGCGGACGATGTTCTCCTCACTATCACAGACCCACAACACTCTCTCCCGCCCTTAGCAGTAGAACTGGCGAAATACGCAGAAGTTTCAGGTTACAAACTTAATCTGGACAAAACAGAAGCCCTCCCGATCCAGGTTGACGAACCAACACTTCAGACACTCAGAGTGCAGCACCCATTCACCTACCAACAAACAAATATCAAATACCTAGGTATAACACTCCCAACAGACCTCACGCAAACCTACCGTCTGAACTTCACGCCCCTGATCGAAACTGCCTCACAAGATCTTGAAAAATGGAACAACATGGCAATCTCATGGATAGGCAGGATGACATCCATTAAAATGAACCTCCTCCCTCGGTTTCTATACCTCTTTCAAACACTCCCAATCCCGATCAACACATCAGACTTTAAGAAACTTCAAACCAAGATAGACAAATTTATATGGGCCGGAAAACGGGCAAGGATAGCTCGCAGAACCTTGTACGTCCCTAATAAGCAAGGAGGACTGGGACTCCCCAATCTCACCCAATATTTCCAATCAGCCCAACTGTCACAAACGATCCAAATTCATGCCACCCCAGGCGCCAAACGGTGGGTAGATCTGGAACATAACATATTCGGCTCAGACTTCCCCTCCCTACAAATCTGGCTCCCAAAAAACGCCAGGCCACCGACCCCCCCCACCTCCCCGGCAATACTAACTATGATCAAAACTTGGGATAAAATTACCGAAAAACATAAACTTATCTCACACCCCTCTCCATTAATGCCCATTCTCAGGAACACAACCTTCACACCTGGTATGTCCCCGAGGGACTTCGCCCATTTCGAAGACAACAACCTAACGCGCATACACCACTTCTACAGAAACCAAACCATCATACCCTTCACAGACCTCCCCCAACAAACCCCCCTCATAACCAGGGACCTGTTCAGATACCTTCAAATCCGTAGCTACCTAGAGGCCCCACACATACGACAAGCCAGCATCACCCCACTCACGCCACTAGAAAGTGCATGCATAAACCACCCACTCCAAAAAGGTCAAATATCAAAGATATACTCCCTACTAAGTAGACACGCAAGAGAAAGCTCCATGCCATATATAGCAGCCTGGGAACGGGATCTGGGCCCCACGGGGGAACAAAGCGACTGGACTGACATCTGGGAAGCCACTGCAACGATATCCATATGTGTCAATCATAAAGAACAAGCTTACAAAACCCTTTTCAGATGGTACCTAACCCCGCTACGTCTAAAACAAATGAAAAAATCAAACTCTGACCTTTGCTGGAAGGGATGCGGGAACACAGGCACTTATCTACACACATGGTGGGAATGCCCCAAAGTAACTACCCTCTGGCAACAAATTGCACAAAAAGCAACGCAAGCACTCCACATACAAATACCGTTGGACCCCTGGCTCTGGCTGTTATCAAGACCCCTCAAAGACATCCCTAGAGCGCAAAATAAACTCCTAGCCAAACTGGCGCTAGCCACCAGGAGGGCGATAGCCGAAACATGGGGAAGCCCAGACACCCCAACAATGTCACAGATAACTCGTAAGATTAACGAAGCTATGAACATGGATAAACTCACAGCCCTTATCCATGACACCACCAAATCCTTCAATAAAATATGGGACCCATGGTTGTGGGAATTCACACATAACTCAAACAACCTCATACAACACGATAGACCAGGCGGGTGAGCCCTCCCGAGACGCACAGCCCGGCATACCCTCCACCCTACCTACAAACCTCCAAACACCACACCTCTCTCCACCCCACCTCACTCCCCCCACCCTCTTACTCACACACACCACACTCGCAACGCATTCAACCCACCCCACATAAATCCACTTACCCCACACATTCCAAAAGCACACACCTACCGCCTTTACCCCCCCCAAGAATGCTGCACCACAACACTCAGAGATCGCGAGACTTTGCACCTGGGGACACACAGTGACAGAATCACACCTACAACACTCGACACACACACGACTGGACACAGACCGTCCCAACCCACACAGGACCACCATACCTGATACAGAAAATGCCCTCACTACGGGCCCACAAACTCAACCACCACAGACCACGGACCACAACGACCTCTTATCCATAACAAGGACTACCCAATCCTTATGACTACCCTACCTCACCCCCCACACTCTCGGCCCACCCCCAACCTCACCTTACCCCCCCAAACCCCCAAATGGGAACGATAAGAACCCAAAGTCAACACCACTCACCAATCAAACGAAAAAGCCAATAACCACCAGACAACACACACCCTGAGCCTACCCGCAACCAATACATCAGAACAGACACACACCTCCACGCAAACACTTGGGAAATAGCACGCTCACAAACAACTAAGCAGATCATTGAACTATAAAAGATTATACCACCTGCCTCTAAATGCCTCAGTTTAATATGCAAAATTGTATTCAAACTATGTTCCCACCTACCCCCCCTACATCAGTACCCCCACACTAACAACACTAAAATAACCTAGAACATAAGATGGAAAGAAACTGTTATATGAACAGGACAATGCAAGAACAACACTAAGAAAATAGCAATGTTATCACAGCATTGGACAACTGTCATAATTTTACTTGCTGGACCAACAACTACATTTAAGGTGAATGACTGTTATAACAGGAAATGTATGTTGTGTTATGTAACCACTGTACCACAAACTATCTTCCAATCTTCTTTTCTGTACCCCCACCCCAAAAAACAAAAACGTTCCAAAATAAAGAATTTATAAAAAAAAAGAATGATCTGTGAAACAAGTAATCTGTGCATAGAGTTTTCTTGTTGCCTCCTCACAACTCAACTCTGTTCCACCTTTGTGACTATGGTAAGCCACTCACAGCTAGGTATATGTCACCCTCACGTCCTTTGTGTCCCTCTTCTGTCTCTTGTATGTCATTTCTTTTTATACACCTACGTACGTCTTCTTTCACTCCTTTATGTTAGTTTGTTCACCCTGTGCATCATTATTATCTTCCTTTAGATCAGTGTTCCCCAACCCCCGGGCCGCGGACCGGTACCGGTCCGTGGATCAAACGGTACCGGGCCGCCCAGGGGTGTGCGAGCCTGCCGGCTAGTGCAGGGCTGGCATTGCCCAAGTGCCAGCCCTGCAATGTGCCTGCGGACCGGAGGGGAGATCAGAGATCTCCCTCCCCGGTCTGCAGGCACTGTGCTGACAGCCGGCAGGGGAGGGAGTGAGAGAGGACCCGGGAGCTCTTACCTGCAGCTCCTCCGGGTCCTCCTCTCGCGAGATTTGGAGCGTTGCCGCGGTAACCACGGCAACACTCCAAATCTCGCGAGAGTGAACTCTAGCCCTGTAACTGGGCTAGAGTTCATCTCACCACCGCTGGGACCACCAGGGATTCCCCACCGGACCACCAGGGACTAAGAAATGCCCCCCCTCCTCCCAGTAAAGGTAAGAAGGGAGGGGGGACATCAATATATTATATTTAATTAAATAAAAAATATATAAAAAAGCCTCCCTACCCTCCTTACCCCCCATACACACACTACACACATTGCCCCACAAACACTGCCCCCATGCACACACTACACACACTGCCCCATACACACACTACACACACTGCCCCACAAACACTGCCCCCATGCACACACTACACACACTGCCCCACAAACACTGCCCCCATGCACACACTACACACACTGCCCCACAAACACTGCCCCATGCACACACTACACACATTGCCCCACAAACACTGCCCCCATGCACACACTACACACACTGCCCCATACACACACTACACACACTGCCCCACAAACACTGCCCCCATGCACACACTACACACACTGCCCCACAAACACTGCCCCATGTACACACTACACACATTGCCCCACAAACACTGCCCCCATACACACTACACACACTGCCCCACAAACACTGCCCCCTCATACACACCTGCCCCACAAACACTGCCCCCATAAACACACTACACACCTGCCCCACAAACACTGCCCCCATGCACACACTACTGGCGCCATAACAGAGGGCAGAGGAGACTTGTGATCGGGCACCAGAGAGAAGGGGCACTGCATGGAAGCAGAGGCAGCTTGGGACAAGGTAGGTAGGAGACTGAAATACAGCCTTGAGTTCCCAGCCACAGAAACTCCCCCAGTCTGTGACTGGGAAAGAAGCTGCTGAGTATAGGTGGTGTTACATCAGCATTAGTCTGCTGGTGTAACACTACCTACCTATCCTGTCTGTCACATACCCTCATATGTACCCCATTTTTATTAACTCTCACATGAACATGCTATATACATTCAGTCTGAGTATGTGTGGGACCCTGAACCAACAATTTTGAGTCTATGTCTTTATGTGACTGTGTTTGTAATTTTCTCACTATGTATGTGTCTGTGTGTTTTTTTTAATATATGTGCTCTTTTTTTTTTTGTCTTATTAAATCAAAACAAGCGGGCCACGGAAAAATTATCAAACGTTTACCGGTCCGCGGCGATAAAAAGGTTGGGGAGCACTGCTTTAGATCATTCCTTGCTCTGTGTATCAGGCCTGGTTAAAGGAAGTTCTGTTGAAAGAGAAGAGAGACACTGTGTACTTTGTCAGCATATAGGTATTTTCTATTGTGAGGGAAATATGGGTTAAGTGGGAAAGATTTAAAAAGAGGGGTTCCTTCACAATTAATAACTGAAATAAAATATTGACTATATTATAATAATACATAAATGTTAAAGTGAAATGTAGATATCAGTTTTAAAACAGAGGAAACAGAAATAAATAAAAATGAAGAAGAAAAGTTTAACACCACAATGGATACTGATGTGAAAACGGAAAATACATTTTTTTAGTATTTGTGGAAGGGTAAGTATATTCATAAACGATTACATAACAAAATGGACCAATTGTGGAAGAAAAAAAATAAAAATCTACAGTATCTACAGTTTCCTAATACTCTATGTCTTAAATAAATACAGACTATAGAGATAAAAAGCGCACTGTATACAAATGGCGTTGTCGACATACACTTCCCCAATCACTGCTAAATTGTCATCCAACCTAATATGCATGCTGTACGCTAAAATGTACATAACTTAATGGTAGTGAAATCATAAAGCTGAAATAATGGTATACAGTGTAAGACAGTGCTAAGATGCTGCAACTGGACATTGTGAATCTTGCGTTTAGCATATTACACGACATACACACTGATATGCAACACCAATTTAAACTCATTATGCCACTATCAAATCGTTTGTAGGAAGCCAACAAATGGCATCAAACTATCAAAAAATAGAACTTAGGGGGCGGGGCCAGACAGCAAACCGGAGCAGACGCAAGTTGCAGCAGCTCCTGCATCTTCACGATAATTCTACCGAATTTTCATAGAGCAGAGTCTGCAAACCGGCACAATATGAGCTACTCACGAACGGGACTTTCTGCACTCCAAGCTGATACCACACATGTGGACTTCCTTGTTGGCTCCGAGCAGATGAATCTTGCGGCTTAGCAGCATGGTCGACCCGCTCTCCCACCACCACAAGTCGCTGCAGACTCCAGATTGCTCTCCTGTCCCTCCCCCCCCCCTCCCGCATGGACCGGCGGGGGTTATACTGTGATTGGGCAGCCACAAAAAAATGGGAGGGGTTAGAAGGGGAGAGCTTGCAAAGGCTGCAGACAAGACATCTGTAGGTTTAGCAAGCTGTCTCTAGATATACCCCCAATGACAAAATGCATAATTAAAGGTATTAATGCTTTCAGTATAGGTATATCTACTATATAGTGATTTTTATTTATTTTGTATTTAGGTAGTGGAGTATTCCTTGAACATGGAGATTCGCAGAAATTTCCACCTTCTTCGTACTGCGTTGTACTTACAGATTTAAAGAAAGGTGAAGTAACAGAGAGTTACAGCCCCAAATCCATAACTTATACAAGAACCCAGCCAAGTGACCAGAGAGCTGGGACACAAAACAGCTTAGTCAATGTTATCAGTGAATATGGATTGGGTCACCTGGGGATAGACTTCATGAGCCAACAAAGTCAGGCGAAAAAAAAATAATAATTTAATTTTCAGTATCCTGCCTATAGAGTAAAGTCACTCTCTTTAAAGGTTTAAGTACATTCTCACTGAATCACTATATCTGGAAGCAGGACCAACTATTACTGTATTAAATGACTATTTAATTATACCTGCTTTTAGCATTCACAATTTTGTTTTTAGTTGCTATCAAAAATCCGTCATCAATTGAACAAAAATAAATCTTCAAATAAGAATTTGGTGTATTAGTTACATATAAGGACCTCTGGAAATAAAGAACACGGTTAATGAGTTAATGCAAAGTGTGTTCTTGAGCTGTAACCAACACTTTATCTTTGGCGCGTTGTTTTACATATAAATACGTAATTGAAATATGACCATATTAACTGGCACAATTCCTTTTACTGCAGCCTGAGTGATCAGCCAATGCCTAAAGTATACATTATTTGCAGTCCTTTTTCAGATATGTAATGATGTGTCAACAAATATTAAAAGCCCAAATAAATCCCAAAGATTAAAGTTTTGTTTTTTGGGAAGGAGATATTTTCCTTTCTATTTGTTTTTTTCTTTCTTTCTTTTTTTTTTTTTTTTTTTTAGATCACCTGATTGTGACTTGCAACAGCTGGAGATCCGAGTGCAGGGGGAAAACGACTGGCTTTTGTTTAGGAAAAAAATGTAAGGTTTGGCAGAGCACATAAAAAAAATGATAATCTAAAATTACAACCTGACAAAAATAGGTTTAACTTGGCCGATTTACCCTGCCAAGTCCTTTGTTTTACCATTGTCAACCTCTCCTTTCAGCAGTAAAGTTAATCTACAGCAAAACTATGGATTCATCCAAAATCCCAGAATATGTCTGCATGCAATAACAAATATGATAAATTCGCTCGAGTTTTTATGGAACTCAAAACCATTAACCCTACTGCAACTTTATAAAATAAATTAAATGTTAAAGCCTCTTAGCAAATGCTGGTTTACTGTTGTAAAGTGTTATAAGGGGACAGGAACGCAATTCCATTAACCGTCCAAAAATATTGAGAAAAAAAGGCAAATCTCGTTGCACTCAAGGTAAAGGTGTATACATTGTGCTCTGAAAATCACATAAATTACTTAAAAAAATAAATATTCAACAATATCAAGCAGCAAGTGTTAAAATAGAATACACATACTTATTCAGCAATATTTGATTTTTATCTTTGAAGGATGCTGGAATTGACCCCCCTTTTTTAAAAAAAAATATATAGATAATGCACTT
This sequence comes from Pelobates fuscus, assembly GCF_036172605.1. NCBI lineage: Eukaryota > Metazoa > Chordata > Amphibia > Anura > Pelobatidae > Pelobates > Pelobates fuscus. The sequence goes on along the minus strand of NC_086320.1, from coordinate 328,007,204 downwards.
AAAAGATATGTTAAAAAAATAAATAAAAAAAATGTATAAAAATATTCCCTTTCAAAGTTCTTGCTGTTTCAGTCAATACAATGCAAGCAGAAGTAGCTGACAGACTCCTCCCAAACCAGCATTAGAATAGACTCCACCTTCAGAAGCATCTCGTTCTTACCTGTGGGAGTACTTACTTATACTATAAACTCTTACTCAGTAAAGTGTATTTAATTGTACATTAGGGTTTGGAATACTGTGCGTGCTACTTTTTAAAATTATTTTTGTTTCTATATCAGGGCTGAGAACCACACAGGAGTAGTGGGAGTATGATAGCAGGCCTAATATATATGGAGTGTGTACCTGGAGGTGGGCTAGTAGCTTCAATTTGTTTTTGTTTTTAAATCACTGCAATTATAATCTCCTCCGGGTAGAAAGTCACAGTGCAAAGTTACTTAAAATGACCTGGAAAAATGGACTCTTAATTTCACCATTGTCAACAAAAAAATTGGGTACATGAAGCATAACATATGTGTTAATTTGTTAAAATTATACTTGGATTTTATAAATGCATAATGCTATCTCTATTCCCCCACAAATCTACAATACAGGTAATAAACAAATAAGAGAGATTTTAAATCATATAACATGAACTAAAATGAGAAGTGAAGTTGACTTGGAGAGGTAAATTGCCACAATTACGTTGTGTTACTATAATAATAAAGAACATCATCATCAGTATAAACGTTTACATGGTACCAGCAAAGTATGTTGGGAGAGGCCTTCTGTATTATATGAAGATATTGACTAAGCACGGAACAAAATAGTGGAACTGCAAATTGTATGCCAAAATATTGGTGTAGTTCAGATATGTTGTCCTCAAATTGTCCACAAATTCTGATTTAGTAAAAAATACACATTAATATAATATTTTTTAGGACATAACTACTAAGCCCTCAAAATTTCACAAATGAGACTCCTCCGTTTACAGGATCGTTATCGAAATTGTGTGGTCCAAATATGAAATTTGCTTTATTATGAATCCATAAAGTTACAATAATAATAATTGTACCTCAGGCTGGCAAACAGCCCGTCACCTCCTCACTTGTATCTTGTGGAGTATCCACACTTAATCGTAGGAAACCCAGTAAGGAAACAACATACTTGTTTAAAGATGCGTAGCCTTGCTTCCATTCTGTGAAATAATAATCCTAATTAAAGTGGAAAAAAACACTAAACACTGCATTCCATTCTAAAGCAATGTTTTTTTTTGTCTAGTAGGCAAGAACTAAGCCATGTTCTGTAAAATAAATATTTCAGATTGGCATCTGTAGAACAATCACTTAAAAATCTTGACCATCTAAAGCATGGGTCGTCAACCTGGTCCCTACCGCCCACTTGTGGGCGTTTCAGGATTCCAGGTGGGTGGTAGGGATTTCGGCGGCTAAATCCTCTTTTTGAGAGAATTTTTCTTTTTAGAGTGGGCGGGCGTGAGTGGCTTGGGGGCGCAAGATTTCAGTGACCGGCAGAAGGGAAGCGCTCCCTCCTGCCAGGCCACCTTCTGGACCCCTCGGAGCGGCAGAGTTCTAATCCGAGGCGGCGAGGGAGCTCTAACCTCTCTGCTCTGCTTCCTCGCGCGATGTTTGCTGATGCCGGGGGAGCCGGAATATGATGTCATATTCCTGCTCCTGGCATCAGTAGACAGCCCGCGAGGGAGCAGAGCAGAGAGGTTAGAGCCCCCTAGCCGCCTCGGATTAGAACTCTGCCGCCTGCCGAAGTAAAGCCCCACTGGACCCCAGGTACAGATCCACACCAGCTCTCCAGGTAGGGAGGCTGGGTGGACATTTAATATTAATAATTTGTGTGTCTGTAAGTGTATGTGTGAGTGTGTATGTAAGTATATGTGTGTGTGTCTGTAAGTGTATGTGTGAGTGTGTGTGTGTGTGTGTATGTTTGTCTGTGTGTATGTGTTTCTCTGTGAGTGTGTGTGTCTGTAAGTGTATGTGTAAGTGTGTTTGTCTGTGAGTGTGTGTGTCTGTGAGTGTATGTGTGAGTGTGTTTGTCTGTGAGTGTGTGTGTCTGTAAGTGTATGTGTGGGTGTTTGTCTGTGAGTGGGTGTGTCTGTAAGTGTATGTGTGAGTGTGTGTATGTGTTTGTCTGTGAGCAGAGTACTTGTAGAATAGAAGAAAGAAGGAACAGAGTATTTGTAGAATAGGAGAAAGAAAGAGCAGAGTACTTGTAAAAAGGAGAAAGAAGGAGCAGAGTACTTGTAGAATACGAGAAAGAAGGAGCAGAGTACTTGTAAAAAGGAGAAAGAAAGAGTAGAGTACTTGTAAAAAAGGAGAAAGAAGGAAAAGGAAAAGGAGAGAATTGTTGTTGGCTAATAATAATTAGTCGGCTACCTAGCTCAGCCTTCCTACTGGGCATTGCTAGAAGGAAGGTAAAAAATAGAAAAAAGGGTGAAAAAAAGGTGAGGAGGGGAATTGAGGAGGGAGAGGAGGGGAGCTGATGAACAGATGAGAAATCATATTATGCACAAACAGAGAAGTCGTCTGAATATCACCGAAAGAGGATACCTTAGTTTGTTCCTTATGAAAATCGAACCAGATATCAAATATTTAGTCTTGCAGCATTAACCTCAAGGATCTCATTAATCACCAGTAAAGGTAATTTCAATTTACTTTATTGTTTTCTCATTAAACTTCATAAAGTTAAAAACATTATAAACATGCATTAATTAGAAATAAAAAGATAAATGTACGTACATTTATTTTTTTTAAAATACCCTCCTTTCTAAAATATATTCTGCACTTGCGCGACAACTGGTGGGCGGTAAGGAAATTTTTCCATCAAGAAAGATGCATTGAAATGTCAATAGTAAAATGACTTCATTGGTCTGTTGGCATATTTAACCCCTTAAGGACACATGACATGTCATGATTCCCTTTTATTCCAGAAGTTTGGTCCTTAAACACTGCATAAGGGTAATTTCCTCTTAAAACTTGGAGTTATGACTGTACACATTGCTTGCCACATACTCAGCTGACATATGACCTAGTGATGCCACAATATTTAAAAACTCATGATTATGATAAGTAGTGAAAAATACAAAAAAATGTTTTGTATTGTCTGTTGTTTTTTTTTGTCCTACACAACCTATAGTATTGGTTGATACTTTATCCTATTTTTAATAAGGGTTAAATAAGAACGTCAAGCAGCAAAACCACAGAAGTTGCCCTATTGATTATGTTGCCATTGCCGTGGCATCCCTTTAGAATAAGTAAAATAAAGCCACCTTCCCTGTTGTTATTGCATGGAGCTTCCAGATAAGCTCCACAGAGTTAAACGGACACTATAGTCACCAGAACAACTACAGCTTAATGTAGTTGTTCTGGTGAGTATAATCATTGTCTTCATGCATTTTCATGTAAACACTGCCATTTCAGAGAAAAAGCAGTGTTTACATGCCTCTAGAGACACCTCCAAGAGGCCACTCCTCACATGGCCACTGGAGGTGCTTCCTGGATCAGTGCTGCACAGTAGGCAGCACTGCCATTCAGCGTCTCCATGCTCTGCATGGGGACACTGAATTTTCCTCATTGAGATGCATCTCTATGAGGAGGTACTGACTGGCCAAAACAGTGTTTGGCCCCGCCCCCTTGCTGATTTTATCTAATCTAATGCGTTCCCCATGGGAAAGCATTGGATTGGCTAAAAAGCGGCAATTCTGATGATGGGGACGGAGCCAGCACCGGAAGACCCACACGGCGCTGGAAATAAGGAGAGTTTTAATTCCTTTTAAGGGGGCTGAGGAGTGCAGGGGGGAAGGTGGAGCCACCTAAATGGTGGGTTTTGCACTATAGGGTCAGGAATACATGGTTGTGTTCCTGACCGTATAGTGTTCCTTTAAACCTGAGTGCCTGGGGCCCACACATTGGCTGAGAGTGTTAGCAAGCTTTCTTGGTCAATGAGAACGCCTCTGCACCGCCATGCTTAGTTCAGCAGCAGGGGCTTTCTGCAGCAAGAAAGGTGACTATGATTGGTGCCCAATAGGACCCTTTTGTCAAAACGTTTTTTAAATGGCTTGACTACTTACTATGGGAGGACATCAAGGCACTCCTGGCATCAAAACCACTACAGTGGGCTGAAATAGTTAAGGTGCTGGTAGTGTTTCTGTACCATGGTCCTTCCATGACCTTTTTCATGGAAAAGCTTATCTCTGGAGTCATCAGCTCTCCATTGTAAAAGGATTTCACAACTTGCACTGCAGGCATCAGTCACTGTGGTGGAGAGGAGAATATAATTGAGTTCTTAGATACATTTTTCAATAAAAAAAATAATCTAATTTTAGTTTTAAGCTCAATGCCATGTTGAAAGTAATGTATAGTTGAGTTTTTGGGTTATATCAAAAGAAGTCCAAGGTGTTGAATGACAAAGGACTGCGTCTACTTTGTGAAGTTGTCGTTAAGATTCTATAACATTTCTTTGTCAGAATTTATATAACTGCACTTCCCTTGACATACAGTACTTGAATTGAAGTTCAAAGGATATCCTGCTTAGTGTTCTCAGCTATAACCAGGGACTGTTCCGTGAAATAGAAAGCAAAACGGTTCTTTAGAGGGTGACGGAATGAAATGGAACCGAAGTGACAAAGAACTGGCAGAACAGCTGTGCAGTGTAATGGTCCTAACACTTAGCTCATTCCTGCGATCCACTCCAAGTTCTAGTGTGGTCCATGAACATAAAACTGTTTGGAATGATCGCAATATAAACATATGCAGGTTTACAGGAATCTGTTGCAGTGCAGTCTATTTTACCCAAAGAATGAAAAGGTCAGAATGTCATGAACCGGGCAAGCGAAGGTGACATCTGTGAGACACAGTGGACCATCTGAATTTAAAGCAGCATTCAGAAAAATAGCTATCAAAATTTTTTTATTGTGTTTATTCCATAAATGACAAAAAAGGCATTAAACAGACATGAAGACTCATATAAAGGAGTTAACCTTTTGACTGCTAGAGGGATAACAAAATACGCACCCATTCTTGATATATACTGACCCAATCTATAGTGATACATTGTTACTATTTGCAGAGGTGTATCTAGTGCAGGGGTGCCCAAAAGGTAGATCCCCAGATGGTGTAGAACTACAACTCCCATGATTCTTTGCCTGCCTTTAGAATGCCTTTAGAATTACAAAGCATCATGGAAGCTATAGTTTTAAAACATCTGGGGATCTGCCTTTTTGGCACCCCTGATCTAGAGTATTTGTAAGGTAGGTTTGTAAGTTAGCAAATATTAAAAACGTGACCACTTTATAATTTGACACTACCGTTACCTTAGCCAGTGGTGTATTTTGGATTTGTGCTGCCCTTGGCAGGACAAAACTCAGGCACCCCTCCTAATTAAAATTCCTGTCACCCCTTCCTGTCAAGGCCGCACACACTTTGAATGACACACACCCGTGAAAGATGCAGTCATTGGCACGCACACTCAGGGCCGGCCTTAGGCATTTGGCCGCCCTGTGCGAAAAATCTTCACAGCGCCCCCCCTTCCTGTCCCCCACTCCTTCCCCCTTCCCACACACCCTGTCACACACAGGCAGACAGCCATACACACACACACACACAAACACACGCAGGCAGTCATACACCGACAGCCACACACAAACACACACACACAGACATAGAATGTGACGGCAGATAAGAACCATCTAGTCTGCCCAGACAGTCAAACATAGACAGTCACACACACACACACACACAGAGGCAGACAGCCACACACACACACACAAACACACACAGGCAGAAAGCCACACACAGGCAGGCAGTCACACACACACAGACAGCCACACACAAACACACAGGCAGACAGTCAAACACACAGAGGCAAACAGCCACACACACACACAGTCACACACACACACACACAGACAGTCACACACACAGACAGACAGTCAAACACACACTGGCAGACAGCCACACACACACAGGCAGACAGCCACACACAGTCACACACACACACACACACACGCAGACAGTCACACCCACACACAAACACACACACATAGGCAAAAAGTCACACACACACAGGCAGACAGCCACACACAGACAGTCACACACACACAGGCAGACAGCCACACACACAGGCAGGCAGCCACACACACACAGTCACACACACAGACAGTCACACACACACGCAGGCAGACAGTCACACACACACACACACACAGGCAGACAGTCACACACACACACAGTCACACACACATACAGTCAAATACACACCCAGTCACACACACACAGACAGTCACACACACAGGCAGACAGTCACACACACGCACACACACACACAGGCAGACAGTCACACACACAGAGTCAAACACACAGTCACACACACAGACACACACACAGTCACATACACAGACACACAGTCACACACACAAGCAGACAATCACATAGTTACCTCTGTTCCTTGTGGAGGCAGTGCAGGTCCTGGATTCTGGTTGTTGGGGGAAGCAGGGACTCCTTCCTGCTTCCCCTGCAGCAGTTACACTGCATTTTAGCTCCGCCCCCGCCGCACAGTAAGCCCCGCCCCGCCGCACGGTAAGCCCCGCCGCAATTATTATTATTTTTTTTTTAAATCCCGGCCGGCCCGTGTGAGCTGTGCGCCCGCAGGGCGCCCCCTGCTCCATGGCGCCCTGTGCAGCCGCACAGCTCGCACACCCCTAAGGCCGGCCCTGCACACACTGTTTAACTAACACACACTTTCACTGACAGAAACACACTGACACACGCACACTCACTGACAGGCACTCATTCTCAGATACACTGACAAAATTACATACACACACTCACTGATTTGACACACTCTGACAGACATACATTTTTACTCAGATACAACACTGACAGACATACGCACCCACACATTATCTGACAGACACACACTCATACACATTTCCCCCAACACTCACAAATTATTTTAAATTCTCCCAGTCTCCCTGGGAGAGCAGGAGTGGACTCCTTACCTGGGGTCCAGTGGGGCTGCTTGGCTGGCTGTTGGGGCTGCTGGGGAGTTGTGCGAGCAGACAGGGGGCGGACAGGCAAAGTAGGCGGCGAGGGAGCTCTGATCTTCCTGCTCAGCTCACTCGCGTGGTGCTTAGTGATACCGGGAGCCGGACTGACTTCATATACCTGCTCCTCGCATCACTAAATGGCGTGAGCAGGAAGAACTCAATATCAGCGCTCCCTCGCCGCATGCCGGCAATACCAGCAGCCGCCTGCCTCGGTGGCCAACTGGCTAGCTCTTGAACCCCCAGGACTACAAGGCATCCACCGGGCGTTTGGGGGAGGCGGCTTTTTTTTGTCGCCCTCTGCAAAGTGCCCCCCAAGGCAAATGCCTTGTTAGCCTTGCAGTACATACATCACTAACCTTAGCTCTAAAGAGTTTTGTAATAGTGAAGGTGCAAGAAGTCTAAGGGTGATGTCCCTCTAGTTTCACTAGCACCCACACCCAAGCCTATTGGTGTGTGAAGGCAGGGGTGTGTGTGTGTGTATTCTGAGACTGTGTGTGTGTGTGAACTCAGGGGTGTATATGAGCAGTGTATAAGTGTGTGTGTGATTGTAGCAGTCTGCCCCCTCTTTGCATATCCCTGACTATTTATAAGAAGACTCAATTACATGAAGCAATATATGGACAAAAGCTAATTCTTGGCTTCAAATGAGCAATCAGAGTTGCACTTGAAAACAGTTATGGATAACAGCAATATCAAGCTATCAATAATGTACAGTTGCAATCTCACTGTACAATTAATAATGTACAATTGGAATGTACAATAAAACAATGTAAATAAAATAGAATCTTTATTTTAGTACTAAACTGGAATTGCAACGAAATGTCAATGCAATCAGAAGATATATAATAATAGGAAGTGAAAATACTTTGCCTCATATACAACCTAATTGTTGGTGAATGTGACAATTTATACAATGCAAAGGTTATATAAAAAAAAAAGTCTGTTTTCTTCAGTATTGTTCTCACAAGCGTCATCAAAAATTTGGGCCCATCAAAATATACTCTTCTGTTTATTCTTGTGATCCAACCTGTAATCAGAAAACACAGTAATAGTAAATAGTGTTTAAATACCACGGAAAATAATTGTATTAGCAAGTAAAACAAGCCAGTCAGCAATGGTGTTATCATCAATGGTGATATCAGCGATGGTGGTATCAGCAATGGTGGTATCATCAATGGTGGTATCAGCAATGATGGTATCAGTTATGGTGGTATCAGCAATGGTGGTATCATCAATGGTGGTATGATCAATGGTGGTATCAGCAATCATGGTATCAGCGATGGTGGTATCAGCAATGGTGGTATGATCAATGGTGGTATCATCAATGGTGGTATCAGCGATGGTGGTATCATCAATGGTGGTATGATCAATGGTGGTATCATCAATGGTGGTATCATCAATGGTGGTATCAGCAATGGTGGTATCATCAATGGTGGTATGATCAATAGTGGTATCAGCAATCATGGTATCAGCGATGGTGGTATCATCAATGGTGGTATGATCAATGGTGGTATGATCAATGGTGGTATCAGCAATGGTGGTATCATCAATGGTGGTATGATCAATAGTGGTATCAGCAATCATGGTATCAGCAATGGTGGTATCATCAATGGTGGTATCAGCAATGATGGTATCAGTTATGGTGGTATCAGCAATGGTGGTATCATCAATGGTGGTATGATCAATGGTGGTATCAGCAATCATGGTATCAGCGATGGTGGTATCAGCAATGGTGGTATGATCAATGGTGGTATGATCAATGGTGGTATCAGCGATGGTGGTATCATCAATGGTGGTATGATCAATGGTGGTATCATCAATGGTGGTATCATCAATGGTGGTATCAGCAATGGTGGTATCAGCGATGGTGGTATGATCAATGGTGGTATCAGCAATGGTGGTATCAGCAATGGTGGTATCAGCAATGGTGGTATCAGCAATGGAATCCTCATGTTTAGTTGAATCTCATAAAACAACTTCTCCAGCACTCCACTAAAACAGGACACTTGCCTTGTGTTTGACAAATATTAATAAAAGTTTTTTGAAAAAATGATAATTGTATCTATCCAAAAGTCTTGAATAGAGAGGTATACTCTGACAATTTGGAGATTGTACTTTGACGGCCAATGAGGTATCATTGTTGTGTTTTGCATTTGTAAGATGCTGCAATAGTCTTAGCTTCTGCAGCTGCACAATAGAAAGAAGGGCTCCAATAACTGCCCAGTACCAGGGGGAGGAGATCATGCAAGCCCCTCTTTAATTCCAACACCCAATGTGTGGCGGATTTAATAAAGAAGCAAATACCCCATAAACATATGAAACACAATGAACAGGAAATAAATGAGACAAATGTGATTTGCAGTAACAAATAGCTAGAGGGGAACAAAAATCTGCCGCTAGGCTGAATTAAACCAAATTTTAAGTCTGTTTGCTTCACATCAATTTAGTGAGTAGACCCTAAAATATCAAAAATATAATAACAGATATAGAGCAGTATGTGCTGTGTCATACAGAAATAACACAACTTAAAGTATAAAACTAAAGCCTGGTATAAGGATAAAATATGTTACCATCATTAGTGGAAAGAGCTCCCTGTTACGATTACACTGATTATTTTAACTTAGTGCAATAAACTTGGGGTTTTTCAGCATTTTCTACCTTGGCAGTCGTGATTTGGATAGCATGCACTTTGTATATATTTGCAGATTTTACAGACTGACAAACCCAAGGAGGAAAGAGAATGACACAAACCCTGCTAACTATGGCAAAACGTTTAATAAAGATAACAAGAACGAAGAAAAGCAGAAGATACATTGTTTTTATGAGCCAAAATTGTATGGTAATCATGTGTAAAACAAGTGGAGAGAAGAGCTCAGCTAGCTGGAAATGTGTCATTGAAATCCTGTGCAAAACTTAAAGGGACACTATAGGCACCCAGACAACTTCAGCTCATTGAATTGGTCTGGGTGCAGTGTCCCTTTTGCATTTAGTGCTGCAATGTAAAACGTTTACATTGCAGCACTAAGTCAGCCTCTAGTGAGTGCCTACCAGACAGCCACTAGAGGGCTTCCTGAATCGAAACAGACCTTTGGCCCGGTATCTGACGCTGGATGTCCTCACACTCTGCATGAGGACACCCAGCGTCAGATTTTTCACCATAGGAAAGCATTGATTCAATGTTTTGCTACGGGGAGGTCTATTGCGTGCGTGACAATTGCTGAGCATGCACATTAGCGCCCACTCATCGCAGGATATCGGAGGGGGCAGGATATCGGAGGGGGCGGGGATATGGTAAGTAAAGGGTTTTTAACCCTCTTTTTTACTGGGCAGGAGGGGGCACCAGGGAAGAGGGAGGCAGGGGGAGGGATAGTGCCAGGAATACAGCTTTGTATTCCTGGCACTATGGTATCCCTTTCAGAGTAATACTTACCCTCATCATTATTAATCATTAGTGATGTCCCGAACGGTTCGCTGGTGAATAGTTCCTGGCGAACATCACATGTTCGCGTTAACCACGGACGGCGAACATATGCGATGTTCGGTCCGCCCCTATTCGTCATCATTGAGTAAACTTTGACCCTGTACCTCACAGTCAGCATACACATTCCATCCAATCAGCAGCAGACCCTCCCTGCCAGACCCTCCGACCTCCAAGACAGCATACAATTTAGATTAATTCTGAAGCTGCATTATTTTTTTGTTTTGTTTTCTTGTTTATTATACATTATCCTCCATAGCCAGTAACCTGTGTTTATTATACATTATCCCCCATAGCCAGTAACCTGTGTTTATTATACATTATCCCCCCATAGCCAGTAACCTGTGTTTATTATACATTATCCCCCCGTAGCCAGTAACCTGTGTTTATTATACATTATCCCCCCGTAGCCAGTAACCTGTGTTTATTATACATTATCCCCCCGTAGCCAGTAACCTGTGTTTATTATACATTATCCCCCCGTAGCCAGTAACCTGTGTTTATTATACATTATCCCCCCATAGCCAGTAACCTGTGTTTATTATACATTATCCTCCCATAGCCAGTAACCTGTGTTTATTATACATTATCCTCCCCATAGCCAATAACCTGTGTTTATTATACATTATCCTCCCGCAACCAGTAACCTGTGTTTATTATTCATTATCCCCCCACAACCAGTAACCTGCGTTTATTATACATTATCCCCCCCACAGCCAGTAAACTGTGTTTATTATACATTATCCTCCCATAGCCAGTAACCTGTGTTTATTATACATTATTCCTCCATAGCCAGTAACCTGTGTTTATTATACATTATCCCCCCATAGCCAGTAACCTGTGTTTATTATACATTATCCTCCCATAGCCAGTAACCTGTGTGTATTATACATTATCCCTCCATAGCCAGTAACCTGTGTTTATTATACATTATCCCCCCACAACCAGTAACCTGTGTTTATTATACATTATCCCCCCACAACCAGTAACCTGTGTTTATTATACATTATCCCCCATAGCCAGTAACCTGTGTTTATTATACATTATCCCTCCATAGCCAGTAACCTGTCTTTATTATACATTATCCCCCCACAACCAGTAACCTGTGTTTATTATACATTATCCCCCCCACAACCAGTAACCTGTGTTTATTATACATTATCCTCCCCATAGCCAGTAACCTGTGTTTATTATACATTATCCTCCCATAGCCAGTAACCTGTGTTTATTATACATTATCCCTCCATAGCCAGTAACCTGTGTTTATTATACATTATCCTCCCATAGCCAGTAACCTGTGTTTATTATACATTATCCCTCCCATAGCCAGTAACCTGTGTTTATTATACATTATCCCTCCCATAGCCAGTAACCTGTGCTTATTATACATTACCCCCCCCCCCCCTCCATAGCCAGTAACCTGTGTTTATTATAAATTATCTGGTGTAACAGTAGTGTACATTTAAAAAGAAAAAAATACAGGGGGCTTGTTTCCCTTTCGGGGACCCTTGGTGTTGTACGTGGCTGGGTGGAGGAAGAGACCTTCAATGACATCAGTGAGGACAAGGAACGGGACATGGCTAGCTTGGTATCCAACCTTGTGCAAATGGGGAGTTTACAGTTGTGCAAATGGACTGTTTGCGGTTGTTTGCGGTGCGTTAAACGGGGAGTTTGGTCTGCCACTGTGAAGCGGGCGTAACCCTTACACTATCTGATCGATACAACATCAAACCTGATGTTTTAAAGCACGTTATTCCAAACAATTTAGGAATGTTAGGTGATTTATGCCCTTTATGGATTAAAACCAGACTCTGCATCAACTATGTAATTTTCCATGGGAGTCTTGCCATGGATCCCCCTCCGGCATGCCACAGTCCAGGTGTTAGTCCCCTTGAAACAACTTTTCCATCACTATTGTAGCCAGAAAGAGTCCCTGTGGGTTTTAAAATTCGCCTGCCTATTGAAGTCTGTGGTGGTTCGCCCGTTTGCGAACATTTGTGGAAGTTTTCGTTCGCCGTTCGCGAACGGAAAATTTCATGTTCGCGACATCACTATTAATCATCATTACTTAGCATTTAATATAGCTTGTCTATGTTTGCCCTACCCCATTTTGCAGTTCTTGGTTCTTTTTGTTTACCCCCAGTGTGGTTCTTTATGCTACCCATATGTCTGGCTCGTTTTGCACATCTTATTTGGCTGTTAATGTGCCCCAACCTTTGTATAGACTATATTTTTTGGACTAATAAGTGTATTTTTTAACTATTGTGTTTTTTATATTATATATATATTTTTTTTAATTCTTTATTTTTGTAGTGCTTTGCAAAACTTACAGGTTTACAGAGACATTGCAATTGGCATCAGAAAAGATTATCCAGCAGCATATATTACATGTCAGATGTACAGCACTCTTTTTTGTTTTTATAAAGGTTATAGTTTAACATTAGAATAACATCAGAATGATCATGCTGGTAGGGCGTATGGTCATGTTAGGTAAGATTAATCGAGGAATGACAAAGTGGTGCAACATGGCAGATGTAAACATTATATGACCAAAGCTGTGTGATTAAGTACACGTTAAACTGCTTAGCAATGTGGTGAAACATACACTAGGCATAGTGTATGTGATTGCATGTTGTGCTAAACTTACTCTAGATAGTTAGTAGCTGGGAGGCAAAGGTAATAAAACAGAGGAAACATTAGCATTTAAGATTTCCCTGTTGCTTTTCCACCCTAAGTGGAGTCCATGTCGGTGAGGTGATGTTCAACGGTTGCATATTTAGAGACCCTTCTTTGGACGTGAGGGAGTTTTAAATTTGGCAAGGGGTCTGGAGGCTGTTATGTTGATTCTAGTCCCATTAAGTGTCAATGTAGTATGGTGGTAGTCCTTTTATGGTTGACCTGTGGTCTAGTCGGGTGCCTGTCTTAGGCGGGAGACCAGTCCTAGTAGCCGTGCCTTTCGTTGGATTTGCAGTATGTCGGCTGTTTGTTGCAGATCCTTGTGTTTCTGCCCCCATGTGGTGATCTGGGTGGTATGGCAGGTAAGGCCAGAGCGCTGTGGCAGTATCCCACTCCGTGGTTTGCGGCTTTGGGTTTGCTCGATTTAGCTCCAGCTTTGCTTGGCTTGTGGGATTATGGCTTGAACGTGCTTGTTTACTTTCAGCCCACATCTGTAGTGCGCCCATGTAAAGTCAGGAGAGGTGGGTGTTCCATTCAGCCCTCGATTGTGGATAGCTTGGCATACAGGCTCCGCCATTTTGGATGTGGCCTCTGTGCACTGTGTCCGTTTTGCTGGTGCTTTGAGTGCTGGTGTTGCGGCACTCCGATGGGCTTTGGGGTGGGGGCTGGGATCACCCCCGCTGGTCCAAAGGGGGGGATACGGGGCCAGGTCAGCCTAGCCTCGTGCTTCTGCCTTGCCGCTGGTGGGCCGGATAGCTGGGCAGCGGCCATCCGCCCTCTCACCGACTGAGCAGTCCCCATGTGGATGGCAGGGATCGCCCCTCCGGGGGACTAAAACCTTTCAGCAAGCCTCATCTCGGGACCAGTGTGGCTTCATGCACCGGACCAAAGCTGCGAGTCGTCGGGTGAGTGTGAAAGTAGCTTTTAATCGTCAAAACTGTTGAGTATCTCGGGAGCTACTCCATTGTGTGTCCGTTGAGCATGGCGGTCGGCCTCGCCCCCTATAATATATGTTTTTTAAGAGTCAGAAAGTATATACTTTTCATACACTTATGGCACTATTTTTTCCTGCTATTATAAAGAAGGAATGTAGTTCTTAACCACATATGTGACTTGATTTGAGCCTATTGGAAGGCTCTGGGTTTGTGAGTACCAAATTGCACTTTACTATTACCCATATATAAATCAACAATATCACACTCTATATGTTTTCTTTATGCCAATCACCTAGGACAGAATCCTAAGAATATTTGGACGAAAAGGAGGGATAGGGTCGCTTTAACAGACCCTAAAGTGCAAGAACTTGAGTTAAGTTTTTTAACTCAGAAAATTGTGAGTTGTTACTTGGCCCTATACCTCACATTTAAATAGTATTGTACAGTTTGCACTATGATTTGTATCTTTATGTTTTCTATTTAAAGGGACTATACAGAAATATTGACATCTCTTAAACGAGAAAACTATTTTACAGGTATATCCTTTTATCCTGGGCAATTTGCAATATCACCAGCATGTAGAACTGTGTAACACAGGAGACTAATAGGTAACGTATACCGGGCCTTAGAATGGCTTGACTAACGTACCAAAGAATAGTCAGGAATAGCCGAGGTCAGGGGACACAGAAAGGGACACAATGATAAGGAAAATCCAGGGGTCAGGGATATCAGAAAACAGGGAAGTCAATAACAATGTCAAAGTCAAATAACCAGAATAACCAGAATACGGAACGCGCTCTTGGACAACCACTAGGGAAACCACAACAGGGCAAAGAGGGAAGGTATTCTATGGCTTAAATACCTGCTTTACTATTCCGATCGGCTAAAATTGCTCTTTGCCCCCAAAACGTGTGTGCGCGGCGCGTGCGTGACGTCACATGCATGCCGACATCGTCAATCATGTGAGCGGACGTGGGGATATATTTTGCCGTGGATCCGCAGTGGCCGGCATCCATTAACATGCCGCTAGTGTCAGTCATGCAGACGCATGGCCGCTGGGTGCAGAGACTGCAAGGTTAGGAAGAATATGTTACAATATTGGGAGATCAGGGCATCACAATGTCAAGCAGTAGAGTGCATGCAGTATGGATTTTTATATACGTAGTCATGTAACAACGATAAGTACCAAAACATTGGTAAAGTTAGTGATCCCTATATGGGCATGTAGTTAGGTTCTAGCTTGTACTTACAGTGGGACTGTGCCCATCAAGGGAGTCACCCCCCACCAGGAGACAAAGGATTGTCAGCTATTCTTCAGACAGAAAACTGTCAAAAAGGGGGGGGGGAAGATGGTTGATGTCTGAGTGGTATAGGTGTGCAGTGTGAAGTATTGTAAATTCAGTGAGTGGCTGTGCAGTTACAGTAATTAGTAGCATTAGGAGTGTGTTGCAGTGTTAGTGTGCACACAAGAGTTGGTAACAGACAAAAAGACAAAAATAAAAAATCGAACATAAAGAAAATAAAAACATTGGTGGATAGGCAAACTTCTATTAATATCTAGATGTATTCACTATGGTGGAATGCGGGGTCCCCTTAGAAGGACCGGCTACTTTTTTCAGGGCACAGTCCCTCAGGTCGTTATTCTAGCAGACCCGGCACACTGGAACGCTTGGGGAGTGAACTCTGGGCCGAAGGGTCTAGCCGTGACATACCCGCACTCTCCATTGTTTGGGAATCCAGGAGATTCAGGGTGTGCAGGTGTGTTTCCAGCTCTTGTGAGCTTCATGCTGTAAACATGGACCCATTGTGGGTGGAGCGGAGTACCCGTGGAGTCCCCCATTTAAAGGGAATGGTCTTGGTGCAGACAGGGTTTGCAGTAGTGGTTGTATGGTTCTTCTCCAAGTGAGAGTACCGTGTGTTGATTCCC